>NC_133654.1:150273085-150927394 GCF_009905375.1 Apium graveolens | reverse complement strand
ATCCATACTCTTTCGATGCAGATCCACCTTCTTTCTTTGTCTATCCCAAGCTGCTTATACTCTTTTCCAAATCAACATCACTACGTCCTTGGTGTGCTGAATTAATTCAGAACCTAACAACATCTCTACTCCCACTTTCTCTCACTAGTGTGGGGACCCACACTTATGTTCATATAAGGCTTCACAAAGTAGTATTCCCCTACTAGCATGATAACTATTAGCATAGGAAAATTTAATCAGTGGTAGGTAATTACCTCAGTTTCCTTTTAAATCCAAAATATATAGTCTCAACATATCTTATATTGTATGAACCGTCTTTTCACTTTGACCCTTTGTCTAAGGATGATGGATGATACTCATTTTCAATTTAGTTTCCAACATTCGAACACGTCTAACTCATTTTCATCAGTTAAGGCTGGAGAATAATCTCATATATTCACTTCTTATCACCTTCAGGTATTCGAACTCCAACTTTCACCCTTTCTAATTCTTTTATTAATTCCCCAGTAATCTTAATCACATTCCATCCTTCTTTTCTACTCAAGGCATCTATCCCTAAATGGACCTTGCTTGGTTGGTAGTTACTCAAACAACCATGGCTCATAATCAATTTTGACTATAATTTCATACTTTTGAAGCTTAGTATACAATTGCTACTTTTCAACCCTTCGCAGACATCTCTTCAGGTGTTCAACTTGGCCTTCCTTAGTCCTTGAATGGGCGAGGATGTTATCAATAAATACAATTGCACTGTCCAAGTACTCCTTAATTGGAGGAAAAATCGAAATTATCGTTCTGAATGATAAAGAAAAAAGTGCTTAGGTTTGGTGCATTTGCTAATCCAAATAACATTACCCGAAACTCGCAATGTCCCCATCTCGTTCTAAACAGGGTCTTTAGTATGACCTCAGACCCAACCTTTAACTGACGGTAGCCTGCTCTGGGTCAACCTTTAATAACCAACACGTTCCTTTCATTGAGTTCTATAAATAATCAATTATATGCAAGTGTTACTTATTTATATTCGTCAACTTTTCCAACTTCTGATAATCGGCACGTAATTTCATACATCCATTCTTCTTTTTCTATAAACCACATCAATGCACAACACGGAATACACCTTATCTCATTATTCCTTCATCCCATAATTCTGAAGTTTCTTTAACTAATTACTTAACTCCTACTGGGCCATACGATACGGGGCTTTTGACACCAGCCCGATTCCATACAGTAACCAAGGAGAAATTCTATCTCATTTTTTAAGGTAATCCTGATAAGTTATCCGATAAAACCTTTAGGACTTCACTTGCTATCTGCATCTCTTCCAACTTAGGTGCTTTCTTTCTGATATCCACGACATACGCTAGTTGTACCTTACATTCTCGCTTATGTCCTCGAACACTCATTCTAATATTAAGTCCCATAAATAGTACTATTTACTCCTTCTGATAAACAACTATTGCCCTGGTTCCTTATCAGGGACTTGAGCAGTTGACCTTTTACTCATATTATAAGTCTTATCATTGGGTGTACTGGACGTCAAACCTTCTGATGCACTACCTCCAATGCTATCTCGAGAAACACTCCTACAGTTCTTGGCAGTATGCCCCACCTTGCCACAATTATAACATGTGACTCCTGGACTTTCCACTTTATACCCCAATGTATAATGTCCTTCATGTCCACACCTAAAACATTTAGTATTTGCTTTACACACTCCACCATGCCGCTTACCACATTGCTTACACTCCATTATACATAACTTAACCAGCTTGGCGTGATTAGAGCTGACTAAGGTGTTACTAATCATGTTTAGATAAAAACTTTACCCTCTAAATTCTTTATTCTATTTCCTTCCAACCTTTTTTTGAGACTTCTGGCTGGATCCTTCTTGACCTGATGTTTCTTCCACAACATCTATCTTTCGCTTCTCATCTTCTTTTTCTCTAGAGGCTAACTTCTGATCAATCTCAATTACTAAGGTGGCCTGAACTACGGAAGGATACATCTTGAGTTGCAATGCCACAACTCTACTACGGATTTTAGGCTTTAATCCTTGTTAAAACCTCCTTGCCTTCTGAGGTTCAAAGCATACATAATCGAGTACAAACCTAGCCAACTCTGTGAAATTAGCCTCATACTCAGCTACACTTCTATCGCCTTGCTTCAATTCTAGAAACTCAATCTCAATTTGTTAGTCCTTTAACAATATAGCAAGAATTACAGAAGGGGGGTTGAATGGAATACTTGAACCTTTTTCTCAAAATAAAAATGTTCAACTCGAATATAGATATAATGTTTTGATTAGCACAATGCGGAATTGAAACTTAATTGAATCAAAACATAAGTAATTAAAAACAAGAGTCTTTAAAAACTTTATGGTGGATTTAAACAATTCCACCAGAGATATATATTATATATCGAGAGGACTCTGTGTGCAAGAATGCTCACAGCTGCTTACAAATTGAATTGCTGAGAATACAGGGAAATGCTAAAGATTCTGCTTGCAAAGATTTCTCTATTTGTGTTTCTCAACACTTTTCTATTTGCTACATTCTTGGTTTATATAATACCAAAATTACAAAGTGAAAAAGACTGAATAAATATAAAAACTATCAGTCTTAAGCTTTGTTGCTTTTCGTCCTCTATTACCCAGTTAATGGGCTTCCACAGTAGATTTGTTTACATCTCGACGGCTGTGCTCAGCTTTCACTGTTCAACTGCTGTTTGAATTCTTTATATGATCATCCGTTGGATTTTAAGAACATCTGTTGGATATATGATCATCCGTCGACTTTCTGAACATCCGTTGATGGCTTCATTGATCATCCGTCGACTTCTATGCTAAACATCCGTTGATAGTCATTTGATCATCCGTCGATGGCTTTGTTAATCATCCGTCGGTAGCTATTTTGGCACTTGACTTCATTTCACTTATGCAGAATTACAAGACATCATTTATATATAATTAATCAACCTATTCTACATATCTAGTTAAAGGTAACATGACTTAGGCTACTACAGAATCTATACAAAGATGTATACAGAACTGTGCTACAGACTTATTATTACATAAGCTACTCACTCGATGGATAATAAGTTAACATCCGTCGAGACTATAATGCGTTATCCGTCAAGACTATAATTCTTATCCGTCGAGTGCTACATTATTTCACTAAGTAAAATCCACTTAGATGTTTTGTTTATGAAATCATCAAGTATATAACATATGCACAACAATCTCCCCCAATTTATGTCAACTGGAATTGTAGCCATAAATTAAGAGATACTTGATGATAACAAAACATCCTAAACACACAGCTTTAAAGATAAGTAGATAATATTGAAAGTGCTTCAATTAATCAAAATGTACAAGGTTTGGCTCATAGTCATTTTCAAGATGCTCCTCTAGCCTGAGCAGATTTTTCTAGTTTCTTGAAGGTCTGGATCTTCTTCCAAGCTTTCTGTTGTTTTCATCAATCTGATTTTGGAGCTGCCTGTGGAATTCCAGTTCATCAGATTCTGAGAGATCTAGCTTTTCTTGCATTTCCAAGAGAGTCTCATTGCTAGAGATACTCAATTGGTCTTCTAATCTGAAGAATCTTCTCACACCTTTGTCATCTATGAACTCCATCGGCCAGTAGCGCCTTAGGTGCACTCTTCTCCCTGTGTATGGGATGATTAGAGTCTTTGGGAGTGCATCTTTATCTCTAATACTCCTTAGTTTTTCAATCTTCTTCAATACTAGTCTTCTTACAGTTAAATTGAACCCAAAGTTCTTCTTAAAGGATGAATAAACTTTAATCAGAACAGCTTGGCTCTCCTGAAGAATCCTGTGAAGAGGCCACACAATCTCCTTTCCTCCTTTGTACTTGAACACTAACCTTTCAGGTAGGTTCCTGTATGCATCAATTCCCCTCACTTCATCCAGTTCATCCAGATAGAGGTTTAGATCTGAAAATTCTTTGATGTCATACAAGTATAAGTAGTCTCCCTTGTTGACATTGGGTTGATCTTTAACTACTGACTTGGATTTGAGAGGTGACAGCTTCACTTTCTTGACTACCCTTGACTTTGTCCTTTTTGGCTTGCTCAGGATTGGTAAGCTGAAGTCAGTAATTGGTATGTTATCCCACTCTATTGGCTCATCCTTTGGCACAATAGGTTCACCATGAATATTCCTGTAGGGATCCACCACCCTTATGTCTTCAAATACCACAGAGGGCTTTGATGCTTGAGTTGTAGCTGGTGTGGGTTCCTTAGGAAATTGATCTTCCAATTCCTTGTCAACAATATCCAGTTTCCTTTTTGTTCTTCCAGCCAATTCTTTCTTCCTTGGGGATTTCTTCTGTTCTTCAATTTTCTTCTTTGATTCAGCAGCTTCAGATGGTTGAGAGGGAATTTGTTGAGATGAATTCATAGCCTGTGGCTTGGCCAAGATAGCAATCTGCCCTTTCTTTTGTTTAGTCTTCTTTGCATCTAGAGCAGCTTACTTCTTTTCCTGCTTCAATCTGGCTTTTTCTTCTCTCTTTGCTTGAGCAAATTGTGGATGTCCAGCTACCACACAAATTTCCTTTCCATTTCTGAATATCTTAGCAATTCTCCTTTTTCAGGCTGAATCAGCTGGATCTTTATAGAAGACAATTGACCTTGACAGAAGCTTCTTCTCATCAGGCTTGGGTATCTCATACACAGTGTCCAAGGGGTTCTTCAAAGATGATTTTGGATAATTTGCCCTTGGTTTAAGAATTGTTTCAGCCTTTGGAGACTTGATGCAGGAAGATTGTCCTTTTTCCAGATAATTCATGCTCATCTCATTCACACTTATTTGCTTGACTTGAGAGTGATGGATGGCTGACTTGACTGGCTCCTTGACAAGTTCAAACTTTTTCTGTATCTCCTCATCAATCTTATTCCAGTTGATCAAACTCAACTTTCCTTTTTCAGCAACTTTCAAGTTTGCTGCTGCTGCTTAAATTAGATCTATACCATCTACAACTGGTGGCTTGGAGACAGTAATTGAAGGTACAATTACTTTGCTGATTTGTACTTGAAATTTCTCCCCCTCACTTGGTCCTTTCTCCCCTTACTTGATTCTCTCTCCCCCTTTTTTTATCATCAAGTTGAGGAGTAAGGCCTTGTGTAGTGTAAGGCCTTGTGCTTTAGCCAGTTGTATGAGAAGATTTGTCTGAGTCTATTGATTTTGAAGAAGGATAGCCACTGAATTCTCAATAACTTGAACTCTGTCTTCCATCTTGGCCAGCTTCTTTTCAGAATCTGATTCTTTCCTCAATCTTAGCAATAAATCTTGCATGGTACCATATGGCATGACTGAATCCAGCTTCTCAGAATTATATTTCTTCAAGTCAGCTATATCCTTTTTGAGTTCATCCACACTCAGATTATGTCTTAACTGCTGGATCTTCATGAGATGTAGAGAGTCTAGGTGAGCTTGAAGAATAGCCTTGGTACCAACATCTGAAGTTTCCTGAAGGGCCTTTTGAATAGTCATAACTTGCTTAACCAAGGATACACCAAATTGTCCCAGTGTAGATTCCTTTGTCCATGCCCATTCAGGTAAATCTGAAACAGAACTTGGGCCTTCATCTCCCCCTAAGTTCATGCTTCCATCCAAAGAAACAGAGTCATCATCATTAGAATTTACTTCAAATTCTTCAGATGGCTCACCAGCTTGGGAAGGCATCCTATTGAATGAGCTTTATCTCTTTGAAGAGATTCTGAGGTGTGTACTAAGTTCAAAGTCTGTTCTGCCTTCACATTGCCCTGAGCAACCAACAATTGATAGGCTGTCACAGGATGAGTAAAAGTGTCAATATCCAAGGAAATGTTATCAATTATAGCTTTGTAATATTGCTGAAATTGTCTTTCCTTTTCAGCATTATCCACAATCATTGACTCACTAGCAATGGTTGAATTCACCCTTATTTCTCCTGTACCTGCCTTTCTCTCATAATCTCTCTTTTGTTGTATCAGGGTCTCACCCTGGCTCCCCACCCTCACACCCTCACCTTCACCTACTAAGGTGGGACTCCTCTCACTCACTTTTGCCAATCCTGAATAAATGGATTGCAGATTTTCACTCTTTTCCTCTCCTTTTGCATGGGAGCAACCCAGCCTCTCACTCAATACACTCTCCTCTCTCAGTCGTAAGAGTGACTGTAAAACCACTAAATCTTCTGCACTTGAAATAATTGAAGTTTGAAGTTGTGCAGAGATACTCGACGGATAAGTGATATCCGTCGAGTGAGTGGCAATGCTATCTGATGGATAACTGCTGTTAAGCTTATCCGTCGGGATACAATCACTACTCGACGGATGAACAATATCCATCGAGAGAGTACAAATGAATGAGGTGGGAAGAGAAACTATTGTTGACTCTGTGTTGATTGAAGAAATTTGGGGCACAGATGTCACAATAGAATCTGAAAGAATTGGCAAGTGAGCCAACAAATCATCTAAAAGATGATGCTCACTTGCACTGGATTTTGGCTTCCCCAACAGAGTTAAAGAAGGGGAATCAGGAATTGAAGTGTTTATCATATCCACATCTAGAGAGTTTGTTGGTGAGTAGGGCGTTTCAGATGCTTCTATTATTAGAGATTTTGGCTCTGACTCCACATTTATTGGAGCCACATCAAACTGAATTTGAGATAGTGCAGGGACTGTGTCTTTAGCACCAGTTTGCACTGTGTGTGTGCCCTGTGCATCCCCAGAGGTTTTAGATTTCTTCTTTCTTGTGTAAGTTTAGGGTGAGCTTGTATCCCTAACCCTTTTGGCCTGTGCTCTTGGCTGAGAGCTATGTTCAATAATTGCATCCTTTTGGGATGATGTAGCTAGAAGTGAGCTTTTGTCCTTTTTAAGCACTACAGTTTGTTGGGAAACTGCAGTGTGGCTAGGCTGGGATTCACTCAACTCTCCAACCTTATTCTTGGGGTTTCTTTGATGTTCACCCCTTCCCTTACCTAACTTACCCTCCTTCACACTCCCCTCTTTGGCTTTGGTGAATTTTTCAACTGGTACCTTTTGAGAGATACCAGAGGGAGTTTTCTTTGATTTGGATTTAGAAATTGCAGTAGTTTTGGAAGCTTTGGTAGGCAACTGTTTGGTCATTGTCACAGTTGCCATAGCTATTCCTGAACTCAAAGAAATAGAGGAGGTTGGAATAGTTGTAGGGATGGATGAACTTACCTCACTTACCTGAGGTGTCTGCATTACAGGAAAATAGAACATTGGCACATGCCTGTGATGGTTGGCTCTGTTCAAATCTGCAATGAGTCTTCTCTCTTGAACCCAACAAGCCAGTTTGTTGTTTGGGTTCTCAAGCATAATTTCTTGACATAGATGTTTAGCCAATAACATGAAAAATCTAGCATAATACACATTCTTTCCTCTTTTAGCTAACTCACCTAGTTTAAAACCTAACTCAATCAAGACAAGGTCACTGAAATTGTAAAAGTTATCTGTGACTAGCATGTATAGCATGTTAAGCATGGAAATGTTTACAGAATCAAAATTACTGACTTTTCCAGAGAAAACCTTAGTAACTACATCACACATGAAACTCCACTCCTTCCTGAGACCCATTTTTTTAATATCACTCAGTTTAGAACTAGGAAGTGCATAATACATGGAATTAAGCATATTGATAATATCAGTGTCAGTGTGTGGTGAAGTCACATTATTATCAGGAATTTTGAAACATACTTTTATCACATCACTATTGATACATAATTCATTACCTTGGATGGTTAGAGTGATGGTCTTGTCAGTAGAGTTGTAGATTGCAGTGGTGCACATCTCTTCAACAACTTCACAAAAGATTGTGGGTGATTCCAGCATGGCGTAATTTAGCTTGCAGTTCTTCACCAAGTCCATCATTTTGTGATAGTCCTCTGATTGCTGAATACCCTTATTGACCAAAGCAGTGAAGTTGTTCTTCTCATAAATGAACCCAGTTTGAGACATAATCTTTACTACAGGTGCCATTGTTAGAGAATGAAAGCTTGAAGAGAGAAAGAGAATATTTGCTTGTGAGAGAATGAAATAAAAGTAGTTGAATTTGAGAATGATAAAAGAAAATAATTTGAATGAAATAAGCTTTTATACTATCTCAAAAATAACTGACAAAAATAATAAAGAAAAGTAAATTAACCAATAAAAATTGCCTAAAATAGCCGTTTAAAAATAAACTGTAAAAATTCCACCCATTATCCGTCGTGTAATGCTTACAAACTGTAAGTACACTCGATGGATAATGTTCAGGGAATTAACGGTTGAGATTTAGACAATTCGACGGATGAGGATAAACTGATATCCGTCGAGTCATAAAGTATTCCAGAAAAGTAATTGACTTTTATTAGCAAGTAGTATATCGACGGATGACTAAACTCGATGGATAAGGATCATCCGTCAAGATGCAAATTTTGACTTAGCCAAAATCTCATCCAAGACTTAAAAATTAACTAAATTTCTGGCTACATTACAACTTGCAAAATAACTCAGACAAATTTAAGCGTAATTAAGCATACCTAACTCACTTACCAACCTTGAAAAGGTGGATTCATCCAGTGGCTTGGTAAAGATATCTGCAAGTTGCTTCTCACTTGGAACAAAATGTAATTCCACAGTACCATTCATCACATGTTCCCTTATGAAATGGTACTTGATGTCTATGTGCTTTGTCCTTGAATGTTGCACTGGATTTTCAGTGATGGCAATTGCACTTGTGTTATCACAGAAAATAGGAATCCTTTCAACTTGTAAACCACAGTCTAGCAATTGATTTTTCATCCATAAAATCTGTGCACAGCAACTGCTAGCAGCAATATATTCAGCTTCAGCTGTAGAAGTAGAAACTGAATTTTGCTTTTTACTGAACCAGGAAACAAGCTTGTTTCCTAGAAATTGACAGGTTCCTGTTGTGCTCTTTATATCAATTCTACAACCTGCATAATCTGCATCTGAATAACCAGTTCGATCAAAGCCAGAATCTCTAGGGTACCAAAAGCCAAGATTTGGTGTTCCCTTGAGATATCTGAAAATTCTCTTAATAGCTATCAAGTGAGATTCTCTAGGATCAGCCTGAAATCTAGCACACAAACATGTAGCAAACATTATATCTGGCCTACTAGCTGTTAAGTACAGAAGTGAGCCAACCATGCCTCTATAACTTGAAATATCCACAGACTTTTCAGTAGTGTTTAATTCAAGCTTAGTTGCAGTGGCCATGGGAGTTTTTGCAGATGTGCAAACCATTAGATCAAACTTCTTTAAAAGATCAAAAATATATTTAGTTTGACTAATGAATATTCCATCACTAACTTGCTTAACTTGTAAACCAAGAAAGTAAGTTAGTTCTCCCATCACACTCATTTCATAGTTACTTTTCATCAATTTGGCAAACTTTTTGCAAAGTTTCTCATCTGTAGAGCCAAAAATAATATCATCTACATAAATTTGAACAAGTATGCTAGAGCCATTAACATTTCTGAAAAATAAAGTTTTATCTACAGTACCTCTTGTGAAGTGATTTTCCAAAAGGAACTTTGATAAAGTGTCATACCAGGCTCTAGGTGCTTGCTTCAGTCCATAAAGTGCTTTCAGAAGATAATAGACATATTCTGGAAACTTTGGATCTTCAAAACCAGGAGGCTGACTGACATATACTTATTCTTCAAAATCTCCATTCAGAAAGGCACTTTTGACATCCATTTGATAGACCTTGAAGTTGGCATGGGCTGCATAGGCTAAGAAGATTCTGATGGCTTCAAATCTTGCAACAGGAGCAAATGTTTCATCAAAATCTATTCCCTCTTGCTGACAATAGCCCTTAGCAACCAATCTAGCTTTTTTCCTGACTACTATGCCATTTTCATCCATCTTGTTTCTGAATACCTACTTGGTCTCTATTGGATTCTTTCCTTTAGGCTTGGGTACCAGCTTCCATACTTTATTCCTTTCAAATTGGTTTATCTCCTCCTGCATAGCTAAAATCCAATCAGAATCTAACAAAGCTTCTTCTACCTTCTTTGGTTCTTCCATTGATAGAAAGCTGCTGTATAGACATTCTTCCTGAGTTGCTCTTCTTGTTTGAACTCTAGAAGACACATCACCAATGATGAGCTCAAAGGGGTGATCTTTTGTCCATTTCTTTTGTTAAGGTAGATTAGCTCTAGATGAAGAGGCCTCATGATTATCTTGATGTGTGATTGAGTTTTGATTGCTAGAAACTCCCCCTGATTTATGGATCTTTGATTTGAGAAGGGAGAATTTTCTGTAGGTGATCTGTCTTGACCTCCTGCTCCTTTTGATAACCCGACGGATGGTGAATTTTGATTATCGACGGATGAGGCAGGTTGTCTTCCGACGGATAACACAGATTGCCTTCCGACGGATGAAGCATTATGCAACTCGATGGATGTTGAGTTTTATGCTTCATTGGTGGTAGATTTGTCTGCATTATCCTTAGACACTGTTTCTTGATCACTCTCATCATCACTTTCATCACTAACTATCTCAACATTGTTGAATTTGAGGCTCTCATGCTGATCTCCATCTTCCAGTCCTTCAATCTTTTTATCATCAAACACAACATGTATAGATTCCACAACAATGTTGGTTCTTAGATTGTAGACTCTATATGCTTTACCAACAGCATATCCAACAAAAATTCCTTCATCTGCTTTAGCATCAAACTTCCCATTTTGATCAGTTTGATTTCTCTGAATATAGCATTTACAGCCAAAGACATGAAGAAAGTTTAGAGTTGGCTTCTTGTTCTTGAACAATTGATAAAGAGTCATGCATCTTGCTTGATTAATCAGAGAAATGTTCTGAGTGTAGCATGCAGTATTTACAGCTTCAGCCCAGAAATATGTTGGTAATTTTGATTCTTCAAGTATTATCCTTGCAGCTTTAATAAGTAATCTGTTCTTCCTTACCACTACTCCATTCTGTTGTGGAGTCCTTGCTGCTGAGAACTCATGCAGAATCCCATTTTCCTCACAAAATGCTCTCATGATAGAATTCTTGAACTCAATTCCATTGTCACTCCTGATTCTTCTAACTTTGAAATCAGGATGATTGTTCACTTGCCTTATGTGATTGATGATGATTTCACTAGCCTCATCTTTAGACTTTAAGAAATATGTCCAAGAGAACTTTGAGAAATCATCTACAATTACTAGGCAAAATCTTTTCCTTGAGATTAACAATACATTGACTGGTCCAAACAGATCCATGTGAAGCAGTTGCAAAGGCTCTTCAATTGCTAAATCAAGATTCTTCCTGAATGATCCTTTGATCTGCTTCCCTTTTTGGCAGGCATCACACAGTCCATCCTTTGTAAACTCCACTAGAGGAGTGACATTCTTACTAGTTCTTTCTTTACCAGCTCATTCTTGGTCTTGAAGTTCAAATGGGATAGCTTCTTGTGCCATAGCCAACTTTCATCCTGACTTGCTTTACTGAGAAGACAAGTTACAGATTCTGCTTTAGTTGAGTTGAAATCAGCTAGGTACACATTTCCTCTTCTCACACCAGTGAGAACCACTTTGTTGCTTTGATTATTAGTCACAACACGGGCTTCTTTGTTGAAGGTTACTGAATTGCCTTTGTCACAAATCTGGCTGATACTCAACAGATTGTGTTTAAGGCCATCCACTAAGGCAACCTCCTCTATGATGACATTTTCCTTTAAAATCAAGCCATATCCCACAGTATAACCCTTGCTGTCATCTCCAAAAGTAATACTTGGGCCAGCTCTCTCCTTAAACTCTGTGAGCAGGGTAGAATCACCAGTCATATGTCTTGAACAACCACTATCCAAGTACCAAAGATTCCTTCTGTTTCCCTGCACACATCAAAATAAAATCAAGTTGATTTTGGTACCCAAGTTTCCTTGGGTCCTGCCTTGTTAGATTTCTTCTTCTGTTTCTTAGGTCTTAACTCATTTGACTTAGGAATTTCAGATTCTTCCTTAGTCATTTGGGTTGGGCCTTTGAAACCTTTTAATGCAACATAATTCTCATGCATATTATGGCTAACAGGAAATGGCATGCTTGGTGTAAACATGGTATTCCAGTAAGGCATGCTAAATGGCATTTGAGGCATACTGTATGTAGCATAATATGGATTAGGTGCAAATGGCATATTAGCAAACTATGCATTCATATTCTGTGTAGGCATAACATTAACAGGCATTGGAGGCATGGCATTTATGTTAGGAAATTGAGACTGAACAGACATGGGAGTAGGCATGGCAGATTTGCAATTAACAGATAAATGATTTACACTACCACACTTGACACAGATTTTTCTAGGAGCATATTTATCAGGTGTGTAGTTATTCTGTTTGTTAATCCACTTTACCATTCCTATTGTTTTTCCTTTTAATCTCTGTTTTTACCTCAATTTTCTCAAGTCTGTCACTCAACTGTTTGACAATCATGTGACCAACTTTAGCCTTTGTCCCTTTCTTAACTTGGCTTGACTCTCCTGAAACAAAGTTCTTGGAAACAGACCCATACTTCTCATTTAGCTTGATTAGTTTGGCTTTGCTAATGGGCTTGCTCACAGCCGACGGATGAGGATTTTCATCTTTCGACGGATAACACTTTTTGTTATCCGACGGATAGTCCTCATCATCCGTCGAGTCTACATCTGTCAGCAAACCATCTACCAAATTAGGTTCTAGTTTTTCTTTATTCTTTTTCCAGGCTTCATCACCAAAAGACTCAATTCCTTGAACTTTGGTGATTTGAGCATGGACATCCCTGGATGTTTTCCATGCTTTAATCACCTCTTGTTCACGCTCGAGCCGTTTCTTTAAAATCTCTTCCTTTTTCAAGGACTCAGTTAATTCCTCCTTAGCAATCTTACACTCAATTCTTAATTTCTCAAAATCAATAAACTGAGACTCAAGCACATTATTCCTCTCACTTAAAAAAAGTTATTTTCTTTGATTTTAGCATTTTCTTTAGTAAGAGACTTAAGTGTAACACGCAAATGATATAATTCTGTAGACATGTCATTTATGGCATCATTACACTCAGCTTTAGATAAATGTGCAAGGTTTGTAGTAATTACCTGATTGCTTGAGGAACTTTTCTCTGTTTCATCAGACTTGGCCATTAGGGCTAGATTGACATAGTTGACATCCTCATCTTCATCCAAACCATCTGCTGCCCAGTCATTCTCTTGTATAATAAAAGCCCTTTTCCTTTTGTTTGAGTAGATCAAAGTATTTTTGCTTATAATCCATATACTCAAACCTTTTCTTACTAGAATCTGACTTTCTACACTCATTTGCAAAATGCCCTGCCAAGCCACATTTGAAACATTTGAATTTTGACTTATCCACCATGTTTCTATTTGAGTTGGCTGCTCCAAAGTTCTTTTTGAACTTGAGCTTGGCAAATCTCCTGGAAAGAAATGTTAGGTGCTCATCAATGTCCTCCATGTCATCTTGGCTCAATGAATCTTCACTTTCTGCTGCAAGCCCCTTGCCCTTATTCTCACAGACCTTTGAAGTTGATTCTACAGCTTCCATCTTCACTTCCTTCTCCTTTTCCAAATCAGCAACTAGTGCAATGGATCCTCCTTTCTTCTTTCCTCTCTCCATCCTTTCATCATGCTCTATCTCAAGCTCATAGGTCTTCAGGATGCCATACAGTCTCTCCAAAGTGAACTCCTTATAATCTTGTGAGTTTCTCAATGAGACTGTCATTGGTTTCCATTCCTTTGTAAGAGATCTGAGAAATTTCAGATTGGAGTCTTTAGTCTGATAGACTCTTCCATGCAACTTAAGTGCATTTAGTAGTTTTTGAAATCTACTAAAAATGTCAGTGAGTGACTCACTTTCCTCATTGTGAAAATGCTCATATTGCTGAATCAAGAGCTGCATTTTATTTTCTCTAACTTGCTCAGTGCCATCACAAATTATCTGTATAGTATCCCAGACTTCCTTGGAAGTTTTGCAGTTGATAATGTTATCAAACATGTCTACATCAACTCTATTGAACAGAATGTTTATGGCCTTTTTATCCTTCTTGACTTGTTCAATGTCAGGATCAGACCATTCGTGCCTTGGCTTTGGAACAGATGGCTCGTTTCCTGTTGCAGCTCTCATTGGAACATGAGGGCCTCTTTCTATGCAGTCCATATAGGCCTCATCTTGAGAAAGCATATGAAGATGCATCTTTACCTTTCAATGATGGTAATTATCTTTATCTAGAAAAGGAATCTTGACTCCAACGTCTTTCTTCTTCATCTTGCTGAATTGTTTTGACCTTTAAACTCTTTGTAGATTAAGAGCTTGCTCTGATACCAATTGTTAGTCCTTTAACAATATAGCAAGAATTACAGAAGGGGGTTGAATGGAATTCTTGAACCTTTTTCTCGAAATAAAAATGTTCAACTCGAATATAGATATAATGTTTTGATTAGCACAATGCGGAATTGAAACTTAATTGAATCAAAACATAAGTAATTAAAAACAAGAGTCTTTAGAAACTTTCTGGTGGATTTAAACAATTCCACCAGAGATATATATTATATATCGAGAGGACTCTGTGTGCAAGAATGCTCACAACTGCTTACAAATTGAATTGCTGAGAATACAGGGAAATGCTAAAGATTCTGCTTGTAAAGATTTCTCTATTTGTGTTTCTCAACACTTTTCTATTTGCTATGTTCTTGGTTTATATAATACCAAAATTACAAAGTCAAAAAGACTGAATAAATATAAAAACTATCAATCTTAAGCTTTGCTGCTTTTCGTCCCCTATTACCCAGTTAATGGGCTTCCACAGTAGATTTGTATACATCTCGACGGCTCTGCTCAGCTTTCACTGTTCAACTGCTGTTTGAATTCTTTATATCATCATCCATTGGATTTTATGAACATCTGTTGGATATATGATTATCCGTCGACTTTCTGAACATCCGTTGATGGCTTCATTGATCATCCGTCGACTTCTATGCTAAACATCCGTTGATAGTCATTTGATCATCCGTCGATGGCTTTGTTAATCATCCGTCGGTAGCTATTTTGGCACTTGACTTCATTTCACTTATGCAGAATTACAAGACATCATTTATATACAATTAATCAACCTATTCTGCATATCTTGTTAAAGTCAACATGACTTAGGCTACTACAGAATCTAAACAAACATGTATACAGAACTGTGCTACCGACTTATTATTACATAAGCTACTCACTCGATGGATAATAAGTTAACATCCGTCGGGACTATAATGAGTTATCCGTCAGGACTATAATTCTTATCCGTCGAGTGCTACATTATTTCACTAAGTAAAATCCACTTAGATGTTTTGTTTATGAAATCATCAAGTACACAACATATGCACAACATTATTTGACTCCACACACAGTCAGGGAAATACTTTTCTAAAAAAAACAACTCGGTAAATCTAGCCCATGGAATAGGTCCCTCTCCTTTCAATACTCTGGTTAACTCCCACCAGTAATTTGCTTCAGTCTTAAAAAAATAGCTCGCATAATCTGTCTTAAGATCATCACTTATTTGCGTTAGGGTAAATGCCTTTTTCCATTTCCTTAAGCCAATTTCTGGAAACAACAGTGTCAACTTCACCCTTAAACTCTGGGGGCTTAACAGACTAAAAGGATTTAAAACTAGTAGTTTGGTTTAGGTCTCCTTGTTGATGTTGTTGTTGCTGAATCTGTTGGATTAACTGCAACTGTTGTTGCTGCTGCTGGCGCAACAAGTCTAGAATTATGTTTATAACTAGACCCTTCACCAAACTACTACTATTTTCTTTAGATTGGGTAGCTTTCTTGGGTGGCATTTTCTTGAAATATAGCCGTGGATTTATTCAAAAACATAACAAGAATATTTGAGAAAAGATATCACCATTTAAACGGTACATCTGTATCAGGAAAATGCTGCCCAATCATAATACCCATGTCTTTAATATCAGGGTCCATTTATATAAGAGATCTAGATTTATAGCACTAGCAACAATATCAACGATGACAGTAGCATAATCAACAACAGTACAGGAAAACTGAATTATAAAGAAACTAATCACCGTAGCATGGCTCCTTACTACAACAACAACTGACTAAATTCCTGTCACTACTCAATTACCGCATCAACACTCATCTGATATACTACGAGACTTGGCTGGCTATATCAGCCACCAATTACATAGAACAACTGGTAAATCAGATCAACTTAAGGAATGTTGGACTCTTCTAGGCACCATAGTCCAAATTTCAACTGACCATTCCTCTAAGGATGATTCCTTATCACCTGCAAGTTGATAGGGAATAAAATAAACCTTGATTGCTTAATTAAATCACATTAATTGTATTAATATTGGGCTGGCGGTTAAGCCCATTAGAGGAGGTCCAAGACCCTTGATAGGGATCCAAAAATAGCATAGGAATATAATTGGTTAAGACCAGATACGGTCCAATAATGAAGCCTAATTGGAAAGGGCCCAAACCCCTGAATATTAATTAATTTCGTGATTAATTAATAAAGGAAAAATCAACTGTTAAGATGAGTCCCAATGAGGATATAAATCCTTGTAGATTAGCCCCCAATGGGCCTGATAGGATAAGGAATCAGTTTCCTACTTCCTAGGACTCCAAAGTCCATTCTAATTCTGAGACTTGTCCACCAAGTCTCCTAACCCAAGTCTAATTCAAGGACTCCCAACATCTATATAAGGGGCCTCACCCCCATAATCAGAACTACATTTTTTGTCTTGATTCTCTAACTCACGGAGATACGTAGGCATCTCGTAAAGGCAGAGTTAAGTTACAAAACACGAGAGCAACCATTAAAGGCCTTGAGCTCCCGAACCTTACCAATAAATACAGCAGTTAATATACATTAGTTTTTAATCCATAATATTTGGCGCCATCTGTGGAAAAGCACAACAACAACCATGGCGAGAACACCGAGTGGAAATAACACTCTTGGAGGTACACCAGTTGCGACAACCCAAGCGATTTCGTCAACAGTGGAGGTACCTCCGCGTTCAACCTATGCCGCCACCTAAGGAGGAGCCCAGGTAGGGGCAACTGAACCTCAACCTCAAGGGACGATTCCCCCGGCTCCTCAAGGGATAAATCCCCAACTTCAACAGCTGCATACACTTATGAATTCTCGACCCGTTGGGTATGAGTATTCAACTATTGTTAACACTAACCCCCCTTATGGGATGCTCCTTTACCCTGAGGTTGGAGGAAGTGGACATGCTGGACGGAGTGAAGCACGGGGGAAAACACCCCCTACATATAAGGTTTTGGCACCTATCTCGGAGGATCAGGAATTTTCTGATCCTTATACTGAGAGAGACTTCGAATCTTCAGATGATGAAGTGGCCCCAAGTAGGAGACGTGCTGGCAAAGAGTCGATGCTTGATGGTAACCAACGTCCCAGGAGCACCTGAGGGATGAATCCCCAAATAGTGCAGGAGAGAATCAGTGTAAACGAGGCTGAGATTCAAAGGCTGAAGCGCGTCTTGGAACCGCACCAGGCTCCTAGACCCCCACTACTGCCTAGAGGGAGAAATCCTCCTCTAATCATAGACCTGGATTGTCCGTCACAAAGAAGGACTGTAGTCCTTAGAGCCGATCCAAGCAATATTCTTCCCCTTGGAGATCTTGATGCTCCACCATTCACTGAAGAGATAATGAGTGCCCATATCTCAAGGAAATTCAAGATGCCCACTATCAAAGATTATGATGGCACTGGAAATCCCGCTAATCATGTCAGGACATTCTCTAATGCACTGTTATTGCAGCCCGTGAATGATGCTATTAAGTGTCGGGCCTTTCCTCAAACCCTATCGGGAATGGCTCAAAGATGGTATAATCGTCTACCTCCAAACTCTATTGGGTCCTTCAGAGAATTAAGTCAGGCTTTCATTAAGCAATTCATCAGTGGGAGAGTGCATGAGAAAAGTTCAGCATCCCTCATGAGCATTATGCAGGGAGCAAAAGAGTCATTAAAAGACTATCTGAATCATTTTACCAAGGAAGCCTTGAAGGTCCTGGATCTTGATGACAAGGTGGCTATGATAGCACTGCAGCAGGGAACTAAGGATGAGTTTTTCAAGATGTCATTGGCCAAGTGCCCTCCTGAAAGTATGTTACAGCTCCAAGATAGGGCCGGGAAATACATCAAAGTGGAGGAGAGCATGAGGAAGACAGTAGTGAATAACGAGCCCGCTGGTGGCAAGAAGCGAAAGACTGATTTGGAGTATATTGCTAAGGACAAGTATCCTAGAACTAAGTAAAACACTGATTCAACCCCGAACAAGGGAGGACTTGGGCAAAAGTTCACTGAATATGCTAAATTGAATGCTCTTAGAAGCCAGATCTTGATGGAAATTGAGAAAGATAGAGATATTCATTGGCCTAAACCCCTGAAGGCTAACCCTACAAAGCTAGACAAGAGTAAATATTACAGATTTCACAAGGATGCTGGTCATGACACCGATGAGTGTAGACAGTTGAAAGATGAAATAGAGTTTCTCATTCGAAAAGGAAGATTGAGCAAGTACACTGGAGATGGAGGAGATAGGAATAACAATTGGAGAAGGAACTTTGATGATCGTAGGAGGGACCAAGAAGATCAGGGGCAAAATCCCCAGCCTAGAGGACCGGTGATAGATGCGATCTTTAAAGGACCGCGACCCCGAGGGCCTGTGATTAATACAATCTTTGGAGGACCAACTGCTGCTGGGTTATCCAAGAACTCAAGGAAAACATATACTAGAGAAGTTATGCATATTATTATGGAAGCCCCGAAGAGGGCCAGGACAGGAGTGACAATGGCATTTGAAGATTCTGACCTAGAGGGTGTGAAATTTCCTCATGATGCCCGCTGGTTATAACACCCATAATAGGGAACAGCCCTGTGAAGAGGGTCCTTGTAGATAATGGTGCTTCAGTGGATATCTTGCTCCATGACACCTTTTTAAGGATGGGTTACAATGATTCTCAGTTGACCCCAACTGATATGCCGATATATGGATTTGCGGGAGTGGAATGCCCCGTGGAAGAGATAATTAAGTTTCCAACAACCATAAATTAGGAACCAAGGCAAGCAACACAGATGTTGGACTTTGTGCTGGTGAAGGCTAGTTCAACTTACAACGCTATCATGGGAAGAATAGGGATACATGCCTTCAAGGCAGTCCCTTCTTCCTACCATTCAATTATGAAGTTTCCCACCCGGAATGGGATTGGAGAAGAGAGAGGAGATCAAAAAATGGCTAGAAGTTGTTATGTGGCCTCTTTGAGGGAAGATGGAGTCGGGGGGCAGGTTCTGCCTATTGAAGATCTGGATATCTGAGAGAATGATAAGAAAAGAGGGAAGCCAGCAGAAGACTTGGTTTCGGTTCCTCTAGCCCCCGAGGATTCTGAGAAAGTGACTTTCATTGGAGTCACACTAGAGGAGCCCCTTAGAAGGAAGTTGGTGAAATTTTTGCAAGAAAATAGTAATGTGTTTGCATGGTCGGCGGCTGATATGCCAAGCATAGACCCGGAACTGATTACTCACAAGCTGAATGTGGATCCGAATCAGAAGACAGTGAACCAAAAGAAAAGAAGTTTTGCTCCAGAAAGGCAAGAAGCTATAAAACAGGAAGTTGAAAAGCTCTTAGTGGCTGGTTTCATCGAGGAGATACAATTTCCAGAATGGTTAGTGTTAGGTCACACAACACTATTGAAGGGGGTTGAATATAGTTTTTATACAATCAAATCAATTTCAACACAAGTATGTAACAAAGATCAAGTATATTCAAATAAACTCTGTTACAATAGAACTGTTGTTCTCTCTCAGTGATGAACAATATCACTAAGAGCTGTTAGGTTACAATGAATAATGTTTCTCGATAATGATAACATATATAGTGTAAACCCTAAGCTGTGTTTATATAGTACACAGTTACAAGATATATTCCAATTGATGTGGAATATAATTCTGTCTCCTAAAATATATCAATTAGATATCTTCTACAAGTCTTCTAGTCCTTTAACTCTTCATGCATATCTTCTATTGATTTAGTCTAGATCTTCTCCGGTAAATCAGCCGCATTCCTTATCTGAAGTCTTCCCGCACTTAAGTACTGATATATATCTTCTGAAGCCTTAAGTTCTGATATTAAGTTCTGACTTCAGTAAGTTCTGATTTCAGTAAGTCTTGATATGTCCTGTTGTTCAGTTCTGAAAACTAAACACAAATCAGATTAGACATGACATCTCAAATATATCCAACAATCTCCCCAACTTGTAAATTATGAAAAATATACAAGTTAATAGATTTGATGATGTCAAAAACATTTAAGTACAAATGCAATGAGAGTTTAAATAGAAAATTAACTACAACTTACAGTCCTTGTAGCTTTTACCAATCTCACTGAGTCAATCTAAATCCAAAGTGATTGTTGACAAAGTTTGATATCAGCTTTTCTTCTTTATTCCACAGGACTTGAGATAGTGTAGCTTTGAATTGCTTCAATTCTTTATTCTGACTTTCAATCTGGTAGATTACAGTCCTTAGTGCTGAGATGTGATTTCTTTCTAAACCATCAACAAGTCTGATCACCCTCGAATGAGAAGAGTCTTCATTGTAGCACAGACATTTCTCTTTCAGAATCACTTTAAGTTTAGCAGAATCCTTCTTCATTGGAATTTCACTTCCATCATCTTCAACTATGTTTGGAATGAATTCTATAACTCTTGAACCAGAAATTCTTGCTTTATCTCTTATGGTCTTCATAATGAAATTTGACCATCTCCTGGTAATCTCAAACTTTATCTCTAAAAGATAATGAAAGGTTGAAGTTCTTTCAGAGATTTGTTCACCACATCTGATTCTGACATTTGATATGTTCTTCCATCTTCAAGAAATAGAATCATATTTTCTTTGAGATTATGCTTATCATGAGCATCCAGTACCACTTAAACAGAGATAACCTTATCAAGGTGTTTCTGTGTAACATCTTCAAGAGGTTTGTCAGTCAATAAGAATGGATCTCTTGTAAGCACTTCAACTCCTGTCTTGATCTTAGCTTCATCAGAACCTAGTCCAGCTCTGTCCCTTGCTTCTCTGGCTTTCAATCCAAAAGTCATGAAATCAAATAACAATTGGCTTTTCTTTGGATCTGATGGTTTGACATTCTTCCATAGGAGTTACTTTTTATCAGCAACTTTCATCTTGTCTAAATCAACTTGAGCATTGTCAAAGGTTGATTTCTTAATGACTTGATCAGAATTTGTTGTTTCTTCTATTGCTTGATGTTCTTCATTCTGAACAACTTGAGCTTTGTCAGAGGTTATCTTGGATTCTTCAGTTATCTTCCTTCTTTTCAGAATTTGAATAGATTTATCTTCAACAGCAGTATCATCATAAACTTGAACCATTTTCCACACAGGTTTCATCAGAATTTGAGGAATCTTCATCTCCTGTGGCTTTGTTGGTTCATAAACTTTTCCTTTCCCTTTATATTTGGGATCAATCTGTGATCTTTTCATGGGCTTTGAAGCCTCAGAAATTGACTTTTCCTTGATCACAATGTCTTTTACCTTAGGCCTTTGAGGTTTCTTAGCATCAGAAGCTTTAGACTTTAGATTTGTCTTCTCAGCTGCAAATCTAGCTTCTTTCTCCTTGAGATTCTCTAAATCCATACCAGGATTATGCTTGAGAAACAGTCTTCTAGCAATCTCTTCATCAAGTGTCTAAATTTTAGGATCTTTGTAGTAGATAGTAGTCTGCTTTCCTATGAGCTTCAGAGTTTGCAAAAACTTCTGAGAGTATTTACTTCCTCCTTGAATCAGAACATCAGAACTTGATATCAGATTTTGATTATCAGAACTTGCTATCAGAGCTTGAGCATTTACAACATCAGAATCTGTCTTCTTTTGAGTAGAAGTAGAAGATTTGCTAACATCAGTAATTAGTTTCCTTGAAGAAACTTTATTACTTTGCCCTTGACCTTGATCTTGCTTGGGTTTCCCTGGTCATCACCTTTCTCATCCTTTTTCTTCAGTACTTGAGTATTAGAGCATTTGGACTTAACTACCTTCTCCCCCTTTTTGGCATCATCTGGTAGTAGGAGAGAGAGAAGAAGTTCTAATGGAGATTGAATTTCATTAAGTTGAGCTTATTGAGAAGCTTGATTCTGCAGGACCTCAGAAATTTGGGCCTGTTGTTGTTCTTGAATCTTCTCAATAGCTTTAACTTTCTCAGAAATAGGTCTGATAAACCTCTTTTTGTCCAACTTGATCTCCATATCTAGTTTATCAGATTTTTCCAAAAGTTTGTCAACTTTTTCATGAGTGATGGAGTGTTGACCTTGAAGAGACTTGATACTTAGAGCTGTGACTTTGAGTTGAGTCTTTAAATCAGAATTTGTCATCAGCTCATCAGTTTTGGCAATATGCTATGTCAGAACTTTTGAGCTTGGAATGAAATCAGATTCATTCCACTTCTTGGTCCACTCCAATCCTCTGTGAGTTTCGTCCCAAGAAATAGGAGCAGCTTGTTCAACAAATTTTTCAATCAGTGCCTCCTTTCCAAGAATGGGAGCATTTACTGGAGCACTGTCTCCAGAACTTGCTAACATCTCCTCATCTTCTGACAACATAAGAGTGTGTGTAATAGAAGGAGATTCTGCAGGAACTTCATCTAAATTTTGAGCATCAGAATTTATCTCCAGAATTGGAGTTGTTGGTATCTCAGCCTGTAAGATAGGAGAATTAACAGTAGATGGCTGAGCTGCAGTAGGAGCTTCCAAATAGAACACAGTTGGAATTATCAGCCTGTGAAGGTCAATTTCAGGACTTAATCGTGAATCTTCAACTGTTGTTGCTTTGACTGGAGAGACAGGAGGTGTGATCACTGTTTCCTGAACAGTGTCTCCAGCCTGAGTTGGAGGTGGCAAAGATTCAATTACTATTTGCTTTGAGATTAGAGATTCATGATCCTCTTCCTTAGCTTCAATAGTATCCTCAGATGGAGGTTGTGCCAAATACCTTCCTGCCTTCTGTTTCTTTGATTTCCTTGATAGAGAAGGAGTTGCCTGAGCAGCATCATAACTTGAAGGTCTTTTTTTCTTCAAAATATCAGAATTTTCATCTTCAGTTTCTTTCTGAGAAGTTGCCTTTTCAGCTTCCAGTATTACAGGTTCTGATGCTTGAACCTGGACTTGCTCCTCTTTATTATCAGATTCATCCCTAAAAATTATCATTCTTCTCCTTGGTGGAGATTTAGGAACTGATTTTGCTATTTTAGGCCTGGAGGATGAAGTTCTGATGGTAGGTACTGATGGTTGAGGTTGAGATGACTGAGCTGGCTGGAAATATGTTCTGATGTTAGGTTGAGTTGGTTGTAGTTGAGAAGTGGTAGGTGGTTGATTGGTTGTAGGTGCTGATAGAGGTTGGGTTGATTGTACATCAGGATATTTAGCAGCATAGGTGTCTGGATCAGAGTTTACTAAGACTTGTTTGACTGACTGTGGAATTTGGAGGGGTCTTAGTACTGTATTCTTATTATCAATAGATAATAAGTCAATAAAGGCCCTTTTTGCAAGTTTAAAAGGTTCAGTCAACTCACTAGCTAGTTGGGCCTTATCAGAACTACAGAAACTGTAAACAAGTTGGAAAAATCTAGCAAAACATATAGTATTTCTGTCCTCTTGCATCTTATCCCCAATACATCCTAGCACAGCACTAGCATAATAAAAATGAGTTTAATTAATGAGAGCATACCCGATTTGCTGACTCAGGATTGGGATTACATTAAAATTGGAGCACTTGTTGGCAAAGGCCTTGGTGATGCAGTCGAAGAAAAAACTCCACTCCCTCCTGATCTGGGGTCTCTTCAATTTCCCTAGCTTTTCCAAAGACCTTTCATAGCCCAGATTTTCCATCATTTGCTGAAGGACCGGCTCCTCAACTGTTGAACTGTAAACACAGTTTTCTGGCAAATGTAGTGCTTGTCGAACAGTTGACAAAGTCATCACATGCTCATCCTCCCATTAAAGAAAATACTTGGGGACCCATTTACACCACCATCACCATACACACCACTCCTCCAAAACTCCAGCACTTGAGTTCCTGAGATTGCTTCTGGTTGGGTCAAAATATACCCATTCTCACTTCGAGATAGAAAATCTTGGATGAAGTGAAGTTCAGATGGAGCTTAATCCTGAGAAAGAATAGCCATGTAGTTGTGGGGAACAAACTTGGCTCCATTGAAAATGATGTCCTTTGGTGCCATTTCTGAGAGAAATAAGTGAAAATATGGTGTGTTTGCAAGGTGCTTGAGAAAATGCCTGTACAAAAAATAGCTTTAGAGAATATTAGAGGGTGACAGAGAATAAAAGAGAGATATAAAAAGAATTAGAAAGTAGGTAAAAGATTATAAAATCTTTTAACTCTCATATATATACTCTCTCCACTCAACAGCTCTTTTTGGAAGTAAAACATACACTTTACACCTGTCATCCAGTAAATAGTTAAAGCAGTAGTTAGTGGGCACGAGAAATAAGCAGTAGTTAGTGTGCACATGCAGTTGTCAAGACTAACACATTTCCCACTAACCAAATGATTATGGCTGTTTGTATCTCACTTAATTATTTTCTGATAAATATGACCATTACAGTAAAACCACAAATAAGTCAAGTAAATAAATAATGCCACGTAAGCATCAGAGTTTACATCAGAACTTGACTATTATCAAAACTTAACAGTCATCAGAATATGCTTCTGTACTCAAAAAGTGAATGTCTGTTTCTGTGATTCTTCATACAAATACTGACTGGTTTCTTCAGAGTTTAATCATCAGAACTTTCATCAGAACTTGTCCTCAGAATTTATGCAAATAATACTAAACTCTTTGTCAAAAACAACTTCATCGCCACAGTAATTTTCATCACTCATATGGAGTGAGAATGCATGCATTTGCAAATGATCAGATAAAGATTAAAGTCTGATAAACTTCAGTATATCTTAGAAATAAGGCATAACTAAGAAAGGTGCTTAAAATCTGTCTTTGATTATGAAGTCTACTGTTGAACAAATTTATGGAAGAGTCTACCTCAACTGTTTGTGCACATTTTATGCATCTTTTGACATCCTTTTTACAGTGGCTTCTCAGTGTAAGTGAGTCACAACTGCTATTAGAATTTATGCTATTATCAGAGTATTTCTCCAGTAATCGGAGAATGTGAAAAGTCACCAAGAAAAATTTATTGCTTTTCTAATGCATATAACTTAATACCAGCAATGTACTTGGGTCTTCCCTTTCATATATATTACTCTAGATCTCAACGGAGTACCTGACTTCAATTCCTTTTCTTTTCTTTTCTTCAGATAAGTGAGGCTTATCAAGCATGTAGTTCATCCTTAAGATTTACTGACATCAGAATTTGACAGATAAGAAGCAAGAATCTAGTTTGTGACTTAGTAATAAGATACACAAAGTAAATTTGACTAAGTTCAAAATCAGAATTTGCTTGTGTAAATGAATTTCCATATAAATGACTAATTCAAACATGGGATTTCTAGTATGTTAAAGACTACTAGGTCAGCATCTAGCACAGTAATCCTCATTGGATTGATAGTCACAGAACATTCAAAACACAATCAGAGTATATAAAATCACATCAGATAACAATCAGCATTTAATATATTACAGTTTAAGCACAGATTACATAGAGATAAGACAATGTAAACACTTATCATAAAGTCTGATGCATGAGGATAAAAACTAAGCAGATTTTGAAAAAGAACCTGAAACCATTCCAAGTTCATTTACCAGTCTTGTAAAAGTAGCTTCACATAGTGGTTTTTTGAAGATATCTGCTAGTTGTTGATTTGTTGGAACAAAATGTAATTCCACTGTACCTTCCATCACATGTTCCCTTATGAAATGGTACCTAATGCTGATGTGCTTTATCATTGAGTGTTGAACTGGATTACCTGTTATAGTAATAGCACTTTGATTATCACAATAAATGGGTATTTTAGAAAATTTTAACCCATAGTCTAGTAACTGATTCTTCATCCAAAGAATCTGTGCACAACAGTTTTCTGCAGCAATATATTCTGCTTCTGCAATTGATATGGAAATTGATTTCCGTTTCTTGCTAAACCAAGAAACCAACCTGCCTCAAAGAAATTAGCATCTTCTACTAGTGCTTTTCCTGTCTATTTTGCATCCTGCAACATCTGAGTAACCTATTAGCTTAAAATCTGATTCTCTAGGATACCACAATCCTAGATCAGCTATACCCTTGAGGTACTTGAAAATTCTTTTCACAACTATTAGATGACGTTCTCTTGGATCAGCCAGAAATCTTGCACAAAGACAGGTAGCATACATGATATCAGGTCTACTAGCAGTTAAATAGAGTAAAGAGCCAATCATACCTCTGTAGTTAGTAATATCTACTGATGATCCAGTATCTTTATCTAACTTGGTTGCAATGGCCATGGGAGTGGATGCAGTTGAACAGTCTTGCATTCCAAATTTCTTGAGTAAATTTCTGGTGTACTTAGATTGATTTATGAAAGTATCATCTTCATTTTTCTTGACTTGAAGTCCTAGAAAATAACTAAGTTCTCCCATCATACTCATTTGATATCTTGACTGTATTAGCTTTGCAAACCTTTCACAGAGTTCGGCATTTGTAGAACCAAAGATGATATCATCAACATATATTTGTACCAAAAGTAAGTCCTTTCCATGGTTGAGGTACAACAATGTTTTATCAATTGTGCCTCTGTTAAATCCACTTTCTAGACGAAATTGAGCTAAGGTCTCATACCATGCTCTTGGAGCTTACTTAAGGCCATAAAGTGCTTTATTAAGTCTGTAGACATGATTAGGAAATTTTGGATCTACAAATCCTGGAGGTTGTTCAACATATACCTCTTCTTCCAATTCTCCATTAAGAAAAGCACTTTTCACATCCATTTGTAAGGCTTTAAACTTCTTGTGAGCAGCATAAGCCAAAAAGATTCTTATCGCTTCCAATCTAGGAACTGGTGCAAATGTTTCATCATAATCAATACCCTCCTGTTGAGAGTAGCCTTTAGCAACCAACCTTGCTTTGTTTCTTGTAATTATTCCATCACTGTCAGATTTGTTTCTGAATACCTATTTTGTGCCAACAATTGATCTGTTCTTTGGTCTTGGTACTAGGGTCCAGACTTTATTTCTTTCAAATTCATTTAACTCTTCCTGCATTGCTTGCACCCAATCAGAATCTTGAAAATCTTCTTCCACTTTCTTTGGTTCAGTCTGAGATAGAAAGGAATGATAGAGACATTCATTTGATGTTGCAGTTCTTTTTCTGACACCTGCTTCAGGATCTCCAATTATTAAGTCAGGTGTATGTGCTTTAGTCCACTTCCTTGTAGATGGAAGTTGTTCTCTAGAACTGGATCCTCCCCATGATTCATGCTATCTCCATTACTATTTTTCTGATGCTCCCCCTGTAGTTAAGCTCTCTGAGACTTCAGAATTTGAGTTGGATACTTCAGGATTTGAAGAATCATAGTTTTCAGAATTATCAGAATTGGCTCATCAGACTTGATGAAACAAAACTTGAAGAGTCAGTGACAGGTTCTGATGCTTCTTGAGAGTCTTGAGTTTTGGTAGGATCTTCAGCTTGCTCCCCCTGAATAGGTGCATTTTCCCTTGGAGTAGTTACCACAGTTTCAATGACATCAGAATTTAACCCGTCAGAACTTACAGGATCAGGATTTAAGCATCAGAATTTACAGAATCAGAATTTAAAAATTCATTTTCAAATCTCAGCTGATCATGATCATTGAAATATTCAAGTCCAGTAATCTTCTTATCATCAAAAGATACATTTATAGATTCCATGACAACCCTTGTTCTTAAATTGTAGACTCTGAAGGCTTTTGTGGAAAGTGGATATCCAACAAAAATTCCTTCATCAGCTTTTAGATCAAATTTTGACAGCTATTCAGGATAAGTTTTAAGAACAAAACACTTACATCCAAATACATGAAAGTATTTCAGATTTGGCTTCTTTTTCTTCACCATCTCATATGGTGTTTTTCCATGCTTGTTTATGAGTGTAGCATTCTGTGTAAAACAAGCAGTCTGCATAGCTTCAGCCCAAAAGTAGGTTGGCAGCTTTGCTTCATCAAGCATAGTTCGTGCAGCTTCAATGAGAGTCCTGTTCTTTCTTTCTACAACTCCATTTTGCTGTGGAGTTCCAGGTGCAGAAAATTCCTGCTTAATTCCTTACTCTTTGCAGAACTCTTCCATAATTGAATTCTTGAACTCAGTGCCATTATCACTTCTTATAATTTTAACAGAATCTTTAACCAATTTATCCAGGTGTCTGACATGATCAGTTAGAGTAGATGCAGTATTATTCTTCTTGTGCTAGAAATACACCCAAGTGTATCTTGTGAACTCATCCACTATAACCATAGCATATTTCTTCTTTGCATTTGACATGACATTGACTGGGCCAAATAGATCAACATGCAGTAGGTGATAAGGCTCAAGAATTGAGGATTCAGTTTTGCTCTTGAATGAAGATTTTCTTTGTTTTTCCTTTTGACATGAATCGCAAAGGCCATCAGGAGCAAATACTGATTTTGGCAGTCCTCTCACAAGATCTTTCTTTACTAGCTCATTTATATTGTTGAAATTTAAATGAGAGAGTCTTTTGTGCCAATTACAGCTTTCTTCAATTGATGCTCTACTCAACAGACAGATTGCTGAACTATCAGAATTTGTTTAAAGTCTGGCTTCATATATGTTACCATGCCTATAACCTTTCAGAACCACTTTGCCTGTAGAATTACTTACAACTTTACAGTGTTCTTCAAAGAAATACAAATGATAACCTCTATCACAGATTTAACTTACACTTAGCAGATTGTGTTTAAGTCCTGAGATAAGAGCTACTGAATCAATGATGACATTCCCAAGATTGATATTTCCATATCCCAGAGTCTTCCACATGTTTCCATCTCCACAAGAAACTCTTGGGCCAGCTTTCTCCATAAAGTCTGATAGTAGGGCTTTATTTCCAGTCATATGTCCTGAACATCCACTGTCAAGAACTAGGATGTTTTTCCTGTTGCCCTGCAATCACAAAGACCACTATTGGTTAATTTTAAGGACCCAGGCTTGCTTGGATCCTTTGGCCTTTTTAAGTTTGTTAGCATTTGCAGCGGATTTAGTTTCAGAGTTTATGCTAACTTGCTGTTTATTAGACTATATATCAGAATTTGCATCAGTACTTACACTAGAAGGAATTACACTAACTTTCTTCAGAAAAGGTTTTATTTGAGAATAATCATAGTACAAACTATGATATTCCTTACAAGTATAAATGGAATGCCATAGACTACCACAATGAAAACAAGGACTTTGTGGTTTAAACCTAACAGACTGACTCTTAACTCCTGTTTTAGGAGGTAAAGAGTTTATATCTTTATGTTTCCTACAAAAAGAAGCACGATGGTTAGAGTTTCCACAGTTGTAACATTTCTTTCTTGGAGAATTAGGATTAGGCATATAATTATTGATTTTATTAACACCTTCCTTTCCATTCCTATTTTTCCTAGCTTCCTTTCCCTTGTTCACATCTCTAATCTCTTTCAGATTATGTTTAAGCTACTTCTTAGTCATTAAGCCTATGTTTACTTCAGCTGGTTTATCCTGTTTTAATTTGTCAGAATTGGACCTTTCTTTCACTTCTGTCTTAAAATATTTCATTTTTCAGAATCAGACATAACAGTTTTTGCTACAAATTTAACAGGATTTACCTTTGGCTTAGCAGTCTGTTTAACAACAATTGGCTCAATTTGCACAGTTCTTTTCTCACTTTTATCATCTCCATAACCTAAGCCCTCTTTCCATTTTCCACTATTTAGTATATTATGAGTTGTTCTTCCAGAGTTAGTCCAAGTTCTGATGATCTCTCTTTCCTTTTCTAAATCAGTTTTTAGAGATTCATTCAATTTTAATACTTTATCTCTAACATACAAAGCCTTATCTTTTTCTTTCTTAGTTTGATGAAGAAAAACTAACTCCTTTTCCAAATAGTCATTTCTATTTTTAAGATCAAGATTTTCAGATGTTAATCTTTCACATGTTAAAGTATGATCTCTAAAACTAATGAACATGGTTTTAAGGTATAATCTCAACTCAGTAATATCATCAGCATGAAAATCAAAGGTTATTTGAGGTACCTTCAATTCAGCAGTTTCAGGGATGCCATCAGCATTTGCCATCAAGGCATAGTTCACCTCATCTTCAGAATCTGAAGTGTCTGTCCGACTTTTCTTCTTCGTGACAAGTGCCTTGCCTTTATCATTTTTTCCTTTCTTGTAGTCAGGAGATATGTGGCCTCTTTCACCACAATTGTAGCATTTGACATTTGAGTTGTCTCCTCTGTCAGACTTTCCTTCTTTGCCTTCAGACTTTCTGAACCCTTTCTTATCAGAACTTCCACCTTTCCTGGAAAACTTCTTGCCATTTCTGAATTTCTTGTAGGCTATCTTTGTGATACCCTTCACCATAAGAGCACACAGTTGTATCATCTCTGCATCAACATCAATTTCAGATAAACTTTCAGTTTCTGAATCATCATCATCAGAATATGATGACTCTGAATCATACTTTATGATGAGAGCCTTTCCTTTGCTCTTCTTTGAGACAACAACTTTAGAAGATTCCTCCTCAGCTTTAAGAACAACTTTCCTTGACTTTCTTCCATGCCACTTACTCCTTTGATCCATCTCAAGTTCATAAGTCTTGAGCAGACCATAAATTTCATCAAAAGTGGTTTCAGTAAGGTCACAGTTGTCTCTTATGGTAGTAGACTTCAAATCCCAATTTTCAGGAAGAGCTAAAAGGAATTTTAGATTTGAATCTTCAAGATCATATTCCTTGTCCACCAGTGACAGATCATTCAAGAGTCTGACAAACCTGTCATATAAATCAGTTAATGACTCATCAGCTTTTGAGTCAAAGTGCTCATACTCTTGAGTGAGTATAGTCCTCCTGTTCTTTTTATTTCATCAGTTCCCTGGCATCTTGTCTCCAAAGCATCCCATATCTCCTTTGCAGTCTTGCATCCAATTACCCTATTTGACATGACATTATCAATTGCCCTATGTAGCAAATGCCTTACCCTTGCATCCTTATCAATAGATGAGATGTCTTCAGCTGTGTACTCACTTTTCTCCTTTGGAATCATTTTTGCTGGTTGATCAACAACTGCAACAGAGAGCTTGGTAGGCTTATATGGCCTTTCATTATCAATGAATAATGTTTCTCGATAGTGATAACACATATAGTGTAAACCCTAAGCCGTATTTATATAGTACACAGTTACAAGATATACTCTAATTGATATGTAATATAATTCTGTCTCCTAAAATCTATCAATTAGATATCTTCTACAAGTCTTCTAGTCCTTTAACTCTTCATGCATATCTTCTATTGCTTTAGTCCAGATCTTCTCCTATAAATCAGCCGCATTCATTATCTGAAGTCTTCCCGCACTTCAGTACTGATATATATCTTCTCACGCCTTAAGTTCTGATATTAAGTCCCGACTTCAGTAAGTTCTGATTTCAGTAAGTTCTGATTTCAGTAAGTCCTGATATGTCCTGTTGTTAAGTTCTGAAAACTAAACACAAATCAGATTAGACATGACATCTCAAATATATCTAACAGTTAGCAAACCCTGTGATGGTAAAAAAAGCTAATGGAAAATGGAGGATGTGTGTAGATTTCACCGATTTGAATGACGCATGCCCCAAGGACTGTTTCCCATAGCCAAGGATAGATACATTGATAGATGCTACTGCTGGACATGAGATGCTGAGCTTCATGGATGGATTTAGTGGAACAATCAAATCAAGATGCATAAGGACGACATCCCAAAGGTATCATTCATCACTGACTTTGGTGTTTATTGTTATCTTGTTATGGCATTTGGCCTTAAGAATGTAGGAGCTACCTATCAAAGGTTGGTAAATAAGATTTTTAAGGATCTTATTGGCAAGACCATGGAAGTTAATGTCGATGACATGTTAGTCAAGATTCTAGTAAAGAATGACCATATAACCCATTTGAGGGAAGCTTTTGAGGTCCTGAGATACCACAAGATGATGTTAAATCCTGCAAAGTTTGCTTTCAGAATGGGATCTGGAAAGTTTTTGGGATTGATGGTCTCCAAGAGAGGAATTGATGCCAATCCTGATAAAATAAAGGCAATCCTGGACATGGAGCCACCAAAAACTATCAAAGATGTTCAAAAGCTCACTAGAAGGGTTGCTGCATTGGGGCGATTCATCTCCAAGTTGGGGGACAAGTGCTTGTCGTTCTTCAAGTCCTTGAAGAAGGTTAAGGATTTTGTATGGAGTGAGGAAAGCTAGAAGGCATTCAAAGAATTAAAGAAATATATGGCCTAGGCCCCGCTGTTAGCCAAGCCAGCTCCAAATGAAGTTTTATACTTGTACTTAGCCGTTTCAGAAAATGCCTTGAGCGCTGTATTGGTTAAGGAGGAACTTAAAATTCAGAAACCCGTATACTATGTTGGCAAAATTCTGCATGGAGCTGAGTTAAATTATTCAACTATTGAGAAGTTTGCTTTACCCTTGGTAATGGCTTTAAGAAAGTTGTGTCCTTACTTTCAGGCTCTTCAAATTGAGGTGCTAACAAATCAGCCCCTGAGAAATATTATTCATAATCCCAAGGCTAGTGGGAGGCTGATCAAGTTGGCAATCGAGTTGGGAGAATTTGACATCAAGTATAAGCCGTGAATGGCAATAAAATCCCAGACATTGGCTGACTTCATGGTGGAATGTACCATACCCCACCAAGAAGTCGAGGGGCAGGAAGATACTATACCTTAAGACAAGGAAGTTGATAAGGGGGACAAGGAGGATCGAGAAGTCAAGAAATAACTGGGTGGATAAAATACTCCCGATTCTATGGGCCTATAGGACTACTTGTAGAGTCACCACTGGAGCAACTCCCTTCATGTTAGCATATAGGGCAGAGGCAGTTGTTCCTGTGGAGATATCACATTCATCTCCCAGAATCCAAGCTTTTAACGCTGAAGAAAATAAGGAGGGGCAGAGATTAGCCCTGGATCTAATTGATGAAATACAAGATGAGGCACATGCAAAGATAATGGAATATCAGAAAAGGGCTTTGTTCTATTACAACCTAAGGGTTAGGGAAAGGTTCTTCAAGCAAGGAGACTTGGTTTTGAGGAAGGTGGAAGCTTCCGGTGTTGGGCAGAAAGGGAAACTTGCCCCAAATTGGGAAGGACCATATAAAGTCAAAAGTGTTCAAGGAAGAGGAACCTACAAGCTGGAGACTATGGATGGTTTTGAAGTCCCAGGAACCTGGAACATGCAGAACCTGAAGGTTTACTATGTGTAAAAAGGTTGAGCACAATTCTCACTTGTCAAATTGACAAGTAGGTTTAAAAGCACCTTGAAGCTTTACTTAGGATTTTTATAAATTTGATAGAAGATATGTTTTAGTTTTATCAGGATTGAACCCATCTCGTGTAAGGTGTAAAAAGCACCAAGTTATAATGAAAAGCGTTCAATTTGATCCAGCTTACTAAACTGATATATTGTGCAGGATAAAACCAAGTTATAAACTTGAGTTTGGAAACTCGAAAAGCTGGGCTATGATTGAATAACTAAGCAAAACGAGTAAATATAACCAAAGTCAATTACAAAGCTTGAGAATGTTTGAAGAAAAGAAAAATACATAATACAAAGAAGTTAGGCCTTAGAAGGCTCAGATTCTTCAGAGCCACTGTCTGAAGTCTCCTCAGACGTCTCCTGAGTCGGTTCCTCGGAAGTTTCTTCCGAAGTCTCCGCAGAGATCTCCTCAGAACTACCCTCAGACGCCTTGGATGCCTTAGGGGATGCTGGTCTTGGAGGCTCTTCCACCCTGGCCTTCTTTATAATAGGCTTAGCCTCTTTCTCAGAAGAAGATTCCTCCTCTTCAGAGCTGAATTCAGGCTCCTTCCTCTTTTGGCCTTGGCCCTGGCTTCCTGATGGCGCTCTCACCGGAGACACTGAAGTGCCATCCTTAATTAGATCAGCAAGCTTTTCAGCAACTCCCCCAAGTGTTGGGACCTTTACAGGGCAAAAGAGCTTGCTCAAGAATCTCAGGAAACTCGTCCTGGATAGCCTTTACGGTAGCATCCCAGCCTTCCTTATAGCTGACTGGGTGAAGGAGGGCATCATGCTCAACCATTAAGTCTTTGAACTCTTGCGTATCCATCAAGCCATCAAAAGCTTTGTGCTTCTGAGCCTTAAGGACCATAATCTCAGCCCGGGCCGTCTCCAGATCAGAAGTGGAGGAGGCAAGTTGGGCTTTGAGAGTCTCTATTTGCTGGTTAGCCTCCTCCAGCTTCTTGTTTGTATTTTCCAGGCCAACCTTCCAAGCCTTATCTTGGTAAATCACCCCTTGGAAATGGACGTTCGCCTACAAGAGATAAAGAGAAAGTAAGAAATAAGAAAAATCATGACAGAAAGCTATGGATAACAAAAGAAAAAAAGACATACCGTCACCAGGGCCTGAGCACCATAAAGCTCGTTAGCCTCCAAGTCCTGTTGAAGGACAAGATCATGATAGTCTACTGGGGAAATGGAATGCATGGACCTCCTCGGCAAGTTTTGTATTGCCGAAAATCGAGTTCTTTTCCCGAATTCCCCAGGCACGTTGAAAGAAAGCCCCTGGTTTCTGTTTTGTACGGAAGGGTTGGCTGGGGCCTTCCTCATCTCCTTCCTTTTCCTGAAGAAAAAACTTCGCGAAGCGATCCCCAAGGCGCGGGTCCTTGAAGACCTTTCCGGAGCGCTTATCCTGGTCATTTCCAGGTCTATAGGCTTGGTAGCCTCGTCGATCCTCTCAGCTACTGCAACAAATAAGTAAAATGGATTGAGAAAATAATAAAGTAAAAAAGTGGGAAAACCGAAGACAACTAAAAAAGGAAGAAAATGTAACTTTCTAGGGACGGGAGAAAGGCCACGTTCCACAAGAACGGTCTCTCTGATGAGATCCCAAAAGTGTGATGTCCCATTATCTTGGGTAAGGAGGTTGAAGGCCCTAGTCTCCTCCTCAGTTAAAATAATGTCGTTCGGGCTCCCGTCCACGGTTTGCCCAAAGGACGAGAGAAAGAGAGTCCCTCAGTCTCCGCCTTCCCAAAGGACATAAAGAAACTCTTTTTTCCACCCCAAGTTGTTGTCAGGGATGGATTTCCCATACACTATGTGAGGGACAGTGTGGCGCTGGTTCAAAGAAACCCACCCCGGGTTCCTGTCAGGGCTGTTCTTGAACTGAAATTTTTTCTAAACACAGCGACCGAAGTAGGGACGTTGTGCTTGGAATATTGTGATAAGTAGCAAAAAATCAACCTCCAAGAGTTTAGAGGGAGTTGGCAAGGGCTAATGCCCACATCAGCTAGTAAAACTGGGATAAAAGGATGAAAGGGAGTCTGATACCTGCCCTTAAGGTGTCCCTAAAGACGCATAAAGCGTCTTTCTTCCATTAACAAGGCCTATCGGCCGGACCCGCAAGAACCAACTTGAAGGGCTCCTTGATCTTGAAGAAAGATGTCATCTTATCCAACTCCTTTGCATCCCGGAAAATGTTAATGTGATCATGCGCATCCAGTGCACGTCATACGGGTACTCATCCCCTCGGGTATTGATCATATCTATTAGAGAGGTGTACCCCGACCGAATAGGGAACTCATTGGATTTTTTGGCCACATTCATTTTGGCCAAACGGGACATTCTCTTGTCTGCCATCTGAAAAGGGCAGAAAAGAAAATAGTTTTAGGAACAAACTTTATGCAAAGGCGTACTTGAAAATAAAAATATAAAAGAGGGTATTTACCTGAAATAATGTCGAAGACTGGTTGGAAAAGGCTGAAAATTCAAAGCTCGAAAACTCCGACCTACGGTTATAGTTTAACCCCTAAGATTTTTGAGAGAAGAAGAGAGAAAAACTTGGAAATGAGAAGTGAGAAGTGAGTAACTCCACCCACTCCTTTATATAGGCAAAAAAGGGAAGATGAAAGGGCCAAAAAGCCCATTAAGCTGAAGGCCCAAAGAAAAATCCCAAATTCTGGAATTTTCCGGAATATCTTTGAAAAATTATTGAGTTCAGGAACTTTCCAGAATATCCTCAATAATTCTTAAGGCCCATGTCAAAGCCCAAGTTTAGGCCCAAAACCAAATAGGCCCAAGTTTAGGCCCAAATTCAAATAGGATTTGGAAAAATAAAGGCCCAAAAACAAGGCCCAAATCCAAATAGAATTTGGAAAAAAAGACGCCCAATGCACGACCCAAATCCAAGTTGGATTAGGAAAAGCCCAATAAAACCAATAGACCAGGATTAAGGTCGAGTTTGAGGTCGTAGATCCTGTTTGAAAAGAAAACCACCCATCAAAAAGACCAGAATTGAGGTCGACTTTTAGGTCGTGGATCCTGTTTGAATTCTTTCGAACAGGAGCCAGCAAAACACCCATAAAAAAGACCAGAATTGAGGTCGACTTTGAGGTCGTGGATCCTGTTCAAAATTTTTTGAACAGGAGCCAAAAAAACACCCATCAAAAAACCAGGATTCAGGTCGAAATCCTCCTCGTGGATCAAGCTCGAAACCTTTCGAAAAGGAATAAAAAATGGGCATAACATTCAACCAGGACCCAAGTCGTCAACTCGACTAGGATCCATGTCAAAATCTTAATCGTGAATCATAGTCGAATTTACACGAGCAGGAGTCAAATGGTGGCATAAAATTCGACCAGGACCCAAGTCGTCAACTCGACCAGGATCCAGGTCGAAATCCTGGTCGTGGATCCTAGTCGAAGTTCCACGAGCAGGATTTGAAAACTAACCAAAATATCAACCAGGATCCGGGTCGTGAGTTCGACTAGGATCCATGTCGAAATCCTGGTCGTGAATCCTAGTCAAAATTCTTCGACCAGGACCCAGGAGCTGACCCAAAGTACGACCAGGATCCAGGTCGAATTTTCGACTAGGATTCTAGTCAAAAAAGAGCTAAAAAATCTGAAAAATCCCAGTAAAATTAGGGAAAATTTGAACATAATTTCAAAAAAAAATTTTGATAGAATATTCTAGAAAAGTTAGGAAAAAGTCCCAAAAATTAAGGAAAAATTCCTGAGAAATACCTGAAAATTCCTAAAAGGAGGGAAAAATGTAAGAAAATAATAAGGGAGTTTTAAAACAACCCTGAAGCTCTGTACAAGGCAAATCATTGTAAATGTGTAGGTCGCTCCACACTTTACACCAAAACGATATCCCGTAAAGGAACAAATGAACTTAACTTCTGCGAAACCTTTTTACGGTTACCCAGAAGTTGGGGGGTAAATTATAGAGAATGAAATAAACCCTGATTGTGTAATTAAATGGCATTAATTATATTTACATTGGGTTGGCGGTTAAACCCATTAGAGGAGGCCCAAGACCCTTGATAGGGGCCCAAAAATAACCTAGGAATATAATTGGTTAAGACAAAATATTGTCCAATAACGAAGCCTAATTGGAAAGGGCCCAAAACCCTGAATAATAATTAATTTTGTGATTAATTAATAATAGAAAAATCAGCTGTTAAGATGAGTCCCAATGAGGATATAAATCCTTGTAGATTAGCTCTTAAGGGACCTGATAGGGTAAGGAATCAGTTCCTACTTCCTAGGACTCCAAAGTCCATTCTAATTCTGAGACTTGCCCACCAAGTCTCCTAACACAAGTCCAATTCAAGGACTCCCAACATCTATATAAGAGGCCTCACCCCCACAATCAGAACTACATTTTTCGGCTTGATTCTCTAACTCACGGAGATACGTAGGCATCTCGTAAAGGCAGAGTTAAGCTATCAAACACGAGAGCAGCCATTAAAGGCCTTGAGCTCCCGAACCTTAGCAATTAATACAGCAGTTAATATATATTAGTTTTTAATCCATAACACAAGTGTTTCACCAATCACTAAATTACTTTTACAAGGCTGCAACTTTCATCATTGGATCCAGCATCCTCTCTGCTATCTCCATTCCTGGAGTAACAAACGATTATAAGCTTCTATTTCTCCTGATAGTCAATTTTCGTTTACTTATAATACTAGGGGCTATCCAACTACAGAGGTTACTGAAAATTCGTCACTATGGGACATCGAATGGAATCTCAAAATCAAAGAGTCAAAGATACAAGGAGGAAAGGTGAAGAAGATATAAATATGACTGAGAGCAACCATACAAGTACATAAGATGGCCAGTCTTTGTAGCATACGGTCACAACACATAATTCGGTGATGTCCCACCAGACCCTTTATCACACAAACAAACAATCAATTCATATGCATTATTTTACCCAATCAACCGATAGAATCACCGAAGAAAGAAACAATGGTTACATGGAAATTCATAAATTGGAAAAAGGAGAATCTGATTTGTAATGAGATCAACAGGACCCTAAGCTACCTACTTCGCGTTCTTAACTTTCTCAAAAGAAAATAAGCAACTTATAGGATAGTAAGCAATTTCTCTAGAAACAAAAATACGTCTCAAGAGAGAAGTATAAGGGTTCAAGATATAAACCACAGTACTAATCCACATACGATACGAGACTTGGATGTCATAGCAGCCACCGACTACTATCATTTCATCTGAACTCACTGAGGTCATACACTTGGTCCAGCAACATTCCTTAACATAGAATATATGATATTTAGAAATAACGTTGGCGTCTCTTCAGCTGACACATCAAAGGCCCGCTCAACACTGAACTCTCGCGATCAGAATCATTTTCTCGAGAGGGATATCTAAACCTCTATCGGCATTTCCAACGATACATATATACGAGGGAGACCTATTAAAAGTTAGGGTAGTTCCAGCCAATCCTCAACAAGCGTCAGGGTTTTGCCCTAGAAACCCTCGACTGAACTCTTAGACTCACTCCTCTGATTGAGTTGCTGACTTACACCTTGATATAACCTCTTCAACACTCTTTTGACTCTATTCCTAAGCTAAATCAGGGACTCAAACCTGTAGCTCTGATACCAACTGTGACGGCCTCAACCCCGGGGTCAGGAGTTGACGTCACTACCAACAGTAATGACAATCCTAATTATTGGTAATACATAACTATGACCCCTTTTACCAAGACCTTTTCCATGTTTAAGTATGATTTAGGTTACATTGATTACAAAACCAACTTATCCAAACAATCCTGACGCAACTAACTTAATACAGCAACTCAATAGACCATCGTTGGTCCAACACAACTATCTAAGAGGAGCCTGACATGGAAGGAACTGGAACTCTGCCCGACTACCGCGGAAGAATCTCCTAGGCATCTATAACACATATATAAAACATTCTGCAAGGGTAAGCAATAAATTGCTCAGTAGTACCACTATATGAATAACAAGATAAAAATGATTTAAAGTAAAGCAGTTATAGGAACAGAATTCATAACTCGATAGAAAACAAATAAACATTCATAAACTGGATATTCAAAATTAGCATGCTCTGTAAAACAATAACATCAGTTGTGTGCTGTGTGTAAGTACCAGAGTCCAATTTTAGCATGCTATTTTCATTTCCAAATCCACAATATAAATCACTTGCTCCATCATGGGGACCACAAAACTCAAATAGAATATGTACGGATATGTAAAGATAGTTGATCAGGCTATCCACACCAGACGGCTCCCTCTGCCATCCCATAAACCTGTTCCGGAACTCAAAAACTAGCTAGGTCTCCGACTTGCTGGACTAATCAATTATATAGTGCGCGCAACGGAATTAGCCTGTTACTCCACCTCAATAGGCCTACTCTGGCCCCTATGTATCTCATATCTGATCATTTTATCCAGTTTTCAAAACACTTGTACCTATCTCATTTCAAAACCATTCATTTTAACAGCACACATGGGAAATCTAGTTCACAGATTATTTCATTCGAGATAGGTACCTTTCGAAGTTACTTTTCCCCAAAACAGGTTTTAAAACAATTATTTAAAACTACAGGGGATACGTAACTTTAAACATTTCTGTTCCATTACGAGATTAAAACATTGGTTATTCACATATACTGAACCATAAAAGAATGGTCAGGGGTACTTGCCTTGCAGAGCTTACAACTATCACTGACTGATTTTGGATTGACTCGGACGCTCGACTTTATCGCCTTACTATCAGACTATCCTGGATCCGACTTTGACGCTCAGGTCCTTCGCTTGGAACCTTGCTGAGCTTGTCGACTGATCACTGGGTTATCTTTGGTTCAATATCAATTCTTCAGTCCTTCGACTAGAACCTACAGAGTCGAAATACCCTATGTTAGACGACTAGGTATGCTTGACATATCCTCGATATTAATCCTACCCAAACGATAACAATCCCGACTCGTAATTATACAAATTATAATATCAGACGCGATAATTAGGGTTCACATTCTTGAAAATCGGTTTGGTGTTCTTTTTTAGAAAATAGGTATACTCGTCATTTTACGACATTAGGGTTATTGGTTTTTGGAAAAATATTTCATCACAACGTACAATCAAGTTTCGTATAAAATACATATATATTTATATATTTGCTCGACGTCTCGATAATTACCGGATACACTCCCGTATTTCTGTAATTTGATTTCTTGGAAATCAGGCAACACTTCCTTTATTTATCGGCTAACCCGTCAAAGCATTTCGACATCACAACAACAATTTTCACAACAACAACAACTACAATAAATCACCATTCCAAAATTCCCAATCACCGATATAATTCAATAATGACAACCAATTCAATCATCCCATTACAATATTTACTAATTAACTAGTTCGATCTAGAATAAAGATATAAAACTAATTTTATTTATTTTAAAATTCTAGGACTCAGATAGCGATCATCACGGTCCACCGTCGGCTCGCCGAGGCTCATCGCCGACGGCGGTAAAATTCGCGGGTACCCGATTAATTTCGGGTTTCATAAGCGGATTCCATCGATTAAATATTAAAATCTGAATAATCATACGATTTTATCCGAAATATTTACCAAAATAATCCGACTAAATATATTAAATATTAATTCAAAATTTCATAAAATATCGAATAAACTAATCATCAATAATCTGAAATAATCACCGAGAATCAAAAATTACAAAGTATATGAATTATATTCGCAAACACAGAGCAGACCAACCCGTACACTCACCACCAACGCGTGCATACACGCGCGGCGGCGGTGTCAGGGTCACCGGAACAGAACAAAGCAGTCGGAAAGACAAAAAGCAACACAATAACAGGTAACAGAGTAACAGGCGACACGCGCCACCTCTCCTCTCGAAATAATCCGAGAGGCGGCAGCAACACAACCACAAGCAACCACCCTGAATCACATATACACACATATACATATATATAACTCACAAGTAATTGAATAAAATTTTAAACCAAAACAGAGACAACCGGAGCAATTTAATCGAAAAACGAATACAGTGGCCGGAAAAAGGACGAACGGCGGCCCCAAAACTCACCAGAGCCGTGAGGATAATAGAGAGGAAGTGGGGAAGAAAGAGATAAAAGAGAGAGAGAGACAAAGTTTTGTTTATTTTTTTATATATTATTTCTTTCTAAACATTCACAGCTTGCCATGTACCTGTTAGTGTGTAGAAAGATGACACGTATCAACAGAAATATACATGTACCCCCTATGCAGCTCGGTTCCGCCCCAAATTTACCTTTTTAAGGATACAACTTGCGGGTAAATAAAACTCTATAAATTACCAAACTAACTTTAAAATTTCCGAAATAATTAAAAACTAATTAAATAAAATTTTCATAATTTTTAAAGTATTTTTGAAACGCAATGCGTACCCGCATTTCACAATTAACGAACCGAGTTATAGTTAAAACAAATCCAGAAGATCAGGAAAATAGTCTTAAAATGTTACAAATATCCCGAAGTTTATAAAAACATAAATTTCATAATTTTAAAATAATTTCTGAAATGCAATCTATACTCGCGTTTATTAATTAAACGAATCGACGTGCGGGTGAAATTAATCCCAAAAATTCCCAAAATAATTTTAAAATCTCAGATTATTCCAAACTTAAATAAATTTGAGTTTTATAATTTTTAAAGAATTCTGGAATTAAATACGGATTTTACAAATAAGTGCAATGAGAAATCATACAGGGCTAAATAATTGATAAAATATTGATTTCTAAATTTTATAAAATCCCAAAAATAATTATTGCAATTACAAAACCATAGAAACAATTTTAAAGAAATTCCAAATATTTATCCAAATAAATTTGCATTAACTCCACTTTTAAAAGTAATAACGAGACAATACAGCTCAACAAATATTTATACAAATAATCCTCGTAAACCACTAACCACACATAACTAATAATAAAACAACACACGGCTGCCAGAACCCATACACATATGCTATTTATTTAATAATTCCATAATTACACATTTAAATAATACGAAAAAATGTGAGTTGGTACAGATGCTCTCGATGAGACGATCGTATCTGTATCAAAATCTTCGAATAAGTTTATTTATTTTTCAATTTCATATTTTTTATTTTTATTTATTTAAATTTAAATTCGGTTTTCGATTTAGAGGAATTGTTTGAATGTTCTTATGCTTATTTATCATTCCTGAGGTTATAAGGATTGATTTGGTATATAAACTTGTTAATTTTGGTGTAATAGTGAGTGAACCCGAGTTCTTGGATTTTTGCAAAATTTCAAATCGATTTTCTGAATGTATTATCGATTGTTTGTTGATTATGGTCATTAGGTTTCATGGTACGAATCACCAGCTTCGTTTTGGTATAAACATCTTTGAATTTAGTCGAGTAATTTGTGATTTTGCTGTTCGTCGGAAACTTACTGTTTTTAATCGATTTTGGCCAGAGTTTGAGCTCCCCTAATGATTGTAGCTTATTCATTATGTTTCTGGGATCCTGGACTTCTGTGGAGTGTTTTGGATTCAGAATAGTGGCTAATAGAGTTGATTTGCAACTCACCGGAATCCGGCTACACACCAGAGAAGACGACGGAATCTGGAAAATCCAGATTCCGGCGACAATTCCGGCAGGCCGTGCCCAGGTTATTAGAGATCCGAATTTGAGCGGTTTTGTTGTAATTCCGACCCGCTTTTGATCCAAAGTTTCCTAATTTGTTTTAAAAATAAATCAAAAAATCTATTTCTTTTTATTTTAAAAAGAATTATTTTCAATTATTGATTTAATTCTGAAATTCGTTTTAATTATTTATAAGTGCAAAAATAAATTTGAATTATTTAATTATTTAATTTTAGTTAATAATTAATTATTTAATTAGTCAATTAATTTAAATATTATTTTATTAATTGATTTAATTAGTTATTAATTAATTTTAATTCATTATTTAATTAGATTTAATTATTTCTTTTGATTTAAAAATTACGAAAAATAGTTTCGAGCTTTAAAATATTTTTCTAGTTATGTTCAAGGCTCGATAATTATTATTAAATGTTTTTAAAGCTAGATTCAGGTATTTGAACTCTGTTCTTTATTTATAAAATGATTCTGGTACCCGTTTTAATTCCGAAAAATATTCAAAAATTCGTATTAAATACCAAAAAAATCGTTTTAACCCCGAATCTTCTTTGAAAAATTATTTTTATCGAATACCTTGCGTGCTATGTGCTAGGTGCTATATGCTATCTGATTAAAATGTTATATGCCTATGTGTGTATTGTTTGACTATTTTGGTCATAACTTTCAATCCGTAAATCGAATTTGGGCAAAACGAAGGGTAGATAATAATTTTTGACGTCTATGTGACGATTAGAATGATATGAGATTGATTATTGATAGATACTTATGATTCCTAACAGAGTAAGTGAGGCATAGAAAAAAGAGAGCAGGTAATCAGAAAAATAGAATCGATGCATAGAAAAGAAAGCAAATGATTAGTGAGTAAAAGTGAGGCATAGAAAAAGAAGAAAAGTGGTTGATGAGAAGAACTGTTAGACGAGTACAAGTAAAGTTAGAAATCATCTGTGATAAGTCAAGTACTTCTGAACCTTCCTCGAGATATATTGTAAATATTTTTGAATTTCTTCGTAAAATGATGCTAGTATTCAAAATAGTCATGTTTTATTTTGTAAGTGCTTTGAATCATTCAACCTTGAACCCTGATCACATCATTTGACCTTTGAGCTGTAAGCCTTATTTTTTGTTAACCGTTAATTGTTGATTTCCCAGAGATTAAACCATACATATACGATACCACCCCATAAATCCATATACACCACATACCAAACACTTAAACAAAATTACTCAAACATACAAAAATTTATATACCCTATAATACCTTGTGACATCAAAGATCCATACCTTGTATAATCATTGAACCATTGTTCATCTTATACCTGATTTTTCAACTGGCTTGGAGTCGTTCTTCATATGTATATATATATATATATACTTTAATATACCCTGGTGATTCTCATGAATCGCTTTATACTCTGAGATATTTATTTTATCAACGTTAATCATGATTCTATTTTATTGAATTATAATGTTTATCATGTTGAATTATTCTAGAATTGGATAGTTTTCTTTATGTGGACCAGATTCGTGGTCAGACCAGATTCATGGTCGAATTAGGCCAATGTGTGCCTTGGATCCAGTTTATAGAGCAAAGCCGTGTGCCTTGCTTGGGGTTAGTGCGTGACTGATCAGCATCCTAACCTTGGTTTTAAAATTTAAAATGAATATCCAATTCTAATGATTTTTTAACAAGAAACTTGATTCCTCTGAATCATCTTAATTGACCATTATTTAACCTCAGTTATTGTTATTATGACTTGCTGAGCTAGTTAGCTCACTCTTGTGAATCTGTTTATGTATTCTACAGTTAAAAAGGAAATGGTTGATAGCGAGGTTTCATAGTCCAGTGTTTGAGCTAGGATTCCAGGTTGAGTTGGATCGAGCTAGCAGGATCTTTATATTGTAGTTATGTTATGCAAGATTATAAGAATAATTTCATTAAGTTAGTTGGGATTTGGTACGTTGTAATAAAAGTCAAAGTTGTGGCTTGTTTTCATAATTTAACCTGTTGCGATCTGTAGATCATGGTAAGTAAGGTAATTGCATATTATTACTTTCATAAACAGGTTTATATATTATATGTGTGTTGTGAACCCCAAAATTCTAACCCGCGTTTGGAGGGTGTCACATATATGACTACAGACCACTCTTCTTTGCCCCATCTTATTTCCTCTATTGTTAGTGAGTTGAGCCTTTCTAGTGAGTTTGTATGAAAAGATCAAGAGAAAATTAGAAATATTGAGAGGCAGTCTCTTGTACTGGAAAAAAGAGAGGTAGATAAGAGTGATAAAAATGAGCTTAATATTACTATTGACAGTAATATATGTGTGAGAAGTGATGAGATCACTTTAAAAGAAAAGAAAGATTTAGGTATTCTTGGTTCTTTTGTTTCAGGTTCATCACAGGGTACTGGGCCTTCTAAGTCAAATCCTGATTTAAAGCTCAAAGGGAAATTTGATCCAGTACCTGACTCTATTCTTGATGTTCTTGAAGCACCTAGAAGTGATTTTGATGACAGTGATGATAATCCTGATGATGCTACACTCAAAGCTACATTAGAAGCATCTAAAAGGTCTATCTTTGGATCTTCATCAGGTCATGCTCCTTTGGCTGGTCTTAGATCTCATGAATGAAATTATACATGGAGGTTGCCACATGAAAGCATTTTTTTAGGCTGCAAATATAATTGCTAATCATGCTGTTAATTTGGTCTCAAATCCCGACATCAAGAATTTTATCAAGGTCACTACTAAATTGATCAAGGGCCCGAATTCTTCTATCCATTCATTAGAGGAAGAAAATATTGTCTGAAAGAGGAAGTTTCAGATATTTCTGTATCTATTAAAGGCACCAATAAAAGCAATAGTTTAGTCAAAAGAATGTTGAGCATGGAGTCTAAATAAGAGCTTATGGATGAAAAATTGGCTGCCATTGAAGATCAACGAAAAGAAAAATATCTTAAATTGGATGATATTCTCTATTTTCTACAAAATCTAGATGCCAAAAAGGGGGAGATAGTAGTACTAAAGACAAAATGTTCACTTGGATCAATTTTGAGGAAAATGCCAATCCTGATAATGATGGTGATAAACAAGAAAAGAAGACCTCTAATGCTGTGGTAGTTCAGTCTAGAGCTCGTATTCAGACACAAACTCAAACTACCACGTCAACTCATGTCTCCAAGGATGGTGCTAAGGCTGTGAAGACCAAAACAATTACTCACTCTCAAATCCTGATAGAAAAGCAACAGTCAGGATCTGCAATTCCAGACAGAGATGAGGTGATAATTGATAACCCTGAAGATGCACATAAATTTTACAAGACTTTTAGAACTAAAGCTTGTGCTAGCATCACTCTTTATGACAAAAATAGAAGAGTAGATGAAATTTTTGAAAGAAGAGCACTCACCCATCTAGCTGATGAATTTCCAGATATATCACTGGATGAGATGCTTAGATAATAAAAAGAAATTCTAAATTAGCTACAGGCATCTAATCAAGGATATTCTAGAGGAAAGAGGAAGACTAAAGGAGGTAGAAGAGGTGGAAAAAGAAAAGCTACAACTGTTATCCAAGACATTGTTCCCTCTCAAAGAAGGACAAGGTCTAGTGGAATCAGGATTGAGGAGATTCGTGAGACTCAGGTTTCAAAACTTCTAATTGATCCTCAATTTCTCAACCCTGAACCTAGATGGAATGCTATTAAGTTGATAAATGAAGATGTTAATGCTGAAAGTGAAGATACTGAAATGCCTGTGTTAAGGGGATCAAGGCAACTACAAATTGAAGTTGTCCCTAACAATCCAAATCCAAATCTTGACAACGGAGTATCAATTCCTCACACAATTCCTGACATGGAAAATACTAACATTGCAATTCCTGACAGTTCAGTTCCTGATCATGATAGGATGTGTATTTCTGAGGTGTTTGAAAATGAAGATGAAGAAGCTCTATTTCAGTTGAATATTGAAATTCTATCTACCTATGTTGAAGCATTCAATGCTGAAGATCAGGATAGCTGAACATAAAGCTCTATTAGATGAAGAGGAAAGAAGAAAGGAAGGAAAGATCAGGATAGCTGAACATAAAGCAAATCATGAATTTCAAAACATGTTATTCAGATCTGGAAGAAATAGATGGAGGAATACTGATAGGAGGATGTTGAGAGAAAGAGAAGAAATGATAGCTCAATTTTTTCCTAAGATCAGGAACAAGTTCAAATGGGAGAAAGTTGCTGATCTTAAATGTAGTGATGAGATGAATTTTGTTCCTGGAGGTATAAGGGAGGAAGGTTTACCTGATTTTTACAGTATGGAAGATAAAAAATCTTGGCTGGTGCAAGCTAATGCTCTTAAACTATCTGAACCTTATACAAGAGCAGGGATTGGGCATTATGAGACTCATTTGGTGAACTTAAAGCTGATAAATTTCACTCTTGCTGATAGTCCTGGTCAGAAAGTAACAGTTGATCACTTGGACAAACTTAAAGCAGTGAAAATTATACTGGACATACATGATGGCTCAGAACCTAAGCAAAAGATTCTACTCTTATTGCAAGGTGATCAAGTTAAAGTTCTTTCACTTGATGAACTGTTGATCATGACAAACAAGGAACTGAAATATATTCATTACTTTCTAAGAGTTGAAGATGAATCTTCTAAAGAATGGTCTAACATGTTTCTTACTACTATCAGAAAAAGGATACTACTTGATAATGGTTCTTATTATTTTAGATCTTTTGTTCCCACTTACATGAATTCCAGAATGCAAAAAGACAACATGAAGAAAGGAGGAGCTATATTTTAGAATGTCCTCACTCAGAGACATATAATAATGAATTATGATGGTTCAAAAGCTTTTTATGTGTCACTAGATGAGCTGATGATTGAAAGAACCCCAATCAAAAATTTAAGAGCTGCTATATACCAGTTATCTGAAGAAACTGAGTAGAGAAGAACTTGAAGATCAGACTAGAGCAGATAATGTTAAAGAAGATTGATGAGAGAGTAATAGCTTTTGTTCAAAGGTATTGCAGAGTTTATCAAGAAATTTGAGGATATGCTTCTGTAACTAAGTATGCTCTATAATTCCAGAACTCTACATTTTGTCTTTCTAGTTTTTGGCACTAGACTATATTATTAGAATTTATACTTATTCTGCAAAGCATAAATTGGGGGAGATTGTTAGAAATTATCTATGTCAGAAATCAGGATCTATTATAGAATCAGGATCTGACAGTGTTTCCCAGTAAAGTAATTGTTTAAGGGGGTTGGATACAATTACTAAACAAATCGATGTATTACGTGTAATATCCGGGAAATATCGTATAATTATTTTTATCAATAAAAATTGTAATATGATTTTATGTGGATTTTAGTGAATTATCTGATAACTGGAATTGATGTTTGGATGTTTATATGTGATAAAATTTGAGTATTTTATTTTTATTTGTCCAAAATAAAGTAGATATAATTTAGGTATTTGTCTGGTAATTTTTAGGTTTTTATATGATTTTATAAAGATTAATGGATTAATAATTATTTTCTGAGTAATTATAAAACTATTTTATTAAAACAGGAATCGTCCAACTTCAACCATTTTTACGTTCTTAAAACCCGAAAGTCTCCAAAAAAACTCCTTCCTAGCCTAATTTGATTATTCTGAACATTTTCAATGTTTTAATTTTTTCAATCCGGAGTACAGTTTGACCCGTACGTGTCCCGGTTCAAAATTTTCGATACGATAATCATTTTGGTAGATCGATAAAACCCGTATTCTCAGGAGATGGGATATTTTGATTAAATTATTACATTAGCTTCTCGTAAGGTGTTTTATAAAAAGCCTGGTTTTGATAATTATCCAAAACTGGTATCAAATTGATCGTTTTTATAGTTATTTAGCGGCTAAATAATCTACTTTCGGATCTGATATGATCCAACGGGATACTAATATTCCATAAGTATAAATAGCCTTTTTCTTAATTTATTTTATACTGAAAATAATAAATAAACAGTTAAATTATATAAATTACATAGAAAAACTTGAATATTCGTCGTGTTCTTCAAAATCAAACCTAAAAACGAGGGCGTTATGAAAATCGAAATCAAGCGTGTGAATAACCGAATCGAAACTCGAGAAAAGTACTTTCAGAATCAACAACTTGTTTTACTGCATAAATCAAATGTATTTTTATATTTATTTATTTTAATTCAAATTTAATTATGATTAAAATATGAATTTTTGATTTTGATGTTGTTTGTGTGATTTGATGATTGTATCTTGTAGATAATTTTATCCTGGTCATTTTGGTATATTATATGCTGAATTGGCAGTTCAATAACATATAGAAAATTGGATTTGATTTTCGAATTTCAGAAATTAGGGCTTATAAGTTTAAATGTTCTTAATTAGAAATTAGGTGTTTTTGTTGTGAGGGTTATTGATTTAAATTGATAACACCAGCTTGTATATCATTGAAAAATGAATTGATTGGTATATATATGATGAACGGAGGGTACCTGGAACTAGTTGGCCGGAAAAATGAGCGTAGCGGCGTCGGAAAGTTCGATGAGATTTTCCGGCCAAACCACGCATCGTTTGATCGAACTGATCTGCAGAGGAGTTCCTGGAAACTTGTAGATGATTTCCTGTTAAATGATTTGACATCAAAATACTCTACGGACTGGATAGTTATGATAGGGCCAGGGATGGACTGGACCCTAAGGGTCAGGGATGGGCCAGACTCCTGGTATTGGGCCATAGTGCCTGGTTAGCCAAATGGATCTATACAGGTAGGTATAGATCTACACTGTATCCTGACTGATCAGCAGGGTATGAGTGCAAATGTTGGTTTTAGTGTCCAGTCTAATTTATTGTTGATCGTCATCAACGACATTCCTTATGGAAAAGTTTTATGATTACAAAACCGGATAAAGACATGATTCAAGAAGTGAATTAGTAAACTTCTCGTTGTTTTTAATTTATGATTGAGGGCCAATAAAGGCCATTATTTTATTCACTTAACTACTTCAAATAAATATTGATGTTTATAAAATTATTTAAAGATTGTGTCTGGAAAATTTCTTTTGATCTTAATACCTGAAAAATAGTTATATTACTTGATGGGCATTTTGGCTCACTCTTGCTTTGTGAATTCTTATTTCTTTCAATATCAACTGAGGATAAAAGTGGACAGCTCTTAATAGACATCAAAATTGGAGAGATCCCAGCTGCAATAGGATGGAGATGATTAGAATGAATAAGAAAAGGGAGTTAGTAAGAGGTAATAAAATTGTATTTAGTTGTTATAAATTTTAGAAGGTTAGATTCTTATTTCATACTATAACCTATAAACGATCCGGAATTGAGGGGTTATCTGTATATTTGTTTTAATACATAGGATTATATTGTTTAAAGTTTTTTGTTGACACCCAATCCTGACCCCAGATTTGGGGATGTTACAGGTTTGTATCAGAGCTACAGGTTATTGGTCCCTGAAATAAGAATAGGTGGAAGTAAGATAGGATTGACAGGTCATATATGATAAGGAAGATCCTAAGTATACTCATTTTGAGTTTGGGTTGAGTTGAGTGTGAATTAAGATTAGCAGATCCGATATTGATTATTAAGATATGATGTTGTTAAGATAGGTGTAAGGTAAATATACTAACGCTATAGATATATTGAGTACCTAGATCCTATAGTTATGAGGAGTTGACGAATCGATAGATACTGGGTAAACTACCCTGATTTCTATATAATTTCAAATGGATGTGCGATTGACTCTTTCAAGAGTTTATAAGAGAGGACATAAATGAGTAGTGGTATGATCCAGTTTAGGATCGCGTGGTGGGAAATGGCTATTAGTCTTTAACCAAGAAAGCCAAGCGGAGAGTAAGTTCCAGTTTTGGAGGCACTTTTAATGATTGGTCCTAGGTATCCTTGTGAGATTCTTCTTGTTATTGTAATATATATCTTGGGTGTCGTGCAAGGACATCATTTACCTTATTAGGTGTATTTAAGGTTAACAAGGAAAGTATGACCTTATCTACGGAAAGAACGTCGAATGGTGTCAATTGGCTGTAACTACAACATCAAAGATGACGATAAGAATATCAAAGATAGTACCAGATGTCAGCATTGGAGTTAGTGTTATGAATAAGATAGTATGCAATGGTAAATGTATTTTTCGCTGACTAATGAATGAGAAATGAACCCAAGGAGGAATGAACTGGAACTTATGTGGTCGTTTCTTTACTTAGGTACCTCATTAATGGATTATGGGAATAACAAACAACTCATATAGTAATGACGACCATGTGTGCGGTTTTCAAAATTCTAAAACAAGTTTTCGAAAAAGATTTTCTTAATAAATTTCTAAAAGATCTTTACACAAAATGAGTTTTAAAATTTGGTTGTCGAATTACTACTTGAGTTTCTTGTTTGTTACAAGTAGTGGATCACTTGGAAGAATAGTTGATTCAGACTCGGTATTGTTAGTTCAGAGGGCCAAGTAGACCCGCTACTACAGAGAAGTTTGAAATTTTCATAGAAGAAGAGTGCAAACCTTGTTTAATATTATCAATAATTGAATCAACGTGCGGAAAAATTATTTACACAATTTATAAAATTATTAAAGTTGAAAAAGATTTGTTGACCCAAAAGAAGCCCGGGGATGATTGGAGAAGATTAATATTCCTATCGACGGAGTTGAGGTGTTGCATGGTCAATGGTTATTCTACGCGGCATAGACGAAATAAGAAGCTATGACTATAAATCACGTAAGGACTCGATTATGATTAAATTATTAATGTATCGAATACAAGACTTAATAAGTAAGAATTTATTATAATTGATCAATCTATGAAGACATTCCAGAGGATATTCCGAAGTTATTATATGACATAGATTTGGGATCTATTGATCGAACAAGCCTTGATGGTATACATAAGTGAAATGTGGATGGTGACCAATGGTGTCATTCTTTTCTCTAATTTGATATATTGACTTATGGATTCCTCTAATTGTTTCGTCGCCCTGGTGTTCTTTAAAAAGCTTTCCAATCGGAATCATATTCACAAATTATTCTTCTTGTATAAGGTATACCCTTTGAGTGTTTTAAAAGAAGTAAAATAATCCCGGGTAGCTGATGGAATTACGTGTTGAGTATAGATATGATTGCAAGCCAATAAATGGTGGACAATTACGCGCAAAGAAGAATCGATATGCAGATGACGCGATTGACACGAAGACATCAAATACGAATCATATATCTATTATACATGATATATTTTAAGACTAAGATTCTGCCATGAAAGGAATTAGTTAGAAAACGTTTGACTGGACAGTAGAAGAAGATGAATAAATTTCCAATAATGCACCGGATAAGTGATTAATCCGTTAAGAAGGTGAACCATACCGCTATCACGGGGAGATACTTGTCATGAAGATATGAGATTGAAGAAATTCTAAGTACGAATAAATTTTGAGCATGTTCTTCAAGGAATAGTTAGGATTTTCAACTTAAGTAAGTAAGTTATGGTGAATTTGACGCTTATAACTGAGCCAACTACGAAGGTCCGTATGGAAAGGCATAAGTGGAAATGAAGAAATCATGATCGAACTGCGAAATCTTTTAAGAAGTGATGTTTTATAACCAATTGAATTTTCATAAAATTATGATAATGTTGTTGAGACCATGTGATGGTTACCAAAAACTAAACAAGTTAACTAATGAGAATAAATACATCTTGTCAAGAGTAAATGAGTTGCGCCATTAGTTGGAAATATGTAGTATGATTTTTAAAGATAAGTATGTACAAGTGTCAACAAAAGAGAATAAGATTAAAAGATAATCTTCAAACGGGTTTATGATCAAGTGTAAGTAATATGAATTTTAATTAGAAAACTTGAATTGAAAAATGAATTGGAAGAATCCTGGAATAAAGTTTTTGAGAAGCAGTAGAATAATTTCATACTCATTATTGGTATTCCGAGATATTTTGAAGGAATTTAGGAAAGCTAAGGTTATATTATTAATTGTTTGTTTATGACCTTAGTTCGATTAAGAGATGTATGTTCTATCAATTAGTAGTATATGTGGTTATCATCATGATATATTCCGAAGTATGGTGAAATGATGAGGTTGGTGGATGGTGGTGGATTTTATGGTTGTTGATTGTTGGTTGATTATTGGTGTCGGCCTGAGTCTGACTGGTAGTCCATAATATAAAGGAGATGTTGCCCAAATTTTCAAAAATTATCCTACTTTTAAAGGTTGAAGGTATACTTAGTGTATTATTGATATCCCTGTTGATACTCCAAATGATTGCGATCTCGGTCCTTGAAAAAGGTTGTTATGACCAAACTGAATTTATATAATTGGTTTTTGATTTCATTTATCTAGCCATCACTTGGTTCAATTGATCAATTATAAGAGTTAATTGGTTAATTTTACCAACTTATGGAAAGTTAGATGAAAATCGATTCCAATTAGACTAAGTCAAATTCTGACATAATTTTCAGATCCGAAATCAAAGCAATTAGAAGTTTGGTAATCTTTTGGTTGTTATATGATTTTATAAAGATTTATTAAAATGACTCGTATTTCTATATTATTGAAAGTGTAATTATTGAATAAATAAATAAATAAAGTATGTTATGGTTCTGTCAGTAGTATGTGATATTTTTCATTAACTCTGTGTGACCCCGTGGTGTCCGAGTAATATTTGTGTAATTATTTGTTAAGATGTATTGGTTTATTTTCACTTTTAAAAGTGATTTTTTGGAGAATTTATTTCTATAAACATTGAAATTATCTATAAAATCATTTTATTGCTTTATAATTTTATTAGTTATTTTTAGGAATTTATAAAATTTGGAAAACAATATTTCATCGATTTTTTATACCTAAATGATTTTATGATTGTATTTATGTGCAAATTTAGTATTAAATTCCAAAATGCTTCAAAAATTATGAAACTCATATTTTCTTATTTTTTATTCAAGAATTTTTAACATTATTTCTGAAATTTTTCAGATTAAATTCACCCCCATGTTTGTTCACTAATTAAAAATGCTTTAAAAATTTCGAAAATTTTATTTTATTAGTTTTAAAATATGTTAGATATATTTGATAATGTCATGTCTAATATGATTTATGTTTAGTTTTCAGATCTTACTTAAACAGGACAAATCAGTACTTAACTGAAATCAGCACCTATACTGAAGTCAGAACTTAAGTGATCAGTACTTAAGGTTCAGGAGATATTTATCAGGAGATAATATCAGGACTTAAAGGAAACTTTCAGATAAGGAAGGCGGCTGATTGTAAGAAAAGAAGATCAAGACAAATGTAAGAAGAGATATGCATGAAGAAGGAATTCTATGAAGAATGAATACTTGGAAGAAAAGATAACTGATTGATATATTTTAGGAAGCAGAATTATATTCCATATCAATAAGCGATTATCTTGTAACTGTGTGATATATAAACACAGACATAGGGTTTACACTATAAATGTTATCATTATCGAGAATATTATTTATTGTAATCCTAGCAGCTCTCGTGATATTTTGTTCATCACTGAGAGAGGACAGTTCCATATTGTAACAGAGTTTATTGCATTGAATAAAGTCTATTTTCTGTTACTTGTGTTATTTGAATTCGATTTGATTGTGCTATACACTATATTCAACCCCCTTCTACAGTGTGTGTGACCTAACAAGTGGTATCAGAGCCTATCTGTTAACACACAAATAGTTTAAGATCCAAAAACAATCATGTCTGAAGCAGAAACTCCAACCAAACCCACCAAAACTGAAGAACCACCAAAGACTCAAATCCATAGTCGATATGAGGCTATTAGAGTTCCCATACTGAAGCCATCTGAATATCCCATATGGAAGGTGAGGATGACTATGTTTCTGGAAGCTACTGATCCAGAATATCTTGACAGAATCCATGAAGGACCTCACAAGCCAACAAAACTCGCTATTGTAGTTGCAGGTGAAGCAGCAAAGTTTGTACCAAAGGAGAAGAGTGATTACACTGCTGAAGATATCGCATCAATTGCTAAGGATGCTAAGGTACGACACTTGCCCCATAGTGCCATTGATAATGTAATGTCATACAGGGTAATTAACTGCAAGACTGCAAAGGAGATATGGGATGCCTTGGAGACAAGGTGCCAGGGAACTGATTCGATTAAGAAGAACAGGAAGACAATACTCACTTAAGAGTATGAACACTTTGACTCAAAGCCTAATGAGTCATTGACTGATTTATATGACAGATTTGTCAAACTCTTGAATGATTTGTCATTGGTTGATAAGGAGTATGATCTTGAAGATTCAAACCTTAAATTCCTGTTAGCTCTTCCTGAAAGTTGGGATTTGAAGGCAACAATTATAAGAGGAAACTATAATCTTGAAGAAACAACTCTTGATGAAATTTATGGGATGCTCAAGACTCATGAACTTGAGATGGAATAAAGAAGCAAGAGGAAAGGAGGAAAGTCAAGGACATTTGCTCTTAAGGCTGAAGAATAATCCCCCAAAGCAGCTACCTCGAGGAAAGGAAAGGGAAAAGCGCTCTTCACAAAGTCTGATACTGAGTCATCAAGTTCTGATAGTGATGATGACTCAGAAACTGAAAGCTTGCCTGAGATAGATGCTGATGAAGAGATGATGAAGTTGTGTGCTCTTATGGTGAAACGAATCACAATGATTGCATACAGAAAGTTCAAGAAGGGAAATAGGTTTTCCAGGAAAGGTGCAAGTTCTGATAAAAAGAATTTCAGAAAATCTGAAGGCAGAGGAGGGAAGTCTGACAGAGGAGATTACACAAATGTCAAATGCTACAACTGAGGTGAGAAAGGCCACATATCTCCTGATTGCAAGAAAGTGAAAAGTGACAAAGGCAAGGTTCTTGTCACAAAGAAGAAAAGTTGGACAGACACTTTAGATTCTGAAAGTGAGGAGAACAATGCCTTGATGGCAAATGCTGATATGGCAAATGCAGATAGCAGTCCTGAAGCTGCTGAGTTAAAGGTACCTCAAACTACTTATGCCTTTCATACTGATGATATTAATGAGTTGAGAAGATATCTTAAAACCATGTTCATTAGTTATAGAGATCAAACTTTAACATGTGAAAGATTAACTTCTGAAAATCTTGCTTGTAAAAAGAGGAATGATTATTTAGAAAAAGAGTTAGTCATGTTCCATCAAACTTAGAAAGATAGAGATGATGCTTTCTTTGTTAGGGATGAAGTACTTAAAATGAATGAATCTCTAAAAACTGAGCTAGAAAAGGAAAGAGAGATTATCAGGACTTGGACTAAGTCTGGCAGAACAACTCAGAATTTGTTAAGTAGTGGAAACTGGAAAGAGGGCTTAGGTTATGGAGATGATAAGAATGATAAAGGAACTGTAGATATTAAGCCTATAGTTGTTAAACAAAAGCCAAAGTTAAAACCTGTTAAATTTGTAGCTGTAAAGTCTGAAACTGAGAAATTAGAAGTTAAAGAGGAATTAACTTCTGACAAACTAAAACAGGAAAAGACAACTGAAGTAAACGTAGGCTTAATGACAAAGAAGTAGCTTAAGCATAAGCTAAAAGATGTAAAGAATATAAACAAGGTAAAGTCTCCTAGGAAAAATAGGAATGGAAAAGAAGGTATAAATAAAAGCAATGATTATAAGCCTGTTTCTAATGCTCCTAGAAAAACATGTCATAACTGTGGAAGTTCTAACCATCTGGCTTCTTTTTGCAGGAAGAATAAGAACATAAACTCCTTACCTTCAAAAAAAGGAGTTAAGAGTCAGTCTGTTAGATATAGGCCACAAAATCCTTATTTTCATTGCGGTAGTTTATGGCATTCCATTTATACTTGTAAGGAATATCATAGTTTGTACTATGATTATTATCAAATAAAACCTTCTTTAAAGAAAGTTAGCATTGTTCCTTCTAGTGTAAGTTCTGATACAAAGTCTTATAGTATAAATGCTGATAAGAAAAATGTTAACATAAACTCTGATGCTAAATCCGCTGCAAATATTAACAAACTTAATAAGGCCACATGATCCAAGCAAGTCTAGGTCCTTAAAACTAATCATTAGTGGTCTTTGTGATTGCAGGGCAACAGGAAAAACATCCTAGTTCTGGACAGTGGATGTTAAGGACATATGACTGGAAATAAAGCCCTGCTATCAGACTTTATGGAGAAGGCTGGCCCAAGTGTTTCTTATGGAGATGGCAACATTGGAAAAACATTGGGATGTGGCAATATCAATCTTGGGAATGTCATCATTAATGAAGTAGCTCTGGTCTCAGGACTTAAACACAATCTGCTGAGTGTTAGTCAAATCTGTGACAGAGGTTATCATGTAGATTTCTTTGAAGAACACTGTGAAATTGTAAGCAAATCTACAGGCAAAGTTGTTCTGGAAGGATACAGGCCTGGTAACATTTATGAAGCCAAGCTTTCAACAAGTACTGATGGTTCTGCAATCTGTATGATGAGTAGAGCATCAATTGAAGAGAGCTGGAATTGGCACAAGAAACTCTCTCATTTAAATTTCAACAATATAAATGAACTAGTCAAGAAAGATCTTGTGAAAGGACTGCCAAAATCAGTATTTGCTCCTGATGGCCTTTGTGATTCATGTCAGAAGGCTAAACAAAGAAAATCTTCATTCAAGAGCAAGACTGAATCATCAATTCTTGAGCATTATCACCTACTACATGTTGATCTATTTTGTCCAGTGAATGTCATGTCTATTGCAAAGAAGAAATATGCTATGGTCATAGTGGATGAGTTCACCATATACACATGGGTGTATTTCTTGCACACAAAAAGTGAAACTGCATCTATCTTGATTGATCATGTCAAGCAACTGGATAAATTGGTCAAAGATTCTGTGAAGATCACAAGAAGTGATAATGGCACCGAGTTCAAGAATTTGACAATGGAAGAGTTCTGCAAAGACCATGGAATCAAGCAGGAATTTTCTGCTCCTGGAACTCCACAGTAAAATGGAGTTGTTGAAAGAAAGAATAGAACTCTTATTGAAGCTGCACGAACTATGCTTGATAAAGCAAAGCTACCAACCTATTTTTGAGCTGAAGCTATGCAAACTGCTTGTTTCACTCAGAATGCAACACTTTTAACAAGCATGGAAAGACACCATATGAGATGGTGAAGAAAAATAAGCCAAATCTGAAGTATTTTCATGTATTTGGATGCAAGTGTTTTGTTCTTAAGAATCATCCTGAACAGCTATCCAAATTTGATCTAAAATCTGATGAAGGAATTTTTGTTGGATATCCACTTTCCACAAAAGCCTTCAGAGTCTACAATTTAAGAACAAGGGTTGTCATGGAATCCATCAATGTCTCTTTTGATGATAAGAAGATTACTGGACTTGAAGATTTCAATGATCATGATCAGCTGAGATTTGAAAATGAAGACTTAAATTCTGATACTGAAAATCCTTACAGTCTAAATCCTAATACTGCAAACTCTGATGGATTAAATTCTAATGTTATTGAAACTGTGGTGACTACGTCAAAGGAAGATCCACCTGTGCAGGGGGAGCATACTGAAGATAAAACCACATCTCAAGACACATCAGAACATACAACTGGCTCTTCAAGTTCTGATTCATCAAGTTCTGATAAGCCAAGTTCTGATAGTTCTGAAAACTTAAATTCTGAAGGATCCAACTCAGAGAGCATAGTTTCAGGGGGAGCATCAGAAAATGTTGATGAAGATAGCATGGATCATGGGGGAGCATCCAGTTCTAGAGAAAACCTTCCATCTGCAAGGAAGTGGACTAAATCACATACACCTGACTTAATTATTGGAAATCCTGATGCAGGTGTCAGAACTAGAACAGCTACTTCAAGTGAATGTCTCTATAATTCTTTTCTTTCTCAGACTGAACCAAAGAAAGTGGAAGAAGCTCTTCAAGATGCTGATTGGGTGCAAGCAATGCAGGAAGAGTTAAATGAATTTGAAAGAAACAAAGTCTGGACCCTAGTGCCAAGACCAAAGAACAGATATGTTGTTGGTACAAAATGGGTGTTCAGAAACAAAACTGATAGTGATGGCATAATTAAAAGGAATAAAGCAAGGTTAGTTGCAAAAGGATATTCTCAACAGGAAGGAATTGATTATGAAGAAACGTTTGTACCAGTTCCTAGATTGGAAGCCATAAGGATATTTTTGGCTTATGCTGCTCACAAAAAGTTTACTGTCTTTCAAATGGATGTGAAAAGTGCTTTTCTCAATGGAGAATTGAAAGAAGAAGTATATGTTGAACAACCTCCAGGCTTTATAGATCCCAAATATCCAAATCATGTCTACAGGCTTGATAAAGCACTTTATGGCCTTAAGCAAGCTCCAAGAGCATGGTATGAGTCTTTAGCTCAGTTTCTTCTGGAAAGTGGATTTAACATAGGAACTATAGACAAAACACTGTTCTACCTCAACCATGGAAAGGACTTATTTTTAGTTCAGATATATGTTGATGATATCATCTTTGGTTCTACAAATGACAGACTTTGCAAGAAGTTTTCCAAACTGATGTAGTTAAGATATCAAATGAGTATCATGGGGGAACTTAGCTATTTTTTGGGCCTTCAAGTCAAGCAGAATGAAGAAGGCACTTTATTTGTCAAACCAAGTACACCAGAAATTTGCTGAAGAAATTTGGAATGCAAGATTGTTCAAGTGCATCCACTCTCATGGCCACTGCAACAAAATTGGATAAGGATACTGGTAAATCAGTAGATATTACTGATTACAGAGGTATGATTGGCTCTCTACTCTATCTAACTGCTAGTAGACCTAATATCATGTATGCTACCTGTCTTTGTGCAAGATTTCAAGCAGATCCAAGAGAACCTCACTTAACAGCTGTGAAAAGAATTTTCAAGTATCTTAAGGGAACAGCTGATCTGGGATTATGGTATCCTAGAGAATCAGACTTTAAACTAATAGGTTACTCAGATGCAGATTTTGCAGATTGCAAAATTGACAAGAAAAGCACAAGTGGAAGCTGCCAATTTCTTGGAGGCTGATTGGTTTCTTGGTTTAGCAAGAAACAAAAGTCAATTTCCACATCAACTGCAGAAGCAGAGTACATTGCTGCAGGAAGCTGTTGTGCACAGATTCTTTGGATGAAGAATCAGTTACTGGATTATGGGTTAACATATTTTAAACTCCCTATTTACTGTGATAATCAAAATGCTATTACTATGACAGGTAATCCAGTTCAACACTCAATGACATAGCATATCAGCATTAGGTACCACTTCATAAGGGAACATGTGGATGAAGGTACAGTGGAATTGCACTTTGTTCCAACAGATCAACAACTAGCAGATATCTTCACCAAACCACTGTGTGAAGCTACTTTTACAAGATTGGTAAATGAACTTGGGATGGTTTCAGGTTCTCTCTCTAAATCTGCTTAGCTTTTGTTCTGATATATCAGACTTTATGATCAGTATTTACAGATATTACTATCTTTGTGTATGCTGTGCCTAATTGAAAATTGCTTAAGTACTGATTGTTGTCTGATGTGAATTTCTAAACTCTGATAGTGATATGAATGTTTCTGTTATTATTCAATCCAATGAGGATAAATAGATGCTAACCTAGTAGTCTTTAATATACTAACAAATCCCATGTTTGAAGTAATTGTTTATGTGGAAATCTGTTGACACAAGCAAATTCTGATATTGAGCTTAGTTAAGTTTACTTTGTCTATCTTATTATTAAGTCAAAAACTAGAATAATGCTTCTCATCTGTTAAGTTCTGATGTTAGTAAATCTGGTGAATGTACTAAGTGCTGATAAGCCTCACTTATCAAAAGAAAAGGAAAAGAAAAAGAAATAAAAATCAGGTACTCCTTTGAGATCTAGAGTAAAAACTGTGGAAGGGAAGACCCAAGTGCATTGCTGGTATTAAGTAATATGCATCAGAAAAGCAAAAATAAATATTTGTCTTGGTGACTTTTCACAGTCTATGATTACTGGAGAAATACTCTGATAATAGCATAAATTCTGATAAGCAGTCGTGACTCACTTACACTGAGAAGCCACTGTAAAATGGAATTTCAAAAGATGCATAAAATGAGCACAAAATAGTTGAGGTGGACTCATGCATGAACTCATTCTAAAGTAGACTTCAGAATTATGACAGATTTTGAGCAAAGTTCTTAGTTCTGCCTTATTTATAAGATGTACTGAAGTGAATCAGACTTTAACCTTTCTCTGAAATTTAGCTTACTGCACACACATACACTCCATATGAATGATGAAAATTACTGTGGTGATAAATGGTATTTTAGATGAACGTTTAAGTGTCAGTTACATAAATTCTGAGGACAAGTTATGATGGAAGTTCTGATGATTAAGTTATGAAGAAATGAAATCAGAATTTGTGTGAAGAATTGCAGAAATAGGCATTCATTTTTCGAGTTAAGAAATCATGTTCTGATGACTGTTAAGTTCTGATATAAGTCTAAGTTCTGATATTACACTATGATTCTTTACTTGACTTATTTGTGGTTAAACTCTGAAACAGTCTTATTTAAAATCAGAATATGTTTAGGTGAGATATTAACAGTCGATATAATTTGGGTTATTAATACACGTCCATGCACAGTAATTTTTACTTGTTTCTTGTGTGCATTAAACCCTGTTTTACACTTCCAATGGCTGTTTTTCTTCTCATCAATCTAGGGAGACGAGGTAGAATTAATTTTACCTATCACTATTCAATTTTCCTTGCGTCTCTTGGCATTCTATTGGCTATATAAACCAACACCTCAGCCAACACATCTCTCATTTCTCTCAAACTCTCAAACTGATTTCTTTTTCTCTCATCACAACCATGGTACATTACGACTTAGCTCTGAACTATGATACTTTCACTCTAACCATGAGTACAGAATGGCAGCAGGAATGGCATGTCACTGCCATTCCTAATGAGATTTGGGACTCGGTTCCCAAGAGGTCCTTACAGACCTCTTGTTCTTCTACATGGACTACCATCGCCATCTTGAGCGACTGGAAGAGGAAAGGCTGGAAGCTCTCCGACAGCAGGGGCGTATTATTCGTCTTGCTATTCTTTTTGTTGAGAGTAGGAAGAAGAAATAATTTCTCCTACCTGTTTCTCTTCACCGTCAGCTTTGTCTGGCTTCGTAGCTTAGGACAAAAGCTGTTGATGTTAGGATTTGTAGCTTAGGACAATCTTGTAATTTTGTGATGTAATTTAACTTTCATGAAATATATTTGCTCCATATATTAATGAAATTTTATATTTATGCAAGATTTTGTCTCTGAGTCGTTTGATATACTGATGAATTTTTAAATCCTGATTTACCCATATTCTGATGACCTTTTTAGCTCTGATACAAATCAAGTTCTGATTCTGACGTGGCAGTATTTGTTTACTTGGTTTCTTTATGGTCATTCTCTCATTGGTCATATTTTTACAGAATATTGGTCTCGCAGTAAAAATAATTTATTAAGTGGGAACAGTTTTAAATTTTAAAATAAAACTGAACTACCTTAATTAATGGGATTACTTGGTAAGTGGAACGGTTTTTCCTTGAAAAACTGCATGTGATAAGTAATGATTACTGAATTCCCATGCCCATTAATTATATTTTACTACTGCATGTCTGACAGGTGTCCCAACGGTTACTTTTTCTACCGTGTATAAGTAAAAGAGAGAAAAGATTGTAAAATCTTTTATTTACTTTCACATCTTATCTATCTCTCTTTACTTCCATTCTCTCTCATCTCCTGATGCTTTTTCATACAGACATTTTATCAAACACCTTACAGGCAACCTAATTTCTCAATTTTTCTCATGGCACCTAAGGATTTGATTATAGATGGAGCCAAGTTTGTACCCAACAACTATGCTGCAATCTTGAACAATGCTGAAGCTCCATCTGATTTGTACTTTGTGCAAGATCTTCTAGCACACAGTGAGATTGGGTATGCGTTGACCCAACCTCAAGTCATTTCAAGCCAACAAGTTCTCACGTTCTGGCGGACTGGGCATTTTGATAATGGTGGTACTACTGGTACTCCAAGCATTATTTTTGAAGTGAATGATGTTGAGCATGTGGTAACTCCTGTAGCAGTTCGTAAAGCTCTCCACTTACCAGAAGGCTGCACTTTTTCAACAATGGGGGAACCTGTTCTAAAGTAGCTTATGGCCAATTTTGGGTATGAGAAGAGTTTGGCCAAGCTTGGACAGTTGAAAAGGGCACATATCAGGAAGGAATGGAGCTTTTTCTTCGACTGCATCACTAAGGCATTCGCCAATAAGTGTTCCAACTTTGAGGCCATTCCAATTATGAGTCAACACATCGGGTATGCTATTATTCACCAAACTCATTTTGATTTTGCAAGTGTTGTGCTAGGTTTTATAGGGGATAGGATGACAGAAGATAGGAATGTAGTGTACTTTGCTAGATTCTGTCAGCTTATATATAACTTCTATTGTGCTGATGAACCCCAACCTACCACTGACTTAATTCCACCCTTTAAGCTTGCAAAACGGGCTTTTAATGACTTGGTAAATGCTGACCTTAAGAAAAAGGTGATTAGACCCTTACAGATACCTCAGTCTGTAAAACAGATCCTGGTAAATGCTGATCCTCAAACCTACAGATCTGATTACCCTGATGTTCAACCCACAAGCACAACCCAGACACAACAACAACTGTAACGTCTGGGAAATTTATGTAATTATTTTTATCAATAAATAATTATTATGTGATTTTTATGTGAATTTTGGTGAATTATTTGATCATGGATAATAATATTTGGATGTTTATTTCTGATAAAATTTAGATATTTTAATTTCCAATTATCCAGAATTAAATCTAGATAATTTTGGTATTTTTCTTGTAATTTTTGGATTATTCTATGATTTATGAGGATTTATAGGATTAATAATGATTATTTTTATATAAATATAAAATTACTTTATAGAATCAGAAATCATTCCACTTCAATCGTTTTTGTGTTTTTACAACCCGAAACTCTTCCGAAAACTCCTTCCTAACCTAATCTGATAATTCTGAACACTTTTCATGTTTTGACTTTTTCGATCCGGGGTACGGTTTGACCTGTACGAGTCCCGGTGTGAAATTTTCGATACGCAAATCATTTTATATATCGATAAGAACCCATATTCTCAAGAGGCAAGACATTATTACCTTAATTTCGTATAAAGTATTTTATAGGAAGCTCTGTTTTGATAATTATCCAAATTTGGTATTAAAATCGTATCGTCTTTTCAGTTACTTAGCGGCTAAGTAACCTATTTTCGGAACCGATCTATAATGTAATTATCGAATTATTAAACAAATAAAATATGTGATGGTTCTGTCAGCTATGTGTTGTTATATTATCAATTGTTTGTGAATTGTTGGACGCAAAGATTAATTTTATAATTAATTATTGAGCTGTATGAATTTAATTCATTTTTAAATGATTTTATTGAATATTTAGTCTCATAAATGCCTAAATTGCTCTAAAAATATTTTTTGTTGTTTTATAATTTTATTTATTATTTTTAGAAATTTATAAAATTTAGAAATCAACATTTTATTGATTATCTACTTTTAAATGATTTTCTGATTTCATTTAATTGTAAAATCAATATTTAATTCCTAAATACTTCAAAAATTATGAAAATTTAATTTTAGTAATTTTGAAATATTCCAAGAATTTTAAAATTTATTCAGAGATTTTTTGGCTTTTAATTACCCGTACGTGTATTCGTTAATGGTAAAATGCGGGTTGGTGTGCTTTCCAAAAATGAATTAGAAATTTTGAAAACCTTTATCTTATCGGTTTTAAATTATTTTGAGGATTTTGGGAAATTTATTTGGTAATTTTTCAAGATATAATTACTTGTAAATTTACTCGTTAAATGATTAACTACGGGATAAAAATCAGATTTCGGGTAGTGGCTAAAAAGATAGCAAATAAAAACCGGATAAATATAACCCGGCACCCTGCTTGTTCACTATGCGCCCCTCTTTCCTCTTTCTCTCTCGACTGCTTTCTCTCCTTCACATAATTCAATCTCTTCTCTCCTCTCTCGACAATTCTTTTTCTCTCCCAATCTCTCCCGATTCTCCTTTCTTTTTTTTTTCCTTCACCCTCCCTTCGGTGATTCTTTCCTGTTCCGCCGCTATTGTGGTCTCGTTGCTGCGGTAAGGCCTGTTTTCCGGCCGTTTTTGCCGGATTCTTGCTTGGCTTCAGTAATATTAATCTCTAATTATATATATATACATATATGTGTGTGTACTGTGTGTGTTGTGTGTGTTTGAGTGTGTGTTCGGTATGTGCAAATCATGCGTGTTTGTGAATCATGTATTCGGTGTGGGTGGCGCGTAAGGCGCGTGTGATGGTGCTCTGTTGCCTGTGTTCTGTTTTCTGGTTGTGCGCGCGTGTGCACATGTGGCCTGCTTGATTCCAAAATTTTTATTATTTTAAATTTGTTTTCTTCAAGAAATAATTGAATAATATTCGTGAAATAAATAAATTCTCGTGGAAAAGAAATTATATTAATCGGTGGAGTTTTGCGTTGGAAACCCGAAAATTTATCGGGTACCCGCAAAATTTTACCGCCGTCGGCGATGAGCCTCGGCGAGCCGACGGTGGGCGATGATGATTTTTATTTGAGTCCTGCATCTATAAATGAAATAAATTAGTTCGTAAAATTAATTTCGAAACAAAAATTATGAATTAAAATATAAAAATACGAATAAAAATAATTAATATCTGAAATGTATCGGTGGTTGGGATTCTTGAATATTGGGATTGTAGTTGTGAAAATTGGATTGTTGTTGTGAGTTTGACGTCGATTTGATTTCGACGGGTAGGCCGATAAACAAAGGAGACGCTGCCCGATTTTCGGGAAATAAATTCTGAAAATACGGGAACGTAACCTATAATTATCGGAGACATCGAATATATATGATTATATTATATGAACTTAAGTGCGATTGAGACAAAATAATTTATGAATTATCGATTACCTGTTTTTCAAAATGACAAATATATGTATTTTCCGAAATTAAATACCGAACCGATTTTCGAAGATGTGAACCATAATTGCTATGTGTATTTCGATAATACATATAAATATGAATTCGGTTATGAAATCGTATGGGTAGAATAGGATAGCGATTTGATGTTAAGCTTAAGCGGTTATCTGAATTAGGGTATTTCAACCCTGTAGGTTTTAGACGGAAGACCCGAGGCGTGACATCGGACTAGGAACGATCTAGTGATTAAACGTTGAGATCAATGAAGTTCCAACTGAAGGGTCTGAATGTTGGGATCGTATCCAGAATAGGATAGTAGTTTGACGATAAAGCCACATGTTCAAGGAAATCCAAAAGTAACCGAAAATAGTGGTTAAAGCTTATTGAGGCAAGTATTCTTGATGTTCTTTTAAATACTGCAAGTATTCCTGATTTTTCTTTTAAAATACTGCAATTATTTATTCGTTCCTATTCTAAGTTCAGAATAGTTAACTGTTTTACATTTCGCTGCAATTACTCTTATTATGCATGTCCTTTCATTATTGTTCCTATAATTCGATTGCTCTCTTGAGCAAATACCCATTCTTTCGGGTTATTTGCGAACCCTGAATTGGGATGTTTTTAATTCAAAATGATTTGACATCAAAATACTCCATGGGCTGGATAATGATAATGTTTTGGGGATTAAGTGTGTCTTAATCCTGAGGACCGGGATATGACTGGTGCCTCGAAATGGGTCGTAGTGCCTAGGTACCTGAATGGACCTATACGGTTGGGTATAGATCCGCACTGTATACTGACTGATCAGCAAGGTATAGTGCATATGTTGGTTTTAGTGTCCAGTTTAATTTATTGTTGGTCACCATTAACGGCATTCTCTCTCGAATTTTTTTATGATTCTAAAACCGAACAAAACCCTTATTCAGGAGATGAACCGGGGAATCGCTTGTCATGTTTGGATTTTAGTTAAAGGCTGGTGACAACCAATGTTTATTTGCTCAACTCACTCAAATAAATAGAATTGTTTAAAATTGTTTTAAGATTTTGTCCGGAAGTTTTTCTTTTGATATTAAGGCTTGAAACTCAAATTATATACTTGCTGGGCATTTTTTGCTCACTCTTGCTTTGTAAATTCTTATTTCTGCCAAAAAAAGATAAGGATAAAAGTGAATAGCTTTGAAAGGCAGCAGAAGTTAGAGAAATCTCCGCTACGAGAAGTTGAAGAAATTAGAGGAATATGACAAGAACGTTAGGACAAAGGTATTCTCATTTGTATTTTAGTTATTGAAAGTTGTAGAAGATTAGATTCTTGTTTCATACCATAACCTGTAAACGATCCGGATTAAAAGGGTTAATTGAACATTCATTTATTTTATGTAAAGATTGTTTAGTGACACCAAATCTTGACCCCGTATTTGGGTTGTTACAAGTTCCTGTAACGCCCCCAAATCCGGGGTCAGAGGATTTGGTCGTCACTATAAAACTTCAATCCAAATTAACCTGTTAAATCAATAAATAAATGCCAGCGGAAGATAATTATCATAAATGACCCTAAACTACTCCAAGATCTTTTAAGGTTACAGTTCTAGAAATAAGGTATCCAAATTCCACCAATAAATTTTCACTTTCTTTTAAAACTCTTTTCAATAAATTCCAACTCACAATTAAACCCACTAGTATAACTTCGAAATCCTTCCCCCCTTAAAAGGATTCTGTCTTCAGAATCATGCTAAGGAACAAACCATGATGTTTTCCAAGTATCTTTCTTATAATTTCTCAGTCCTCATCACCTTAATCACAATTCAACGGTCTTTTACTGCCATCAAATCTATCAGTTGCTCATGCAATCCCTAACTCAATCTTTACTTCATACATTTGGAGCTAAATTACTCCTCGCAGTCATACGCACTTGAATGTCTTATGGACTCGTTATACCTGTGACAACAAGACCAACTCATTCTCAATCGTTCTATCTATCTCTCTATTTCAAAGGACTAACTTAATTTACACTAACCTTCTTTTCTTTCTAATTCTAATAGTTTGTGTTCATGAAATTTCTATTTTCACTGACTATTCTACTTTACGTTTCAGGCCTCTTTCTCTTCGATTAGCCTGACCCATGATCGTTTTCAATCGTATTCGAGAATCTTTAATCGATCTCTTGCATTTTCTATTCGTCTGCGCCCGATATCTTGAGTTCATGACGCCTGATGCTTCAGAATGTTCTACATCTATTCAAAAACTAAAAAGGAAAATCTCGGTAATTGCATCTACTCACCACTTGTCAGCATTCTTTAATTTCTTTTCAATCACTATCAAGTAAATTCATTGAGCGAGAATCTCTTACCATCTGAAAGAAAGTACATTAACTTGGAACGGAATGAATTAGAACTTTATTCAAAACCCGGTCTCTTGGTACTAATACTCATTTTGTTGTCATATCAAATTAGATATCAATACGAACTTTGATGCTCACAATATTCCATACTGAAGTCAACATCAATCATCTATATTAATACCACCTTTGATATCTAACAACAAAGTAAGTATCAACATAATCCAGAAGCTGGATCAAAACTTGTTCTTCAATTTCTAACTTTTCAAATTCCTTTACTCATTCCCCGGTAATCCTAATGATATTCACTCTTTCTTTTCTACTCAAAACATTTGTCCTTAAATGGACCTTTCCTGTTTGGTAGTTAACCACACAACTGGAGCTTATAATCAATTACAACCAGAATCCATACCTTTGAGACTGAGAATGCAGTTGCTACTTTTCAACCCTTCACATGCATATCTTCAGGCGTTCCACTTGGTCTTCCTTCGTCCTTGAATGGGCGAGGATGTTATCAATAAATATAATTACACTATCCCAATACTCCTGGTACATTATGTTCATTTAATCTTCAGCCTTACAATTTCTGATAATCGATGTGTAACCTCATACCTCTATTTTCTTTTTCCATGACCACTTTGGTGCATAGCACGAAACACTCTTTATTTCATTATTCTTTCATTCCACACCCCTGAAGTTTCCTTCATTTATTACTTCATTCCTACCGGATCATACCATACAGGGCTTTTGACACCAGCTCGACTCTGTGCAGTAACCAATGAGAATTTCACCGTATATTTTGAGGTAACCTTGGTAAATCATTTTTTCGAACCTTTGGGACTTCACTTTAGTTCTAAAAATTCCATCTTGAGATTCATTGTAATGCGCCACTAATACCTTTGTTTAATCTTTCCTGTATACACGCCTTCTTGGAACGAATTCCTATCTCCGATTATCGGCGTTTCACCTCCTTCTCCTGACAATTCTGGCACAACCCACGTTCCCAACTTGCATATTTCCTGGATTATTTTATAAAATTTCTTTATGATCCTTTTGATTCCACTTCTTAAATTTATTATTTCTCCATTCTCATTAATCATTATCTCTTTTAAACATAACGAATTTCTTTTTCTTAGTAATATTAATCTGTTTATTATTGGATAAGTCATTTCTGGAATTCATACTGGAATGAAGGCTTTTTATTTATAATATTTAAATCTTTATTGACAGAATTATCGAAATTCATCGGTAGCTATTCTCTTAGCCTTGCTTACTCATCACGAATCACGTATTTGACTTTTCCTCATTGGTCAACATCTCTTTTCCCTGAGTTCACATGCAGACGTCGTCCGTCTCTATCTTACGTCGGATAATTGTATTTGCGAGTTTTCCAGTATTTCACAGCAACTTTTATTCAATCATAATTCGATAAAGATGTACATTTACGTTCTTCATGGAGTATTATTATAAAAGGTAATATTCCTTTGCTTTATCTCGTACCTTCAGTTCTTGAAAATATTCTTCTCACTAGCATGAACCAATAACTTGATGTTCCTTTTGTCTATTGAAAAGGTGTATTCATCTAGATAAAATCTCGCACAGGCTTGCAGCAACATCACACTACTTTTACTAAATTTCCACTTCTGCTGATGCCATTACTTCCTCCAAATTGCTAATTTCTTTGATTTCGGATCTGAAAATCATGTTAGAGCTTGATTTAATCTAATTGGAATCGACCTCCATTTAACTAACCATTAGTTGGCAAAGTTAATCAATTAACTTTTTTAATTAATCAATTAAACCAAATGAAGACTAGCTAACTGGAATCAAAGATCAATTACATAAAGTTAGTTTGATCATAACATTCTTTCTCAAGAACCGAGATCGCAATCATTTGGAGTACTGATGAAAATGACAATATACTTCTTTATTCTTGAATGTAGGAAATTTCTGAAAATTTGGGCAGCACTTCCCCTACGCCATTGACTACCAGTCGGACTCAATCCGACATCATCAATCAACCAAATCATCCACAATCATATCCACCCACTCCATCAACCAAAATCATCAATTCCCACAATTCACCTTTGATCAGCATCTGACTGGCATAGCATATATCTTTTTGGAATTGGACTATGGTCTTAAATCAACAATTATTAATATCATTATACCTTTCTTAGTTCTTTCAGGATATTACAAAATGTTATTAGTGAACTTTAAAATTTATCTTATTGTTTTTCAAGGACTTTACTTCGCGATTCTTTTAACTTATTTCTTGTCATTACCAATTGGGTACAGTTACTTTTAAGAATTATGCCATATCCGTCAACCAATCACAACAATCATCTATCTTGGACAATACACATTCAAGTTTATTAACTAATCTGTTTATCTTTTAATAACCACGCATGGTTTTCGTTATTATCATCGTAATCTGATGAAAACTTAATCGTTATCTCGTTATTTCTTAAAAGACTCCACAGTCGAATCACCATTTCTTCATCTCCACTTATGTTTCCGTATTGAACTTTCGTCACTGGTCTGGTTATGAGTATTAAATCCACCATAGCTTATTTACTCAAGTTAAAGAACTTCACAATTTCTTGAAGAACACGTTCGAAGTTCGATTACATTTAAGATTTCTTCCATCTTGAATCTTCACGACAAATATCTTCACGCGACAAAGGGAGGCTTCACGTAGTAATTGCATGTCTGAATCATTGTTCAAAATTTCCGTGAACTTTGATTGTCGTCCTGATACTCGTTTGCTCCGTCTGACGCACACGACTATATTTCCTTATTTTTGTAATTAATGTACAATTCCCTAACCATTCATTTCGCGTCGAAATCCTCTGATTTGAAGTGCATCACGTTAATGCAATCTACCATACTGATGAGATCCTCATAACACGAACAACTGTCTGATTTGATATCCTTACCATGACCACGTTGTCGGTGTATCCATTCTTCCTTGCTCGCAAATGTCTATCATTTATCGTCTTGCAGTTGTATCTATGTTCGTTGTAGACTTCCACGTACCATACTATTTCATTTCTTTTGAAATCGTCAGAGAACAGACTCTACGCAAGAAGAGAGTGTGTGAATAGGATTTTGAATGAAAATAACTGGATAAGGAATAACAATGCAACAAACAGTTGGAAGAATCCGTAAGTCAATAAATTGAAGGAAGAAGAATGAGTGAATATTTAGATGTGAATGAGACAACCATATTCGTACTCAAGATGGCCAGCCTTTCATACTATATGGCATACAACACATGATTAGGTGGCGTCCCACCCAACTCTTCGTCATTTTGACAAAGCGTCATATCACAACACTGTTGTCTCAATCAGGAATCACGAATTTGAGAAGAGAAACAATTCAGAAGGAATACAAGAAATTTTCTTTCATTTTCGCCTCATATAATTTATCAACAGAAGAAGCTCCTACATATTCAAAACTCGAGAAGAACATATGCTATCGTATTTGAAAAAGAATAACATTGTAGATCACCATTGGTCATCGTCCATGCTCCATTTACGTATGCCTCCAGGGACCATTCGGATGAGAGATTCACCGTTTAGGTTACGTTATAACTTCGGAATATCTTCTGGAAATGCCTCCATATTCACAGCTTTAATATTTCGAGCATATCGCGTCCTTACCAAAATTTATAATCATTGCTTCCAGTCGCATTCGAGAATCAAGAAAAAAAAACATATACTATCGTATTAGAAGAAAAGATGTCAGTGTCGATCACCTTCCATGCTTCGCCTACATCTGCCTTCAGGATCGTTTGGATACAAGTTTACGGTTTAAGTCACATCATTGCTTCGAAATGTTGTCTGGAAATGCCTTCACACCAAATGCTTCAATAATTTGATCTTAATCGCGTCGTTCCGAAATTTAAAATCACGGCTACAGATTTCATCCATGTCACGTAAATTATCCATCGATCACGCAATGCCTCAATTCCATCAATAGAAATATGATTCTTCTCTAATCATCTGGAAGATTATTTCATTTCCTTCAATCATCCTCCGTCCATTTGAATCACGAGTCTTGTTAAATTTTAATAATTTTATAAATTGGGTAATTAATATTTTAGTATGTTGATTCAATTATTGATTTTATTAAACAACGTTTACCTTTATTTTTCACAGAAAACTTTAAACCTTTCTTCCTGCCAATGGGTCAACTTGGTCCCCCGAACTAACAACACTGAGTCTAAATTCATTATCTTTTTAGGTCATTTTCTGTTGGTAATAACAAGAACATAAATAGTAATTCGACAACCAATTTGTAAAACTCATTTCATACCAAAAATCTTCTGAAAGTTGATTAAGAAAATCTCTTCCAACATCTCATTTTAAAGTTTTGGAAATCAAATATTTGGTCGTCATTACTATATAAGTTACTTGCTATTTTTATGATTTACCCATGAACTGTCTAATTGAAAGAATGCCCATATAAGGGTCTCTCCACTTTGGTACCCCTTCCACTTTTCCTTGGATTCTGCTCGCACTTATTGATTGACGAAACTTCATTTACCGTCGTATATCGTTTTATTCCTAACTCGAATCCAATGCTAACGCCTGCCATTGTCTTTCATATTCTCGTCATCGTCCTTGACGTTATGCTTACAACCACGCATGCAATTCGATGTTCTGTCTGTAGATAGGGTCGCATCTTCTTGCTAGTCTTACCTATATCTAGAAAGGTAGATATCATTCCTCGCGCAGTGCCCGATATGTGGTAAGAATCTTCTTGCAACGATGATGCTTTCGAATGTGCAACGTTGGTTCTTCATCAGCTTCCATCAACTGGTTGCCTCCGGCGTGAAGCTCGTCCTACTACATAATTCTAAGTTAAAACGTAGCTTCTCTTACATGAATTCTCACAAGAATTGATCGCATATTCTTCAAAACCACATGAATAGTAGGGTAACATACCCAGTCTCCGTCGATCTGTTGATTCCTCATTACTGTAGGATCTGAGAACTCAATATACCTACAGTATTGCGATATTCTCCTTACACTTCCCTCAACAATCATGTCTTACCCATTCCGTATCAGACCTGCTAACCCTAATTCGTACTCAACTCAACTTAACCTGAGTATGCCTAGGGTATTTCCTATCTTGTACGACCTATCATTCCTATCTTACTCTCACCTATTCTTATTTCAGTGACCAATAACCTGCAGCTCTGATACCAACTTGTAACAACCCAAATCCGGGGTCAAGATTTGGTGTCACGAAACAATCTTTACATAAAATAAAAGAATGTTCAATTAACCCCTTTAATCCGGATCGTTTACAGGTTATGGTATGAAACAAGAATCTAATCTTCTACAACTTTCAATAACTAAAATACAAATGAGAATACCTTTGTCCTAATGCTCTTATCATATTCCTCTAATTTCTTCAACTTCTTGTAGCAGAGATTTCTCTAAATTCTGCTGCCTATCAAAGCTATTCATTTTTATCTTTATCTGTTTCTGGCAGAAATAAGAATTTACAAAGCAAGAGTGAGCCAAAAATGCCCAGCAAGTATATAATTTGAGTTTCAAGCCTTAATATCAAAAGAAAAACTTCCGGACAAAATCTTAAAACAATTTTAAACAATTCTAATTATTTGAGTGAGTTGAGCAAATAAACGTTGGTTGTCACCAACCTTTAACTAAAATCCAAACATGACAAGCGATTCCCCGGTTCATCTCATGAATAAGTGAAAGGCATATGTCATAGCCTACTCGTTTATTCGAGTATTTAACTCAACTCAAATAAGAATGTAATAAGTAAATAGTGGATTAATCATCAGAGAGATCTCACAATGTAACATCTGTCAAAGAATAAAGAAACATTGTTCATCTGCAGACTTGAAGATTCACTGGAAGAAGTTCAAGAATTTGATCATGCCTCAGTGATATAAATCAAGATCGTGGATTTAATCAAGTGACAGAGATCTCGTCAAGGTACCATTTATTACAAGGATTCAATCAGAATATCAAAGTCAAGACATGAAGAAACGTCACCAAAGTTAGTCAATCATGAACCAGACAGTACATCGAGTGTCAGCATTGAAGTGGCGGAATTGATTCATAAGTCTCAGTGACTTTCAGAAGATTGTCAGAAGAATGGATGCTGCTCAGGGTTAGTATTAATTCTCTATTAATTAATTAAGTCATATAATTTAATTAAGAAAATAAATTATATATGCAAGGATTAATTTATTGATTAATTGAATTAAATTGATTAATTAATTTAGAATTAATATTAAGGATTTACAGAATTTTAATTGGTTAAAATCTGTTTTAATTCTAAAAAGACAACTAATTGTACTAGTATGACAATCGGTATGACAATTGATAGTCATACCGAAAGTCATGCTAATTCAGTTGACTGTCTTGATGGAATTATTATTTAGATTAAAATCACGTATTAATTCAGTAAGACAATTTCATTTGTACTACTATGACAATCGGTATGACAATTGATTGTCATACCGAAAGTCTTGCTAGTTCATTTTAATTGTCTTGCTAGCTCTAAAGATTGTCACACCGAAAGTCTTATTGGACAAAGGATTGTCATACCAGTTCATTAATCTCGGCTGTGTTGATTAAAAGAAGCAGAAGCATCCAATTCATAAACACAAAAAAAAAGCAATCAAACAGAACATACTCAAGAACAAAAAGAAAAAGGAGCAGAAAAATATCTCATCTCTTCTGCAACTTCAAGATCAATTTCTAGATTGTAAAGTTAAATCCAATCAACTAGAAATACTTATCTTGTTCTTGTGTATCAATCTAGCGGATTAAAATCCCTAGAACTTAATCTCAAATCGCATTTAGCATTTGATCTTTTAATTACAAAAATAGAAAAAGTTCATGTCGAATTTATTCTAAATTTGTAATAATTGATTTGAGATTAATCCCTTGTAACCGATACCGTAGTTGTAACACCTTTCAAGTTTAATAAAAGTTTTATTTAACTTGAATTTTGTTTCACAATTTTATTCCGCATTTTATTCGACTAAACAGTATTGTTTGCATTCAACCCCCCCTTCTACAAACAAATTGGGACCTAACAATAAGGGTTTTGTCCGGTTTTAGAATCATAAAACCATTCGAGAGAGAATGCCGTTAATGGCGACCAACAATAAATTAAACTGGACACTAAAACCAATATATGCAATATACCCTGCTGATCAGTCAGGATACAGTGCGGATCTATACCCAACCGTTTAGGTCCATTCAGGTACCTAGGCACTACGGCCCATTTCGAGGCACCAGTCATATCCCGGTCCTCAGGATTAAGACACACTTAATCCCCAAAACATCATCATTATCCATCCCATGGAGTATTTTGATGTCAAATCATTTTGAATTAAAAATATCCCAATTCAGGGTTCGCAAATAACCCAAAAGAATGGGTATTTGCTCAAGAGAGCAATCGAAGGAACAATAATGAAAGGACATGCATAATAAGAGTAATTGCAGCGAAATGTAAAACAGTTAACTATTCTGAACTTAGAATAGGAACGAATAAATAATTGCAGTATTTTAAAAGAAAAATCAGGAATACTTGCAGTATTTAAAAGAACATCAAGAATACTTGCCCCAATAAGCTTTAACCACTATTATCGGTTGACTTTTGGATTTCCTTGAACATGTGGCTTTATCGTCAAACTACTATCCTATTCTGGATACGATGCCAACATTCAGACCCTTCAGTTGGAACTTCATTGATCTCGACGTCTAATCACTAGATCGTTCCTAGTTTGATGTCACGTCTCGGGTCTTCCATTTAAAACCTACAGGGTTGAAATACCCTAATTCAGATAACCGCTTAAGCTTAACATCAAATCGCTATCCTATTCTACCCATACGATTTCATAACCGAATTCATATTTATATGTATTATCGAAATACACATAACAATTATGGTTCACATCTTCGAAAATCGGTTCGGTATTTAATTTCGGAAAATACGTATATTTGTCGTTTTGAAAAATAGGTAATCGATAATTCATAAATTATTTTGTCTCAATCGCACTTAAGTTCATATAATATAATCATATATGATTATTCGACGTCTCCGATAATTATAGGTTACGTTCCCGTATTTTCGGAATTTATTTCCCGAAAATCGGGCAGCGTCTCCTTTGTTTATCGGCCTACCCGTCGAAATCAAATCGACGTCAAATTCACAACAACAATCCAATTTTCACAACTACAATCCCAATATTCAAGAATCCCAACCACCGATACATTTCAGATATTAATTATTTTTACTCATATTTTTATATTTTAATTCATAATTTTTGTTTCAAAATTAATTTTACGAACTAATTTATTTCATTTATAGATGTAGGACTCAGATAAAAATCATCATCGCCCACCGTCGGCTCACCGAGGCTCATCGCCGACGGCGGTAAAATTTTACGGGTACCCGATAAATTTTCGGGTTTCCAACGCAAAACTCCACCGATTAATTTAATTTCTTTTCCAAGCGGATTTATTTATTTCACGAATATTATTCAATTATTTACTGTAGAAAACAAATTTAAAATAATAAAAATTCTGGAATCAAGCATGCCATACGAGCACACGCGCGCACAACCAGAAAACAGAACACAGGCAACAAAGCACCATCACACGTGCCTCACGCGCCACCCACACCGAATACATGATTCACAAACACGCACAATTTGCACATACCGAACACACACTCAAACACACACAACACACACACTGTACATACACATATATGTATATATATATAATTAGAGATTAATATTACTGAAGCCAAGCAAGAATCCGGCAAAAATGGCCGGAAAATAGGCCTTACCGCAGCAACGAGACCACAACGGCGGCTGAACAGGAAAGAACCACCGAAGGGAGGGTTAAGGAAAAGAAAAAGAAAGGAGAATCAGGAGAGATTGGGAGAGAAAAAGAATTGTCGAGAGAGGAGAGAAGAGATTGAATTATGTGAGGGAGAGAAAGCAGTCGAGAGAGAAAGAGGAAAGAGGGGCGCGTAGTGAACAAGAAGGGTGTCGGGTTATATTTATCCAGTTTTTATTTGCTATCTTTTAGCCACTACCCGAAATCTGATTTTTATCCCGTAGTTAATCATTTAACGAGTAAATTTACAAGTAACTATATCTTGAAAAATTACCAAATAAATTTCCCAAAATCCTCAAAATAATTTAAAACCGATAAGATAAAGGTTTTCAAAATTTCTAATTCATTTTTGGAAAGCGCACTAACCCGCATTTTACCATTAACGAATACACGTACGGTTAATTAAAAGCCAGAAAATCTCTGAATAAATTTTAAAATTCTTGGAATATTTCAAACTTACTAAAATAAAATTTTCATAATTTTTGAAGTATTTTGGAATTAAATACTGATTTTACAATTAAATGAAATCAGAAAATTATTTAAAAATAGATAATCAATAAAATGTTGATTTCTAAATTTTATAAATTCCTAAAAATAATAAATAAAATTATAAAACAACAAAAATAATTGTTAGGGAAATTTAGGCATTTATGAGACTAAATATTCAATAAAATCATTTAATAATGAATTAAATTCAAACAGCTCAATAATTAATTATAAAATTAATCTTTACGTCCAACAATTCACAAATAATTGATAATACAGCAACACATAGCTGACAGAACCATCACATATTTTATTTGTTTAATAATTCGATAATTACATTTACAAATCAGTTCCGAAAATAGGTTACTTAGCCGCTAAGTAACTGAAAAGACGATACGATTTTAATACCAAATTTGGATAATTATCAAAACATAGCTTCCTATAAAATACTTTATACGAAATTAAGGTAATAATATCTCGCCTTTTGAGAATATTGGTTTTTATCGATATATAAAATGATATGCGTATCGAAAATTTCACACCGGGACTCGTATAGGTCAAACCGTACCCCGGATCGAAAAAGTCAAAACATGAAAAGTGTTCAGAATTATCAAATTAGGTTAGGAAGAGTTTTCGGAAGAGTTTCGGGTTGTAAAAACGCAAAAACGATTGAAGTGGAATGATTTTTGATTCTATAAAGTAATTTTATATTTATGTAAAAATAATCATTATTAATCCTATAAATCCTCATAAATCATAGAATAATCCAAAATTATAAGAAAAATACCAAAATTATCTAGATTTAATTCTGGATAATTGGAAATTAAAATATCTAAATTTTATCAGAAATAAACATCCAAATATTATTATCCATCATCAAATAATTCACCAAAATTCACATAAAAATCATATAATAATTATTTATTGATAAAAAAAATTACATAAATTTCCCAGACGTTACAACAACCATCAGAACATACCACATATACACCTCAACCTACTCAACCCTCTATTAGAACATATCTCAAACCTTCACAGATATCTCAACCTTCATCATCAGCACATACTGTGAGGCCTTCATCTTCAAAGCCCAATAGGACAAAGACTGTACCTCAGACACAACATAAGAGAAGGAGGATTGTTCTGAGAGATGAGTCAAACAGTGGGGAACAGGTTCCTGTGTCAGAACCTATTGTCAAAGAAGCTGAGAAGGTCTCTTCTCATAAGGATATTGGAATTGGGGGTTCTAAGCTTCTCAAAAGGCTTAGAATGATGTATTCTGATGAAACTCCCAAGGAATCTTCACCTTCAAAGAGATACAAGAAACAGAGAGCACAAAGGTACAGGGCTGAGTCAGTTTCAGAGGATGAGGAAGCAGCAGCTAAGGAAGGAGATCAGGAATCTCTGATCTCAAAAGAGCCAGAATTTTCTGAAGTTACTGCATCTGCACCTCCACTGTCACCAACTCAGGAAACTGCTCAAGATAAAGTATCTACACCACCTGTGTCTCTAGTAAATGAACCAGTATCTACTGCAGACCCAGACACAAGTGCTGAGATTGATATTCACAACCTAATTGTGCCTGAGGTTCTCTACTTAGAAGCTCCACCAACTCAAATCAATCCATCAACAACACCAATTCCTGATGCTAATGAAACTCCAGAATTGTCTACAACACCTACTCTGCATCTAGACATTGAAGATCAGATTATAGGTGAGCATCAGAATATGGTTGTTGATCAGAACTTGGAAGCAGATCAACACTTAGAGGATGATGTTGAAGCCTCCATAGCCTCTCATACTGTTCTTTTATCAGAGGATGTTGACTCTGTAAGTTCTGATGCTGCAAATGCTGATGATACTGGTGATGCTGCTACAAATGCAGATGCTGATGAAGCTGGTCCTTCTGGCCATTCACCTCTACAAGCTCATTCAAAAGCTGAACTAGTTAAAAAGTTTGTTAGAGGAGATGCACCAGTACCTTGGAGTGAAACTCCTAGAGGACAGGAGTGGACTAAGGAATGGAACTCAGTCAGTTTTATTCCTTCTGAAAAGATTCTTGCTGATCACTTGGCAAAAGTTGATGAGATATTAGTTAATGATGATTTCAAAACACAGCTGAGAGTTACTGCTTTGAGTACTAGACACCTTCAAGGTCAACACTCAACAACTCATGCCGAGGTGCATAAAATTCAAGAAGCTTAACTCAAGCAAGAAACAACTATGAAACTTGAAAAGAAAAGCTTTTTCAAACCTACCTTTGACAGAGTTGCCTACATTGAGAAAACCCAAGAGAAGCAACAATCTCAGATTGATGAAATTTTGAAAAATCAAGCTTCTCAGCAATCTCAACTCAATGAGATCCAATCCTCAGTGGAATTGCTTCTCTCTCTTCTTTTACCTGCTGATGCCAAAAAGGGGGAGAAAGTAATTAAGTCCAAATGCAAACCTAATAAGACACTAAAGAAAAAGGATGATGGTAATGACCCGGGAAACTCTGGAATGGGTGGAGGTCGTGATCAAGGTGGAGGTCTCTCATCAAGAAGAGCTGGAATTACAAGTCATAGAACAAGTTTTGATACTGGGAGAAGAATAACTTCTTATACTGGTAAAAGGTTAAGTTCTGATGAACTTTTAGATCTTGATGAAGAAATTTCAAGATAGTTATTTCTGAAAGAAAATCCAGGAATGGACTTTGAAAGTCTAATGGAAGAAGAAGCTAGACTTAAGTCAGAAAAAGTCAACTCCAAATCTGAAGTTTCTGTTGGTAAAAAGAAACTTCCTATGGCTAAAGGCATTGTGATAAAAGAAAGGACAAATCCTGTGGCAACCAAGGCCAAATCACAATTGCAGATAGATCCAAGGTCCAAGGGCAAAGAAAAAGTTGGTGAACCTATAAAGGTTTATGTGCCTCCTATGGATGAAGAAATTTCTGTTGAAGATGCTGATCTTACTCTGACTTCAAGGAAGATTTCTAAGACAACCTCTGACATGGCTCAAGTTGTTCAGAGTCAAGATATAGTTAGTTCTGATATAACCATGAAGCAAGCAACCTCTGACATAGCTCAAGTTGACTTAATATCAGAAGATAAGTCAAAGGAAACCTCTGACATTGCTCATATTAAATCCTCAAAGTTACTCCTACCAGGATTCACTAAAGTCAAACAGACTCAACCTTTGAAGACTGCAGCAAGTGGTTTTGAAGCAAGAGTGGTTACTGGAAAGGAAGCAAGAGATAAATCTGGATTGGGTAGTGCTGATGAAAGAAGAGTGCAGAACACAACCAATGATCCAACTTCTTTAAGTGAACCAGGTGTTGGAGCAACTCCTGAAAGATTGAATCAACTAGAATCTGTACAGATGGTCTATCATACCTTCTTAAAAGAACACATCTTGTTATATTTCATGATAGATGGTAGGGTTTACCATATAAGGGAAAATGCTATACCACTGAAGTATTTTGAAGAACTAGAACATGTTTTATTCTTACTTCAAGTAAATGACAGAATAACATGAAGGGCTGCAAACTATTTGAAGACTCAAATTCAGAGACAGAAAAGGCTTTATTCTGTAAAGTTTGACAGCACATATTGTCCAAAGTACAGAGATCACAAGGGTGATATTGTTGATATGAAGCCCAATACTGCACAGATCAGAACATATCTTGGTATTAAGGGACTTGAATTCAATCTAGAGTCTGATAAAGCCTATGTCATAAGACTAGATCAGGAGTTGAGAAAAGTAAAAAATAATGATCTCAGATATGTTATCTTCCAAACTGGTGAAGATATTGCAGAACTCAAAGATGCTAAAAGGAGGATGATTGATGAACTCAGATATGCTGAGAGATGTTTGTTAAAGAACTATCTCAGAACAACTCTTGACATCAAAGAGATCAGAAAGTGAAGCCAAGTCAAGATCTACAACTGCTCAAATTCTGATATATATACAGACTGAAGTTGTTATCAGAAGTTAAAGTTGGTAAAGCTTTAAGGACTGTAAGTTGTAGTTATCTAGTCAAATTCTCATGCATTTGTACTTAATGTTTTTGACATCATCAAATATCTGTTAAACTTGTATATTATGCTAATTTACAAGTTGGGGGAGATTTTTAGATATATTTGATAATGTCATGTCTATTATGATTTATGTTTAGTTTTCAGATCTTACTTAAACAGGACAAATCATTACTTAACTAAAATCAGCACTTATACTGAAGTCAGAACTTAAGTGATCAGTACTTAAGGTTCAGGAGATATTTATCAGGAGATAATATCAGGACTTAAAGGAAACTTTCAGATAAGGAAGGTGGCTGATTGTAAGAAAAGAAGATCAAGACAAACGTAAGAAGAGATATGCATGAAGAAGGAATTCTATGAAGAATGAAATACTTGGAAGAAAAGATAACTGATTGATATATTTTAGGAAGCAGAATTATATTCAATATCAATAAGCGATTATCTTGTAACTGTGTGATATATAAACACAGATATAGGGTTTACACTATAAGTGTTATCATTATCGAGAATATTATTTATTGTAACCCTAGCAGCTCTCGTGATATTTTGTTCATCACTGAGAGAGGACAGTTCCATATTGTAACAGAGTTTATTGCATTGAATAAAGTCTATTTTCTGTTACTTGTGTTATTTGAATTCAATTTGATTGTACTATACACTGTATTCAACCCCCTTCTACAGTGTGTATGATCTAACAAAATATTCCAAGAATTTTAAGAGTATTTCAGTAATTTTTCGAGTTAGTTTCACTTGCAACATAGTTTGTTAAATTGTGAAACACGAATAAAAAATTAGGCATGCAGTCAGTAATATGACGTGTGTTTCCTTCCTTTTAATCAGTAAGCAACGTGGTAACCTCTCACTATAATTGTTTGCTTGGCTGTTATATAAAATAAAATAATAATATATAGAAACACATATAAACAAACACAACCATTTTCCCCTGTAATCTATATTTCTCGATTCTCTCTTCTTCTCCCTATCTTCCCTCTTTCTCTTCCGCGAGTCTCTCTTTTCTTGTTCTGTTCTCTCCGGTTTCCCTGTAGTGGTCGCCGTCTCCTTTTCCGGTAATTGTTCTCCTACTTCCTGGTGATTCCGATTTATACATATACATATGTATGTATAGGCATATGTATATATATATTAGTTGGTTTGGGATTGTGGTATTGCTGTGTGATGCTTCTGTGTATTTTCCGATTGCCGCCTTTTCTCCCCGGCCACCACCGCGCGAGTGTACGCGTGGATGGTTTTGTAAATTCTGATATTTTTGCAGCAAATTGTGATGAAAATTATTCGAAATCTGCGAAATTAAATTTTAATTATTGGTAGGATTCGCGATTGGAAATCCGAAATAAATGGGTACCTGTGAATTTTACTGCCATCGGCGATGAGCTTTGGCGAGCCGACGGTGGACTGTGATGTTTCGCTGAGTCTTATAAATATGAAACATTATTTAGTAAATCATTTTCAAAATTCAGACAGTCGTTTCGGTAAATGGTAAATAAATATCGTTGGATTCGTTAATTCGTACCGTGTTGATTGTGTTGTTGTTGAAATGTGTGTCGATATGATATCGACTGGCAGTCCGATAAATAGAGGAGGTGCTGCCCGATTTCTGAGAAATCAATATTTCGGAAATTCGGGAATATATCTTATGATTATCGGAATTATCAATCGATTCGTTTATTTGTATTATTATATTCGAATCACTTTACAAATTTAAATTATGATACGAGAAACTAACTCGGTTTAGTGTGGCCCTGAATTGTATTTGATTAAGTGTTACTCAGATAATTTACTAATACAAGTTGGTGAGATATTTTGTAGAAAGGATTCTAAAAACCTATTTTCTGTATCAAGAATTATACGTATGTACTTTCTTAAAATAAATACTGAACCAAATTTTAAGTATTGAAGCCATATCTGCTTTATGTATGGAGTTAGTACATATAAATACGAGTCAGAATTTAGTATGGTATGGGTAGATTTATAGAGAGGATATGTCAAGCATAAGCGATTGTCTAAATTAGGGTATTTCGACTCTATAGGTTCTAGTCGGAAAACCCGAGAATTGATGTCGGACTAAGGATAGCCGAGTAAACAGTCGACAAGCTTGGCAAGGTTTCAATCGAAGGGTCTGAGTGTTGAAATCGGATCCAGGATAGTCTAAGAGTTAGGCGATAAAACCCGAGCGTCCAAGTCGGTTCAAGGTCAATCAAAGATAATTGTAAAGCTCTGCAAGGCAAGTACCCCTGACCATACCTTTATGGTTCAGTATATATGAATAAAATTTTGTTTTAATTTCGAAGGAACAAAATGTTTTGAGTTACGTACCCCCTGTATTTGAAGATGTTATTAAAATTATGTTTTGGGTAAAAGTAACTTCTGTAAATATCTATCTCTAAAATGTGATTAAAATGAAAAAAAGTTTTGAATAGTGTGCTGTAATAGAATTATTTTAAAAAGAGATAGGTAAAAGTGGTTTTGGAAAACTGGATAAAGTGGAATATTTTGATCCACCTATGTCATGGAATGTTTTGGCCACCTATGTCGTGGAACGCTTTGACCCACCTATATCGTGGAATTTTTTGGTCCACCTATGTCGTGGAATTTGGAAAGAGGTAAAAAGGAAATTAAGTTAATCTATTAGAGTTGTGTTAGAGGCCCGTTATTCGGTAACGGCCTAGCAGATGGTGGCAAAAGTGGCTATTTTGGTTGTGCACATTGTTAAACCGATTAGTCCATCATGGGGTAGATCTAGCTAGTCTCCCAAGTTCTGGGACACATTATTTATTCTGGACGGCTGTTAGTCGCTGCCCGGTGATGATAGACTGGGCAGCTATCTTCACCCGTTGAACGTCCAATAGATCCGATTAATTCAATTTTTAAACAGTTTAACAAATCAACTTGTATGGAACACATGATTTGATAGTGAAATAGCATGCTAAAATTTAACTCTGGTATTTATACACAGCACATGATTGATGTTATTATTGTACAGAGCATTCTAGTTTTGAATATCCAGTTTATACATGTGTTACCTGTTTTATAATAAGTTATGATTCTGTTCTTATAACTGTTTTTCATAAATTGTTTTACTTGTTATTCATATAGTGGTACTGCTGAGCAATTGATTGCTCACCCTTGCAGAATATTTATATATATGTATTGCAAATGCCAAGGAGATTCATCCGTCGGAGTCAAGGCAGAGTTCCATTTCCTTCCGTACCAAGCTCCTCTGAGGTAGTTGTGTCAGACCCGATATGGTCTGTTGAGTTTCTGTATTAAGTTAGTGTGTCAGACTTGTTCGAAATAAGTTGGTTTGTAATAGTTATGTAATCTAAATCATACTTAAACATGTAAAAGATCTAGGTAAAGGGGGTCTTATTGTAGTAAAAATAATAAGTTTGGTTGTAATATAATTGTGATTGTTATTGTTCGTGACGTCAAATCCTAACCCCAGGGTTGAGGCTGTCACAGGTTGGTATCAGAGCTATAGGTTTAAGTCCCTGATTTAGGTTAGGAGTAGATTCATTAGAGTGTAGAAAAGTTTATATAAAAGGGTGAGTCAGCAACTCATATAGAGGAGCGAGCGTAAGAGTTCATTCGAGGGTTTCGAAGATGTAACCCTGGTGTCTATTAAGGATTGGCTGGAACCACCCTAGCTTTTAGTGTGTCTCCCTCGTATATATATTATTGGCAATGTTCGATGGATGTTTCTAGTTTTACTCTCGAGAAAAATGAGTATGATCATGAGAGTTCAGCTTCTGAGCGGACCCTTGATGTGTCGGCTGAAGAGACACCAAAGTTATTCCTAGATATCGCATCTTCTACGTCAAAGGATGTTACTGGACCAAGTGTGCGACCTCAGTGAGTTCAGATAGTATGTTATGATAGTAGTCGGTGGCTGCTATGAAAACCAAGTTTTGTCGTGTATGTGCATTGCTACTGTTGTTTATATCTTGAACTTTTACACGCATTTCTTGAGACGCATTTTATTCTCAGAGTAATTATTTACTATCCAATAAGTTGCTTGCTTTTTTCCGTAAGAAATTCAAAGGTTGGAGTAAGCCAACTCAAGATTGTGTTGATTCATCAATACCTAGATTTACCTCCCTATTTATTATTTTTTATTTAAATATTGCTTCCTTCCTCAGTAATTTGATCAGTGGATTGAGGCAAACAATGCATATGATTTGACTATTTGTCTGTGTGATAAAGGGTCTGGTGGGATGCCACCGAATTATGTGTTGTAAACTATGCAGTACTAAGACTGGCCATCTCAGATACTTGTATGGTGGCTCTCAGTCATATCTATATCTTCTTCGCTTTTCCTTCATAATTGATTTGCTTAATTTCAAAATTTCATTTGGTATTCTATGACAATAAATTTCTTCAGTAACCTCTGCAGTTAGGCAGTCCTAGTTATTGGAAGTAACTAAAAGTTGATGGTGAGGAGGAATAAAGGTTCCATATCAGGTTGCTATTTCAAAATAATGGCAGCAGAGAGAATTCCGGATCAAATGGCGAAGGTTACAGCCTTAGAAAAGTTAATTCAGTGGCTGACAAGACACTTGAAGATGATGGGAGTCACCTTTAAAAGGATGGTTGGTTGAAGACTCGGACTAGAGTGCCCAGTAAAGTCCAAAATTCGTTAAGTTTGACTCGACTTTCTAGTTTACCCTATATAGCTGGTGGCGGATATAGCCAGCCCGATTATGATATTTATAGGATTAACTTAGTTATTATAATTTTAAGTAGTGCTGGGAAGTTAATCAGCTGTTGTTATATTGAGAAGTTATACTATAATGTTTAGTACCTTTATATTCTAGATTTCCTACACTATTGTTGACTCTGTTACTGTCGTTGTTTCTATTGTTTCTAGTGTTGCTAATCTAGGTATCTTTTGTAACTGGACCCTGATAATAAAGTGTTAGGTCCCAATTTGTTTGTAGAAGGGGGGGTTGAATGCAAACAATACCGTTTAATCGAATAAAATGCGGAATAAAAATGTGAAATAAAATTCAAGTTAAATAAAACTTTTATTAAACTTGAAAGGTGTTACAACTACGGTATCGGTTACAAGGGATTAATCTCAAATCAATTATTACAAATCTAGAATAAATTCGACTTGAACTTTTTCTATTTTTGCAATTCAAAGATCAAATGCTAAATGCGATTTGAGATTAAGTTCTAGGGATTTTAATCCGCTAGATTGATACACAAGAACAAGATAAATAATTCTAGTGGATTGGATTTAACTTTTCAATCTAGAATTTTGATCTTGAATAAAGCAGATGAAAAATAAAATGTTTGAGCCTTTGTTTTCTGCTGAGTTCTTGACTTGTGTTTTTGTTGAATAATTACATGATTGTCTTCTGCTGTGTTTTGTTGTTTAAGTAAACAAAACAATCCAGTTGAATCAGCTAGACTTTCGGTAAGACAATCAAACAAACTGGCATGACAATCCATTTGAACTGGTAGGACTTTCGGTGAGACTATCCTTTTGAACTAGAAAGACAATCCCAATAGCTAGCAAGACAATTAGAATCAACTAGCAAGACTTTCGGTATGACTATCAATTGTCATACCGATTGTCATAGTAGTTCAAATCAAATTGTCTTACTGAATTATTAATAGATTTTAATCTAATAACAATTCTGAAAATCCTTAATATTAATTCTGAATTAATTAATCAATTAATTCAATTAATCAATAAATTATTCTTTGCAGATATAATTTATTTTCTTAATTAAATTATTTGACTTAATTAATTAATAGAGAATTAATACTAATCTTAAGCAGCAACCATTCTTCTGAAAATCTTCTGAAAATTACTGTCAATTATGAATCAATTCCACCACTTCAATGTTGACACTCGATGTACTGTCCGGTTCATGAGTGACTAACTTCCGTGACGTTTCTTCAAGCCTTGACCTTGATACTCTTGATTTTCTTCAGACTAAATCCTTGTAATTAATTGATACCTTGACGAGATCTCTATCACTTGATTAAATCCTCAATCTTGATTTATATCACTGAGGCTTGATCAATTTCTTGAGCTTCTTCCAGTGAATTAAGTCTTCAAGTCTGTAGATGAATAATGTTTCTTAACCCTTTGACAGATGTTACTTTGTGAGATCTCTCTGACGATAGATCCACTATTTACTTATTACATTCTTATTTGAGTTGAGTTAAATCCTCGAATATACAAATAGGCTACGCCATATGCCTTTCAATCTCCCCCTGTTTGCTTGTTAGACAATAACAACAAATACCTAGAGGATAACTCAACTAACAAATAAGAAAAAGATATAAACAGTAATGCAAAGTAAATAGCAGAAAAGTTCTGGATTATATTTAACATTTTCCAGATTCCAAAAGAAATTTACAAGTGAATACAAGATAGATGTTCCTCTAGCCTGAACATATAACTACATTAGACTATCTTGATTCATAAAGCTCTAATCATATTATATTGAGTTTTGAGCTAATTGATTTCAGTTGTCTTCTCTTCTGACTTCACCTTCTTCTAAATCTTGAAGCAACTCTTTGTCAAAGACACGATCCTTTTCTGAAGTGAAGCTTGCTGGTCTGACTGGTTGAACTTCAACTGACTTCAGCTTATTCTTGATCTGATTGTACCTTTTAATATTCTTTTCACAATAAGCTTGAATCAAATCAGCAGCTTGAGTCTTCAACATGGATGAGTATCCAGCAGTTCTTAAATGATGTTCCATCCAGACCAGATGCTTAGCTGAGTAGTCTTTAAGAGATTGTACATCTAGCTGACAGATTTGAAGACAATCAGACTTAAAGAATCTCACCTGATGAGGATTGTTGACCACTTGAGGACTAGCTCTGCTGGCAAACTCTTTAAGCCTTTCTCGAAGAACTTCATTCAATTCTGAGCTTCTTTTTACCTTGTTGAGAAGAACCCAAATCTCTGACAAAGAACGATTCTCAAACAGATGAAGTGACACCTTGAAAGATCCTCCACTCTGACAATATACAAAAATGCTCATCTCATTTAGGGATCTATCAAAAGCAGCTGTGATCCTTGAGACTTCAGTCTTGATAGCATTCATGTACATGTCATTGTTAGGATTTGAGATTTCCAGCTTGTCAAGAAGATGTAAGAACTGTCTATCATTGTTAGTGCTCAGCTGAGGCATATCGAGTACTCTCCTAGCTTCATCCCATTTCTCACCAATCTTCAGTCTGACATCTCTTCTCCTTTCTTGAGCCTTAATGTCATGAAGACGTTGCTTTTGAAGAGTTTCTGTTCTTTGTATGTCTTTCCTCATGTCAATGATCTGGGAGACCTTTTTGAGTTCAGCTTCTTTTCTTTTCATCTCTGACTGCTGCTGCTGAAACTCTTTCTCAAAGATAGGATCCACTGTAGCTTCCTCTTCCCAATCTCCAAAATCACTTTCCTCTTCAGCTTCAAATAAACCATCTTTATCTTCCAAGACCCGTTTAGTGGGAATGTCAAAAATGTCAAAGTCATCATGTTCTCCACTGTAATAGACATCATCAGCCTTTCCTTTGTCCCCAGCAGAGGTATCTTTTTCTTTCCCCTTTCCACTACTCCCTTTCTTCTCCCCCTTAGTTGAGGGATCCTCTACTGACTTTCCCTTAGATCCTCCATGACCTCCATCACCTCCTGAGCCTGAGCCTCCACCAGACGGCCCTTCAAAGTAAGTCCTTTGTTCTTCATTGGGACAGTGAGAATTTTTGATCATGTAGTACAGGTGCTTCATCCCTTCATTCAGATGTTCCATACCTGTCTCTATCTTCAGAAATCTAGAGGAATCCAGTGAATGATTCATTTCAACCAAATCTTCAATAGAAGTCACCCTTGTATGTAGAGAGCAAAAGTCAGAAATGTCATCAGCTGATAACGTTGGAGTTTCCTGAATGGAATTGAGCTTTGGTGTGACAGTGTTCTTGAGATCTGAGATATCATTCCTTATGAGTGCCAGCTGATTGTTGACAGAGGTGGAAGAAGAAGACCGTTCAACCACTTGTGCTTTGAATGCTTGAGCTTCAGCTTGGCTTTTAGCAAGTTCTTCTTTTAGAGCAGCAATTTGAGCTAACAGGTTTACAGTATCAGTGTCTGTGTGTGCTCTCACCTGAATTTCACTCGTGTTTGGTTCACTCACCTCACGTGCATGTGTTTCTCTCAATATAATTGCTTGTGAGGAGTCTTCGTGGTTGCTGTTCTTCTGTACCTGCAGTTAAAATCACCCTAGCCTCTTCAAGAGAGGTCAGTGGTGGTGCAATGGGAATTCGCGAGTCCCGATCCTCAGTCAAACCTATCATTTCATGTGAAATAGATGTCTGAATTGCTTCAGGGATAGATTGACCGAGTTGCCCTCCACTTTCTCCAGATAAATCTGCGAGTGGAGAATCCCGTGAGGGAGCCAGAGGTGTTTGATCTGGGAGGGGAGAAAATGACTCTATTAAGGGTGGCTGAGAGTCAGATTTTCCCTCAGAAGCATGTGACTGCTCTTCTGCCGTAACTATGGCAGACACTGTAACAGACTCTATGTGCACTCCTCGCTCTGTGTCCTGAGTATCATCTGTGGGTATGAATGGTTCCATTGTGAGTAATGGAATTGTGCTTGACTCAGTACAAGATGCCATGGCCATATGGCGAATTTCAATAGATTCATCCTATTGAGAGAATGTCTCTAGTAACTGTTCATTGGCCATTTCAAAGTCCATGTCCTGTTGGGAGGACAAAGATGGGCTTTCAGATGCCTCAGTATAAGTTCTTCTTTTCTTTGGAGGAGGCAGAGCTGAGGGTTCACTCACATTTAACAATGCACTACTTCCTATTAACCTTCTGGGTAACATTTTAGACAGTGGGGGAGAGGTTGAGATAGAATGTGACTCTGTGTTTGGCTCTATGACCTGGGATTGAAGCTGTGGTTCTACAACTTCATGGTCAGCCCTATCAACCACTGGGGGTCTTTCAACAGAAGTAGGAATGGAGTGAGAGTGAGGAATTACTACCTGTAAAGGAAGAGCATCTGATGTTGGAGGAGCCTGGGTGGCTTGAACCACTGGAGGTTGAGGTTGCTGTTCATGACCGGGAAGATTGAAAATAGGTAAAGGAATATAAGTGGCCATGAAAGCAGATACAAGTACTGGAACTTGCATGAATTTAAAGGTTGTGTCTTGGCGGGTGTAAATCTTTTTGCTTACTGGAGGGGGTTCGGTTACTGCAGAGTTAGCAAAAAGGGCTTTGTGTTCAGGTGTGAGAAGATGATCTGCTATAAGCATGAGAAAACGAGCATAGTAACATGATACCCTACGATTTGTAGAATGATCACGTAAAGCAGTAGTGAGACGTCTCAAGAGAATGGGAAAAAATAGTTTGCCAAAATTGATCCTTTGATTGAAAACAACCGCAAGACCAATATACTGCAGAGTGGAAGTGATATTGTGAAAGTTGGATTTAGTGCAGTTGGCAAACACTTTAGAAAGTGTATCGAAGAAAATATCCCATTCAGACACCAAATTGGATTTTGAAAGTTTGGTTAAATTGATCACCCCCTGATAGTGAATAGCATGGAAAAAGTTTGTGATATCTTTTTCAGAGGGTAAATTACAGAAATTGTCCCATGGAAAATTTAACGCTTGATTGACTACTGTTTCATCAACCACATACTGTGTGTTTGCCACGGTGAATGAAAAAGATTTTGAATCATCGGCCACAGTAGCGGTTGTGCAAATCAGTCTAAGCAGATCGACATTTAAAATCACATTTGATTTAATAGCAGAGCTAACAATCGAATGGTCATTTAAAAATCTAATCCAAGGCTTAAATTTTTCCACATCACATTTTTCCGGATTAAAATAACCAACCTGATTATGCGCGATAATTTGGAAATTGAGAGCCATTTAAAATAATAATAAGACACACACTTTCAGAATTTTAAGAATAATATTAAGAAAATTCAAATTAATTAAATTAATTTAATAATTCGAATTAAATTAATTATAATCGAAAAATTTAGATAGGAATGTATCTCGTTAAAATTCCTAACTCACAAACACAGATTTGAAAAAACCAAAAGACACAAAACAGAAATTGAAATTAAAATTAAAAATACCCAAATTCAACAAACACAAAAACAAACAGATTGTTTTGGGAAAAAAAATTTGAGAGAAATAACTGAAATAAAAAAAATGGGCAGCACTTCACTCCTGTTTGTATACAAGTGTATGTATATATCAGAAGAGTGTGCTGAGTAAAAACTCGAGCAAGAAAAATAACAATGGCAGTTGAATTTGATCGAATAGAGAGAGAGAAAAAAATAAGAAGAAGACTGTTGAAATTTTGAAAGAAAATGAACTGATGAAGATTAAAACAGCCACTAAAATGATTAAGTAGTATAACTGGTATGACAATCCGGGATTGTCATACCGATTGTCATACTAGCTTAAAATAAAAGCAATAAAAGTAATAAACACTAAATAAATATAACTGGTATGACAATCTGATAGTCATACCGATTGTCATACCAGTATAAAATAAAAGAAAATATATATATATATATATAATGTTTATAACTGGCAAGACAATTGATAGTCATACCGATTGTCTTGCCAGTATAAAACTATACTGAAAAACACTAAAATGACAATTATATACTGAAATGACTTTCAGCAAGACAATTTCAATTGTCTTGCCGATTGTCATTCTGGAAATAAAACGTTTACAAACAGAATTAATAAGTATATATGTAAGTACTGAAATGATTTTCAGCAAGACAATTTTAATTGTCTTGCCGATTGTCATTTCAGTAGAAAGACAATCAAATTTGTACAGAAAATAAGGAAAACTGAAATAAAGTCTTATATAAATAGTAGAAATTCAGAAAATATTTACAAAATTAAAATAATTAAAATATTTCAGAGATAATAATATTTTTATTCCAAAAATAGATTTCTTTTGAATTTTAACAAATTAAATTCATAGAAAAATATTTTTAGAGAAAATAAAATATTCTGAGACATTAAAATTAACAATTTGAGTAAATAAATAAGATAAGATAATAAAAAATTCCATAGAAATAAGCAAGACATATGATAAAATGATAAAATAAATTTGCAAATGAATTTTTCATTTATGAAAAATTCATTTGTAAATTCATTCAAGAACAGATCTCAGATATTAACTAAATTAATCACTAAAACTATTCAACATGCCCAATTTACCAACTAATCTGGTAAATGTGGATTCATCAAGTGGTTTAGTGAAAATATCTGCTATTTGTTCTTCTGTTGGAACAAAAAATAGTTCAACAGTACCACTCATGACGTGCTCTCTAATAAAATGATACCTGATGTCAATGTTCTTTGTCCTCGAGTGCTGCACAGGGTTGTTGGTGATGGCTATTGCACTTGTATTGTCACATAAAATAGGAATTTTATTTAATACAGAGCCATAGTCTCGCAGCTGGTTCCTAATCCACAAGATCTGAGCACAGCAGCTTCCAGCAGCAATATATTCAGCCTCGGCCATTGAGTTGGAAACTGTTTGCTGTTTCTTGCTATACCATGAGACTAGCCTTCTTCCTAGGAATTGATAACTCCCTGAGGTACTTTTCCTATCAACAACACTTCCTGCATAATCTGAATCTGTATATCCAACAAGGTTAAAACCAGATTCTTTAGGGTACCAAATACCTAGATTTGGTGTTCCCTTAAGATATCTTAAGATTCATTTAACAACAACGAGATGAATATCTCTAGGATCCGCTTGGAATCTTGCACATAAGCATGTAGCATACATAATATCTGGTCTACTTGCAGTAAGATAGAGTAACGAGCCAATCATACCTCTGTAGCTTGTGACATCTACCTTAATGGAGTTTTCACATGGTCCAAGCTTGACAGCTGTAGTTGATGGAGTCCTTGCTGATGCAGAATCCTCTAGATTGTACTTTTTGAGGAGTTCCTTGAGATACTTGGATTGACAAATAAATATTCCATCTAACCTTTGATTTACTTGTAATCCAAGAAAGAACTTCAGCTCTCCCATCATGCTCATTTCAAACTTGCTGTGCATTAACTTAGCAAATCTCTTACAGAGATTATCATTAGTAGACCCAAATATTATATCATCCACATAGAATTGGACTAATATAGTATCATTCTTATGTTTTTTAGAAAAGAGAGTTTTGTCTATGACACCTCTAATAAAGCTATTTTCAATAAGAAATTCAGAGAGAGTGTCATACCATTTTCTTGGAGACTGTTTGAGCCCATAGATAGCCTTGAAAAGAAAGAAGACAAAATCCAAATGATCTGGATCTTCAAAACCAGGAGGTTGCTCTACATATACTTCTTCATCCAACTTTCCATTCAGAAAGGCGCTCTTGACATCCATTTGATAAACTTTAAAGTTTGAGAATGCTGCGAATGCCAGAAATATCCTGATGGCCTCAAGTCTAGCCACTGGAGCATAGGTTTCATCATAATCAATGCCTTCAGCTTGAGAATACCCTTTTGCTACCAGTCTTGCCTTGTTTCTTGTAACTACACCATCTTCATCTAGCTTATTCCTGAATACCCACCTAGTACCAACAGCTTTCTTGTGTGTAGGTCTAGGTACAAGTTTCCAGACTTGTTGACTTTCAAACTAATTGAGTTCATCTTGTATAGCAATCACCCAATCTGGATCAGTTAGTGCTTCTTCAATCTTCTTAGGTTCCATCTCCGAAAGAATTCCTGAGAACAGACACTCATTTTGAGTAGCACGTCTAGTTCTGACTCCAACATCTGGATCACCAATAATCAACTCAAAAGGATGAGCTTTATTCTAGACAGTCTGTCTTGGAAGATTTGATCTTGATGATTTGCCTTGAAACTTATTTGGATGTTGTGTCCTACTAGATGATCCTTCAGCATCTCCCCCTGAGTTGTTGCCATGATGACTTGAAGATTCTTCATCAGTAGCAGTGGTATCTCCATTGTTGCCAAAGTTTCCATCACTATTACCTTGAGTATCATCATGATTAACAGGTTCTTCACCAGCAACAACCTCAGGTTCTTGACCATGTTCTGATTCTGAATCTGACATATCATCAAACTTCAGTTTCTCAGAAGGATCTTCAGTTTGGATACTAGGGAGTTTAGTGTCATCAAATGTAACATTGACACTTTCAGTTACTTTGTGTTGATCAATGATATACACTCTGTATGATCTTCTTCCATATCCAACAAAAATACCCTCATATGCCTTTGCCTCGAATTTACCACGACGCTCATCTCCATCCTTGAGCACGAAGCATCTGGCACCAAATACATGAAAGTATTTGATAGAAGGTTTCTGTTCATTCAAAATCTCATAAGGAGTTTTCATGAAGTCTTTGTTGATTAGAGTTCGATTCTGAGTATAACATGCAGTATTGACAGCTTCAGCCCAAAAGTACATTGGAAGACCTGATTCACTTAACATCGTTCTTGCAGCTTCAATCAATGTACGATTCTTCCTTTCTACCACTCCATTTTGCTGAGGGGTTCTAGGAGCTGAAAATTGTCTGGTAATCCATTGAGAAGTGAATTCTTGAATTCTGTTCCATTATCTGACCTTATTGCTCTAACAGGGACGTTAGAATCTAACTCAATCATCTTGATATGATCAATCACAACTTGTGGTGTTTCATCCTTAGAGTGAAGAAATAAAACCCACGTATACTTGGAATAGTCATCAACTATCACAAGACAGTAACACTTCTTTGACATCGAAAGGACATTAACTGGTCCAAATAAATCCATGTGCAATAATTGCAGAACACCAGTTATGGAAGATGTGTCAGTGCCTCTGTGACTTGCTTTCTTTGACTTTCCTTTCTGGCATGCCTCACATAGTCCTTCTGGAGAGAATTCCAGCTGAGGCAGACCTCTTACCAATTCTCTTTTTACAAGAGAATTCATTGTTTTGAAATTGAGATGAGAAAGTCTCTTGTGCCATAGCCAACTCTCATCTGACGATGCCTTTGCATAGAAGCAATTGACTTCAGGATTGCTTCCAGAGTTCATGTCAGCTACGAACAGATTTCCTTTCCGGATTCCCATTAAGGAGGGTTTTTCACTTTTCTTGTGCAGAATCTGACACTTCAGCTTGTCGAATAAAACATTGTAGCCGTTGTCACAGAACTGACTAATGCTAAGCAGATTGTGTTCAAGTCCTTGCACAACATACACATTTTCTATGATAACATTTCCAGCTAGCAAACAGCCATATCCCTCCGTTAAACCTTTGTTGTTATCTCCAAAGGTAACCACTGGGCCAGCTTTCTCAACCACATTTGATAGCAGGGCTCTATCTCCGGTCATATGTCTTGACGATCCGCTGTCAAGAATCCACACTACCGGTTGTACCTGTTTAATGCCCTGCAATACAAATGGATTAGACCTTCTTCGGAACCCAAGCTTGGCTGGGTCCGGCATACTTGTAAAATTGGCCTTTATCAGGAAAAACAACATTCTTAATTTTAATATTCTCAACGTTCTCAATGACTGAACATTTGACCTTGTGAACAGCCTTGACAAATTTCTGTTTAGGCTTAGGCACAAATGTCTCCTTTCTAGCTTTAGGAGGACTAGCAGTCTTAGACCTATCATTCTTTATATTATTCACATGCTGACGAGGAGTAGTCTTATCATTAGAAACATGCTTACCATTAAAATAAGCAAACATCAAATTAAAAGCACAAGACATACAATCAGGAACACCACATGCTTTATGAGAAGGATTAACAATAGGCAACTTATGCATGGTAGACATGGCATTTGTGTTATCCAACTCATGTGTGTATGAGTTAGTCTCAATTGCTTTCACAACCTTGACTAAAACTTTTGACACACTTGACTTGGAGACAGCTTTCTCATTAGCATTATCTTCAGCACAGATTTCTTCTTGAATAATAAAAGAGGTCTCATCAAATGGTTCAGCAATTGATTCTTTATAGAGGGGTTCATCAACACCCTTAAGCACATGTGGTACTTCCCTGCCTTTAGCACAGACATGAGGAGGGGAGTTTATGCCTAATTTTCCAATAGCAGCATTGTAATCATAACCTATACCAGATGTTTGATTAACCGCTTGCTTATTGTAAAACTCTTTGGACTTCGAACAAGAATTAAAGTAAGCTTTAACCTTAGCCTCAAGACCGGTGATCTTGTCTTTGAGAATAGTTTCAAGTTATCTATAATAGTCAACTCTATTCTCTAGAAAAGATACTTGTTCTTTTAATTTATCTTGATTAATGTGCACAAGTCTTAATTCATTGACCTCTTTCTCAAGGTCTTTGATTTGTTGATTTAACAATTCATTATCATGACGAGCACAATCTAAGGAACCTCCTAGATGATAAACTAATTCAGCATCAGTAAATTTTACCTCTTTTCTTGACGATGAGGTGTTTGCATCACTAGCCATGAGAGCAAGATTCCCAACTTCTTCATCTTCACTGTCAATATCATCCCAGCTTCTTCCCTTTGCCAGGTAAGCCCTTTCAGATTTACTCTTTTGATTAGAATCATAAGAGTTCTTCCTTGCTTATTTTGGCTTCCTGCATTCTGTGGCAAAGTGTCCCAACTCATTGCAGTTGAAGCATCGAATGGTGCTTCGATCAACCATCCCTGTTTTATACCCACCACTGCTGGTGTTAAAGGATGAAGATCCACCTTTCTGGAATCTGTTGTAGTTGGACTTGTACTTGAACTTGGGATTCCTTTTGAATCTGACATTTGAGAATCTCTTGACAATCAGGGCCATTAACTCATCCTCAAATTGCTCCAGCTCTTCCAAGGAATAATAATCATCTCCTGATTGATTTGTAGTAGGAGGATCAAATTCTGCTACTATCACATTATCTTCAACCTTGGAAGACTGTACCATTCTTTCTGACTGTTGTGATTGTTGTTGATATTGTGGTTGTTGTTGTTGTTCATCAGCTACTAGAGCAGTAGACGTGCTGACCACTCTTCCTTTCCCGTAAACTTCCTTCTGCTGAATCTGGTCCAACTCATAAGTCTTTAACACACCATAGAGCCTTTCCAAAGAAATCTCACTCAGATCTCTTGCTTCTCTTATGGCAGTGATTCTATGTTCGAGATGAGTTGGCAGTGTTAAAAGGAACTTTTTGTTGACCTCCCTGAGGGAATAGTATTTACCATTAATGTTCAGGTTGTTGATCAATGTATTGTACCTCTCAAACACTTCAGTGATTCCTTCCCCTGGATTGGATTTAAAGTATTCATACTCAGAGGTTAGGATTTCTAGCTTGTTCTCCCTAACTTCCTCTGTGCCTTCATTAATAATCTCAATAGTTTCCCAGATATATTTGGAATCTTTACAATTCATCACATGTCTATTCATCAAGGGATTAAGGGAATCTACTAAAATTAATTGAAGGCTAGCATCCAGGGAGGCTTCTTCTATTTCAGCAGGAGAGAAATCCTCAGGATCTTTCACATAAGTTCTCACTTTGGTGATCACCACATCATTTTCTATTACCTCTGGTTCAATAACCATAGGAATTTTTGGACCCTTCTTTAACACTTACAAATATTTGGGATTAGCAACTTGTAAAAACAGTAGCATCTTCTTCTTCCACATAACATAATTTTCTTTATCGAAAAGTGGAATTTTAACGGTTCCAACTTTTTGTGTAGTCATTATAAATTTTTTGAGTGAATTAAAAATTCAAGAAGTGAAAGAAACACAAAAGTCTAGGATCTAGATTTGTACGTTAATCAGAAGGCTCTGATACCAATTGTTAGGTCCCAATTTGTTTGTAGAAGGGGGGGTTAAATGCAAACAATACCGTTTAATCGAATAAAATGCGGAATAAAAATGTGAAACAAAATTCAAGTTAAATAAAACTTTTATTAAACTTGAAAGGTGTTACAACTACGGTATCGGTTACAAGGGATTAATCTCAAATCAATTATTACAAATCTAGAATAAATTCGACATGAACTTTTTCTATTTTTGCAATTAAAAGATCAAATGCTAAATGCGATTTGAGATTAAGTTCTAGGGATTTTAATCCGCTAGATTGATACACAAGAACAAGATAAATAATTCTAGTGGATTGGATTTAACTTTTCAATCTAGAATTTTGATCTTGAATAAAGCAAATGAAAAATAAAATGTTTGAGCCTTTGTTTTCTGCTGAGTTCTTGACTTGTGTTTCTGTTGAATAATTGCATGATTGTCTTCTGCTGTGTTTTGTTGTTTAAGTAAACAAAACAATCCAGTTGAATCAGCAAGACTTTCGGCAAGACAATCAAATGAACTGGCATGACAATCCATTTGAACTGGTAGGACTTTCGGTGAGACTATCCTTTTGAACTAGCAAGACAATCCCAATAGCTAGCAAGACAATTAGAATGAACTAGCAAGACTTTTGGTATGACTATCAATTGTCATACCGATTGTCATAGTTGTTCAAATCAAATTGTCTTACTGAATTATTAATAGATTTTAATCTAATAACAATTCTGAAAATCCTTAATATTAATTCTGAATTAATTAATCAATTAATTCAATTAATCAATAAATTAATCTTTGCAGATATAATTTATTTTCTTAATTAAATTATTTGACTTAATTAATTAATAGAGAATTAATACTAATCTTAAGGAACAACCATTCTTCTGAAAATCTTCTGAAAATTACTGTCAATTATGAATCAATTCCACCACTTCAATGTTGACACTCGATGTACTGTCTGGTTCATGAGTGACTAACTTCCGTGACGTTTCTTCAAGCCTTGACCTTGATACTCTTGATTTTCTTCAGACTAAATCCTTGTAATTAATTGATACCTTGACGAGATCTCTGTCACTTGATTAAATCCACAATCTTGATTTATATCACTGAGGCTTGATCAATTTCTTGAGCTTCTTCCAGTGAATTAAGTCTTCAAGTCTGTAGATGAATAATGTTTCTTAACCCTTTGACAAATGTTACTTTGTGAGATCTCTCTGACGATAGATCCACTATTTACTTATTACATTCTTATTTGAGTTGAGTTAAATCCTCGAATATACAAATAAGCTATGCCATATGCCTTTCATAAAGACATGGGTATTTTGATTGGGCAGCATTTTACTGATATAGGTGCACCATTTAAATGGTGATATTTTCTGTCAGACATTTTTTTTATGTTTTTGAATAAACTAACTTCTATATTTCAGGAAAATGCCACCCAAGAAAGCTACCCAGTCTAAAGAGAATAGTAGTAGTTTTGCTGTGGGTCTAGCTATAAATGAAATTCTAAATTTTTTACGTCAGCAACAACAACAACAATAACAACAGTAGTTAATCCAACAGATTCAGCAGCAACTACTATTGCAGCAACATCATCAAAGAGTGAACTAAAATGTTAATTTCAAATCTTTCCAGAATGTAAAACCTCCTGAGTTTAAGGGTGATCCTGATCCAGTAGCTGCTGGAGCATGGTTAAAGGAGATGGAGAAATCTTTCAACCTTGTCTAAGTAAGCGATAATTTAAGATCGATTATGCAAGCTATTTCTTGAAAAATGAAGCGAATTACTGGTGGGAGTCAACCAGGGCATTAGAAGGAGAAGGTCGTGTCCCATGGGCCAGGTTTACCGAGTTGTTTTTAGAGAAATATTTCCCTGACTGTATACGGAATCAAATGGAGATGGAGTTCTTAGAATTAAAGGAAGGTGACAGAAATGTAGCTGAGTATAAGGCTAAGTTTACAGAGTTAGCTAGATTTGCGCCAGACTGTGTACACTCTGAAGCTCAGAAAGCAAAGAGGTTCCAACAGGGATTGAAACCGCAAATTTGAAGTGGAGCTATAATTTTACAACTGAAGACCTATACCTTAGTAGTTCAGGGAGCCATGATAATAGCAAGTGATCAAAAGTTAGTTGCTAGAGAAAAAGAAGATAAGAAGCGGAAAATGGATGATGTAAAAGAAAAATAGGATAAAGAGGAATCTAGTCAGAAGTTTAAGAAAAGGTTTGGAAGGAATAGGGAAAAAGGATTTAGAAGGAAAAGTTTTTCTTCAAATAGGCCTAGTAACACTTCAATTAGTTCTAACCAAGTTAAATCGGTTAGGTCTCCTATGTCGGAGTGTAAGCAATGTGGTAAAAGGCATGGTAGAGTATGCAAAACAAACACTGAATGTTTCAGGTGTGCACGGAAAGGACACTATGCGTCAGAATGTAAAGTGGAAAATCCAGGAGTCACATGTTATAATTGTGGCAAGGTAGGACATATTTCCAAATACTGTAGGAGTGTTTCCCAAGATAGCATGGGAGGTAGAGCATCAAAAGAGCCGACATCCAGTACACTCAAGGATAAGACTTATAATATGAAAAGTCAATTGCTCAAGTCCCTGATGGGGAAACAGGTACACATGTTATTCCCAAACAATCTAAACAAGAATTACAGAAGGGGAGATTGAATGTAATTCTGGCTTCTTTTTTATTTTAAGGATGATTCTTCTACCAATAACTAACTGTGTTTGATTTGCAAAGGTGCGGAATAAGAATATAACATAAATCAAATCACAAAGCAATTAAATACAAGTATTTAAAAACTTTCTGGTGGATTGAACTTTTCCACCAGATATATATATATTAAGTAGAGAACCTTGTGATACAAATAGTACACAGCTGCTTACAAGTTGAATAACAAGAACTACAGAGATATTCCTTTATCTATTTCTCTAGTTTTTCTTGCTTACTAACTTGGATACTATTCAACTCGCTACCCTTGGTTTATATATTACCAAGTTACATGATAAAAGGACAAGATAATAAGACAAACAATATCTAGTCCAACTTCATGCTTCTACACTTCTCTTTCCAGCATCTTTGAATATCATCTATTTAGCATGGAAATGGAAATGCTTCTTTGTTCTCTAAATCCTTCAAACAGGTTGCCACATTCCATTTGCATACAACCAACGCATGTGACTGTCAATTCACTATCAACTTCTCTTTTGAATTTGAACATCCGTTGGAAGTTAGATTGATCATCCGTTGGAACTCAGGTTGATCATCCGTTGGAACTCAGGTTGATCATCCGTTGGAGCTTAGGTTGATCATCCGTTGAAGCTTTGTAAATCATCCGTTGAGACTGTCTTCTTGATAATTAACTCTACTTCATTTACACAACATTACAAGGCATCTAATGATTACAATTAACCATCCTATCTTGCATATCAATCTAGTAGCTAACATAACTTGGACAATCTACATCATTTAGTTCACTGAGCTATCCAAGTATGCAGAAATGTTGTAACACCCCCAAATCCGGGGTCGGGGATCCAGGTTGTCACGAGTTCCATTTCCCTTATCAATACTTAATCTTAACAGTCAACCAACTACTGCGTACTGTGACCCCACAATATATACACACACACCACAAGTTATAGTCTCAGAGATGAATACCAAAAATAACACAAGTCATTTTATTCCTCAATTATAAACCATTTCACTTTAAAAGGGTTTCTGAATAAATCTACATATTCTTTTCCATTATTACAATTCATAAATATACATAAGTCTGGTACAACAAAAGTTGAAAGCCTAGCCTATTGGTAGTTCCTACCTCAGCTACAACGGCATCAACGCCTACAGAAAACTACGAAATGTTTCCTAACCGCTCATGAATTGGGAGCTTAATCCTGTTCATCTTTTCTATCTGTTGTTGTGTGATGAAAGAAGAAAGCAAGGGTGAGCAACAAGCTCACCGAAATAATATGTATAATAATTAACAATATATGAGCATTCTTATAGTACTCATGAAAGTCTTGGTCAAGAAGAAATGAACCAAGCTGATATCTTAACGCGACCAAGTCCCAAAATATTCAGTATATATATATACATATATTCTTTTCACAATCTTCGAAATCCTCTGACATGTATAATATACACAGAGTTCCATTTTATAACTGTATAAAAAATATCGTTGCAAGGTGATCTCATATATCCAACCTTGTCTCAACGTTTTTCCGAAAATCTTTGACATGCACAAGATAATCATTTACTAGATATAAGTTTAAAAGATGAAGTTACAAGATACTCCAATATACTTATATCTTTCCGAATACTACTTGAACTACCACCGTTCAAGTTATAATTAGTTTCAAAAGTTCATCACCCATATGAGACTACAAGATAAGACTTGAATAGATTCAATCTTTGAAATATTATTGAATGAAATGAAGTTACGAGATACTTCATTAAGTCCCGATATATATCCATATATATATCTCTCATACATTTCCTGAAAACCTCTGTCATGTAAAGTATGAACAGAGTTGTAATATCCAATGAATTTTGGAAAGAAAAGAATTTTGGCATAAACCCGATATCTTGCTGATCAGGCAAAGATACCAATAAGTAACCTTTTCTACTGTAGATGGATGAATTCCTCGCCGGTCATCACCCTGGCCGCATTAGGACCACGCGCTAGACCGTTACCCGGCCACTCACGCGTGGATGGACTGTCACCCAGCCTCTTACACCTTCATAGACCGTACCCCTGCCTGTCGCTTATGCCGACTCAATTAGATGGACTTACTTCCCGAACGTTGGGCAAGTAATCAAATTATTTTCTCAAAACAGCAACCTCGTTGCGAATATAAAATACACCACATAGCCGGATCCCTAAGATTTTTGAGCGAGTATTCAAGTCCCCTTCGAAAGGAAGATCTTAAATTTGAAAACGAGTTTTGGGATCCGCTCTAACTTTTAAAATCATTTTGAAGACTCGAAAACATTTTTAAGAATGTTTGGAGTAATGCTGATTTAATGAAATAAATCAGTCCCGATATATTAGAAAATATCTGAATATTATTATTTAAATAATATTCCCATAAGGATAATCCTTATAAAAATAATTGAAGTAAAAGTTTTAAAACTTATACTTGAAATGAATAATAAATAACCAAAGATATACTTATACGAAAGTATGATCTTTATTTGAATAATCGAAAATAGGTTTGATTATCGAAACATTATTCTTTAATAAAATAAAGAATATTATTTAATAAATAAGCAGAGTCATAAGTCCTCAAATGAATATTCAAAATAATATTCATTAAATAAAATAAACGGAGTCTTTAGTCCTCGAATGAATATTCAAAATAATATTCATTAAATAAAGTAAGCGGAGTCATAAGTCCTCGAATGAATATTCAGAATAATATTCATTAAATAAAATAAAGTTATCGAATAAACCTTATTCGATTAATAGTTTTGAAAACTATATCAATATATATATATATTATACTCGGGAACATCGACTCCCGGTTTAGAAAAATGTTCACCTTTGGGTCCCCTATACTAAGGGTATACGCAACTACTGCTTATCTCTAGCATAGGTATTATGCAACTTATAAGCAATTGAATCAACAATTAGATATCAAGATTACGAAACAGACATGCATATATACCATATCACATGCTCCAATATATCGCAAGATTTGCTAATAACAATCATGCACTTATCACAAGATAATGCATATACATATATTTACATCACAACAACAGTATAACGGGTAGAAAACTTGCCTGAGTGTTCCGGGGTAGACTTAAGCTTAGAGTGGGTCCGATAATCTATGAACAACAACATAAGTCAGAATTAAACCCCGGTCGCTTAAGAAACTAGATTTTAACCAATTGAACCCTAACGTTCACTTATGGTAACTTATACGCTTAACGAATCACATAAGTCATTCGAGTACCCTCGGCTCCACCATTTTTAATAAATTAACCTTTAAGAGTTTTAAGGCGATTCTTTCGCGAGCACCTTACCAACTGCCTAATCCACTTTACATAAATGTTTCATACTCCAATTAGTCATTTAAGGGCCTTAAGCAAGGTTTCAAAGTAAGGCGAGGGGTAATGGTTCGGTCGCGAAACGCCGTTACTTAAAACGGTCGTTTCTCCTAAACCGTACATCGGATTCAAACGAACCACATATCAAAACGAAGCTCGTAACATGAGCTATCTAATCATGGCAATGGTCAAAACCTAACAGTGAGTTCACGGGTCCTAATGTTAAGAAAAAAAACATTCTAGGGTAATCGGACATTACGACGGCTATGTTTACGCGATTACCAATTTCGTACAATTCCAATTCAATTCACAAACAACCCACAATCATCACCATTCCACCATCATTCAACCACAATACAATTTCATTCAACCATAATACAATATCATTCAACAATAACTCAATATCTCAACTTATTCATCTAAACCAAGTCAAAAATGTGGCCAAGAACTTTAAATCCAACAAGTATCACTCCTAACTCCAAAATCAACAAAACCACTTACTAAACAAAGCTCTAAACATGATTACACACCCATTACACTAACTAATCATCTAAACATTAGGAAATCCAAACAACAAAACTTAAGACTAAGATCATGAAGAGTTATACCTTCCTTGAAGCTTTTAATCCATGAAAGATCCTTGGAATGCCCATGGAAGCCTTAATCTAACCTCCTACAAGTTTGATCTTTCAAAGAAATCAAGAACACAAAAATTAATTTCAAGAAAGTACTATTCACCATCTTCTTGAATGATTTATAGGAAATGCTAGGAAAGGATTTTGAAGCTAAAATTCCTAGGAAGTATGTAACTTAAATAGGAGAAGCTAGGATAATTACCTTATAAATTAGCAACTGGAGGAGCTTGGACTTCCCATTTCTTAAGGAAGAGGTCGAGAGCTCTTGCTTGGAAAGGTGGAGAAGATGTGTTTTTGTGATTTGTGATTTGTTTGGTTGGTTGTTTTGCTTTTGTTTTGTTTAATTATCTTTTAACCATGTAATATTGTGTGGCTTGAAATCAACCACCCTTCCTTCCCTTTTTGTCATGCTTAGGTCATCAATCCTATGTCATCTTCCCATGCTTGTCCTCTTCTTATTGGTTTGATGACATCATCCTCACTAACCTCTTTGATTAGCTCCTAATTACTTGGCTAATGACCGCTGATCTGTTATGCGGTTCGCTTAACTTTCGTTTTCGTTTATCGTTTGAGGGATCATACCCGGGATCTTATTACTTAGGTTTCTTTAACCTTTCTCAATACATTATATTCCTTTTATGATCCTCTCGTATAATCCTTGAATTTAAATCCTTTTTATTCTGTTACCTTATACTCAATTCTTTCTGTATCTGGTAGATTTCCGGGAAAAATCAAAGTGTTCGAATTTGGATTCTGACGATCTTTACATACACTTATATACCATATAGAGTACTAATAAGATCTCAGAAGATCAATAAAAGAACCCCTACATAGTGTAGTATGAAAAGTTTTCTTATTCAGCAAAATCACTATTCATAAGGGTTTCAAAAATTCCAAAAATTGGGGTTATTACAAATGTGCTACTAGTCTTATTGCTACATAAGCTACTCTTTCAACGGATATTGATAATGATCATCCGTTGAAAGCTACAAATTCACTTAACTACAATCTACTAAGTGTTTTGTTCAAGTTATCATCAAGTACACAACATATTCCTAACAACACCCTTCCTTAATTTCGTACCTATTAGAGTATAATTAGATGCTGGAGTGTCCATGTTATTTATAGTAAAGAGTTGTGTGGATATAATGAATGAAGGTTGAAATTATAAATGAACCCTTAATTATAAGAGTGGCTACTCAAGATAAAGTACCAGTAAATCAGTCCAGACCTAAATACCCTATAGATATCTCAGAAAATTCTTTTACGACTGATCTATTACCTTTCAAGTTAAAAGAGATTGATATAATCTTAAGAGTGGATTGGGTGTTTGTCATAAGGAAATGATTGATTGCCAGAAGAAGCAAATTGTAATGTTTACGGAAGTTAATATTAGGGTGAGTATCCAAGGACAGAAGCAAGATAAGAAGTTTCTTTCAATCATGCGAGCAAAGGAGCTATTAAGACAAGAAGTTAGGGATATCTAGCACATGTAGTGGATATTAAGAAGGAAGTACCTATGTTGGAAGAAATTCGGATAGTGAATAAATTTCCAGAAGTCTTTCTAGATGAATTACCAGGATTACCCCCAGATCATGAGATAGAGTTTCTCATTGGTTTAGTACTAGAGCTGAAATAGTGTCAAAAGCTCTGTATTATATGGCCTAGTAGGAATCAAGTAATTAGTTAAGTAACTTCATGAATTATTGGATAAAGGAGTGATGAGGCAAGGTGTATCCCGTGGGGGGCAACAATGTTGTTTATAGAAGAGAAGGATGGATGTATGAAGTTATGCACCGATTATCAGAAGTTTAATAAGTAGACAATTAGGAATAAGTAACCCCTACCTGGAATTGATTACTTATGCGACCCAATTAAAGGAGCGTGTTGGTTTTCAAAGGTGGACCTAAGGTCAGGCTATCATCAGTTGAAGGATAAGCATGAGGTCATACCAAAGACTGCATTTAGAACGAGACATGGACATTATGAGTTTTTGGTGATGTTATTTGGATTAGCAGATGTATCAGTCGCCTTTAAGGATTTAATGAACACAGTGTATAAGAAGTACTTGTATAAATGTAATTGTATTTATTGATAACATCCTCGGCTATTCAAAGACTAAGAAAGTTCATGTAGAACATCCGAGGATTTCCCTACAAAGGTTAGGAGAGAAGCCACTGTATGCTAAGTTCCAAAGTATGAATTCTGGTTGGAATTGATAAAAGATTTTGATTGTTCTATTAACCCCCACCCCAAGCAAAACCCAATGTAGTGGCAGATGCTATGAATGGAAAAGAAAGATTAAATGTGATTAAGATCGCTAAGGAATTAGAAAAGTTTGAGATATTGAGAGAGAGGTAAGTAAAGTTATCTATGAGTTGGCGCTGCCGCCGCAGCTGCAACATATCCATAACATGTTCCATATATTTATGTTGAAGCTATATACTCCTGTTTCGAACCAAGTCATAGAATATGAGCCAATTGAGCTTCATCCAGATTTTTCCTATGTCGAGCGACCAATTCAGATTTTAAATCATAAAGAGCGAATCCTTGGAAATGAATCAATTCCCATAGTCAAAGTACTTTGGAGATATGCTTGACTGTTAGGTCACACAACACTGTAGAAAGGGATTGAATATAGTGTAGAATACAATCAAATCGATTTAGAATACAAGTAACAGAAAACAAATGTATTCGATATAATAAACTCTATTACAATAGAACTGTCCTCTCTCAGTGATGAACAAATATCACGAGAGCTGCTAGGTTACAATGTATGATCTTCTCGATAATGATAACACATATAGTGTAAACCTATGTCTATGTTTATATAGTACACAGTTACAAGATAACTTCTAATTAATATGGAATATAATTCAGTCTCCTAAAATATATCAATCAGATATCTTATATAATTCTTCTAGTCCTCTAACTCTTTCCTTGCATATCTTCTTCTGTATTAGTCTCGATCTTCTACTGTTAATCATCTTCCTTCCTTAACTGTAAGTCCTCTCGTACTTAAGTTCTGATATGACCTTAAGTCCTGATATGACACAAAGTCCTGACTTCCAGTAAGTACTGATTCCAGTAAGTACTGATATTTCCTGTTTGTTAAGATCTGAAAACTAAACATGAAACATATTAGACATGACATCTCAAATATATCTAACAATCTCCCCCAACTTGTAAATTATGCAAGAATGTACAAGTTAATAGATTTGATGATGTCAAAAACACTTAAGTTCAAATGCAATAAGAGTTTAATAAGACTATCAATTACAATTTACAGAACATTTAGCTTTACCAACATTACTGGATCAATCTGAATCCATAATGATTCTTAACAAAATCTTTCACCAGCTTATCTTCAGCTTTCCTCGGAACTTCAACTAACTGTGCTTTGACCTGCATCAGTTCTTCTTGTTTACTATCACCAATTTGATAAATGGTTGTTCTGAGAGCTTGAATGGATGTTCTTTTAAGTCCATCACTAAGTCTGATAACTTTAGAATGTGAAGAGTTTTCATTATAACATAAACATTTTCCTTTCAGAATTACTTTCACCTTAGCAGAATTCTTCAGCATAGGAATTTCTCTTCCATCATCTTCAGTAATCATTGGACTGTAATGAGAAGTCTTTGTACCAGAGATTCTGAGTAGATCTTTTATAGCCTTCAAAATGTATTCTGACCATCTTCTTGTAACATCAGATTTTACTTCCAGAAGATAGTATATATGTTGAAGCTCTCTGATAGACTTCTTTAGTACATCAGTATCAGCTAGTCTATAAGTCCTTCCATCATTGAGAAATAAGATCAATTTCTCTTTTAGATTCTCCTTATAATGAGCATCTATCACAACTTGAGCAGACAACACCTTGTCAAGGTGCTTTTGTTTGATTTGTTCATATAGTTTGTCTGTCAACATGAAAGGATCTCTTAGAGTAACTTCTACTCCTGTTTGAATCTTCTCTTCGTCAGAACCCAATCCAGCTCTATCTTTAGGTTTCTGGGCTCTCAACCCAAATGTAGCGAGTTGATTAATCATGAGATTGGATTTTGGTTCAACTGGAGTAGATTTCTTCCATAACAACTTCTTCTTATCAGCAATTGTCATTTTATTCAAATCAACTTGATCAGAATTTGTTCTTTCTTCTGTAGCTTGTTGTCCTTCATTCTGAACAACTTGAGCAGTGTCAGGGGTTGTTTTAGATTCTTCAATTATCTTTCTTCTTTTCAGAATTTGAACAGTTTTATCTTCAATAAGATTATCATCAGTTACTTGAACCATTTTGCATACTGGTTTCATCAGAACTTGAGAAATTTTCATCTCCAGTGACTTAATTGGTTCAGCAACTTTTCCTTTCCCTTTGTCTTTGGGATTACTCTCAGTCTGTGATCTAGTCTTGAATTTTGAACTTTCAGAATTTGACTTTTCCTTGATCACAATGTTTTTTTCCTTAGGCCTTGGAGGTTTTTTTGCATCAAAAGCTTTAGACTTAAGATTTGTCTTCTCAGTTGCAAATCTAGCTTCTTCCTCCTTGAGAGCTTCGAAATCCATTCCTGGATTGTGTTTTAGAAATAATCTTCTTGCTATCTCCTCACCAAGTCTCTGGATTTTAGGATCTTTGTAATAAACAATAGTCTGCTTCCCTTTTAGCTTCAGAGTTTGCATAAACTTCTGAGAGTCTTTTGATCCTGACTGAATCAGAATATCAGAACTTGACATCAGACTTTGTTTATCAGCACTTGACTTTAGACTTTAAACATTCACAGTATCAAAACTTGACTTGTTCTGAATAGAAGATTTTCCTTGAACTTTTCTTTGACCTCTGCTCTTTTCAGAGTTTCCCTGGTCATCACCTTTATCATCCTTCTTCTTCAGTTCTTGAGTAGGTGAGCATTTGGACTTAACTATCTTCTCCCCCTTTTTGGCATCACCAGGAAGTAAGAGAGAAAGAAGAAGTTCAACTGAAGATTGGATTTCATCCAACTGAGCTTTCTGAGAAGCTTGATTAACCAGAACCTCGGCAATTTGGGCATGTTGCTCCTCTTAAACCTTCTCAATGGCTTCAATTTTCTCAAGAGTAGGTCTGACATACCTATTCTTGTGAAAGCTTGAGCTGTAGATCGAGCTTATTAGCTTGTTCCTTGAGTGTATCAACTTTAGCATGAGTAATAAAATATAGACCATGAAGACTTCTTGTACTCATAGCTGTAACCTTGAGTTGAGTCTTGAAATCAGAATTTGATAATAACTCATCAGGTTTTGATACATGCTCTGTCATAATTTTGGTGCATGGAATAAAGTCTGAGTCATTCCACTTCTTGGTCCACTCAACTCCCCTGTGAGTTTCTTCCCAAGGTACATGTGCATCCTGTCTAACAAATTTCTTCACCAAAGCTTCCTTTTCCAGAATAGGAACTGGAGTTTCAACAGAAATACTTTCTCCAGAACTTGAGGAAGTTTCATCATTTTCTGACAATATAAGAGTATGTGATGCAACTGGAGATTCAAGAATAACGTCATCTAAATTCTGATCATCAGAATGTATCTCCAGAGATGATCTCTTTGATGTAGATGGTATCTCAGCATCTAAGATTGGAGATTTGACTGTAGATGGCTGAGCTTCAGTAGTTGGAGCTTCCAGATAAAGAACTTGAGGTATATTTAAATTGTGAATATCTATCTCAGAGTTGTCAGATTGTTCTTTAGCATCATCTGTAGCTTTTATTGGAGAGTCGGGAGGGGTAACCACTGTATCAGTAGCAGTGTCTGTGGCTTGAGCTGAAGAAATCAAAGCTTCAGTTATGATTGGTTCTTGTGAGATCATAGATTCCTGATCCCCTTCATTTGCTTCTTCATTATCTTCTGATGAAGATTTAGCCAAATACCTCCTAGCCTTCATTTTCTTCAATCTCCTTGCCAAAGAAGAAGTTGTTGTTGCAGCATCAGAATTTACAGATTTCCTTTTCAAAGTAGCAGAACTTTGAGCTGCTGTTTCTTTCTGAGAAGTAACATTCTCAGCTTCATTTATCACAGGTTCTGATGCAGGAACCTGTGCTTCAATTTTCTCAAATCAACAAAATTTATTATTGACCATAATTGTAATCAAAACATTCATCACAGGATAAAGTTAAAAATAGATGAAGTAAAGATTAGCAAATTGCAATTAAAACATGCACAGTCACATAATTTGAGAAAAAGAGACTAAATCTTGCAATTAAAGGAAATTTCATTAATATATCAGATGATTACATTTCATGAAATTTATCAATTACATGCAAAAATTACAAGATGGTCCTATTCAAAGATTCTTAACATCAACAACCTTAGTCCTAGTCTAAGAAGCCTATCGACTAGTTCCTTCTGCTGTTGACGAAGAGCACTGCAAGACGGATGATCCGTTCTTGCTGTAGGAGAGCTTCTCTCCTTTCTTCTTCCAATTGATCAAGATGGAGATGGTAGTCCATCGAAAAGAACAAGAGGTTTGTGTGAACCTCTTGTGGAACGGAGTTCCAAAGTTCTTCAGGAATGGCGGTGACATGCCACTCCTGTTACCAATCATCACAACTCAACTCGATATTGAAAGTTTCTTAGTTCATGAACAAGTTAAAATGAACCATATTTTTTTATAAAAAAGAAAAATGATGAGAATTAAAAGAGAGAGTGAGTTTGTGAGAAAATGGAAGATGGTTTGGCTGGGATGAATAGTCGGTTTAAATAGCCAATATAATACCAAGGGACGCGAGGACTGTTTAACAATTACAAGTAAAAATAATGATACCTCGACTCCCTAGACCGATGTGTAATAATAACAGTCAGTAAAAAATTAAAGCAGGAGTTAATGGGCACGGGAAATAATTAACAATTATTGTGCACAAGCAGCTTTTCAAGACCAACACGTTTACCACTAGCCCAAAATGATTATGATTATTTTTATCTTACCCAAATATATTCTGATTTAAATACGACTGTTTCAGATTTTACCACAAATAAGTCAAGTAGAGAATAATGTCACATAAACATCAAGGATTCCATCAGGATTTAATATCAGAACTTAACTTATATCAAATTTTACCAGTCATCACAATTTGGCTTCTATACTCAATAAATGAAAGTTTGTTTCTGTAATTCTCCGTACAAAGACTGACTTGTTTTCTTCAGAGTTTAATTATCAGAACTTCCATCAGAACTTGTCCTCAGAATTTATGCAAATGACACTTAACTGTTTGTCAAAAATAACTTAATCACCACAGTAATTTTCATCATTCATATGGAGTGAAAGTGTGCATTCAGGAAAATATCAGATAAAGATTAAAGTCTTATAAACTTCAGTATATCTTAGAAATAAGGCATAACTCAGAAAAGTGCTTAAAATCTGTCATCAATCATGAAGTCTACTATAGAACAAATTTATGCATGAGTCCACCTCAACTGTTTGTGCTCATTTAATGCATCTTTTGAAATTCCTTTTTACAGTGGCTTCTCAGTGTAAGTGAGTCACGACTGCTTATCAGAATTTATGCTATTGTTAGAGTATTTCTCCAGTAATCAGAGAATGTGAAAAGTCACCAAGAAAAATTATTTGCTTTTCTAATGCATATTACTTAATACCAGCAATGCACTTGGGTCTTCCCTTCCACATATTTACTCTAGATCTCAAAGGAGTACCTGACTTTTATTTTCTTTTCTTTTTTTTTTCTTTTGATAAGTGAGACTTATAAGCATGTAGTTCATCCTTAAGATTTACTAACATCAGAATCTAACAGATAAGAAACAAGATTCTAGTTTGTGACTTAGTAATAAGGTACACAAAGTAAACTTGACTAAGCTCAATATCAGAATTTGCTTGTGTTAATGAGTTTCCACATGAACAACTAATTCAAACATGGGATTTCTAGTATGTTAAAGACTACTAGGTCAGTATCTAGCACAGTTATCGTCATTGGATTGAATAGTCACAGAACATTCAAAACATTTATCAGAGTATAAATATCCACATCAGATAACAATCAGCATTTAATGAATTTTCAAATTTTAAGCACGGATTACATAGAGATAATACAATCTGTAAATACTGATCATAAAGTTTGATGCATGAGAACAAAAACTAAGCAGATTTAGAGAAAGAACCTGAAACCATTCCAAGTTCATTTACCAATCTTGTAAAAGTAGTTTCACATAGTGGTTTTGTGAAGATATCTGCTAGTTGTTGATCTGTTGGAACAAAATTCAATTCCACTGTATCTTCATCCACATGTTCCCTTATGAAATGGTACCTAATGCTGATGTGCTTTGTCATTGAGTATTGCACTGGATTACCTGTCATAGAAATAGCACTTTGATTATCACACTAAATAGGGATTTTAGAAAATTCTAACCATAATCCAGTAACTGATTCTTCATCCAAAGAATCTGTGCACAACATCTTCCTGCAGTAATATATTCAGCTTCTGCAGTTGATGTGGAAATTGACTTCTGTTTCTTGCTAAACCAAGAAACCAATCTTCCTCCTAGAAGTTGGCATCTTCCATTAGTGCTTTTCCTGTCTATTTTGCATCCTGCAAAATCTGCATCTGAGTAACCAATTAGCTTAAAATCTGATTCCCTAGGATACAACAATCCCAGATCAGTTGTATCCTTAAGGTACTTGAAAATTCTTTTCACAGCTATTAAGTGAGGTTCTCTTGGATCAGCCTGAAATCTTGCACAAAGACAGGTAGCATACATGATATCAGGTCTACTTGCAGTTAAATAAAGTAAAGAGCCAATCATACCTCTATAGTTAGTAATATCTACTGATTTACCAATATTCTTATTTAACTTGGTTGCAGTGGCCATGGGAGTAGATGCAGTTAAACAATCTTGCATTCCAAATTTCTTTAGTAAAATTCGGGTGTACTTGGATTGACAGATAAAAGTGCCTTCTGCATTTTGCTTAACTTGAAGGCCCGGAAAATAGCTGAGTTCTCCCATCATACTCATTTGATATCTTGACTGCATTAGCTTTGCAAACTTCTCACAGAGTTTGGCATTTGTAGAACCAAATATGATATCATCAACATATATATGTACCAAAAGTAAGTCCTTTCCATGGTTGAGGTAGAATAAAGTCTTGTCAATTGTGCCTCTGTGAAATCCACTTTCCAGAAGGAATTGAGCTAAAGTCTCATACCTTGCTCTTGGAGCTTGCTTAAGGCCATAAAGTGCTTTGTCAAGCCTGTAGACATGATTGGGAAATTTAGGATCTACAAAGCCTGGAGGTTGTTCAACATATACCTCTTCTTCCAATTCTCCATTAAGAAAAGCACTTTTCACAGTCATTTGACAGACTTTAAACTTTTTGTGAGCAGCATAAGCCAAAAAGATCCTTATGGCTTCTAATCAAGCAACTGGTGCAAATGTTTCATCATAATCAATACCCTCCTGTTGAGAATAGCCTTTGGCAACCAGCCTTGCTTTATTCCTTGTAATTATGCCATCACTATTAGTTTTGTTTCTGAACACCTATTTTGTGCCAACAACTGATCTATTCTTTGGTCTTGGCACTAGGGTCCAGACTTTATTTCTTTCAAATTCATTTAACTCTTCCTGCATTGCTTGCACCCAATCAGTATCTTGAAGAGCTTCTTCCACTTTCTTTGGTTCAGTCTGAGATAGAAAGGAATGATAGTGACATTCATTTGATGTTACAGTTCTAGTTCTGACACCTGCTTCAGGATCTCCAATGATTAAATCAGGTGTGTGTGATTTAGTCCACTTCCCTGCAGATTGAAGTTGACTTCTAGAACTGGATCCTCCCCCACGATCCATGTTGTCTCCATCAGCATTTTATGATGCTCCCCCTGTAGTTATGCTCTCTGAGACTTCAGAATTTGAGTTTGCTTTTTCAGGAGTTGAAGAATCAGAGCTTCCAGAACTATCAGAATCTAGCTCATCAGAACTAGATGAATCAACACTTGAAGAGCCAGTGACAAGTTCTGGTGCTTCTTTAGAGTCTTGAGATGTGGTAGGATCTTCAGTTTGCTCCCCCTGGACAGGTGCATTTTCTTTTGGAGCTGTTACCACAGATTCAATGACATCAGTACTTACAGGTTCAGAGTTTAAGTCATCGGAATTTACAGAATCAGAATCTAGGTCTATATCCAACAAAAATTCCTTCATCAGCTTTTAGATCGAATTTTGACAGCTGTTTAGGATGAGTCTTAAGAACAAAACACTTGCAATTAAATACATGAAAGTATTTCAGATTTGGCTTTTTTTTCTTCACCATCTCATATGATGTTTTTCCATGCTTATTTATGAGTGTTGCATTCTGTGTAAAATAAGCAGTCTGCACAGCTTTAGCCCAAAAATAGGTTGGCAACTTTGCTTCATCAAGCATAGTTCGTGCAGCTTCAATGAGAGTCATGTTCTTTCTTTCTACAACTCCATTTTGCTGAGGAGTTCCAGGTGCAGAAAATTCTTGTTTGATTCCATGCTCTTTGCAGAACTCTTCCATATTTGAATTCTTGAACTCAGTGCCATTATCACTCATTATTATTTTAACAGAATCTTTGACCAACTTATCCAGCTGTCTGACATGATCAGTTAGAGTAAATGCAGTTTCATTCTTCTTGTGCATGAAGTACACCCAAGTGTACCTTGTGAACTCATCCACTATAACCGTAGCATATTTCTTCTTTACAATAGACATGTCATTGATTGGACCAAATAGATCAACATGCAGTAAGTGATAAGGCTCAAGAACTGATGACTCAGTTTTGCTCTTAAAAGAAGATTTTCTTTGTTTTGCCTTTTGACATGAATCACAAAGGCCATCAGGAGAAAATACTGATTTTGGAAGTCCTCTCACAAGATATTTCTTTACAAGCTCATTTATGTTGTTGAAGTTTAAATGAGAGAGTCTTTTATGCCAATTCCAGCTTTCTTCAAATGATGCTCTACTCAACAGACAGAATGCAGAACCATCAGTACTTGTTGAAAGTTTGGCTTCATAAATGTTACCATGCCTGTAACCTTTCAGAACCACTTTTCCTGTAGAATTGCTTACAACTTCACAGTGTTCTTCAAAGAAATCCACATGATAACCTCTATCACAGATTTGACTTATACTCAGCAGATTGTGTTTAAGTCCTGAGACCAGAGCTACTGATCCAATGATGACATTCCCGAGATTAATATTGCCATATCCCAGAGTTTTTGCCATCTTGCCATCTCCATAAGAAACTTTTGGGCCAGCTTTCTCCACAAAGTCTGAGAGCATGGCTTTATTTCCAGTCATATGTCTTGAACATCCACTATCCAGTACTAGGATGTTTCTCCTGTTGCCCTGCAATCACAAAGACCACTAATGGTTAGTTTTAAGGACCCAGACTTGCTTGGATCCTTTGGCATTATTAAGTTTGTTAGCATTTGCAGCGGATTTAATATCAGAGTTTATGCTAACATATTGTTTATCAGAACTTATATCAGACTTTGCTCCAGGTTTTACACTAGAAGGAATTAAAGCAACTTTCTTCAAAGAAGGTTTTATTTGATAATAATCATAGTATAAACTATGATATTCCTTATAAGTATAAATAGAATGCCATAAACTACCACAATGAAAAGAAGGATTTTGTAGCTTAAACCTAACAGACTGACTCTTAACTCCTGACTTAGGAGATAAAGTTTATATTCTTATTCTTCCTGCAAAAAGAAGCAAGATGGTTAGAGTTTCCACAGTTATAACATTTCTTTCTAGGAGCATTAGAAACAGGCATATAATTATTGTTTTTATTCACACCTTTTTCATTCCTATTTTTCCTAGCTGCCTTAACCTTGTTGACATTCCTTATTTCTTTCAGCTTATGCTTAAGCTGCTTCTTTGTCTTTAAGCATATGTTGACTTCAGCTGGTTTATCCTGTTCTAATTTGTCAGAAGTTGACTTCTCCTTAACTTCTGTCTCAAACTTTTTAATCTTTTCAGAATCAGACTTTACAGTTTTAACTACAAATTTAACAGGATTTACCTTTGGCTTAACAGTTTGTTTAACAACAATTGGCTCAATTTGTTCAGTTCCCTTTTCACTTTTGTCGTCTCCATAACCTAAGCCCTCTTTCCAGTTTCCACTACTTAATAAATTTTGAGTTGTTCTGCCAGAATTAGTCCAAGTCCTGATAATCTCTTTTTCTTTTTCTAACTCATTTTTTAGAGATTTATTCAATTTCAGCAATTCATCTCTAACATAAAAAGCATCATCTCTTTCTTTCTGAGTTTGATGGAACATAACTAACTCCTTTTCTAAATAATCATTCCTTTTCTTAAAAGCAAGATTTTCAGAAGTTAATCTTTCACATGTTAAAGTTTGATCTCTGTAGCTAATAAATATGGTTTTAAGATATAATCTCAACTCAGTAATAAATATGGTTTTAAGATATAATCTCAACTCAGTAATAAATATGGTTTTAAGATATAATCTCAACTCAGTAATATCATCAGTATGAAAGGCATAAGTTGTTTGAGGTACCTTTAACTCAACAGTTTCAGGGCTGCCATCAGCATTTGCCATCAAGGCATAGTTCACCTCATCTCCAGAATCTGAAGTGTCTGTCCAGCTTTTCTTCTTTGTGACAAGTGTCTTGCCTTTGTCACTCTTTCCTTTCTTCCAGTCAGGAGATATGTGGCCTCTTTGACCATAATTGTAGCATTTGACATTTGAGTAATCTCCTCTGTCAGACTTTCCTCCTCTGCCTTCAGATTTTCTGAATCCCTTCTTATCAGAACTTCCACCTTTCTTGAAAAACTTCTTTCCCCTTCTGAATTTCCTGCAGGCTATCTTTGTGATACCCTTCACCATAAGAGCACGCAATTTCATCATCTCTTCATCAGCATCTACTTCAGGTAAACTTTCAGTTTCTGAATCATCATCATCAGAACTTGATGATTCTGAATCAGACTTTGTGATGAGAGCTTTTCCTTTTCCTTTCTTTGAGACAACCACTTTGGGGAATCCTCCTCAGCCTTAAGAGCAACTGTTCTTGACTTTCTCCCTTGTCTCTTGCTTCTTTGATCCATCTCAAGTTCATAAGTCTTGAGCATACCATAAATTTCATCAAGAGTAGTTTCATTAAGTGCATAGTTGTCTCTTATAATAGTAGCCTTCAAATCCCAACTTTCAGGAAGAGCTAAAAGGAATTTTAGATTTGAATCTTCAAGATCATATTCCTTGTCCACCAGTGACAGATCATTCAAGAGTTTGACAAACCTGTCATATAAGTCAGTTAATGACTCATCACTTTTTGAGTCAAAGTGCTCATACTCTTGAGTGAGTATAGTCCTCCTGTTCTTCTTGATTGCATCAGTTCCCTGGCATCTTGTCTCCAAAGCATCCCATATCTCCTTTGCAGTCTTGCAGTGAATTACCCTATTTGACATGACATTATCAATGGCACTATGCAGCAAATGCCTTACCTTTGCATCTTTGGCAATAGATGAGATATCTTCAGCTGTATACTCACTTTTCTCCTTTGGTACGATCTTTGCTGGCTGATCTGTAACTACAACAGAGAGCTTGGTTGGCTTATGTGGTCCTTCATTAATTCTGTCAAGGTATTCTGGATCTGTAACTTCCAGAAACATAGCCATCTTCACTTTTCATATAGGATACTCAAAAGGTCTCAACATGGGAACCCTAATAGTCTCATATCGACTGTGGGTTTGAGTTTTTGGAGTTTCTTCAGTTTTGGCGAGCTTGGTTGGATTTTCTACTTCTTCGGACATGATTGTTTTGGATCTTTACTGTATGTGTGTTAACAGATAGGATCTGATACCACTTGTTAGGTCACACAACACTGTAGAAGGGGGTTGAATACATTGTAGAATACAATCAAATCGATTTAGAACACAAGTAACAGAAAACAGATGTATTCGATATAATAAACTCTGTTACAATGGAACTGTCCTCTCTCAGTGATGAACAAATATCACGAGAGCTTCTAGGTTACAATGTATGATCTTCTCGACAATGATAACACATATAGTGTAAACGTATGTCTGTGTTTATATAGTACACAGTTACAAGATAACTTCTAGTTGATTTGGAATATAATTCAGTCTCCTAAAATATATCAATCAGATATATTATATAATTCTTCTAGTCCTCTAACTCTTTCCTTGCATATCTTCTTCTGTATTAGTCTCGATCTTCTACTGTTAATCAGCTTCCTTCCTTAACTGTAAGTCCTCTCATACGTAAGTTCTGATATGACCTTAAGTCCTGATATGACACTAAGTCCTGACTTTCAGTAAGTACTGATTCGAGTAAGTACTGATATTTCCTGTTTGTTAAGATCTGAAAACTAAACATGAAACATATTAGACATGACATCTCAAATATATCTAACATTGACAAATATCCTCACTTGTTTAATTAGTTAAGATTCTGAGGACATAATCTGTTTAAGAGGGGAAAGATATAACGACTCGTATTTCGGTATTATTGAAAGTGTAATTATTGAATAAATAAAGTATGTTATGGTTCTGTCAGCAGTGTGTGATATTTATTATTAACTGTGTGTGACCCCGTGGTGTACGAGGATTATTTGTGTAATTATTTATTAAGACATATTGGTTTATTTTCACTTTTAAAAGTGATTTTATGGAGAATTCATTTCTATAAACATTGAAATTATCTATAAAATCATTTTTATTGCTTTTTAATTTTATTAGTTATTTTTAGGAATTTATAAAATTTCGAAAACAATATTTCATCGATTATTTATCCCTAAATGATTTTATGATTGTATTTATGTGTAAATTTAGTATTAAATTCTAGAATGCTTCAAAAATTATGAAACTCATATTTTCTTAAGTTTTTAATATTTCGAGAATTTTTAAAATTATTTCTGAAATTTTCGGATTAAATTCACCCGCACCTTTGTTCCCTAAATTGTAATCAAACCAAATCAAACCTAAAAACGAGGGCGTTATCGAAATCGAAATAAAGCGTGTGAATAACCGAATTGAAGCTCGTGAAAAGTAATTTCAGAATCAACAACTTGTTTTACTGCAAAAATCAAAGGTATTTTTATATTTATTTTAATTCAAATTTAATTATATTTAAAATATGAATTTTTTATTTTGATGTTGTTTATGTGATTTGATAATTGTATCTTGTAGATAATTTTATCCTGGTCATTTTGGTATATTATATGTTGAATTTGGAGTTCAATAACATATAGAAATATGGGTTTGATTTTCGAATTTCAGAAATTAGGGTTTATAAGTTTGAATGTTCTTAATTAGAAATTAGGTGTTTTTGCTGTGAGAGTTATTGATTTAAATTGATAACACCAGCTTATAGATCGTTGAAAATTGAATTGATTGGTATATATATGATGAACGGAGGGTACCTGGAACTGGTGGGCTAGAAGGGTTTATAAGTTTGAATGTTCTTAATTAGGAATTAGGTGTTTATGCTTTATTTGACATTGGCCGGAAGCTCGGGGTCGACGTTAATGGCGGCCGCGGGCGATGGACGGGGAAGATGACTAAATTACAGTTTAGCCCCCCTATTTTGCAGAACGTTGCAAATTAGTCCCTGAGACTTTCAAAAATTTTAAAAATTGGATTTCTCTTTTTAAAACTTGCAAAAATTATATTTATGTTTATAATTATTTTCAGAAAATTGTTTTAATTATTTAAAATTCCAAAATTCATTATTTATTACTCTGAAAATTATTTTTAATTCAAAAAAATCCAAATTATTTATTTAATTAATATTAGTTGATGATTAATTATTTAATTAGTCAATTAATTTAAATATTAATTGATTAATTAATTTATTCAGTTATTAATTAATTGATTATTTAATTAGATTTAATTATTTTTTGATTTAAATTTTTTGAAAAATAGTTTCGAGTTTTAAAATATTATTTTAAACTATTTTCAAGGCTCAAAAATTATTATTAAATAATTTTAAAGTAATATTCGGGTATTCGAACCTTGTTATTTAATTATAAAATGATTCATTGACCCGTTTTAATTTCAAAAAAAATTCAAAAATTCGTAATAGATAGACCATTCGTCCGTTTAATAAGAAACGAACGTCTCTAAACTCAGAAAAATATTCTGATTTCATTAAAAATACTTTCGAGACCTAAATTCTTTTGTATCGAAAGGTCATTTGTTTTACAAGTCATTCTGAGTGGGTTATTGATCAATAAGTACCAATTTGACCCGATTTCAGTTCTAGAAGCTCCGAGTCCTACCTTTTAACAATTGGACTTATGTATTACATGAATTATGTGTCCACGTGTGATATGAATAACATGATTACGTGCTATGTGACTGGTATGATATCTGTTTTCAGTTTCTAATACTACGATTAGATATAAACGATCGGGTAGACGTCGAGACGTATAGTTATATCGATTGAGTTTTGTCTTGTTAATTGAAATAGTATCTTTTATAATAGATACACCTAGTTCAAGGCATTCAAATCCAGGCAGTGATAGTGAAAGTAAAGTTTGATTATTTATGGTAATGGAACGTATAGATGCAATGTAGATGTGAGCATAGAATGGTGATTGAAGGTTAGAAAGCGAATCAATTGAGGCAAGTATTCCCCAACTTTCTTGTGATATATTGCAAGTATTTTTTCCTTATTCTAAATTCAGAAATAGTTAAATATTTTTATATTTCGCTACAATTACTCTTAATTATGCAAGTACCTTTCACTACGCGATAGATGTCATGATGTAATGCCTTTTTACTGTTACAATAGGCCAGAAAAGTATTACAATAGACCTATTGTAACAGTAAGGGGTGTTGCACTTGCGAGCATTACATCAAGCCCCCTATTGTAACATTTTGGCTACCTATTGTAATAGGCCCTTGATGTAACACTGCATTGCCAATTGTAATATTTTATATATGTTACATTAGTTTGGAATTATTTTGCAAAAGTGGGTCCCAATGTGGGTCCCACAGAGTATTGTGTAACAGCCTGTTTTATCTATTGTAACACCATATTTTTGTAATTAAGAAACACTAGAATATGGAATATAACACTATATATACTTAAATTTTTAAATTTATACTCAATTTAATGAACAATCTCATAATCATTAAAAATATCAAATTTACATACACGAGTCCTAATTTTTCAAACCAAAATATTAAATAACATTCTCAATTCTCCAAACCATACCACTACATAAGAGTCTCATCTCTAACGCCAACAATTACAACATAACACTTGGATAGGAAAAAACTACTCATTGACTATAAAAAAACTGGTTCAGGCAGAGTTGATGACTTGATATAAGCTATGAGATCAGGTCGCTCTTGTGGCTTCTTTACCCAGGAAACACCATCTTTGTTCCAATAACATTCACAATGAAAAATCTATAATTTTACTTATATAAAAAATGAAAACCTGCAAACACAACATAGTAACAAATCACGAAAGAAATATTTTATACAAATAAACATATTAATTATGGTAGCAAACCTGATGATTACTCGCATCGGTTGATGAAACCAGCATGACACTTTGAGTACCAGTCCAAGACAACATTCTATCAAGTGAACACATTAAAGTACCGCAATTTTAGGTCAACCGAATTTTAGCTTTTAGTCCAACTGAATTTTAATATGTAATCTCAATTTCGCAATGCAAGTAAACATAGTAATGGATTTGATTTGAGAGAACAAGACTGATTTTGCCTACAGGTGCTCCTATTATATAAACATCACTTATTACAGTAAAGAAAATCCCTTGACAAAAATAAAGCTACTTACAGCTTTAAATTAAAAAATAAAAAGTCTTGCCAGAATTACCTTAACATCTGACTCAGCTATCTTTCCATTTAAGTATCTCAAAGTTTCAGTAGTTTAAATACCCTGAAAAGAAAATTGTTCCTACAAGAAATATTGTCAAAAAATGGAAAAAGTATCAGTGAAGGACATTAACCAAAGTAAACAAATTTACGTTTTTAGATAGATAAGGGTTTCTTAATGGAATACATATATTAAAGTAACTTAATATTAGCTGAAAGTTTAAGGATACTGAATATATTAGCACTTGCATAAGGGGTCACAATTTCAGCCCCTCCAGACTTTCTACACTCTTTACCATTACTTAACCTACTAAAATCAACATCTAAAAGGGGTTCTTGTGAAATACCAATTTCAGACAGTTCATTTTTTCTAAAAATTCCCACACAACAGAGAAAAAACCTACAACTGTATACAAGGCATCTGACATGACAAACTGAAGTGGCAAAGGCTGGCTTGTATGGTAGTATAAATAGTCTACGACAAGACAATAACAAGATATCAAAAAAGAAAAAACACCACCACACCCTTATCAACAAAGGGTACTTAACATCCAGTAAGTTTGGCATTTGGGCATACATATAAACTGCAATAGCTAACCAAGAAAGTGCTTTACTAACTGAATCAAAAAGCACTAGTATCACCAAGTCAGACCATTCATTTGTGTACCAATAAAACTTGTCCAATATACATAGAACAAAGTTAAGAAGAGCAAGAAGCAAAGTACCAAAAAAGGCATGCCTATAATAAGGTAAGCTTGTAATATTTTTTACTAACCACTTTTTATGACTATGATCAGAATCATATTTCCTAAACATGTTGCAAACCCATGATACTAGTATAACAAACAAAAACTCCGAGTGTAATAAACCAGAAAATCCATGCAACAACATGCGTTTAAGTAAAGAATCATCATCATCAAACAAAGAAAATAAGTGATTCATCAACATACCCATGTTTTGTTAGGATGATGATGCAAGAAAAAAGCTCAATGAGTTTCTAATCTATGGAATATTTTATTAAAATATTAAATATTCCATTAGTTTTTTCTGCTCAACAGGGATAATAAACCAATAGTAAAAATAATCTAAGTTAACTTCACATGTCAATAATCCACAGCACACAAAATAAGCAAAGGAAACAGGTTATTAGATTAGGGAAATAAAAATTAAAACACAATATTCATGTGAAGAAAAATCACCAAAATGGGAGGAGGGGGTAAGCATATATAAATTAGTGTAGATGGACAGTAAAAGATACTAGAAGTATAAAGTTAGAATTCCAGAAAAGGGTACAATATAACAATGCTAAGGCAGTAGGAACATTGCAATTACATAAAACTAAGAACCTTTTACTGTGAACATAAGATAGAACAAAACAATGTACATATCACAAATAAGATAACATATAATAAGGCGGGAGCTCATACATTAAAATAAACTATTAATCATACTTTTACACATGAGTCAGTTTCTAGATTTGGCTTCCAGAGTGCCGATCAACTTGCACCCTAAGTCAGTGAGGAATATTGAATACCCAAATTATGTAGCCAGCTTATTTCTATACTGTTCAGCAGAGAACTAGGGCCGAGCAAAAAAGCTACACCTAGTCAATTACTCATGCCTCTGCTAAACCAAACCAATTTTAGTAGGGACAGTTTAGTTTGGTTCGAATAGACTTGCTAATCAGACTGATTATAGTACTATTCAAACAACACACACACCATTTTATAGATACAATATAAGATACAGTATAATACATTTTAATAATATATTTTACGGTTTGCATTATATATGATAACACCACATAAGCATTCCCAGATTCTATGCAAGAAAATAGAAAACTTGCACTTACTTGGGCAAATTAGGATCATCGAGGTCATCTCCATTCTCATATTAAAGTATTTAATAGTATTATGCCTTTACCTGTTCTTCCTGCAATTTTCATTGTAATTCTTCAGCTCTTTGTCTTTCTACTTCAAGTGCAGCTTCTCTGGCTGCCTGTTCCTCAATAGGACGTGCCTCGGCTTATTCCCTGGCCTTTAACTGTTTTTCTCCACCTGCTTGCAGTGATGCAAGATATTCATCATCCTGCAAGAAAAATAGAGAACAAGATCAAATGATGATTAATCAAATTAAACAAAACCATTGCCTTTGGTCTCTGCTACTGGTTCAAAAAGGCAAACCTGTTGTTTTTCTATCAAGCGCTAAGCAGTTAGAGAAGGTGATGGTGGACGAGGTTCCCGCCTATTATAAGTCCTAATTCCATCAAATAGAGCAGCCTCAATCATGACAGCTTCATCATGACAACCTCTGCAGTCTAGTTATTCCACATTATAAATAGAAATATTTGAACTTATTAGAAATGATAATAAAATCATAGATGTCGGTATTATAGTGAAGTCTTAAGAACAAAAAGAAACTCGAAATCGTACATGTTGGTATATAGTGAAGTCTCAAGTAAAAAAAGAAAACTCAATACAATTAACTTGAATCTCGAGTTCTCAACATCTATAAATAGACATATGTTTACGAAATAATTCGCGAGACAGAGCAGACGGTATCTGAATCATATCAACGTATTTTGTTGATGAACTAGTTAGAGTATATCCGAATCATTCACTTACCACAAATACAATCCGCAAATAGCTCCGTACTCGCTTATTATCAATTCACTTATTTTTATATTATAAAATCTACAATATCATATTCTCTTATTGTAGAATCATAATCTGAATTCAAAAAACAAGTTCATGGAGAATTTCATAAAAACGTTGCATAATCAACACTACAATTGCGTTTCTACGCCTTAGCAAACACAACTTACAAAAAAATGAACAAAATCAGCAAGTCGTGAAAGAGGAATTCCGTCAAATCCTTCTTCGGATCCATTGGTTGAGGTTGAACTGGAAAATTAACAGCAGATAATAAGTAAGGCCACAAAATGTCACCACTTGAATGGTGACTTGACAGAAAGAAAGAAAATAAACACAGTAAAGAACTGGAAATAAGGAAAAGTTTCAAATCATAATGTCTGCCTTCTCATTAGTCAATTATGGAATATATAGCTAGACAGTTAGTCCTAACATAACAACTACTATTGAATTAAATCAGAAGCCAATATATAGTACTACTAGCTAGATAATTCTAATAAGTAGATAATTCATGACAACTCCTTCCTCAAATAAACTCTTGACCTCAAGGGTCAAAGTCAGGAAATTTCTTCAGAATAGTACTCCAATCCTCCCAAGTAGCTTCTCCTTCAGTTCCATTTTCCCATTGTATCAACACCTTGACAGCAGGTGCATTCCCCTTTTTAACCATCCTCCTTTCCAGTACCTTCACAGGTTTAGGCTCACATTCTCCCACATTATTGATTGTAGGTAGACTGGTCTGCACCACCTTGTCCTTACCAATTCTGAGCTTGAGCTGAGAAACATGGAATACATTATGGATTCTAGACTCATTTGGAAGTTTCAGCTGATATGCTAGTGCTCCAACTCTTTTTACCACAGGATAAGGACCATAGTATTTTGCAGCCAATTTCTGGTTCCTTCTGGCATTAACTGAGAGTTGACGGTATGGTTGCAATTTCAAGTAAACTGTTGTGAATATGTTGAGCAATTGATGATTACCTAAACAAAACATCTAAGTAGATTTTACTTAGTGAAATAATGTAGCACTCGACGGATAAGAATTATAGTCCCGACGGATAACTCATTATAGTCCCGACGGATGATTAACTTATTATCCATCGAGTGAGTAGCTTATGTAATAATAAGTTTGTAGCACAGTGTTGTATGCACCTTTGTATAGAATCTGAAGTAACATATAAGTCATGTTGACTTTAACTAGATATGCAGAATAGGTTGATTAACTGTACATAAGTAATGTCTTGTAATTCTGTATAAGTGAAATGAAGTCAAGTGCCAAAATAACTACCAACGGATGATTAACAAAGCTTCGACGGATGATCAAATGACTATCAACGGATGTTTAACATAGCAGTCGACGGATGATCAATTAAGTCATCGACGGATGATCTGAAAGTCGACAGATGATCATATCAAGATTCAAACATCAGTTGAACAGTGAAAGCTGGCACACAGCCGTTCAGTTGGATACAAGTACACTGTGGAAGCCCATTAACTGGGTAATAGAGGACGAAAAGCAGCAAAGATCAAGACTGTTAGATTTTATATTTGTTCAGTTCTTTTGACTCTGTAATCTTGGTAATATATAAACCAAAAGAGTAGAAAATAGAAAAATAACTGAGCTAGCTAAGAAACAACAACAGAGAAATCTTTGTAAGCACTATCTTTAGCATTTCCTGTGTTCTTAGCAGTTCTATTTTTTGTGTAAGCAGCTGTGAGCATTTCTGCACACAGAGTCCTCTCGATATATTAAATATATCTCTGGTGGAATTGTTTAAATCCAACAGAAAGTTTTTAAAGACTCTTGTTTTTAATTACTTATGTTTTGATTCATTCAAGTTTACATTCCACATTGTGCTAATCAAAATAAATATATCCATAATCGAGTTGAATATTATTATTTCAAGAAAAAGGTTCAAGAATTCCATTCAACCCCCCTTCTGTAATTCTTGCTATATTGTTAAGGGAATAACAATTGGTATCAGAGCAAGCTCTTAATCTACAAAGAGTTTAAAGATCAAAACAATTCAGCAAGATGAACAAGAAAGATGTTGGAGTCAAGACTCCTTTTCTTGATAAAGATAATTACCATCATTGGAAGGTCAAGATGCATCTTCATATGCTTTCTCAAGATGAGGCCTATGTGGACTGCATAGAAAGAGGCCCTCATGTTCCAATGAGAGCTACAACAGGAAATGAACCATCTGTTCCAAAGCCAAGGCATGAATGGTCTGATCCTGATATTGAACAAGTCAGGAAAGATAAAAAGGCCATGAACTTTCTGTTCAATGGTGTTGATGCAGACATGTTTGATAACATCATCAACTGCAAGACTACCAAGGAAGTTTGGGACACAATACAGATAATCTGTGATGGTACTGAGCAAGTAAGAGAAAATAAAATGCAGGTCCTGATTCAGCAATACGAGCATTTTCATAATGAAGAAAGTGAGTCACTCACTGACATTTTTAGTAGATTCCAAAAGCTACTAAATGCTCTTAAATTGCATGGAAGAGTCTATCAGACTAAAGACTCCAATCTGAAATTTCTCAGATCTCGTCCAAAGGAATGGAAACCAATGACAGTCTCATTGAGAAACTCACAAGATTATAAGGAGTTTACTTTGGAGAGACTGTATGGCATTCTGAAGACCTATGAGCTTGAGATAGAGCAGGATGAAAGAATGGAGAGAGGAAAGAAGAAAGGAGGATCCATTGCACTAGTGGCTGAACTGGAAAAGGAGAAGGAAGTGAAGATGGAAGCTGTGGAATCAACTTCAAAGGCCTGTGAAAGCAAGGGTAAAGGGCTAGCTGCAGAAAGTGAAGATTCATTGAGCCAAGATAACATGAAGGACATTGATGAGCACCTAGCATTCCTTTCAAGAAGATTTGCCAAGCTCAAGTTCAAGAAGAACTTTGGAACTGCCAAGCCAAATAGAAACATGGTGGATAAATCAAAATTCAAGTGTTTCAAATGTGGCTTGGCAGGGCATTTTGCAAATGAGTGTAGAAAGTCAGATTCCAGTAGAAAAGATTTGAGTCTGTGGATTATAAGCAAAAATACTTTGATCTACTCAAACAGAAGGAAAGGGCTTTTATTATACAAGAGAATGACTGGGCAGCTGATGGTTTGGATGAAAATGAGGATGTCAGCTATGTCAATCTAGCCCTTATGGCCAAGTCTGATGAAACAGAGACAAGTTCCTCAAGCAATCAGGTAATCACTACAAACCTTGCACATTTATCTAAAGCTGAGTGTAATGATGCAATAAATGACACGTCTACAGAATTGTATCATTTGTGTGTTACACTTAAATCCCTCACTAAAGAAAATGCTAAAATCAAAGAAAACAACTTGTTTTTGAGTGAGAGGAATAATGTGCTTGAGTCTCAGTTTGTTGAGTTTGAGAAACTAAAAATTGAGTGTAGAATTGCCAAGGAGGAATTAACTGAGTCCTTGAAAAAGGAAGAAATTTTAAAGAAGCAGCTCGATCGTGAACAGGAGGTGATTAAAGCATGGAAAACATCCAGAGATGTTCATGCTCAAATCACCAAGGTTCAAGGAATTGAGTCTTTTTGTGATGAAGCCTGGAAAAAGAATAAGGAGAAACTAGAACCTATTTTGGTAGATGGATTGCTGACAGATGTAGACTCGACGGATGATGAGGACTATCCGTCAGATAACAAAAAGTGTTATCCGTCGAATGATAAAAATCCTCATCCGTCGGCTGTGAGCAAACCCATCAGCAAAGCCAAATTAACCAAGCTAAATGAAAAGTATGGGTCTGTTTCCAAGAACTTTGTTTCAGGAGAGTCAAGTCAAGCCAAGAAAGGGAAGAAGGCTAATGTTGGTCACATGACTGTCAAACAGTTAAGTGACAGACTTGAGAAGATAGAGGTAAAAACAGAGACTAAAAGAAAAAACAATAGGAATGGTAAAGTAGGGATTAACAAACATAATAACTACACACCTGACAAATATGCTCCTAGAAAAATCTGTGTCAAGTGTGGTAGTGTAAATCATTTGTCTGTTAATTGCAAATCCGCCATGCCTACTCCCATGTCTGTTCATCCTCAATTCTCTAATATGAATGCCATGCCTCCCATGCCTGTTAATGCTATGGCTACACAGAACATGAATGCACAGTTTGCTAACATGCCATTTGCACCTAATCCATATTATGCTGCATATAATATGCCTCAAATGCCATTTAGCATGCCTTACTGGAATAACATGTTTATACCAAGCATGCCATTTCCTGTTAGCCATAACATGCATGATAATTCTGTTGCATCTAGTGGTTTCAAAGGCCCAACCCAAATGACTAAGGAAGAATCTGAAATTCCTAAGTCAAATGAGTTAAGACCTAAGAAATAGAAGAAGAAAGCTAACAAGGCAGGACCCAAGGAAATTTGGGTACCAAAATCAACTTGATTTGATTTTGATGTGTGCAGGGAAACAGAAGGAATCTTTGGTACTTGGATAGTGGTTGTTCAAGACACATGACTGGTGATTCTACCCTGCTCACAGAGTTTGAAGAGAGAGCTGGCCCAAGTATCACTTTTGGAGATGACAGCAAAGGTTATACTGTGGGATATGGCTTGATTTCAAAGGACAATATCATCATTGAAGAGGTTGCCTTAGTGGATGGTCTCAAACACAATTTGTTGAGTATCAGCCAGCTTTGTGATAAAGGCAACTCAGTAACCTTCAACAAAGAAACCTGTGTTGTGATTAATGATCAAAACAACAAAGTGGTTCTCACTGGTGTGAGAAGAGGAAATGTGTATCTAGCTGACTTTAACTCAACTAAAGTAGAATCTGTAACTTGTCTTCTTAGTAAAGCAAGTCAAGATGAAAGTTGCCTATGGCACAAGAAGCTATCCCATTTGAACTTCGAGACCATGAATGAGCTGGTAAAGAAAGAGCTAGTTAGAGGCATTCCTATGGTGGAGTTTACAAAGGATGGACTGTGTGATGCCTGCCAAAAAGGGAAGCAGATTAAAGCATCATTCAGGAAGAAACTTGATTCAGCAATTGAAGAGCCTCTACAACTGCTTCACATGGATTTGTTTGGACCAGTCAATATATTGTCAATCTCAAAGAAAAAATTTTTCCTAGTAATTGTAGATGATTTCTCAAAGTTCTCTTGGACCTATTTCCTAAAGTCCAAGGATGAAGCTAGTGAAATCATCATCAATCACATAAGGCAAGTTAACAATCATCCTGATTTCAAAGTTAGAAGAATCAGGAGTGATAATAGAACTGAGTTCAAGAACTATGTCATGAGAGCATTTTGTGAGGAAAATGGAATCTTGCATGAGTTCTCAGCAGCAAGGACTCCACAACAGAATGGAGTAGTGGAAAGAAAGAATAGAACTCTTATTGAAGCTGCAAGGACAATGCTTGAAGAATCAAAACTACCAACATACTTCTGGGCTGAAGCTGTAAACAGTGCATGCTACACTCAGAACATCTCTCTGATTAATCAAGCAAGATGCATGACACCTTATCAATTGTTCAAGAACAAGAAGCCAACTCTGAACTTTCTTCATGTCTTTGGCTGTAAATGCTATATTCTGAGAAATCAAACTGATCAAAATGGGAAGTTTGATGCTGAAGCAGATGAAGGAATTTTTGTTGGATATGCTGTTGGTAAAGCTTATAGAGTCTACAATCTAAGAACCAACATTGTTGTTGAATCTATCCATGTTGTGTTTGATGATAAAAAGATTGAAGGACTAAAAGATGGAGATTACCATGAGAGCCTCAAATTCGACAATGTTGAGATGGTTAGTGATGAAAGTGATGATGAGAGTGATCAAGAAACAGTGTCTAAGGATAATGCAGACAAATCTACTACAAACGAAGCACAAAACTCAACATCCGTCGAGTTACATAATGCTTCATCCGTCGGAAGGCAATCTGTATTATCCGTCGGAAGATAACCTGCCTCATCCGTCGGTACTCAAAATTCACCATCCGTCGGGTTATCAAAAGGAGCAAGAAGTCAAGGCAGATCACCCATAGAAAGCACCCCAATCTCAAATCAAAGATCCACAAACTCAGGGGGAGTTTCTAGCAATCAAAACTCAATCACACATCAAGACAACATTGAGGTCTCTTCATCTAGGGCTAATCTACCTCAACCAAGGAAATGGACAAAAGATCACCCCTTTGAACTGATTATTGGTGATGTTTCTTCCAAAGTTCAAACCAGGAGAGCAACTCAAAAAGAATGTCTATACAGCAGCTTCCTGTCTAAGGAAGAACCAAAGAAGGTAGAAGAAGCCTTGTTAGATCCTGATTGGATTTTAGCTATGCAGGAGGAGCTAAACCAATTTGAAAGGAATAAAGTTTGGAAGCTGGTACCCAAGCCTACATGAAAGAATCCAATAGACACCAAATGGGTATTCAGAAACAAGATGGATGAAAATGGCATAGTAGTAAGGAACAAAGCAAGATTAGTTGCTAAAGGCTATTGTCAGCAAGAAGGAATAGATTTTGATGAAACATTTGCTCCTATTGCAAGACTTGAAGCCATCAGAATCTTCTTAGCCTATGCAGCCCATGCCAATTTCAAGGTCTATCAAATGGATGTCAAAAGTGCCTTTCTGAATGGAGATTTGGAGGAAGAAGTGTATGTAAGTCAACCTCCTGGCTTTGAAGATCCAAATTTCCCAGAGTATGTCTATTATCTACTAAAAGCACTTTATGGACTGAAGCAAGCACCTAGAGCCTGGTATGACATTTTATCAAAGTTCCTTTTGGAAAATCACTTCACAAGAGGTACTGTAGATAAAACTTTATTTTTCAGAAATGTGAATGGCTCTAGTATACTTGTTCAAATTTATGTAGATGATATTATTTTTGGCTCTACAGATGAGAAACTTTGTAAAAAGTTTTCCAAACTGATGCAAAACAAGTATGAAATGAGTATGATGGGAGAACTAACTTACTTTCTTGGTTTACAAGTTAAGCAAGTTAGTGATGGAATATTCATTAGTCAAACTAAATATATTTTTGTTCTTTTAAAGAAATTTAATCTAATGGATTGCACATCTGCAAAAACTCCCATGACCACTGCAACCAAGCTTGAACTAAACACTACCGAAAAGTCTGTGGATATTTCAAGTTATAGGGGCATGGTTGGATCACTTCTGTACTTAACAGCTAGTAGGCCAGATATAATGTTTGCTACATGTTTGTGTGCTAGATTTCAGGCTGATCCTAGAGAGTCTCATTTGATAGCTATTAAGAGAATTTTCAGATATCTCAAAGGAACACCAAACCTTGGCATTTGGTATCCTAGAGATTCTGGTTTTGATCTAACTGGTTATTCAGATGCAGATTATGCAGGTTGCAGAATTGATAGAAAAAGCACAACAGGAACCTGTCAATTTTTAGGAGACAAGCTTGTGTCCTGGTTCAGTAAAAAGTAAAATTCAGTTTCTACTTCTATAGCTGAAGTTGAATATATTACTGCTGGCAGTTGCTGTGCACAGATTTTATGGATGAAAAATCAATTGCTAGACTATGGTTTGCAAGTTGAAAGGATTCCTATTTTCTGTGACAACACAAGTGCAATTGCCATCACTGAAAATCCAGTGCAACATTCAAGGACAAAGCATATAGACATCAAGTACCATTTCATAAGGGAACATGTAATGAATGGTACTGTAGAGTTACATTTTGTTCCAAGTGAGAAGCAACGTGCAGATATTTTTACCAAGCCACTGGATGAATCCACCTTTTCTAGGTTGGTAAGTGAGTTAGGTATGCTTAATTACTCTTGAATTTATCTGAATTATTTTGCAAGTTGAAAAGTAGCCAGAAATTTAACTGATTTTTAGTCTTGGATGAAAATTTTGGCTAAGTCAAAATTTGCATCTCGACGGATGACCATTATCCATCGAGTTGAGTCATCCGTCGATATACAAATTGTAAATAAAAATCAATTACTTTTTTGGAGTATTTTAAAGCTCGACGGATATCAACTTATCCTCATCCATCGAAGTGTCTAAATCTTAACCGTTAATTCCCTGAACAGTATCCATCGAGTATACTTACAGTTTGTAAGCATTACACGACGGATAATGGGTGGAATTTTTACAGTTTATTTTAGAACGGCTAATTTAGACAATTTCTATTGGATAATTTACTTCTCTTTATTATTTTTATCAGTTGATTTTGAGTAAAGTATAAAAGCTTATTTCATTCTAATCATTTTCTTTTATCATTCTCAAATTCAACTATGTTACTTCATTCTCTCTCAAGAAAAAATCCTCTTTCTCTTCAAGCTTTTCTTCTCTAATAATGGCACCCGTAGTTAAGATCATGTCACAGACTGGGTTCATCAATGAGAAGAACAACTTCACTGCCTTGGTCAATAAGGGGATTCAGCAATCTGAAGACTATCATAAGATGATGGACTTCGTGCACAACTGCAAGTTAAGTTTTGCCATGCTGGAATCACCCACAATTTATTGTGAAGTTGTTGAGGAGATGTGGACAACAGCAATCTATAACTCTACTGACAAAACCATCACTCTAACCATCAAAGATAATGATTTCTGTATCAATAGTGATGTCATAAAAGCATGTTTCAAGATTCCTGATGATAATATAACTGCACCACACACTGACACTGATATTGTCAATATGCTCAATTCCATTCATTATGCACTTCCTACTGCAAAACTAAGTGAAATTAGAAGACTAGGTCTTAGGAAGGAATGGAGTTACTTGTGTGATGTAGTAACTAAAGTCTTTTCTGGAAAAATCAGTAATTTTGATTATGTGAACATTTCCATGCTTAACATGCTATACATGCTAGTTATAGACAAATATTACAATTTCAGTGACCTTGTTGTGTATGAGTTAGGTTTTAAACTAGGTGACTTAGCCAAAAGAGGAAAGAATATTTACTATGCTAGATTTTTTATGCTTTTGGCTAACCATCTTTGTCAAGAGATTGAACTTGAGAACCCAAACAACAAATTAGCTTGTTAGGTTCAAGAGAGAAGAATCATTGCAGACTTGAACAGAGCCAACCATCACAAGGATGTGCCAATGTTCTATTTTCCTGTAATGCTGACACCTCAGGTAAGTGAGGTAAGTTCATCCAGACCCTCAACTATTCCAATCTCTTCTATTTCTTTGACTTCAGGCATAACTATGACAACTGTGACAATGACCAAACAGTTGCCTACCAAAGCTGCCAAAATAATTGCAATTTCTAAATCCAAATCAAAGAAAACCCCCTCTGGTATCTCTCAAAAGGTACCAGTTCAAAAATCTACCAAAACCAAAGAGGGGAGTGTGAAGGAGGGTAAGATAGGTGAGGGAAGGGGTGAACATCAAAGAAACCCCAAGGATAAGGTTGGAGAGTTGAGTGAATCCCAGCCTAGCCACACTGCAGTTTCCCAACAAACTGTAGTGCTTAAAAAGGACAAAAGCTCACTTCTAGCTGCATCCTCCCAAAAGGATGTGGCTATTGAACAAAGCTCTCATCCAAAAGCACATGCCAAGAGGGTTAGGGACACAAGCTCACACCAAACTTACACTAGAAAGAAGAAATTCAAAACAACTGGGGATGCACAGGGCACACACTTAGTGCAAACTGGTGCTAAAGACACAGTCCCTGCACCTTCTCAAATTCAGATTGATGTGGCTCCAATAAATGTGGAGTCACAGCCAAAATCTCTCATAATAGAAGCCACAGAAACACAATACTCACCAACTAACTCACTGAAAGTGGACATGATAAATACTTCAATTCCTGATTCCCCTTCTTTAACTCTGTTGGGGAAGCCAAAATCTAGTGCAAGTGTGCATCATCTTTTAGATGATTTGTTGGCTCACTTGCCAATTCTTTCTGATTCTATTGTGACATCTGTGCCTCAAATAACTTCAATCAACACAGAGTCAACAATAGTTTCTCTTCCCACCACATTCATTTCTACTTAACAGCAGTTATCCGCCGGATAGTTTTACCACTCACCCGAAGGATATCACTTATCCGTCGAGTGTCTCTGCACAACTTCAAACTTCAATAATTTCAAGTGCAGAAGATTTGGTGGTAATACAATCACTCTTAGGACTGAGAGAGGAGAGTGCATTGAGTGAGAGGCTGGGTTGCTTCCAGGCAAAAGGAGAGGAAAAGAGTGAATCTCAGCAATCCATTCATTCAGGATTGGCAAAAGTGAGTGAGAGGAGTCCCACCTTAGTAGGTGAAGGTGAGGGTGTGAGGGTGGGGAGCCAGGGTGAGACCCTGATGCAACAAAAGAGAGAATATGAGAGAAAGGCAGGTACTGGAGAAATAAGGATGGAACCAGCCATTGCTAGTGAGTCAATGATTGTGGATGATGCTGAAAAGGAAAGACAATTTCAACAACATTACAAAGCTGTAATTGATAACATTTCCTTGAATGCTGACACTTTTACTCACCCTGTTTCAGCCTATCAACTGTTGGCTGCTCAGGGCAATGTGGAGGCAGAGCAGACTTTGAATTTAGTGCACACCACAGAATCTCTTCAAAGAGATAAAGCTGCTGTGAACAGAATGCCTTCTCAAGCTGGAGAGCCATCTGAAGAATTTGGAGTAAATTCTGATGATGATGACTCTGGTTCTTTGGATAGAAGCATGAACTTAGGGGGAGCTGAAGGCCCAAGTTCTGCTTTCAATTTACCTAAATGGGCATGGGCAAAGGAATTTTCACCAGGGCAATTTGAGGTGTCTTTGGTAAAACAAGTAATAGCTATTCAGCAAGCCCTTCAGGAAGCTTCAGATGCTGGTACCAAGGCTGTTCTTCAAGCTCACCTAGACTCTTTACATTTAATGAAGATCCAACACTCAAGACAGAATCTCAGTGTGGATGAATTGAAAAAGGATATAGCTGACTTAAAGACATATAACTCTGAGAAGCTGGATTCAATAATGCCATATGGTACCATGCATGATCTATTACTAAGATTAAGGAGAGAATCAGATTCTGACAAGAAGATAGCCAAGCTGGAGAACAGAGTTCAGGTTATTGAGAATTCAGTGGCTCTACTTCTTCAAAATCAACAGACTCAGACAAATCTTCTTATGCAACTGGCTAAAGCACAATGCCTAACTCCTCCACTTGATGATAACAAAAAGGGGGAGAGAGAATCAAGTAAGGGGGAGAAAGGACCAACTAAGGGGGAGAAACTTCTAGTTCAAATCAGCAAAGTAATTGTACCTTCAATTACTATCTCCAAGCCACCAGTTGCAGATGGTATAGATCTTATAAATGCAGCAGCAGCAAATTTGAAAGATGCTGATAAAGGAGAGTTGACTCTGATCAACTGGAAAAATATTGATGAGGAAATACAGAAAAAGTTTCAATTAGTCAAGGAACCAGATCAGTCAGCCATCCATCACTCTCATGTCAAGCCAATCAATATGAATGAGATGAGCATGGACTATCTGGAGAAAGGACAATCTTCCTGCATCAAGACTACAAAGGCTGAGATAATTCTTAAACCAAGGGCAAACTATCCAAAGTTATCTTTGAAGAACCCTATGGATTCTGTGTATGAGACACCCAAGCCTGATGAAAAGAAGCTTCTGTCAAGATCTATTCTCCTCTACAAAGATCCAGCTGATTCAGCCTCAAGAAAGAGAATTGCAAAGATATTCAGAAATGGGAAGGAAATTTGTGTGGTAGCTGGACATCCACAATTTGCTCATGTAAAGGAAGAAGAAAAAGCTAGATTGAAGCAGGAAAAGAGGCAAACTGCTCTAGATGCAAAGAAGTCTAAACAAAAGAAAGAACAGTTTGCTATCTTGGCCAAGCTACATGCTGTGAATTCTTCTCAACAAATTCCCTCTCAACCATCTCAAGCTACTGAATCAGAGAAGAAGATTGAAGAACAGAAGAAATCCCCAAGAAAGAAGGAACTGGCTATATAGAAACAAAAAGAAAGTTGGATGTTGTTGACAAGGAATTGGAAGATCAATTTCCAAAGGAATCCACTCAAGCTGAAACTCAAGCATCAAAGCCCTCTGTGGTGTTTGAAGACATAAGGGTGGTGGACCCCTATAGGAACATACATGGAGAGCCTATTGTGCCAAAGGATGAGCCAATAGAGTGGGATAAATTACCAATTCCTGACTTCAACTTGCCAATTCTTACTAAGCCAAGAAGGACAAAATCAAGGGCAGTCAAGAAAGTGAAGCTGTCACCTCTCAAATCCAAGTCAGTAGTCAAAGTTCAACCCAAGGTCAACAGGGGAGACTACTTGTACTTGTGTGACATCAAAGAATTCTCAGAACTAAACCTTTATCTGGAGGAGCTGGATGAGGTAAGGGCAATTGATGCATACAGAAACCTACCTGAAAGGTTGGTGTTCAAGTACAAAGGGGGAAGGGAGATTCAGTGGCCTCTTCACAGAATACTTCAAGAAAGCCAAGCTGTGTTGATCAAAGTCTATTCATCCTTCAAGAAAAACTTTGGGTTCAATGTAACTGCAAGAAGATTAGTATTGAAGAAGATTGAAGAGCTAAGGAGTGTTAGAGCCAAAGATGCACTACCCAAAACTCTTATCATCCCATACACAGGGAGAAGAGTGCATCTAAGGCCCTACTGGCTGATGGAATTCATGGATGACAAGGGTGTGAGAAGATTCTTCAGATTAGAAGACCAATTGAGTATCTCTAGCAATGAGACTCTCTTGGAAATGCAAGAAATGTTAGATCTCTCAAAATCTGATGAATTAGAATTCCACAGACAGCTCCAGAATCAAATTGAAGAAAACAACAGAAAGCTTGGAAGAAGATCCAGACCTTCAAGAATCTAGAAAAATCTGCTCACACTAGAGGAGCATCTTGAACTGACTATGAGCCAAACCTTGTACATTTTTGTTTAAATTGAAGCACTTTCAGTTCTATCTACTTATCTTTAAAAATATATGTTTAGGATGTTTTGTTATCATCAAGTATCTCTTAATTTATGGCTACAATTCCAGTAGACATAAATTGGGGGAGATTGTTGTGAATATGTTGAGCACTTGATGATTACCTAAACAAAACATCTAAGTAGATTTTACTTAGTGAAATAATGTAGCACTCGACGGATAAGAATTAGACATCACCTTTCATTAAAGAAACAGATGTTTAATATGCCATTTTACATCACCTCTGTCAAAATTATCGATGTTTTTGTGACAAAAAACATAGCTCAATATATGTTTAATATGTTTTAATAGGTGTAATTTAATTATTAAATAATTTTGTTATAGCATTTTTTGAAAAAATCATCACATAGACATCAGTATTTTTCACTAAAATCGATGTTTTTGTGACAGAAAACATAGCTCATGATGTGTTTAACATGTTCAATTAGGTGTAATTTAGTTATTAAATAATTTATTTATAGCATTTTATGTAAATAATCAACACATAAACATCTGTTTTTTTAACTAAAATCGATGTCTAATCGAGTATAGACATCGGGTATCCACCGATGTCTAGAATAGACATCACCGACATCAACATCGGTTGTGAAACAGCATAGACATCGGTCAAAAAGCGATGTCTATGGACTTTTTTCTTGTAGTGATAGTCCCGACAGATGATTAACTTATTATCCATCGAGTGAGTAGCTTATGTAATAATAAGTTTGTAGCACAGTGTTGTATGCACCTTTGTATAGAATCTGAAGTAGCATATAAGTCATGTTGACTTTAACTAGATATGCAGAATAGGTTGATTAACTGTACATAAGCAATGTCTTGTAATTCTGTATAAGTGAAATGAAGTCAAGTGCCAAAATAGCTACCAACGGATGATTAACAAAGCTTCGACGGATGATTAAATGACTATCAACGGATGTTTAACATAGCAGTCGACGGATGATCAATTAAGTCATCGACGGATGATCTGAAAGTCGACAGATGATCATATCAAGATTCAAACATCAGTTGAAGAGTGAACGCTGACACACAGCCGTTGAGTTGGATACAAGTACACTGTGGAAGCCCATTAACTGGGTAATAGAGGACGAAAAGCAGCAAAGATCAAGACTGTTAGATTTTATATTTGTTCAATTCTTTTGACTTTGTTATCTTGGTAATATATAAACCAAGAGAGTAGCAAATAGAAAAATAACTGAGATAGATAAGAAACCACAACAGAGAAATCTTTGTAAGCACTATCTTTAGCATTTCCTGTGTTCTTAGCAGTTCTATTTTTTGTGTAAGCAGCTGTGAGCATTTCTGCACACAGACTCCTCTCGATATATTAAATATATCTCTGGTGGAATTGTTTAAATCCACCAGAAAGTTTTTAAAGACTCTTGTTTTTAATTACTTATGTTTTGATTCATTCAAGTTTACATTCCACATTGTGCTAATCAAAACAAATATATCCATAATCGAGTTGAACATTTTTATTTCAAGAAAAAGGTTCAAGAATTCCATTCAACCCCCTTCTGTAATTCTTGCTATATTGTTAAGGGAATAACATAAACTTCATCTCCAACCTTGAATTCCCTGTCACTTCTTTTCCTGTCAGCAAATTGTTTCATCCTTTCTTGTGCCTTAATCAAGTTTTCTTTTAGAAGTTGCCGCATCTGCAGTCTGTCCTTAACAAACTAACCAACTGAAGGATCATTACATCTAGCAGCTTGATAATTGATAGAAGGAGGTGGTGAGCCATACAGAGCCTCATAAGGTGTCATTCCAGCTGCACTATGGTATGTTGTGTTATACCACCATTCAGTCATTGGTATCCAATCAGCCCATCTGCTAGCCTTCTGGCCTGTCATGCACCTTAGGTACATTTCTATACATTGATTCACTCTTTCGATCTGTCCATCAGATTGAGGGTGATATGCAGTGCTTAGCCTAGCCTCAACTCCCATACATTTAATTAGCTCACTCCAAAATGAACTTACAAAGATAGGGTCTCTATCTGAGATGATAGCTACAGGGGTACCATGTAATTTGACAACTTGGTTGAGAAACTCTTGAGCCACCTTATGTGCAGAGAAGGGGTGAGTCAGAGTGATAAGGTGACTGTACTTAGTTAATTTGTCCACAACAACTAGTATTGAATCCTTTCCTGCAGATCTTGGTAGCCCCTCTATGAAGTCCATGGAGATGACCTCCCATGCCCTTTCTGGAATATCAATTGGTGGTAGTAGTCCAGGGCTGAGGACATGTTCAGCCTTGTTTCTCTGACAAATGTCACATTCTTTCACAATCTTCATTATATCCTTCCTCAAGTTTGGCCAAAAAAATATTGATTCTGCTCTTTTGATGCTGGCAGATATCCCAGAGTGGCCTCCTTCCATGCTTCCATGTATGGTTGCACCAATCTTCTCTCTCAATTGACCATTAGCCCCTACATAATACTTTCCTTTTCTTTTGAGTTCACCATTGTGCAGGTAAAAGTCAGATACTGTAGTATCTCCAATGGCCAGTTTGGCTAGCAACTCTTGCACTTCTTCATCACCTTCTAAGCTGTTTGCCAGTTCTTCCTTCCAGAGAGGTTTTAGCACAATTAAAGCTGCATATTCTTGATCATTCCCAGGAATCCTGGAGAGAGCATCAGCAACCAAATTATCCTTTCCTTTCTTGTAAGTTACAGTGTAATCAAATCCAAGGAGCTTTGAGAGCCATTGTTGCTGCAAACTAGTAGTAATTTTCTGCTCCATAATGTATTTTATAGCTTCATGATCCGTTTTAATCAAGAAGTGATGTCCCAGTAGGTAAGCTCTCCATTTTTGAATAGTCATGATCACTGCTAGAATTTCTTTTTCATAAGTAGACATTCCCAAGTGCTTAATGCTCAGTGCTTTGCTGAGGTAGGCAATAGGTTTGTTTTCCTGCATCAATACGGCTCCAATTCCCCCCTGGCAAGCATCAGTTTCAACAACAAATTACTTCTGAAAGTCTGGCAGTGTTAGAACATGTGTAGTTGACATTAAAGCCTTCAATTTCTCAAATGCTGCATCAGCTTCCTTGCACCACTTGAATGCACCCCTTTTAAGTAGTTGAGTCAATGGCTTGCAAATTATGCCATATTGCTTGACAAATTTTCTATAGTAGCCTGTTAGTCCCAAAAATCCTCTTAGTGCTCTCACATTAGTTGGGGTAGGCCAATCAATCATGACTTGAATTTTTGACTGATCAGCACTTACACCTTCCTTTGATATAATGTGTCCCAAATATTCTACCTGGTTGCTGTTGAAGACACATTTGCTTTTCTTAACATATAGCTTGTGCTTTCTCAATATTTCCAGTACTGACCTCAGGTGTCCTAGGTGCTCCATCTCATTCTTGCTATAGATGAGTATATCATCAAAGAAGACCAGTACATACTTTCTGAGTTGTTCAGCAAATATATCATTTATAAGGGCCTGGAATGATGCAGGGGCATTAGTGAGTCCAAAAGGCATCACTAAGAACTCATAATGCCCCTGATGAGTCTTAAAGGCTGTTTTGAATACATCATTTTCATGTACCCTAATTTGATGATACCCACTTCTTAAATCCAACTTAGTGAAGACAGTGCTTCCCTTCAATTCTGCTAACAACTCTTCAATCACAGGTATGGGGTACTTATTTTTAATGGTGATGGAGTTTAATGCCCTGTAGTCCACCACCATTCTACAGGTATTGTCCTTCTTTTTAACAAGTAGAACAGGTGATGCATATGGGGATGTGCTATGTCTGATTACTCCATTATTTAGCATTTCCTTAACCACCTTTTCAATTTCCTCTTTCTGAAAGTAAGGGCACCTGTAAGGATGTGCATTGACTGGTTGGCTGTCTGGCTTAATTGGAATATGGTGATTCTGGGATCTTTTTAGGGGAAGGTCAGTGGGGGTACTGAACACATCTGCATAAGCTTCCGCTATCTGATTAATGGAGCCAGATAAGCTAGTTGATTCTGTGGTTTCCTCAATTGTTGTAATCTGCAACAGAAAGTAAGCTTGTTCATCATGATATTTTACTGCACCCTTCATTTCAGGAATCAACTTCATTGTTGGCAATTTATCTTCTTGTTGCAAGACTATCCTTTCTCCTCCCCTGTTAATAGTGATTTTCCCTTGGCTGAAATCAAATATAACAGGGCTCATAGACTCCATCCATTCAACCCCTAGCACCATATCATACCCCCCCAAGGGTATCAAATTCAAGTCTGCTTCAAATTTCTGTCCAGCCATCTGCCATGCTAATGATTGTACAATTTTGCTACAAGTCAGATTTTCTCCATTGGCCACCACAACTTTAAATGGTGTACAAGGACTAGTAAACAGCTGCAACTGCTTTGCTAAACCTTGAGAAATAAAGTTACTGGTGGAACCACTATCAATTAGTATGCTGATACATTTGTTCTTAATTCTCCCTTTCACCTTTAGTGTATGACTGCCTTTGGATCCTGATACAACATTTACTGATATTGTTGTTGGCTCTATTTGGTCATCACAAATTTCTTCTTCTTGCCATATTACAGCCAACTCCCCATCTGCAAGCTATTCTTCATTTTTGTCTGGCTGGTCATCAAGCATCAGATACAACTTCTTCTTTTTACAGTCATGGCCTGGAACATACTTTTCATCATAATGAAAACAAAGCCCTTTAGACTTTTTCTCATTAATTTCAGTGAGAGTCAGCCTTCTTGATTCTCCAGAGTTGTTCTTCCAAGTTCCTCTATTGGTATAGGGTACTTGGTCCTTGGAACCACCACTATTGAACCTGGAAGTGTAAGTAGCACTTATTTTAGCAGAATTGCTTTTATACCTCCTATCCAAGACACTTAACATGTATTCTTGCCCTCTTGCTAGATTTCTTGCTTCTTGCAGTGTTGCTGGTTTATGATTATATAAATGTTGAGACAGCTCATCCTTGAGGCCACTTATAAATATGTCTACATAATAAGAATCCTTGTGGTGACCTTCCTGTGCCATCACATAACTTCTCAGCTCTTCAAACTGCGTAATATATTCCTCTACCCCCCCTTTCTGCACCAACTTATTAAACTTACCCACCACATTCTCATACCCTGTTCTAGAGAATCTATTACACAACAATCCCACAAATTCAGGCCATAAAATGTTAGGTCTCTCTTCTTCAAGACCCCTATACCATACATCCGCTTCCCCTTCCAAATACAAGGAAGCACAAATCACCTTAGACGTAATATCTAGAGCAGGGTTAAGCTGGAAGTATTTATCGCATTTACTAATGCAAGCTCTAGGGTCCTTGCCATCAAACTTAGGAAAATCTACCTTTGGGGGTTTGTATGTTGTGTTGTGCTGCATCATTCTATAGTTGGGGTTTTCGTACATGTTCCAGGGAGTCGGTGGTGTATGAGTAGAGTTATGGGTGGAGGCTTGGGTATAAACTGTAGTGAAAGGGTTTAAGGAACAGGGTGTTTGTTGAAAAAGGGTTTGGTTGGTGCTTGTTGGTATGAAAGGAGTAGATTTTCCACCAGTGTATTGTGGTATGGAGAAGTATTGAGGTACAGGTCCAGCATTATAAGAGAGAAATGGGTTAAATGCAGGGATTTGAGGGTTTGGCAGTTGTTGAATTTGAGGAATTGGTATTGGTTGGGTTTGAGCAAAGTGGAAATGAGGAGTTTTTGGTGGTATACTCATATCAAACAGATTTGTTTCTGGTTGATTCACAGATCCAGAATGGTGTGCGTTCATAATCTTACCATTTTCATCCAATATTACAGCAGTACTACTATTGATAGTACCAAAACGAGTAGGAGTTTGGTTGTGCATACCTTGCTTACTAGATCCGTTGGTTTTGGTTTTGTGGTTAGAGCTTCCTTCACCATCAATCAAGCTCAGATCTGGTTGCTTTTCCGGAGGATCCTTTTTGAGAAACTTCATCAACTCTGATAAGTTACGCTTCATTTCATCATTAGACTCAGTAAGCTTTGAGATTGCCTTATCCATGGAAGCCATGTTGGTCTTGTTCTCAGCCATGGAGATTTTTAACCCTTCAACTCCACTCTCCAGATTTGTTATCGCAATTTCTTGTTTTTGTAAAGTATTTTTATCAGCCATGGCAGTGTAGCGGCCGAGAACCGATGCTCTGATACCAGATGTCACCACTTGAATGGTGACTTGACAGAAAGAAAGAAAATAAACACAGTAAAGAAATGGAAATAAGGAAAAGTTTCAAATCATAATGTCTACCTTCTCATTACTCAATTATGGAATATATAGCTAGACAGTTAGTTAGTGGCACTACAGTCCCTGACATCTGTCCAGTGGTCCTAACATAACAACTACTATTGAATTAAATCAGAAGCTAATATATAGTACTGCTAGCTAGATAATTCTAATAAGTAGATAATTCATGACACAAAATCCTATAAAATCAAATACATATTAAATAGGAACAATACATACCCATAAGTTGTACAGATCCAATGACAAAATCAAATATTATGTTCGAAACCCTAAAATTGTGCAAAATTAAATAAAATGAAAAAAAGTTCGAAAGTATTATGTACTAGTCTTTAAACCTGCCATGTATGTTATGTTCTTAAATGATGGTCTTCAATGATGTTCTTCTCAGTCTCCGAAGACTCGGCATCGTGATGCACAATATAGCGATTGTGAGGATGGCAGAGGGTATTATGTTTGAGAGAGTTTGTGACCGATTGTGTTTTTAGTCCCGTGTTTTCGTTTGGGGGAAATCTACCTCCCCATAATTCACCTAGTAATCTGTGAATTTTTAGATTTTATATTTTATATTTTCATTTTAGTTATTAAATTATAATTTTTAATAGAATATTATTTATTAAATAGAAAAAAATAATAAAATTAAACTTTGTATTTACGTATAAATAAATTTAATAGTATATAGTATATTATATATTACATTATTAAATCATTAATAAACCAGAATATAATTTTAATATTTTTAAAATTAGAAAGTATTATATTTTCACTTTAATATTTTTAAAAATTAAAAAGTAACTAATGTAACACCAGGTGCTGGTGTTACATGTTGTGCAACACCAACATTTTTATGCAACACTAGATTTATAAATATTGTAACAATAATTGAGAGCTGTTACAATAGGACAAAAAATCCTTACATAATGTAATGCTGCTTGTAACACTTGCATTACAGTAGCCCACTTATGGCGTAGTATTTTTTATTCTTGTTCCTTATTATTATTTGTGATTTATTGAGCAAATATCTATTGTTCTGGGTTATTTGCAAACCCTGAATCGGGATGTTTGGAAATCGAAATGATTTGACTTCAAAATACTCTACAGACTGGATGGTTACGATAGGGCCAGGGATGGACTGGACCCTAAGGGCCAGGGATGGACCGGACCCCTGATATTGGGCCATAGTGCCTGGTTACCCGAATGGATCTATACAGGTAGGTATACATCTGCACTGTATCCTGACTTATCAGCAGGGTATGGTTTTAGTGTCCAGTCTAATTTATTGTTGATCGCCATCAACGACATTCCTTCTGGAAAAGTTTTATAATTACAAAACTAGACAAAGACATGATTCAAGAAGTGAATCAGTAAACTGCTCATTGTTTTTATTTTATGATTGTGGGCCAATAAAGGTCATTGTTTTATTCACTCAACTACTTCAAATAAATAAAGATGTTTATAAAATATTTAAAAATTGTGTCCGGAAAATTTCTTTTGATCTTGATACCTGAAAACCAGTTATATTACTTGTTGGACATTTAGGCTCACTCTTGCTTTGTGAATTCTTATTTCTTTCAATATCAAATGAGGATAAAAGTGAACAGCTCTTAATAGACAACAAAATTGGAGAGATTCCAACTGCAAGAGGATGTAGATGATTAGAATGAATAAGACAAGGGAGTTAGTCAGAGGTAATAAAATTGTATTTAGTTGTTATAAATTTTAAAAGGTTAGATTCTTATTTCATACCATAACCTATAAACGATCCGGAATTGAGGGGTTATCTATATATTTGTTTTAATATACAGGTTTATATTGTATAAAGTTATTTGGTGACACCCAATCCTGACCCCGGATTTGGGGATGTTATATTACGGAAGTAAAGTAAGCACAGATGGATCAGATAACAGTTAATATTGATCTTTAATAAACCGTTACAAAACTCTCTCAAGAACAATATTCATAAGAGTTTCTCTCTTCTATTATGATAACCTATTCAATGTTTATATACCACACGGCTAGAATCAATCTTTATCAATTACAATATATGTTACAGTACAACTCTTCTAATTTCTATACATTTTTTTGCCACCACTTTCTATACATATTTAAATTAACTACAATCCTATAAATCAGCACCTTCTGATTTATCTTGCAGCTCTGACTTGTCATTCAAGTGAGTCCTAATGGATAAGCCGATCAACGGATATATATTGTAGCTTTGACGGATATTCATATATAAGTATCAGCGGATGACTGAATAGATTGTCAACAGATGATAATGAAGCTTCCAACGGATAATCATATCCTGACGGTTGATCATATCCTGATTGTTAGACAGATCCCGATTCTCGACTTAGCCAATTCTCAACAATCTCCCCCAATTTATGCTTTTTCATAATAAGCATAAATTCTAATAGAATTGTCTAGTGCCAAAAACCAGATATACAAAATAAGTAGTATAAAGCATACTTTGTTTCATACTTTGATCTTCATATTTCTTGATTAATTCTGCAGTATCTCTGAACAAAAGCTTTAACTCTGTAATCAATCTTTTTCAACAGAATATCTTCTAGCTTGATTTTCAAATTCTTCTCATAGTCTGTTCTATCAGATCATTGATAGATAACAACTCTTAAATTTCTGATTTGAGTTCTTTCTGTCATCATTTCTTCAAGTGACACATAAAAAGTTTTTTTCCATCATGATTCATGGTTATATGCCTCTGAGTAAGAACATTTTCAATGACAGCTCCTCTTATCTTCATGTTGACTTCTTACCCTTTGAAATTTATGTATGTACGAATATATGATCCAAAATAATATTGACCATCATCAAGTATCCTTATTCTGATATTGGTAAGAATCATATTTGACCATTCTTTTGAAGTTCCATCTTCAACTCTTAGCAAATAGTGAATATATTTCAGTTCCTTTGTTGACATGATCATAAGTTCATCAAGTGAAAGAACGTGAACTTGATCATTTTGCAATAAGCGTACGATCTTCTATTTAGGTTCAGAACCATCATGTTTGTCAAGTATAATCTTCATAGTTTTAAGTCTGTCCAAGTGATCAGCAGTTACTTCCTGACCTAGACTATCAGCAAGAGTGAAGTTCAATAACTTTAAGTTGATAGGTTTAGCTCCATGATGTCCTATTCTAGCTCTTGTGAATGGTTCAATCAACTTAAGATTCTTGTCTTGTACTAACCAAGACTTTTTATCTCCCATGGTATCAGAACCAGGTAAACCATCTACCCCTATACCTCTAGAAGTAAAGCTCAATTCATCATTACAAATAAGATCATCAATTTTTTTCCATTTTTATTTATTCTTGATCTTTGGAAATACTTGAGCTTTCTTTTCTGCTCTTTTATGTAACATCTTCATATCTGTACTCCTCCATCTATTCCTTTCATATCTTCTAAGCATATTTCTGTATGCTTGATCTGCTTTGTCAACAGTAATTCTGATTTTTCCTTCCTATGCTCTTTCTTCTCTGTCAAAAACCATTTCTTCTTCTTTAAAGTTTTCAGCATTATATGATTCAACATAAGCAGGGAGAATTTGTAAATCCATCCAAAATAGAATTTCTTTTTCTTCAGTTTTAACAGAGTCAGGAATAACTATCACTCTATCAGTGTTAGAAAAATAATCAGAACTTGTATCTTTGTTGGGAATTGAACTTGAAGTAATAAGAGCAGCTTCTAATTTAGATCCATGTGATCTACCCTTAGAGAGTTGAGTTGACTGTGTTGATTGATCTTGAATTCCAGTTCCAGTTTGAACTATCACAACATCAGAGGTCTTCTTTGCTTGCTTATCACCATCATCATCAGAATTGGCATTTTCCCTCAAAACTGATTCAGATTGACATTTTGTCTTTGGTATTATCTCCCCCTTTTGGCATCTAGACTTTGTAGAAGAGAGAAAATAACATCTAACTTAGAATTTGTAGCATTATGACCAGCTTCCAAAGCCATCAGCTTCTCAAACATTTAATCTTGCTTAGCTTCCATGCTAAAATTTGCTTTATCAAGCCATTGTGTTTGTTTGTGCCTTTGATAGTCACAGAAAGATCAATAATCTCTTCTCTAAGATCAACATTATCTTTCTTGAGTGTAGAGATAGAAGAATGCAATCCTTTGACTAAAATTGTTATGATCTTGATAGATGCTTTCATATCAGGTTTAGAAACCAAATGAACAGCACGATCAGTTCAAGTCTGAGCAGATACCAAAGACATCTTCTCACTAGGTAAGCTTCAAAAATGATTCCATTCATGAGTTCTATGAGGATTAAGAACAGGAGCATGACCAGATGATGAACCAAAATTAGACAATTTAGATGCTTCTATTCCAGCTTTCAGAGCAGCATCATCAGAATCTCCAAACTCATCATCAGAACCAGAAAATGTCTTAAGATCATCAGTAGTTGCATCAGGAACTTTGCCTTTGAGCTTTAAATCAAGATTTGAATTAAAACGTGTAATGTCCAGTGATGAACCTGAAATAAGAGAACCAAAACCTAAATCTCTCTTTTCTTTTAAAGTGATCTCATCACTTCTTACACATGTATTACCTTCAAGAGTAATATCTAGCTCACTTTTGTCACTCAATTCTACCTCACCTTTTGCCAGTACAGGAGACTGCATCTCAATAACCATAATTTTCTGTTACGACCGGTATTTCTAAACCTTATCTATATATAATTGTGTGTTTAAATTGAGATTTAAATTATGTGGAATTATAAATATGGGTGATCTATATGTTGAGTGCCTATCAATTAAGTGTTTAATGTATTAGTTTATATAAAAAATTTTGAAAGGAAAATCGTATTATTTAGTATTTTTAAATGATAATCAAAAGTATTTTATTCTATATGAAAAATCGATTTTTAAAGTCTTTTAACAACATATTTTCAAATCTTATATCATTAAATTTCTAAAATTATAAGCTATTTTATAATATATTTTTTGTGATTTATGAAAGTGTATTTATATTTAAAGAGATTGTTTTATATAGATTAGTTGATTTTTAATTTACAAATTACTTAGTTGCCCATGCATGCATTTTACTCCCAATACACGATAAGGGCAAATTTGGAAATTCCAACCCCACTAACTACTACTTCACTAACCAAGTTACTTCTTTGTCCTTGCATGCAAATTGTCACAAGCTTGCTAGAAGGTCACTTTTGTCAATTCTCAATTCCAATCACATTTTAATCAAATTAAAACCATAAAACTAAGGACAAGTTGTCATAATTCTCACCTCACTCTCACTTCACTCCACTTCACTCTCACCTCCCTCCTCCATCTCTCTCGGCCCTCTCTCGGCCTCTCTCGGCTGAAGCCCCCCCCATTCTCCTTTATTTTAATTCAAACATCCACCATTCATTTAAGTAATCTCACTTCCCATATATTCTTCATTTATAATCCAAAGAGTTTATGATGAAAAACCTATGTTTTGATCTTGCATGGTAGTGTTTTGTTAAACTCAAAGTGAACACCCTTGATTCTTGTGAATCTAAGGCTTTCACCATGAGATATATTATCATGGGGTTTAGAATGGCTAGACATGAGTGTTCCACTCATGTAAATGTTGTTTTCACTCTAATCCATTTGGCCATGACTTGTTAGGAGCCGAATGGATGGTGTTCTTGTTGCTTTGTTTGATATTTGTATGTTTATATGATTAAAACATGGATTTGGAAATAAAAACTTGATAAAACTCTTTGCATGCTAAGTGATCATATTATTTATGGTTCATTCTAGGCTTTCATGTTGATTTTATGATGAAATTTATATGGAAACCATTGTGTTTTTTGGCTTGTAAGTTCGAAAGCATGTATGCATAGGTTCAACTCATGATTTTCGAAAGTTCTTGATCATTTGATTTTTTTTTTTAATAAACTCTAATTTCAGTTGAGTTACGATATTTATTATGTTTTGTGCTCCTTTTTATGTGATTTTGATTCGTATATATATGGAGAATTTAAGTTGTTATTTTCGAAATTGTGATGACTTATAATTAGTGTATTGTTTTAACTCTTGTTTTGCTATATTTCACCTTAGGTAAGGATGATCTCCACTAAGTCAATATTGTGTGTGGGATTGTTAGTTCAGTAGGTTACCTTGGTTGAGGGTTAGTTTGGGTTTTGGTTGATGTTTGGTTTGGTTTGTCAAGTGGGAAATCATAGTGGAAAGGGTACATTAAATTCTGCAGATTTTCAGTTTGGTAACATGAAGTTTAGGGTGAGATTTGACCTTGTCATTGTAATGCACTTTGAGGCCCAAGTCACCAGAAGCTAGTACTAGGGGTATACTTCAGATTTTAGGTGTTTGTTAGAGGTCTGTAGGTTGTTTTGTTAGGTGCACGAGTGAAAACACTAAATCTGTCCATCATGGAACAGTTTTGCTACAACCTAGAAATGAGGAGTTTTGACCATGTCATGGGTAGGCCCTCACTAGGTCTTGGTTGACCCTATTTAGAGAAAGTGTTAGAGGTGTGTTTCCAGCCATAGTTCATAGGAATTGATTTAGAATCATGTGTCACAAGCTAGTGCAAAATATGACACTTTTCTGTCTAGAAATCAGGGGAACCTTGGACTTTAAACTTAGGCATAGGTAGGCCCAAGCTAGGCCTTTGAGTCACACCAAGTTTGGGAGTTGATTTATGATCAGAAGAGTTGAGTGTAGAAGTTTGGGAGGTTAACTTGAGGTGATAGGGTGTCAACTACACTCAAGAAACCATTGATGTCATCCTGAAATCACTATAATGAGCACTTTCACTTATCACATAGTTTTAGAGCACTTATGAATGAGGCCTAGGTTGACCATTATAGTTGTAAGATAGTATAAGGCCAGTAGAGTGTAGGGCCTAGGTCAGGGTCAATAGGAACTTGATGGTTTAAAAAAGGCACTTCGAGTTATGAGGTCAATATTGGGAGTTTTGACTAGTTTAGCACAACTAAGTGACTTAAGTAAGTGGAGTGAGATCATCCAAGCTTAGTGATGCAATATAGAGTGTTGATATATTATTATGTAATTAAATGTATTATGTGAGCATATGTGGCTATGTGAACTATTATGCTTATAAGGTAATGGTAAGCATGTATGTGTATATAGGCCTAAGTGTCAAGGTGCTTAATTTCGGTTTATAATTAGGTTGAGTTAGTGAGAATATATTATAATGAAGTTATTATTATTTTGTGTAGGCTCACAAGATGAGGGTAAACTTTCCATTAAAGTCGAGTAGAGCTCCCAGTTGCTCTCACCTGCCAGTCAAGTCAAGTCTTTCTCAAGGTAAGTGTTTTAACCTATCTTTTTGTGTTTACACTGCAAGTGTGTGTTAACCTAGCTTTTATATATGATGCGAGTATTCTAATTCACCTTGATATACATGTATACATGACCCAAGTGGTTTTAAATATATCTTTCATATTATATGCAAATATCATGAACCCTCAAGTATCTATTGCAAGTAGTTTAACTTTACTTGGAGATTGCTATGCAAGTAATTCAAAAGTTAAACCATGCTAGTATACCAAAGTAATGGTGATGCTGAACCCTGTATAAGCTATACTTGGTAACCATATCTCGACACCTAAAAGTCAGTTACTCCTCAAAGTTGTTCATATATGCTTGATAACTTCATTTTTATCCTTAAACCATGAGACCCTATTATACTTTGAACTGATACTCACCTTCTCTATAGCTAAATACCTATGTCTTATCCGGAACCACTACATTGAACCTAGTTTGATTTAGTTCCTTTATACTATCCAATAACCCTGTTAAACCGCAATACCAAATCCCTTGTGAATAAAAACTTTGTAATTTCATTCGGTAAGGTATCAGTCTAATTGATCATGGCCTTAAAATTTATTGAACCTATTCCATGTGCTTCGAAGTTGATCTAGAACCCTTGATAAAGACGTTCCCTATTTAAAAAATTAACCGTCACTTGGCATCTGTTTTTTTTAAAATAAAAAGTTAAAAGTGGATTTTCAGTCCCAAAGGGGGACAAATTTTTTCTTTAGATAGTGGATCTGGACTGAGACGCAAGTACTTTCCACTTTTAAATTATAGGCTTAAAGGTTGCCTATGGATCCCATTAATGTTCTAGAACCCATCGAGGTTCAGGATTAGTTCGCGGCTGATCACCGGCTGTAATCCGTAACATCATAAAATGGTTTTGATAAAGAAATGGTTTCTAATTGTTTTTTTACAAATAAAAGATGCCATCACCCTGAAAGTTTATCTCTTGTTACTATATGGTTGAATCTTTCATTTCCATTGTTATTTTATTTTGTTTATGTATATTATAGCACTTGTTGAGCATTTGGCTCACTACTTGCTTTCACCCTGATATTTCAGCCAGCAGATATGGTTAGATTCAAGCAGACATCACGTAAGACTTGTGATACCGATTCGTATGTTCGAGCTCAGGTAAATTAGTGATCATTTTGAGTGAGGACTCGATTTTAAAATCAGGTTGTAATAGTTAATAGTATTGGGTTGTGCCAAACCCTAAATTGTAAGATCTTGGTTTTGGTGTATATATTTCCTTTTGTTAACTATTGTAATTATTTGTATAATGTCTTTTGTTAAAGTAGGGGTATGCCAGGGTTTTTGGTATCAGAGCTACGGTTTAGAGTCCCTGGACAGCCCAAATAGGTTATAGGATATATATAGGTTATAGAATATTATGCGAGAGTGTGAGTATAGGTTAGGCGAATCCATTGTTAATAATTCTCTTATATATATATGCATTATTTGGTAGCAAAGGGCGCATTCCTCATCATCCCTGAACCGACTAACATAATTGTTTTCTTTGTGTATGCTGAGTTAAGGCGTGAGTTTGACAGGCTTCAGGGAAAGTACGATCGACTGTTAGAGCGATTGAAGAACGTGTATCCCGACAATCGAAATTATGGAGGAAAGCATAAAAAGAAGATGACTGCGAGACTTGAGACTTTGGTTCAGTAAGTTAACACTAAGCTTGATAAGATGCCATCGCACCGAGACCGTACCAGACAGTATACTATCCAGATGATTGCGGACAAGCTCCAGAGTATCGTGAAGACGCTTCATGAGGAGAAGACTATCGGACCCCGTTCTGATGGAGTGGAGCCTTAGTTCTTTCCATTTTCCACTTTTCATGTTGTCGTGTTGTTGGATTTTGTAAAAATCCCTGTTGTTTTTCTTTAAATTAAGCACGTTATCCCTAGATTCAGACTTTATTTTGATCTTGATATACCTTAACCTTAATTTCGATAATTATGCATTATCGTTCTATTTGCTTTCAATTCTTATTACACCTTATATGGATCACCCTTATTATTTAATTTGAAACTCGATCGTATATGTGAATATAATGACTTGTGACACCCTAACCTTGAATTATCTACAGTGTTCATACCTGTTTTGATATAACTTTTATTTCAGGATTATGTCACCTAAAATGAAGAACCCGACAACTACTTCTACCACATATCCTAATATTCTTTGATTTTTGGAAACCTTACAACAGCAAACAAATTCTATAGCTCAACAACAAAGAACTCTTCAACAACAATTTGACAACCAAGATAACCGTGAACCACACCAACCACCTGATCCACCAGTACCACCTCGACAAGCTGTACATTATATGTGATGTTTTGAAAATGCTGATAATAGTTAAATTTTTTTGACTATATGCTAATTATGTGTTTTGAATTTATTCAAAATAATCCCTTCAGTATTTGTTTTGATGAGTTAGCCAATGGAATATTTTGCTGATAGGAAGAATTACTTTTTGTGTAGGGTTACTTGTTTATTTGTATGGGGAATAGGTAACCTATAAAGTGAACTAAGATTCTTGAGTACTTGTATGAGGACTAGTAAGTAGAAAGTTAAGTCACTTCTAACTGTCCAGATGCTCGTAAAGTATATTTGTGTGATTATTACACCTATTAAACGGGAAACTCAAGATTCTCCTGGTTTCTTTCTTTTCTCCTTCTATAAGTTCAAACTCTTCGCTCTTCATTATTCATCACTACTTTCAAAGCTTTTCAGATTGTGAATCCATCTGCATTTCATGATACCACTGATCCAGTAATAGCTAACACAAGGATTAAGGAAATGGAAAGAGCTTTTGAATTGATACAACTAGGAGAAGATCAAAAGACACCATATGCTACTTACTTTCTGAAAGGTGAAGTATAACGACTCGCGTATTTTCATTTTATCTAAATGTGTAATTTTGGAGCTATTAAATAAATAAATATGTGTATGGGTTCTGTCAGCGATGTGTTGTTTCATTATTAGTTATGTGTGGTGAGGGGTCACGAGGATTATTTGTATAATTGTTTGTTGAGCTGTATTGTCTTGTTGTTACTTGTAAAAGTTGTTTTAGGGCAGATTTATTTGCATAAATATTTGGAATGTCTCTAAAATTATTTTTATGATTTTATAATTATAATAATTATTTTTGGGATTAATCTCACCCGTGCGTCGATTCGTTTAATTGATTAAAAGCAGGTATAAGTTGTGTTTCGAAAACTGTTTTAAAATTAGGAAACTTATGTTTTTATTTACTTCGGGATATTTCTAACATTTTAAGACTATTTTCGTGATTTTTAGAATCTGTTTTAAGTGCAGCTCGGTTCGTAAATTATAAATTGCGACCCTGATGCGTGATTCAGAAATGATTTAAATTTTTTGGAACTTTGATATTATTGTTTATATTATTATTTCGAATTTTTTTTAAAACTATTCTTATGATCTGTCAGGATATTGTGGCCCGTAAATTGCTCGTCAATTGTGTAATTTCGAGTCAAAAGTCAGCTCTCGGGTATTTTGTTGCAAGGTGCAGCAATTTATAATAATAAGAAAACTGGAAAATAAAAAGCGATAATCACAATCATCCTTATCTTCCACTTTTAATCACTAATTTATCATTACTCCTCCTCGTCTCTCTCGATTCTCCCTTCTCTCTCTATCAATTTCTTTTCTCCTCCTTCTTTCCCCTTCCCCGCTACTATGCTTCTTCCCTGGTAATCTCCGGCCACCGCTGTTACCGCCGTTGCCGCTTTCCGGAGAGGCGACTGTGGCACGGTGACGTGCTGGTCATGTATGCAAGCGTGTGTGTGTGGTCTGTTGTGTGTGTTGGTTGCTGTGCAACCCCCGTTTTGGCTATTCCTATATTTTCTGGCCATCTGTACCTTTCCGGTAAGCTGCCGCCTGCTCCGATGGGCTTGCTGGCCTCAGTTTCGCTTCTGTTTTCTGCATATATATACATATATTTTATAGATGTGTGTATTGTGCTCGTAATTATTGTGCTGCTCCGGCTTTTCTGTGGCCATTTCCTTTTGGCTCTGTTGCGCATTTATGCGTGTTTGTGCAAGTGTTGGTCGTGTTTGTGTGTTTGGTTTTGTTTTGTTTTTGGCCAGTAATTTGAAACCTGTGTTGGGATCTTTGTTTAATTCAATGACTGCTTCTGTGATTTCATGAATTATAATTTCTAATTTTTGAATTATTTCGAAAATTTTCAATCGGCAAAATTCGCATCGGAAACCCGAAATAATCGGGTACTTGTGAATTTTTTCCGCCGTTAGCGATGTGCCTCGGCAAGCCGACGGTGGGCCGTGATGATTATCCCGAGTCCTATAAATATTAAAATAAAAATAATATTATTTCATATAATTAGTACGAAGAGTAATTAATAGTTGTAATGATTTAGTCGATAATTGTGTGAACTAATTTGGATTGTAATCGTTGGGATGTGATTGAGTTGATGTTGAATTGTGATTGGGTTTTGGTGTCAATATGATATCGACTAGCAGTCCGATAAATAAAGGAGGTGCTGCCCAAATTTCGAGAAAGTACTATTTTGGAAATTCGGGAACATATCCTATAATTACCGGAATTACCAATCGATTCATTTATTTGTATTATTATATACGAATCGATTTATAAATATAAATCCTGAAACAGAGTTACTAGTCGAACGTATATATATAAATAAATATAAATAAGTATGTTGCGAAGCCTAGTGGTGTGTTATGATAAAATATTTTGCAAAGGATATGACAACCCTATTCCCTAAAATAATGTATATGTATGTATTTGTCTAAATTGAATACTAATCTGAGCTTTGAGTACATGGACCTTATTTTTTATGTGTATTATGGTAATGCGAATACCTACGAGTCGGAAACTATTATCGTTTGGGTAGAAGTGTTATGGAGGATATGTCAAGCATAAGTGGTTGTCTAACATAGACTAGTTCAACTCTATACGTGTTAGTCGAAGGACTCGATAATTGACGTTGGACTGAAGATAACCTAATGATCAGTCGTCAAGCGCAGTGAAGTTCCAAGTGAAGGACCTGAGCGTTGAAGTTGGATCCAGGATAGTCTGCTAATTAGATCATAAGCCGAACGTCTGAGTCAATCCAAAATCAGTGAGTGAGAGTCGTAAAGCTCTACAAGGCAAGTACCCCTGACCATTCTTTTATGGTTTAGTACGTATGAATAGCTAAATGTTTTATTCTCGTAATGGAAAAGAAACGTTTTAAGTTACGTATCCCCTGTAGTTATAAATCACTGCTTTCAAATTGTTTTGGGGAAAAGTAACTTCGAAAGGTACCTATCTCGTATGAAATGATTTGCGAAATGGATTTTATATGTGTGCTGGAAAAACGAATGATTTTGAAAATGAGATAGATACAAGTGTTTTGGAAACTGATAAAACGGTCAGATACGGGATACAATGGGGCCAGAGGGCCTATTGAGGTGGCATAAGTGGCTAATTCGGTTGCGCGCAAATTATAATCGATTAGTCCAGCAGGTCAGAGACCTAGCTAGTCTCTGAGTTCCGGAACAGGTATATGGGATGGCAGTTGGAGCCGTCTGGTGTTGATAGCCTGACCAGCTATCTTCACATATCCACTACGTATATGATTTGGCTTTGTGGTTCCCGTAACAGAACAAGTGATTTATATAGTGGATTTGGAAATGAACATAGCATGTTAGAATTGGACTCTGGTATTTATACACATCACACTACTGATGTTATTGTTTTACAGAGCATGCTAGTTTTGATATCCAGTTTATACATGTTTTACTTGTTTTCTAGAAAGTTATGAATTCGGTTCCTATAACTGCTTTACTTTAATCGTTTTTACTTGTTATTCATATAGTGGTATTGCTGAGCAATTGATTGCTCACCCTTGCAGAATGTTTTTATTTATGTATTGCAGATGACTAGGAGATTCCTTCGTGATAGTCAAGGCAGAGTTCCAGTTCCTTCGGTGCCAGGCTCCTCTGAGGTAGTTGTGATCAGACCAGATGAGATCTGTTGAGTTGCTGCATTAAATTAGTGGTCAGGATTGTGTAAGGTAGTTTGGGTTGTGTTAGTTGTGTAACCTAAATCATACTTAAACCTGGAAAAAAATCTTGGTAAAGGGGTCGTGGATATGTATAATTATTGATTTGGATTATATTTTATTGATTATTATTGATATTGGTGACATCAACTCCTGACCCCGGGGTTGAGGCCGTCACAGTTGGTATCAGAGCTACAGGTTTGAGTCCTTGATTTAGGTTAGGAATAGAGTCCAAAGAGTACAGGAAGGTTTATATATAGATGTGAGTCAACAACTCAGTCAGAGGAGCGAGTCTATGAGTTTAGTCAAGGGTTTCAGAGACGTATCCCTGACGTCTATTGAGGATTGGATGGAACTGCCCTAATCTAGGGTACATTTTTTTTTTCGTATATGTACTATTGGCAATGCCGATAGAGGTTTAAATATCCCTCTTGAGAAAATGAGTCTAATCGCGAGAGTTTAGTGTCTGAGCGGACCTTGATGTGTCAGTTGAAGAGACACCGACGTTATTCCTCAATATCGCATTTCCTATGTTAAGGAGTGTTGCTGGATCAAGTATGCGACATCAGTGAGTTTAGATGGAATAAAAATAATCATTGGCTGCATTGACAGCCCAGTTTTATAATGAATGCGGATCAGAACGGGAGGTGGTATCTTTGAACCCTTATACTTCTTTCTTGAAATGTATTTTGTTTCTAGAGTTATTATTTCTTATCCTATAAGTTGCTTACTTTTCCTATGAGAAAGTTGAGAACTCGGAGTAAGTCACTTAGGGTTCTGTTGTTTCAATTATAAATTGGATTTTCTCCCTCTTTATTTGTAAATCTCTATTTAAACATTGTTTCTTTTCTCAGAGATTCCATCGGTTGATTGGGGCAAATAATGCATATGAGTTGACCATTTGTCTGTGTGACAAAAAGGGTCTGGTGGGACGCCACCGAAGTATGTGTTGTGAGCTATGCGGTACTAAGAGTAGCCATCTTATGTACTTGTATGGTTGCTCTCAGTCATACCTACATCTTCTTCATTATTTCTTCTTATTTGATTTTCTTGATTTTGGAATTTCATTTGGTATTTCATGATAATAAATTCCTTCAGAGATCTCTGCGATTAGACAACTTTGATTATTGGAAGTAAATGAAAGTTGACTGTCAGGAAGAATGGAAGACCTCTATAAGGATGTTATTTAAAAATAATGGTAGTAGCAAGGGTTCAGGATCTAATAATAGAGTTATAGCCTCAGGAAAAAGGTAATCCAGTGACCGATGAATCACTTGAGGGTGATAAGAAATTATCCTTAGAGGAATGGTTGGCTGAAATTTGGACTATGGTGCCTAGAAGAGTCCAGCGTTCCATAAGTTGACCGGATTTACCAGCTTGTTCTATGTAATTGGTGGTTGATATAGCCAGATAAGTCTTGTAGTATGTCAGATTGGTGTTAATGTGGTAATAGAGCAGTGACAGGAAGTTGGTCAGTTGCTGTTGTATTGAGGAGCTATGCTATGGTGTTCAGTTTCTTTGTATTTTAGTTTTCTGAACTGTTGTTGATCCTGCTACTGTCATTGTTGCTATGATTGCTAGTGCTATTAATCTAGATTTCTTTTGTAAATGGACCACGATATTAAGGACATGCGTAATTTATTGGGCAGCATTTTTCTGAAACAGGTGCACCGTTTAAACGGTGATATCTTTTGCCAAATATTTTGTTATGTTTTGAATAAAAATCATTTATATATCTCAGGAAGATGCCACCTAAGAAAGCTACCCAGTCAAAAGAAAATAGTAGTAGTTTTGCGGAGGGTCCAACTATAAATGAAATTCTAGATTTGTTGCGCCAGCAACAGCAACAACAATTGCAGTTAATCCAACAGGTTCAGCAGTGGTAACTACTGTTGCAGTAGCAACAAGGAGTGAATTAAAGTACTAGTTTTAAATCTTTCGAGAGTGTTAAACCTCCTGAGTCTCAAGGTGAACCTAAACGAGTAGCTGCTGAAGCATGGTTAAAAGAAATGGAGGAAGTTTTCAATCTCGTTCAAGTAAGTGATAATCTTAAGACCGATTATACAAGCTATTTCTTGAAATGAAGTGAATTATTGGTGGGAGTCAACCAAAGTGTTAGAAGGAGAAGGCCCTGTTCCATGGGCTAGGTTTACTGAGTTGTTTTTGGAAAAGTATTTCCCAGATTGTGTGTCGAGTCAAATGGAAATTGAGTTTCTAGAACTGAAACAAGGTGAAAGAAGTGTGTTGGAGTATGAGGCCAAATTTATAGAATTGGCCCGATTAGTTCCTAAGTATGTAAGCACGGGGATTCAGAAAGTAAGGATGTTCCAACAAGGGTGGAAGCCTGAAATTCGCAGAGGAGTTGTGGCATTGTAACTCAATACATACTCCTCTATGGTTCAGGCCACCCTGGTAATGGAAAGTGACCAGAAGTTGACAGTTAAGGACGAAAGTAATAAGAAAAGGAAGTCGGAAGGTGTTAAGGACAAAGCAGACCAAGGAGAATCCATTCAAGGATTTGAGAATTGGTTTGGCCGGAACAGGAGTAAGAGATTCCGGAGATAGAGTTTATTTCAGGCTAGATCTAGTGCTACTTCAGTTGCTTCCACTCCATCCTAGTCAGTCAAGTGAGCAGTGGATTGCAAGTCCTGTGATAGGAGATGCAGCGGTGCGTGCAAAAATAATGTGCAATGTTTCAAGTGTGGACATAAGGGTCATTATGCATCAGAATGTAATCCAAAAAATCCTGGAGTTATGTATCCCAATTATGGAAAGAGTGGGCATATTGCAAGGAGTTGTAGAACGGTTATTCAAGATACTACATCCCAAGGGCCAACATTTAGCTCAGCTAGAGATAAAACTTTTAAAAGAACCAAGAAATCAAGCGTTTAGAAGTTGGGCGTAGTTGCAGTTGATCTGACACCCTCTAAGCTAGAGGGGTTTGATGTGATTTTAGGATTGAGTTGGTTGTCCTGTATTATGGCAAGGAGTGGTTTTAGAAGAAGCGAAATGTAAAGTGTACAAAAGCCAATAGTAAAGTAAGTTTCTGGATGCAGAAGCAATATAAGGAATTCTTCCAATTATGCGAGAAAAGAAGTAATAAGCTAAGGATATAAGGTAGATCCACCATCTGTAAAGATACGAAGAAGAGAATAATTAGGCTGGAGAAATTTTGGGTAGTATATAAATGCCCTGGAGTCTCTGGAGGCCAGTGGAACAAAATAATTAGTTTGATAATAGTAAAAGTTATTAGAAAAAGGAAGTGGGCATACCAGATATAGTTCTCTAGGGGTGCACCGGTGATGTTGCTGGGAAATAGGAATGAAATTATGAGATTGTGTACTGATTATTGGGAGTTTAACAAAATGACGAATAAGAATAAGTAAACTCTATAAAGAATTGATTATTTATGTGACCTAATTCAAGGAGTGTGTGATTTCTACGGGATTGACTTAAGACACAGCCTGAGGATATGTCAAAGATTGCATTTAGGATGAGTTATGAGCATTGCAAGTTCTGGTGATATTATGTGGAGTAATAAGTGCATCAGTTGTCTATAAGGAATTAAGGAACATGGTGTATAAGGAGTACTTGGATAAGCAAATTGTATTTATTGATAACATCCTCAGCTATCTAAGGATTAAGAAAGTCTGTGTAGAACGCCCAAAGATTTCCCTACGAAGATTAGAAGGGAAGCAATTATACGCTAAGTTTTAAAGTATGAATTTTGGTTGAAAATAACAAAAGATTTTGAGTATTTCACTAACAAACATCTAAGCAAAGCCAGTGTAGTAGTTTATGCCTCGTGCAGAGAAAAATGATTAAATGTGGTTAAGATTGCTAAGGAATTAGTAAAGGAATTGGGAACTATGAAAGTTGAAGTTGAGTATCTGAAGGTGATAAGAAGTGAGTATATGAGATTATTTTCCAGCCTTAACTGATGGAAATGAGTAGGAGGTGTTCGAATATTTGGAAACTAAGTTGAAAATGAGCACCGCCTATCATCCGTAAATGAAGGGTCAAAGTGAAAAGACGACTCATACAATACAAGATATGTTGAGAGTATATATTCTGGATCTAAAAAGGAAACTGAGATAATTATCTACCATTGATTGAGCTTTTCTATATTAATAGTTATCATGCTACTAAGGGAATGCTACCTTGCGAAGCCTTGTATGGACATAAGTGCGGGTCCCCGCACTAGTGAGAGAAAGTGGGAGTAAAGATGTTGTTAGGTTCTGAGTTAATTCAGCATACCGAGTAGGTAGTGATGTTGACTTGGAAAAGAGTTGAAGCAGCTCAGGATAGATAAAGAAAGAAAACAGACTTGCATTAAAAAAGTAGGGATATAGAAACAGGATCATTGGTATTGACAAAAATTTCACCCTGGAAGAGATTGGATAGGTTTGAATAGAGGGGACAAGTTGAGTCCTAAACGTATTGAACCGTTCAAGGTATAAAGAAATATAGGTAAGTTGTCTATGAGATGGTGTTACCGCCGCAGTTGCAGTATATATAATGTGTTTTATGTGTCAATATTAAAGTGATATGTTTCTGATTTGAATCGAGTCGTTAATTAAGAACCAATGGGCTCTTATCCAAATTTATTCTGCATGAAATGACCAATCCAAATCCTAGATCGTTAAGAGCGAGTTCTTAGAAATGAGTGTATATCCCTAACGAGTATGCTTTGAATAAATCCTCGAGTTGAAGAGTCCACTTGAGAGTTAGAGTCAGATATGCTTAACAAATATCCTCACTTATTAGTTAAGTCATATTCTGAGGACATAATCTTTTTAAGGGAGAAAGGATATAACGACTCGCGTATTTTCATATTATCTAAATGTGTAATTATGGAGCCATTAAATAAATAAAATATGTGTATAGGTTATGTCAGCCATGAGTTGTTTCATTATTAGTTATGTGTGGTGAGGGTTACGAGGATTAATTGTATAATTGTGTGTTGAGCTGTATTGTCTTGTTGTTACTTGTAAAAGTGGTTTTAGGGCAGATTTATTTACATAAATATTTGGAATGTCTCTAAAATTGTTTTTATGATTTTATAATTACAATAATTATTTTTGGGATTAATCTCACCCGCGCGTCGATTCGTTGAATTGATTAAAAGCGGGTATAAGTTGTGTTTCGAAAACTGTTTTAAAATTAGGAAACTTATGTTTTTATTTACTTCAGGATATTTCTAACATTTTAAGACTATTTTCGTGATTTTTAGAATCTGTTTTAAGTGCAGCTCGGTTCATAAATTATAAATTGCGACCCTGATGCGTGATTCAGAAATGATTTAAATTTTTTGGAACTTTCATATTATTGTTTATATTATTATTTCGAATTTTTTTTAAATCTATTCTGATGATTTGTCAGGATATTGTGGCCCGTAAATTGCTCGTCAATTATGTAATTTCGAGTCAAAAGTCAGCTCTCGGGTATTTTGTTGCAAGGTGCAACAATTTATAATAATAAAAAAACAAGAAAATAAAAAGGGATAATCACAATCATCCTTATCTTCCACTTTTAATCACTGATTTCTCATTACTCCTCCTCATCTCTCTCGATTCTCCCTTCTCTCTCTATCAATTTCTTTTCTCCTCCTTCTTTCCCCTTCCCCGCTACTATGCTTCTTCCCTGGTAATCTCCGGCCACCGCCGTTGCCGCCGTTGCCACTTTCCGGAGAGGCGACTATGGAACGGTGACGTGCTGGTCATGTATGCAAGTGTGTGTGTGTGGTCTGTTGTGTGTGTTGGTTGCTGTGCAGCCTCCGTTTTGGCTATTCCTACATTTTCCGGCCATCTGTGCCTTTCCGGTAAGCTGCCACCTGCTCCGATGGGCTTGGTGGCCTCAGTTTCACTTCTGTTTTCTGCATATATATACATATATTTTATAGATGTGTGTATTGTGCTCGTAATTATTGTGCTGCTCCGGCTGTTCTGTGGTCGTTTCTTTTTGGCTTTGTTGCGCATTTATGCGCGTTTGTGCAAGTGTTCGTCGTGTTTGTGTGTTTGGTTTTGTTTTGTTTTTGGCCAGTAATTTGAAACCTGTGTTGGGATCTTTGTTTAATTCAATGACTGCTTCTGTGATTTCTTGAATTATAATTTCTAATTTTCGAATTATTTCGAAAATTTTCAATCGACGAAATTCGCATCGGAAACCCGAAATAATCGGGTACCTGTGAGTTTTTGCCGCCGTTAGCGATGAGCTTCGGCGAGCCGACGGTGGGCCGTGATGATTATTCTGAGTCCTATAAATATTAAAATAAAAAAAATATTCTTTCATATAATTTGTACGAAGAGTAATTAACAGTTGTAATGATTTAGTCGATAATTGTGTGAACTAATTTGGATTGTAATCGTTGGGATCTAATTGAGTTGAAGGTGAATTGTGATTGGGTTTTGGTGTCGATATGATATCGACTGGCAGTCCGATAAATAAAGGAGGTGCTTCCCAAATTTCGAGAAATTACTATTTTGGAAATTCGGGAACATATCCTATAATTACCGGAATTACCAATCGATTCATTTATTTGTATTATTATATATGAATCACTTTATAAATATAAATCCTGAAACGGAGTTACTAGTCGAACGTATATATATACATAATTATAAATAAGTATGTTGTGAAGCCTACTGGTGTGTTATGATAAAATATTTTGCAAAGGATATGACAACCCTATTCTCCGAAACAATGTATATGTATGTATTTGTCTAAATTGAATACTAATCTGAGCTTTGAGTACATGGACCTTATTTGTTATGTGTACTATGGTAATGCGAATACCTACAAGTCGGAAACTATTATCGTTTGTGTAGAAGTGTTGTTGAAGATATGTCAAGCATAACTGGTTGTCTAACATAGAGTAGTTCAACTCTGTAGGTGTTAGTCGAAGGACTCGACAATTGACGTTGGACTAAAGATAACCTAGTGATTAGTCGTCAAGCGTAGTGAGGTTCCAAGCGAAGGACCTGAGCATTGAAGTCGGATCCAAGATAGTCTGCTAATTAGATCATAAGTCGAACGTCCGAGTAAATCCAAAATCAGTCAGTGGAATAGAAACATTTTAAGTTATGTATCCCCTCTAGTTATAAATCACCGTTTTCAAATTGTTTTGGGAAAAATAACTTCGAAAGGTACCTATCTCGTATGAAATGATTTGCGAAATGGATTTTATATGTGTGCTGGCAAAACGAATGATTTTGAAAATGAGATAGGTACAAGTGTTTTGGAAACCGGATAAAACGGTTAGATATGGGATACATTGGGGCCAGGGGTCCTATTGAGGTGGCGTAAGAGGCTAATTCGGTTGTGCGCAAATTATAATCGATAAGTCCAGCAGGTCAGAGACCTGGCTAGTCTCTGAGTTCCGGAACAGGTATATGGGATGGCAGTTGGAGCCGTCTGGTGTTGATAGCCTGATCAGCTATCTTCACATATCCACTACGTATCTGATTTGGCTTTGTGGTTCCCGTAACGGAACAAGTGATTTATACAGTGGATTTGGAAATGAAAATAGCATGCTAGAATTGGACTTTGGTATTTATACACAGCACACTACTGATGTTATTGTTTTACAGAGCATGCTAGTTTTGATATCCAGTTTATACATGTTTTACTTGTTTTCTAGCAAGTTATGAATTATGTTCCTATAACTGCTTTACTTTAATCGTTTTTACTTGTTATTCATATAGTGGTATTGCTGAGCAATTGATTGCTCACCCTTGCAGAATGTTTTTATATATGTATTGCAAATGACTTGGAGATTCCTTAGTGATAGTCAGGGTAGAGTTCCAGTTCCTTCAGTGCCAGGCTCCTCTAAGGTAGTTGTGTTCAGACCAGATGAGGTCTATTGAGTTGCTGCATTAAATTAGTGGTAAGGATTGTGTAAGGTAGTTTGGGTTGTGTTAGTTGTGTAACCTAAATCATACTTAAACCTGGAAAAAGTCTTGGTAAAGGGGACGTGGATATGTATAATTATTGATTTGGATTATATTCTGTTGATTATTATTGATGTTGGTGATATCAACTCCTGACCCCGGGGTTGAGGCCGTCACATGAAGTCATCTATTGGTGGGATTCAGTGAAAGCTATGGAGGCAAATCAGCTGGTCTCTTGGGAAAGGTTTAAGAAGTTATTTCTGGAAAAGTATTACCCTAAGTACATGCAGAATCAGATGGAGCTTAAATTTCTTAAATTGAAGCAAGGAAGAATGTCTGTAATGGAGTACGAGAAGAAGTTTACGGAGCTATCAAGGCTTGTGACGAAGTATGTGAACACTGAGGAGGAAAAAACAAAGAGGTTCCAACAAGGATTAGAGCCTTGGATGAAAGATAGAGTGGCTATGTTTGAGCTTGATACTTATGCTGGAGTAGTACAGAAAGCTGCTATGATTGAGAGTAACGGGATACAGTCAATGAGAGAAAAGAATAACAAAAAGATAAAGGTTCCATTTTATAGAGAGAAGACTGAAGCTGGAAGCTCACAAGAAAAGAGTGTGAAAAGGATTGGATTTCACAAAGGTGGAAATTTTCAGAAGAAGGGAAATTTGAATAAGAGATAAGATCCTAAGGGGAACTGTGGCGCCCCAAAACCCGGGATCAGGAGTCTCGGAAGCCACGCTATCTAAACTCACACAACTCACACTACAATATGTAAATAATCACGCTTCACGACCCCACCCTTAACACACACACACTATAGGTTATTATCTTGGAAACGAACCATCATTACTAGACAAATTTTATTACAACCCAAATGCAATTAGTCTTACCAAGAGTGACCTTTAAGTAAGGTTAATCCGCCGGCCAAATATACGTTTCTTATTTCTTATTTTACATAACCCATACTTATAAATAAGCCAAACTATAAACAACTGAAAACTAATCCAGCTTATTCCGACTACCTGAGGTACTGCACCAAACAATCTACGGAACAGCTGGCCATTTCCTACCCATTTCCTGGCTGTGGTTCTTATGGCAGGCATCTTGATTCACTGTTGTGTTGTGTCAATTTAAGAAAACAAGTGTGAGCTAAGATGCTCAGCATAATAATGTACAGTATGAAAATGACTGTATAATAACATCATATATTATATATATGTTTTATTTAAGAGTAGATTTCTTGGTGTCCCACACCTTCTTATGAAAACAATTCTTTTAAGGGGGTTTTATAACCAGCGAATACCTTAATAGTAATCCCAGCACCTAGGCTTGGGTTACGGTATTGCATATCAATTCCAATTGGAAGATTTTGGACATCTCACAGGAGCCACCGCATACGATGATCAGTCGTCCTACGGAAAGTAACCTTCTTTACTAGTAAAAGGACGAATACCGTCATCTCTCGGGTATCACCCTGGCCGCATTCGGGCTACGTGTCCCATTTTCGGGTATACACATACTTCACAAGTTCCTGAGTACACAAAGTACCTTCTCCTGCGGTACCTTTGGTAGCCCACCCAGCACACGTAGTACCAGAGTCTACCCCTCCATTGTCCTTCAACAGAATTCTATCAATCTCGGGAACTTGAACCACATCGAAGTTCCCCAAGCGTTTTGCTTGTTGATAGAGATAGTTTATCTTTTTAAATATAAGTGTACATATATGTATATACGTACTTCCGAGAATTTCGGAGGAAGTACTAGGTATGTGAGTTGACCGTTGTAAAGAGATAATTAATAAGGGGAAAAGTTTCTTCTTGAAACTATATTTAATATAACAATAAGTCGGAATAATATCCACCGACGATCTGAAATTATTCGAATAATACTTCTAAATCAGAAGGTATATCAGGATCTATGATCTTTCAACCAATAACAATCCTTAATAAATAATCATTACTTAAATAGTAGTCTATAAATAATTTAAATGATATTCGATATTAATCATACCTCGAATGAGTTATTCTTTAAAAGATTTATTTAAATAGTATTCCTCAACTAGATTATGTTTACATAATTAATAATCTATAATGATTAATCAGGTTTGAAATCAATAACGTTGAAGTATACTACTCCTATAATAAAGGAATACGTATATAATATTTAATATCCGAATCAATAAAATATAGTTGGGGGAATATGCTCATTGGGAAATCATTTTAAAAGTTCGAGGTGTTTTAATGTTTCGTAAGTGGACGATGAGTCCCTTTAAAACGTACCACTATGGACGTATAACTGTCCTATAATATCTCCGGAATGATTCCCGGGTTTTATCTTAATCCCCGACCGACCCTCGGTCTTATATAATACGTCACGCTTAAAGCGAAATAATCATTTCACGATATATACTTATCGTACAACATCGCTATATTATGCGAAAATTCAACAACTACGTATCATGGCAAACATGGTATTTATGCGATGATAGTGAAACAATCCTTTCACAACACAACAGTAAAATGGAGTTGGGTTTGTAAACTTGCCTGGGTATCTCGAGGTGGAGGATGCTCTAGGTTCCGCTCGGAAATCTATAACCATAAACACATTTCATTTCGTTAGGTTGCGTCCTAATTCACGGTAACTCGCACTCATGCGCTACTCATTATACACCCTCTCAACTCATACTACCCTTAACATTTATTTTAAGTCATAAATACTTTATTGTCACTTCATTTTCCTAAGTATCTTGAGTTCATTCTCATTATCGTTGTCGGCTCCGCTTAAGGATTCTTACGGTTTCTACTCGCGCGGTCTCGGCTCCGACATTTTTATAAAATTGAGAAATCATTATTTTCACTTGAAATTTTTATGACAGTTAGGAAACTCCACATGTTACTCTCTGTAAAATTTCATGCTTTATGAATACTTTTAAGTCTATCCTTTATATTTTCAAAGTTCGTGATTCGTAGCAGTTTTTGTCACAGAAAACACTTTTACTAAAACGATCATAACTTTTGATCCGTAAATCGGAATTAAGGGATTCAAGCGCCTAAACGATCCTTATAACATTTTATATCTTAAACAAAGGTTATTTCTCAATAATCTGCAGTTTACAACTTCGAGACTTTCTGCAGAAACTTAAAGTTACAGTTTGTTGGTTTTAACGAAGTTACGTTTACGATCGGGGTTTCGTTTACGCCTTAACTATCAACACAACCACCAACAATCATCATATCATCATCAAAACACAAACTAATCTCAAGAAAATCATGTTCTTGAGGCAACAACAACCAACCTTAAATCTACTTAACTTAATCATCAAGATTTCATCAACAACACTTAGTAAGCTAGGTTTACTAACACCCACTAAATGGATCTTAAACATTAACCTTAAATAAAGTTTAGGCCAAATATTTTTACCTTTCTTGAAAGCTTGAGATGTGTTCTTAAGGATGGTGGAGTCTTGGAAGTGCTTGGTATGATTTTTGGAACCTAAAACCACCATTATAATAAAGAAACCAAAGAGAGGTTACTATTCACACTATTCACTAGTGAGTTTTTTTAATTTATTCCACCCATCAAACCTTGATAAAAAGAAATGAAAGATTTTTCTTACCTTAGTTTAGTTGCTAGGAGGCTTGGGAAATAATTGTGTGATTTTACAAGAACTAGAGCTTGGAGTTTTGAATTGCAATTCCCCTTTTTCTTCAAAATAGCCGAATGGGAGCTTTGTGAGGGGGGTATTTATAGCACTTGGTTGCTTCTCTTGGATGATTTTTAGGTTGCTTCTTGGAAGGTGACTTGATATCTTTGCAAGTTGATCTTTATTCTTCCTAGGATAGCTTAGTTTTATTCCTTGTCTCCAAATCCATGGACAAATCTTTGTAGCTTGCTAGCTTACAAGCTAAACTACAAGGTTAGCTCCTTAGCACACTATTTGCTAGCTAGCTTGGTCATCCTAGGGTTAGCTCACTATTTGATGAAGTAACCATGGTTACTTCTTTACCATGGTTTAGTTAGTGCGTTACGTTTAATTAATCATTTACGCGTTCGCTCGGTTACTTAAACGTTCTCCGCAATACTTATTCGTAAATGGTTCGCAATGTAATTCTTTTCATTTCTATTCCTTTTATTTTTATTTATCCTAATTGGATATAAATCCGTAGGATTTTAATCTCGTAATTATATTGTGATTCCCGTAGTCCTTGATAAGTCGTAATTACGGTCATTTTTCAAAGTTCGTTTTCTTCAAAAACTAATAGCGTTTACATACACTCATTTGGTGCGCATAGTCGTAATATCGATTCCGAAACTCATTTTCTTATGCACTATATAGTGTCGGCTCAAAAGTTTTTCCCGTCTGTCAGGGTTACTATTCATTAAACATTTTACAGGGTCTCAAAAATTCGAGTTATTACAGTCTTCCCCTCTAACAAGGATTCCATCCCGGAATCAGTTAGAAAATAAGTGGGGATATCTATTTCTCATGGTGTCTTCAAGTTCCCAAGTTGATTCCTCAACATTTTGATTTCTCCACAAGATCCTAACTAGCTTCACCGTTTTGTTCCTCAGCACTTGTTCTTTCTGGTCCATTATTCTTATTGGCTGCTCGATGTTGGTCAGGTCTGGTTGTAAATCTACCTGCTCGTACTCTATTACATGTCGGGCATCGGCATGGTACTTTCTCAACATGGATACGTGAAACACGTTGTGTACTTGTTGCAAATTAGGAGGCAAGGCGAGCTCGTAAGCTAGAGGTCCTATCCTCCTCAAAATTTCAAAGGGTCCTATGAATCTGGGACTCAACTTCCCTTTCTTTCCAAATCTCGTCACTCCTTTCCACAGAGATACCTTCAATAACACAGAATCTCCTACTTCATATTTCCTATCCTTCCTGGTCTGATCGGCATACCTCTTTTGTCTGTCCTGGGCTGCTACCAGTCTCTTCCTGATGAGTTTTACCATTTCTCTGGTCTGCTGGACTAACTCTGGTCCTAATAGCTTGTGTTCCCCAACTTCATCCCAGCACAGGGGAGATCGACATCTTCTCCCGTAAAGAGCTTCATATGGGGGCATTCATATGCTAGCATGATAGCTATTGTTGTAAGAAAATTCTATCAGGGGTAAGTGATCATCCCAATTTCCTTTAAAGTCGATGACACATACTCGAAGCATATCTTCTAGGGTCTGTATAGTCCTTTCGCTTTGTCCATCAGTCTGGGGGTGGTAAGCGGTACTCATATTTAGTCTGGTGCCTACACATTCCTGGAAGCTTCTCCAAAATCGGGAATTAAACCTCGGGTCTCTATCTGACACTATGGCTACAGGAACGCCGTGTCTTATTACAATTTCCTTCAAGTAAATATCTACCAACTTGTCTACGGTGTACCTTTCGTTGATTGGTAGGAAGTGTGCGGACTTGGTCAGTCTATCAATGATAACCCATATAGCATCGTGATTAGTCTTTGTCCTAGGTAAGCCTGTCACAAAATCCATGGCTATGTGTTCCCATTTCCATTCCGGAATTTCTAGGGGTCGTAACAGTCCACTAGGTCGCTGGTGTTCCGCCTTCACTCTTTGGCATGTCAAGCACTTGCTAACCCACTCCGCTACTTCTCTCTTCATGTTAGGCCACCAATAATATTCTTTAAGGTCACGGTACATTTTCGTACTTCCTGGGTGGATTGAATATCTAGAGTTGTGCCCTTCATGCAACAGCTCATCCTTTAATTCTTGCACATTCGGAATCCAAATCCAGGATGCATACCTCATGATCCCTTCCTCATCCTTCTCGCATCTCACTTCTTCACCGGTCAATGTCCCTTTTTCCTCACTCATCTTCTTTTCCTGACATACTCGTATCTTTGCAGTCAGTTCTGGTACTAGCTTAATCTCAAATAATCCTTCCGTTCCCTCACCGGTCATTCTTACGTCGATTTCCATCTTCTCAAATTTCTTAACTAATTCCTCCGATGTCATTATCATCTTGAGTCTTTCCTTCCTACTAAGGGCGTCAGCCACCACATTGGCTTTACCCGGGTGATACAAAATTTCACAGTCGTAGTCCTTTATCAACTCTAACCATCTCCTCTGTCTCATGTTCAGTTCCTTCTGAGTAAAAATATATTTGAGGCTTTTATGGTCAGTGTAGATCTCGTATTTCTCACCGTATAGGTAGTGTCTCCAGATTTTTAGGGCAAATACTATGGCTGCTAATTCTAGGTCATGCGTAGGGTATCGGCTCTCATATTCCTTCAATTGTTGAGTGGCATACGCTATAACCTTGCCGTGCTGCATTAGTACACATCCTAATCCTTTAAGTGATGCGTCGCTGTATATCACAAACTCTCCCTTTCTATCGGGAAGAGCGAGCACTGGTGCTGACACCAGCCTCTTTTTCAGTTCTTGAAAACTCTCCTCACACTTTTCCATCCATACGAACTTTTCTGCCTTCCGGGTAAGTCTAGTCAGAGGACCGGCTATCTTAGCGAAGTCTTGCATGAATCTCCGGTAATATCCTGCTAAACCCACGAAACTCCTAACCTCTGTTGGGGTTGCTGGTCTTTCCCAATTGGATACCGCCTCTATCATGGCAGGGTCAACTAAAACTCCTTTGCTACTCACCATATGTCCTAAAAACTGAACTTCTCTCAACCAAAATTCGCACTTCGAAAATTTGGCATACAATTTCTCATTCCTCAAGATTTCTAAGACTATCCTCAAATGTTCTGCATGTTCTTGCTCTGTCCTTGAGTAGATCAGAATATCATCTATAAAAACTATCACACATATGTCCAGGTACTTTTTGAACACTCTGTTCATCAAATCCATAAAGGCTACGGGTGCATTGGTTAATCCAAACGACATGACTAAGAACTCATAGTGTCCATACCTAGTGCGAAAAGCAGTCTTTGGTATATCTTCCGATTTGATTTTCAACTGGTGGTATCCTGTCCTTAAATCTATTTTGGAAAAATGTACAGCTCCTTTGAGTTGGTCGAATAGGTCGTCAATTCTGGGAAGAGGGTACCTATTCTTTATAGTCAGCTTATTCAGCTCTCGATAGTCTATACATAATCTCATGCTTCCGTCTTTTTTCTTTACGAATAATACTGGTGCTCCCCATGGTGAAACACTGGGCCTTATCATTCCATTATCTAATAATTCTTGCAGTTGAGAAGCTAGTTCTTTCATCTCAACTGGGGCTAACCTATATGGGGCCTTGGATACTGGTGCCGTCCCTGGTGCTATCTCTATAGCGAACTCTATTTCTCTGTCAGGTGGCAATCCTGGTAAGTTTTCTGGAAATACATCCTCGAATTCGTTTACTATGGGTATGTCCTGTATATTGGGGACCTCCTTCTGGGTATCTATCACATAAGCCAAATAGGCCTCGTTACCTTTCCTCAATAATCTTTTTGCTTGAAGCATGGTCAAAAATTTCTGGTTCTGTCGTTGACCTTTAAACACTACCTCTTTATCATTCTACACTCTTATCTCAACTTTCTTCTGTTCACAATCTATTTGCGCTCCGTTACTGGATAACCAATCCATTCCTAAGATCACATCAAATTCTCCTAACGCGAATGGTATTAAGTCGACCTCGAAGATCTTCTCTTCTAATTTCAGCTTGCACTTAGGGTATATTTGATTTACAGGGATTATTTCTTTATTTGCTATCTCCACTCGTAATACCGCATGTAAGGGTATGGAATTAAGTTTTAACTTGCTAGCAAAATCTTGAGATATAAAAGACTTGGTTGCTCCAAAATCAAATAGGACATTTGCATGCTCGGAATTTACCAAAAGGTTACCTGCTATCACGTCAGTGTTTCGGACAGTATCCTGAATAGTCATGTTGAAGGTCCTAGCGGCTGGAGGTCGGTTAGATGCAGCTCTACTCATTCCTGAGGTTGGGGGCTTCAACGTTGGGCAATCCCACTTCATGTGTCCTACCTTCCCATATTGGAAACACGTTACTTTGGGCCGGGTGCAACTGTTGGCAAGGTGCCCGATTTGGTCACACAGGTAACATCTCAGAGGGGCTCTTGTCTGGTTACATACTCCAAGGTGCCTCTTCTTACAGGTTTGACATTCTGGTATTGGGGCACATGGTTGGCTATGAAATGTTGCCCTAGATTGTCCGCCGCCCTGGCCAACGCTCTCACTTGGGGCCTTTCTGAATCCGGGGCCTCTAGCAGGTTGGGACACCGCTCCCCTGACGAACCTGCTTGGAAGGCTCATGTTTTTGATTCCTATTCCTTGGCTTCCTATCTTCCTCTTCCTATTCTCCTTTTCTTTCATAGTCTGCTCACTACCAGCTTCAACAATCGAGGCTTTCTGTACTAAGGTGGCATAGTCTGTCAGCTCTAAAACTGCTACTCGGTTCTGTATCCTTTGTTTTAGACCAAGCTGGAACCTTCGCGCTTTCTTTTCTTTGGTATTCACAAACTCAGGCACAAATCTAGACAACTAAGTAAATTTGGCCTCATATTATGCCACGGTCATCTTATCCTGTTTCAACTCCAGAAACCTAATCTCCATCTGGGTTTCCATAAATCTAGGGAAGTACTTGTCTAAGAACAGTCGGGTAAATCTATCCCATGGGATCACAACATCAGTTTCTAGGTTTCGTTTGGACTCTCACCAATAGTTAGCTTCTCCTTTCAGCATGTAAGAAGCGAAAATGGTCTTATGTCGTTCCTCAACTCCTAGTATCTCGAAGGACTTTTCTATCTCTTTGAGCCAGGCCCGTGCTTCAACGGGGTCAGCAGATCCTATAAACTCTGGGGGTTTGAGGGATTTGAAGGCTCTAAAGACAGTAGATGCAGTCTGTTGGACAGCAGGGGGGGCTGTGGTGGAATAGGCTGTTGGTTCAGATTTCCTCTCAGCAGTTCCATAAATTCATTTACGGGGTTCCCTCCCTGATGGGTATCCTCAACCTCTTCTTCTACATATTCTTCCTCATAATATTCATTATAGTCTATGTCTTCTTCACTTTCCTCATTTACTACTGGGTCACCTTGTTGTTGGTTAACAGACTCCGCGGGCTGTGCCCTGGTTCCTCTTCTACGGGGTGGCATTATTCTGATAAGGAAAATTGGTCACATGATTATAATAGTTAGGTTATTTTATTCATATATAAGCATATCATTTATTACTTAACAGGTTTTATAAAGTGCATTAATATAGACATTAATTCTTTAATAACTGCTTAGATATATATTCATAAGATCTCCTAGTTATATTCTGGGGATGAAACAACTAGCCGAGTTCATACATGCCTGGTAACAATCTATCACTGCTAGTTCTAAATACTGAAATAAAAATACATAAGCCGTGTACCCTGAAAGGCTAGGAACGCTATCTACTACTAGCAATCCTTTCAAAATTGGTGACAAGTCACTCAGCCTCATTCAAGTTCTACATCTAGTCACTAATCTCTCAGTCACTATCACTACGAGTGAGGTCACGCACCCTCCTCATCGCTCCTGCAATCATCATCTCTGCATCGACTACTGGGATGTATCCTCCCACTGATGTCATCCTCATCTGAACCCTGGTACGGAGCTCGATCCCATCGATCTCTCTACGGGCTATGGCCGGGGAAGCAGCTCTGAAATCTCCGGGGTATCCTAGTCGGGTAGCTCTCTCAGCTGTCAGTGCCTGGCGTAACTCAGCAATGCGGGCAGATACCGCTGTGATCTCAGCGTTAAGCTGACTCACTACCCAGTCGTGTACGGCTACATGCATGGTCGCCGGTGGTGGTAGAGGTGAGTCTGGGTCGCTAGAGGATATGTCATGGACCTCATGGAACTGTGCACGTATCGCCTCCTCATCATCGTCATCAGTATAGGACATAGGGCTCTGGATCCCTAGGGGTGGTGTAGGAGAGCGAATAGCCTGGTGTGGGTATATTTCTACATCTCTCCATACTACGCCATTAGCTACGGGGACAAGAAGCTCAGTCTCCTCCTCTAGGACATCCTCAGTAGGGTTATCATCTGAATCATCAATGGGTGGGCTCTCTGGCTCGGGAATAGGGTTATGCTCAAGAATCATCAAATCATCAACAGGGTCAACCTCCCTCCTAGGCTCCACTGGTACCTGACACAATAGGCAAGGTGTTACTAACTTAGAGTTGGAATTCCCTTAAGGGTAAAACAGTCAAGACTATCCGTGTAGCCCGACGACGAACTCGACTTGAGCTCTAATTGATTATTTTATTAGTCTTAGGTCTACATATTTTATATCCAATCATTTCCAAGATTTGATAACCTAAGGCGCTGATAACATTTCTGTGGCGCCCCAAAACCCGGGGTCAGAAGTCTCGGAAGCCACGCTATCTAAACTCACACAACTCACACTACAATATGTAAATACTCACGCTTCACGACCCCACCCTTACCACACACACACTACAGGTTATTGTCTTGGAAACGAACCATCATTACTAGAGAAATTTTATTACAACCCAAATGTAAATAGTCTTACCGGGAGTGACCTTTAAGTAAGGTTAATCCGCCGGCCGAAAATATACGTTCTTATTTCTTATTTTACATAACCCATACTTATAAATAAGCCGAACTATAAACAACTGAAAACTAATCCAGCTTATTCCGACTACCTGAGGTACTGCACTAAACAATCTACGGAATAGCTGGCCATTTCCTACCCGTTTCCTGGCTGTGGTTCTCATGGCAGGCATCTTGATTCACTGTTGTGTTGTGTCAATTTAAGAAAACAAGTGTGAGATAAGATGCTCAGCATAATAATGTACAGTATGAAAATGACTGTATAATAACATCATATATTATATATATGTTTTATTTAAGAGTAGATTTCTTGGTGTCCCACACCTTCTTATGAAAACAATTCTTTTAAAGGGGTTTTATAACCAGAGAATACCTTAATAGTAATCCCAGCACCTAGGCTTGGGTTACGGTATTGCATATCAATTCCAATTGGAAGATTTTGGACATCTCACAGGAGCCACCGCATACGATGATCAGTCATCCTACGGAAAGTAACCTTCTTTACTAGTAAAACGATGAATACCGTCATCTCTCGGGTATCACCCTGGCCGCATTCGGGCTACGTGTCCCATTTTCGGGTATACACATACTTCACAAGTTCCTGAGTACACAAAGTACCTTCACCTGCGGTACCTTTGGTAGCCCATCCAGCACACGTAGTACTAGAGTCTACCCCTCCATTGTCCTTCAACAGAATTCTATCAATCTCGGGAACTTGAACCACATCGAAGTTCCCCAAGCGTTTTGCTTGTTGATAGAGATAGTTTATCTTTTTAAATATAAGTGTACATATATGTATATACGTACTTCCGAGAATTTCGGAGGAAGTACTAGGGATGTGAGTTGATCGTTGTCAACAGATAATTAATAAGGGGAAAAGTTTCTTCTTGAAACTATATTTAATATAACAATACGTCGGAATAATATCCACCGACGATCTGAAATTATTCGAATAATACTTCTAAATCAGAAGGTATATCAGGATCTATGATCTTTCAACCAATAACAATCCTTAATAAATAATAATTACTTAAATAGTAGTCTATAAATAATTTAAATGATAATTGATAGTAATCATACCTCGAATGAGTTATTCTTTAAAAGATTTATTTAAATAGTATTCCTCAACTAGTTTGTGTTTACATAATTAATAATCTATAATGATTAATTGGGTTTGAAATCAATAACGTTGAAGTATACTACTCCTTTAATAAAGGAATATGTATATAATATTTAATATCTGAATCAATAAAATATAGTTGAGGGAATATGCTCATTGGGAAATCGTTTTAAAAGTTCGAGGTGTTTTAATGTTTCGTAAGTGGACGATGAGTCCCTTTAAAACGTACCACTATGGACGTATAACCGTCCTATAATATCTCCAGAATGATTCCCGGGTTTTATCTTAATCCCCAACCGACCCTCGGTCTTATATAATATGTCACGCTTAAAGCGAAATAATCATTTCACGATATATACTTATCGTACAACATCGCTATATTATGCGAAAATTCAACAACTACGTATCATGGCAAACATGGTATTTATGCGATGATAGTAAAACAATCTTTTCACAATACAACAGTAAAATAGAGTTGGGTTTGTAAACTTGCCTGGGTATCTCGAGGTGGAGGATGCTCTAGGTTCCTCTCGGAAATCTATAACCATAAACACATTTCATTTCGTTAGGTTCCGTCCTAATTCACGGTAACTCGCACTCATGCGCTACTCATTATACACCCTCTCAACTCATACTACCCTTAAAATTTCTTTTAAGTCATAAACACTTTATGGTCACTTCATTTTCCTAAGTATCTTGAGTTCATTCTCATTATCGTTGTCGGCTCCGCTTAAGGATTCTTATGGTTTCTACTCGCGCGGTCTCGGCTCCGACATTTTTATAAAATTGAGAAATCATTATTTTCACTTGAAATTTTTATGACAGTTAGGAAACTCCACATGTTACTCTCTGTAAAATTTCATGATTTATGAATACTTTTAAGTCTATCCTTTATATTTTCAAAGTTCGTGTTTCGTAGCAGTTTTTGTCACATAAAACACTTTTACTAAAACAATCATAACTTTTGTTCTGTAAATTAGAATTAAGCAATTCAAGCGCCTAAATGATCCTTATAACATTATATATCTTAAAAAAAGGTTATTTCTCAAGAATCTACAGTTTACAACTTCGAGACTTTCTGCAGAAACTTAAATTTACGGTTTGTTGGTTTTAACGAAGTTACGTTTACGATCGGGGTTTCGTTTACGCCTTAACTATCAACACAACCACCAACAATCATCATATCATCATCAACACACAAACTCCTCTCAATAACATCATGTTCTTGAGGCAACAACAACCAACCTTAAATCTACTTAACTTAATCATCAAGATTTCATCAACAACACTTAGTAAGCTAGGTTTACTAACACCCACTAAATGGATCTTAACCATGAACCTTAAATAAAGTTAGGCCAAAGATTTTTACCTTTCTTTCTTGAAACCTTGAGATGTGTTCTTGAGGATGGTGGAGGCTTGGAAGTTCTTGGTATGATTTTTGGAACCTAAAACCACCATTAAAATCAAGAAACCAAAGAGAGGTTACTATTCACACTATTCACTAGTGAGTTTCTTGAATTTATTCTACCCATCAAACCTTGATAAAAAGAGATGAAAGATTTTTCTTACCTTAGTTTAGTTTCTAGGAGGCTTGGGAAATAATTGTGTGATTTTACAAGAACTAGAGCTTGGAGTTTTGAATTGCAATTCCCCATTTTTCTTCAAAATAGCCGAATGGAAGCTTTGTGAGGGGGGGGGGGTATTTATAGCACTTGATTGCTTCTTTTGGATGATTTATAGGTTGCTTCTTGGAAGGTGACTTGATATCTTTGCAAGTTGATCTTTATTCTTCCTAGGATAGCTTAGTTTTATTCCTTGTCTCGAAATCCATGGACAAATCTTTGTAGCTTGCAAGCTTACAAGCTAAACTAAAAGGTTAGCTCCTTAGCATACTATTTGCTAGCTAGCATGGTCATCCTAGGGTTAGCTCACTATTTGATGAATTAACCATGGTTACTTCCTTACCATGGTTTAGTTAGTGCGTTACGTTTAATTAATCGTTTACGCGTTCCCTCGGTTACTTAAACGTTCTCCGCAATACTTATTCGTAAATGGTTCGCAATGTAATTCTTTGCGTTTCTATTCCTTATATTTTTATTTATCCTAATTGGATATAAATCCATAGGATTTTAATATCGTAATTATACTGTGATTCCCGTAGTCCTTGATAAGTCGTAATTACGGTCATTTTTCAAAGTTCGTTTTCTTCGAAAACTAATAGCGTTTACATACACTCATTTGGTGCGCATAGTCGTAATATCGATTCCGAAACTCATTTTCTTATGCACTATATAGCGTGGGCTCAAAAGTTTTTCCCGTCTGTCAGGGTTACTATTCATTAAACGTTTTACAGGGTCTCAAAAATTCGAGTTATTACAGGAACAACCAGTCAAGCCAAGGACAAGTTGGAGAAAATAGATTTCAGAGACCAGAGTGCAAGAATTGTGGAAAAAGACACCCAGGAGTGTGTAATAAGCTAAACATGACATGCTATAGATGCAACCAGGAGGGACATTTGGCTAATGAGTGTAAGGTACCGAAGTCGGGAGTTACATGATATAAGTGTAGAAAGACTACACATATAGCTAGGGAATGCAAGTCAACTGGACCAGTCAAGGCTTTAATAAATGTGGCAATGACTAGTGCACACATGCCAGCTGAGGTATTGGCATTACCTCCACCATCTACCACCACTCCACAAGCAACAACAAGGACGTTTGATTTAAAGATAAAGGATGCTGTTCATAATTCTGAGGTGATAGCAGGTAAACTTTTAATGAATAATGTTGAAGCTAAGGTATTGATTGATTCTGGAGCTACTAGATCTTTTATATCAGAAACTTTTGTTGATAAACTTAATGTGATAAAATGACCTTGAACGAGGTAATAGATGTGGTAATTGTGAACCAAGAGAAGATTCCTGTGAGTCAATTCTGTCCAAAGTGTGAGATTGATATTTCGGGGCATAAATTTTCAGCAGACTTAATACTCTTCAAGTTAGAGGAGTTTGATATAATCTTAGGCATGGATTGGTTAGGAGAAAATAATGCTCAGATAAATTATAAATCTAAGAAAGTGTATTTAAAGACAGATAATGGAGAGAAAGTAATATTTAAGGGTCAGAGGCAAGAGCGACTGTTTCTTATAATTGTCCAGGCTAAGAAATTACTTAAGAAAGGTTGCCAATCGTTTCTAGATTATGTAGTAGATTCAGAATGAGAGAGCCTCAGCATGGAAGATATTCCCGTGGTCAAAGAATTTCCAGATATGTTTCCAGATGAACTACCATGTTTACCGCCTGATCGACAAATTGAGTTTGAGATCAACCTTGCTCCAGGAACGGAACCAGTTTCGAAGGCACCTTATAGAATGGCACCAGCAGAAATGAAAGAGATGGCGAGCCAGCTGCAAGAATTGTTAGACAAAGGATTGATACGACCAAGTACGTCGCCATGGGGAGCACCTGTTTTATTTGTAAAGAAGAAGGATGGAAGCATGAGGTTATGCATAGACTATCGAGAGTTGAATAAGATGACGATTAAGAACCGTTACCCGTTACCAAGGATAGATGATTTATTTGATCAGCTGAAAGAAGATAAAGTGTTTTTCCAAGATTGATTTAAAATCAGGATACCATCAATTGAAGATCAAAGCAGACGACATCCCAAAGACAGCATTCAGGATAAGATACGGACATTATGAATTCTTGGTGATGCCTTTTGGGTTGACTAATGCCCCTACAATATTTATTGATCTGATGAACCGAGTATTTAAAAAGTATTTGAATAAGTTTGTAGTGGTATTCATTGATGATAATTTTTATATATTCAAAGTCAGAAGAAGAACATATGAAGCATCTATGGATAGCATTGGATATACTCCGACAAGAGAAGTTGTATGACAAGTTTTCTAAATGTGAGTTCTGGTTAAAGGAAGTTCAATTTTTGGGACATATTATTGGAAGTGAAGGAGTCAAAGTGGATCCGGAAAAGATTGAGGCAATTATAAGTTGGGAGAGACTAAAGACACCTACGGAAGTGTGAAGTTTTCTATGATTGGCGGGATACTATAGAAGATTTGTTAAGGATTTCTCGAAAATCACCACGCTATTGACTAAGTTGACTAGGAAGAATTAGAAATTTAAATGGAATGAAGAATATGAAGATAATTTTCAAGAATTGAAACAGAGGTTGGTTGCAGCTCCAGTGTTAGTAATACCAGACAATCAAGGAGACTTTGTGATTTTCAGTGATGTCTCACATAAAGGTCTGGGATGTGTGCTAATGCAACACAACAAGGTGATTGCGTATGCGTCAAGACAGCTAAAACCACATGAATTGAAGTATCCTACACATGGCTTGGAATTAGCAGCTATAGTATTTGCACTTAAAATTTGGAGACATTACCTTTACGGAGAAAGGTGTGAGATCTACACGGATCACAAGAGTTTAAAGTATATTTTCACTCAGAAGGAGCTCAACATGAGGCAAAGGAGATGGATGGAATTGATTAAGGACTATGATTGCTCAATAAATTATTATCCTGGGAAAGGCGAACGTGGTAGCTGATGCTTTGAGTAGGAAATAGAGGTTGAATATGGTACCAATACCAAAGGAATTATCTGAAGAAATTAAGAAATTTGAATTAGAACTTTGTGTTTGCGGAAAAGTTGAAGAGATTTGTCATACTACGACTTTTTAGCCAACATTGTTGGAAAAGATAATGAAATGTCAGGAAGAAGTGATGAAACGGGAGAATAATCAACTGATCGGAGAAGAAATTTGTACTCAAAGGGATGAACAAGGTATACTAAGGTTTTCCTCAAGAATTTGGATTCCTCATATGAGTGAATTGAAGAATGAGATATTGCAAAAAGCTCATAATTCTAGATTTTCAATCCATTCGGGAAGCACCAAGATGTACCAGGACTTGAAGCAGAACTTTTGGTGGCCAAATATGAAGTGAGAAGTAGCAGAATGGATTACGAAGTGCTATACTTGTCAGAAAGTGAAGGCAGAACATCAAAGACCAAGCGGATTAATTAAACCCTTAAATATTCCAGAATAGAAATGGGAAAACATTGCCATGGACTTTATAGTAGGAGTACCACAAACGAAATCCGGACATGGCGTTATATGGGTTATAGTTGATCGCCTTACGAAGTCGGGACATTTTCTTCCAATTAATGAAAGGTCTTCATTGGAATGATTGGTCCATCTGTATGTGCGTGAAATCGTATTATGACATGGCGTACCTGTATCTATAGTTTCCGACAGAGATCCACAATTTAACTCGAGATTCTGGAAGCAATTTCAAGAAAGTCTTGGAACAAAGTTAAACATGAGTACGAAGTATCATCCGCAGAATGATGGTCAAAGCGAAAGGACAATTCAAACAATTGAAGACATGTTGCGTAGTTGTGCGATTAATTTTGCAGGAAGATGGGATGACCACTTGCCATTGGTAGAGTTCCCCTATGACAACAACTATCACACCAGTATTGGCATGCCACCATAAGAAGCTTTATACGGACGGAAGTGCAGATCACCAACCAGTAGGGATGAAGTGGGAGAAGAAAAGATTCTAGGCCCGAAATTGGTGCGACAAATGGATGAGACAGTCAAATTGATTCAGAAGAGATTACTTGCTGCTCAAGATAGGAAAAGAAAGTATGCAGACCCTGCTCTTAAGGATATAAGATTCCAAGTAGGTGAAGATGTATTACTGAAGGTATCACCGAGGAAAGGATTGTCTAAATTTGGCAAGAAAGGGAATTTAGCACCTAGATATATTGGTTCTTTTGAAATTATGAGTCAAGTAGGGAAGGTGGCCTATGAATTAGCTTTGCCACCTCAGTATCAGCATGTGCATAATGTGTTTCATGTGTCATTGTTTAAGAAGTATAATCCTGATGCCAACCATGTGATAGATTATGAACCTATAAAGATTCAGGAAGACCTGTCATTTGTGGAGCAACCTGTCAAAATACTCGACTGGAAAGAGAAGAGTCTTAGAAATAAGTTGGTCAAGTTGGTAAGAGTACTTTGGAGAAATCCCAAGGTTGAAGAGTGAACGTGGGAACTAGAATCAGATATGCGTATCCGGTATCCTCACTTATACTCCTAGATTCTGAGGACAAAAATCCTTTAAAGGGGAGAGGATGTTACGACTGGTATTTCGAAACCTTATCTATATATAATTGTGTGTTTATAATTGAAATTTAAATTGTATGGAATTATAAATGTGGGTGATCTATATGTTGAGTGCCTATCAATTAAGTGTTTAATGTATTAGTTTATATAAAAAAATTTGAAAGGAAAATCGTATTATTTAGTATTTTTAAATGATAATCAAAAGTATTTCATTCTATATGAAAAATCAATTTTTAAAGTCTTTTAACAACAAATTTTCAAATCTTATATCATTAAATTTCTAAAATCATAAGCTATTTTATAATATATTTTTTGTGATTTATGAAAGTGTATTTATATTTATAGAAATTGTTTTATATAGATTAATTGATTTTTAATTTGCAAATTACTTAGTTTCCCATGCATGCATTTTACTCCCAACACAAGATATGGGCAAATTTGGAAATTCCAACCCCACTAACTAATACTTCACTAACCAAGTTACTTCTTTGTCCTTGCATGCAAATTGTCACAAGCTTGCTAGAAGGTCACTTTTGTCAATTCTCACTTCCACTCACATTTTAATCAAATCAAAACCATAAAACTCAGGACAAGTTGTCATAATTCTCACCTCACTCTCACTTCATTCCACTTCACTCTCACCTCCCTCTCTCTCCGCCATCTCTCCCGGCCTCTCTCGACCGAAGCCCCCACCCCCATTCTCCTTCATTTTCATTCAAACATCCACCCTCCATTTAATTAATCTCAATTCCCATATATTGTTCATTTATAATCCAAAGAGTTTATGATGAAAAACCTATGTTTTGATCTTGCATGGTAGTGTTTTGTTAAACTCAAAATGAACACCCTTGATTCTTGTGAATCTAAGGCTTTCACCATGAGATATATAATCATGAAGTTGATAATGGCTAGACAGAGTGTGTCACACTCATGCAAATGTTGTTTTCACCCTAATCCATTCGTCCATGACTTGTTAGGAGCCGAATGGATGGTTTTCTTGTTGCTTTATTTGATATTTGTATGTTTATGTGATAAAAACATGGATTTGGAAATAAAAACTTGATAAAACTCTTTGCATGCTAAGTGATCATATTAGTTATGGTTAATTCTAGTATTGCATGTTGATTTTATAATGAATTTATATGGAAACCATAGTGTTTTTGGCTTGTAAGTTCGAAAGCATGCATGCATAGGTTCAACTCATAATTTTCGAAAGTTCTTGATCATTTGGATTGATTTTTGTTAATAAACTCTAATTTCAGTTGAGTTAAGATATTGATTATGATTTGTGCTCCTTTTTATGTGATTTTGATTCTTATATATACATGTAGAATTTAAGTTGTTATTTTCAAAATTATGATGACTTGTAATTAGTGTATAGTTTTAACTCATGTTTTGCTATATTTCACCTTAGGTAAGGATGATCTACACTAAGCCAATATTGTGTGTGGGAGTTTTAGTTTAGTAGGTTACCTTGGTTGAGGGTTTTTTTGGGTTTTGGTTGATGTTTGTTTTGGTTTGTCAAGTGGGAAATCATAGTGGAAAGGGTACATTAAATTCTGCAGATTTTTAGTTTGGTAACATGAGGTTTAGGGTGATATTTGACCTTGTAATTATAATGAACTTTGAGCCCCAAGTCACCAGAAGCTAGTAATAGGGGTATACTTCAGATTTTAGGTGTTTGTTAGAGGTTTGTAGGTTGTTTGGTTTGGTGCACGAGTGAAAACATTAAATCTGTCCAGTAGGGAACAGTTTTGCTACAACCTAGAAATAAGGACTTTTGACCATGTCATGGATAGGCCCTCATTAGGCCTTGGTTGGCCCTAGTTAGAGGGAGTGTCATAGGTATTTTTCTAGCCATAGTTCATAGGAATTGAGTTATAATCATATGTCACAAGTTAGTGCAAAACAGGACACTTTTATGTCTAGAAATCAGGGGAACCTTAGACTTTAAGCTTAGGCCTAGGTTGGCCCAAGCTAGGCCTTTGAGTCACACCAAGTTTCGGAGTTGCCTTATGATCAGAAGAGTCTAGTGTAGAAGTTTGGGAGGTTAACTTGAGGTGATAGGGTGTCAACTACACACAAGAAACCACTGATGTTATCTTGAAATCACTATAATGAGCACTTTCACTTATTGCGTGGTTTTAGAGCACTTATGAGTGAGGCCTAGGTTGACCATCATCTTTTTAAGATAGTATAAGGTCATAGAGTGTAGGGCCTAGGTCAAGGTCAATAGGAACTTGATGGTTTAGAAAAGGCACTTCGAGTTATGAGGTCAATATTGGGAGTTTTGACTAGTTTAGCACAACTAAGTGACTTAAGTAAGTGGAGTGAGATCATCCAAGATTAGTGATGCAATATAGTGTGTTGATATATTATTATGTACGTAAATGTATTATGTGAGCATATGTGGCTAGGTGAACTATTATGCTTATAAGGTAATGGTAAGCATGTATGTGTATATAGGCCTAAGTGCCAAGGTACTTAATTTCGGTTTATAATTAGGTTGAGTTAGTGAGAATATATTATAATGAGGTTATTATTATTTTGTGTATCTTCACAAGACGAGGGTAAACTTTCCATTAAAGTCGAGTAGAGCTCCCAGTTGCTCCCACCTTCCAGTCAAGTCAAGTAGAGAACTCTGTGATGCTTGAATAGCACACAGCTGCTTACAAGTGAACTTACAAACTTACAGAGAAATTCTTAACAGATACAACTTTATCTATCTCTCTAAAAATTATGCTTACTTGGTTATTGTTCTACTTGCTACACTTGGTTTATATATTACCAAGTTTCATGATAGTAAGATAAGATAATAAGACAAACTAAAGCTAGTCTAACTTCATGCTGCTTCACTACTCTATCCAGCATCTTTGAGTGTCTTCATAATTGCATGGAAATGGTAATGCTCCTTTATTCTCTAAATCCTGCTTAATAGGCTGCCACATTCTATTTGTATACAATCAACGCATGTGACTGTCAAGTCACTATCAACTGCTCTTTTGAATTTAAATATCCGTCGGAGCTTCATTGAATCATCCGTTCAAGTTGTGGATGATCATCCGTTGATGCTTTGGATGATCATCCGTTGAAACTTGTGGATCCTCCTTTGAAGCTTTATCTGAGCATCCGTTGAAGCTTGATTGAACATCCGTTGAAGCTTTGTGAATCATCCGTTGAGACTATTTTCTTGACAACTAACTCTATTTCATTTATACAAGATTACAAGTCATCATCTATTTACAATTGACCAACCTATCTTGCATATCAATCTAGTAGTCAACATGAATTAAACATTTCTCAGAAATCTAGTTCACTTAAGCTATTTAAGTATGCAGAAATGTGCTACTGACTTATTGTACATAAGCTACTCTTTCAACGAGTGTTGAAATGATCATCCGTTGAAAGCTATAAAATTCACTTAACTAAAATCTACTAAGTGTTTTGTTTAAGTTATCATCAAGTACACAATATATTCCTAACAATCTCCCCCAATTTATGTCTACTGGAATTATAGCCATAAATTAAGAGAAACTTGATGATAAAAAAACACACTATGAATGCAGAATGTAATAGAGTAGATAATAATTACAAGTGCTGCAGTTTATTTGAAAATTGAACAAAGTAAAGTGCACAAAGAGTTCTCACAATCATTTTCAAGGTGCTCCTTTAGTCTGAACTAATATGATCTATCTCCTTGTTTGTCTTGATTTCTTCCCAAGATTTCTGTTGTTTTCTTCTATTTGACTTAGGAATTGTCTTTGAAATTCAAGTTCTTCAGCATTTGATAGATCCAGATTTTCTTGCATTTCTAATAGAGTCTCATTACTTGAGATGCTCAATTGGTCATCCAGTCTGAAGAATCTTCTGACATTTTTGTCATCCTTGAATTCCATCAGCCAGTAAGGTCTCAAGTGCACTCTATTTCTTGTGAAGGGAATTGTTAGAGTCCTTGGGAGTGCATTTGAGTCTTTGCTGCTCCTCAGTTCTTCTATCTTCTTCAGTACTATTCTTTTTGCAGTCACGTTAAATCCAAAAAAAATTCTTGAATGATGAGAAGATCTTTATTAAAATAGAACAGCTTTTTTGAAGAATCCTGTGAAGGGGCCATGTGAACTCTTTCCCACCCTTGTACTTGAATACAAGTCTTTCAGGGAGATTCCTGTGAGAATCAATTGCTCTCACTTCTTCTAGTTCATCCATGTAGAGATTTATATCTAAAAATTCTTTGATGTCACAGGTGTATAGAAGATCCCCCTTGTTGATAGTTGGTTGAGCTTTGGTTAGGGTTTTGATTTTGAGACTCACAAGCTTGACCTTCTTGATTGCTCTTATCTTTGTCTTCTTGAGCTTGTTGAAGATCGGTAGATTAAGCTCAGGAATAGGCAAACTTTCCCAGTCTATTGGCTCATCCTTGGGAACTATAGGCTCACCATGAAAATTCTTTGTAGGATCCACCTTAAATTCCTCATGCACCACTGAGGGCTTGGATGTTTGAGTTGTAGATATAGATTGGTTGGGAATGTAATCTTCCATCTCATCATTATTGAAATTGAATCATCTTTTGGAATGGAGCTTGTATCTGAACTTCCTTTTCTGTTGAGGTTCCTTGTGCATTTTCTGATCCAGAACTTCAGCTTCTACTAGTTGTTTCTCAGAAATCTCAGTTGCAGTTTCCACAACTTGAAGCTTGGCTACTATAGCAGCTTGCTTTTTCCTCTGTTTTAGCTTCTTAGCCTCTAAAATAGCTTGCTTCTTTTCTTGCTTAATTATTTTTTTCTTCCTTTTTAGCTTCTGCAAACTGAGGGTGTCCAGCCACCACACAGATTTCTTTCCCATTCCTGTAGATTTTGGCAATTCTTTTCTTTTGTACTGAGTCAGTTGGATTTTTGAAGAATGCAGTGGACCTTGCCAACAGCTTCTTTTCATCTGGCTTTGGAGTTTCAAACATAATATCCAAGGGATTTTTGTCATATGACTTTGGATAATTTTTTTTGGGCTTCAAAACCGTGTTGGCTTTGGGAGACTTTATGCATGAAGGTTGGCCTTTTTCCCAGTTATCTAGACTCAATTCATTCAAAGAAATTTGCTTGACTTGAGAGAAGTGATGAAAGATCTTGTTAGGTTTCTCAATGAGACCAAATTTCTTCTGAATTGCTTCATCAATCTTCTTCTATTTATCATCTAATTCCTTTGACTTTGAATTCAACTTAACAGATACTATCAACTATCTAGATCAGATCAATGTTGTCCAAGACTGATGGCTTTGGAAAAGTAATTTCTGGAACAATTACTTGACGGGCTTGTATGTTTAGCACATTCTCCCCCTCACTTATTGGCTCCTCTTGGCTAACTTGTTCAATTGAGTCTTTCTCCCCCTTTTTGTTAGCATCAAGTTGAGTAGAGGTAGAAGTCTGTGCAGCCAGTAGCTTTTGAAGCAACTGAGTTTATTGAGCTTGATGTAAATGAATTACAGTAATGGAAGCTTCTAGTGTCTTGAGTCTTAAGTCTAGAGAGTCTACTTTAGTTGCAAGATTAGAGTTTTTCATCAGTTGTATGTTAATATCAAGCATGGTTGTGTTGGGAAACTTAACATCCAACCTCTCAGAAACATCCTTTTTAACTTGATCAATCTCTGTTTTAATTACAGTGACATCCACATTGTGTTGAAGAGACTGAATTTGGTGCAGTTGAAGAGAATTGAGATGTACTTGAAGTAACTTCTTGGTGTTGGCATTGGTTGTAGCTTGAAGAGCTGTTTAAGTTTATTGAATGATATGAAAGAGAGTAGTCTTGAAGTGTTGCTCATCACATTTTTTAGAAAACACCCAAGATGGAATGTTTGATCTGGAGCTAGGGCCTGCTTCTCCCCCTATATTCATAAACTCTTCCTCATCATCATCTTCATCCCCAAATATGTCTTCAGAACCACCAGTTTCATAGTCAACATCATCACCAGCTGTGGAAGTCATAGTTGTGATGGCATCCTTAACCCTTTGCATTGAAGCAGTAGTATGCACCAAGTTTAGTAGCTTCTCAGCATCCTCATTGACCTGTCCAGCCACAATTTGATATGCTATAACAGGATGAGTAAATGTCTCAGCATCCAAAGAGATGGAATATATGACAGCTTGATATTCTTGCTGAAATAGTTTCTCTTTATCTGTATCACTGACATCCATTGACTCACTAGAAATGGTTTACATCCTTATTTCTCCTGTACCTACTTTTCTCTTATTTTCTCTCTGTTCTTGTATTAATGGCTCCTCTTAGCTCACCTCCCTCACCCCTCACCTTCACCTTCGAAGGTGGAACTCCTCTCAGTCACTTTTGTCAGGCTGGAAGAAATAGCCTGCAGTTGTTCACTCTTTTCCTCTCCTTTTGCCTGAGAGCAACTCAGCCTCTCACACAGTTCACTCCCTTCCCTCAGTCCTAAGAGTGATTGTACTACTACTAGATCATCTACACTTGTGACAGTTGTAGAAATTGGAAGTGGTGCAGTGATCATCAACGGATGAGGAACATCCATCGAAGTAGTAGATTGAATTGTCAATGAATGACTTCTATTAGGCACATCCGTCGAAGGACAATCACTTATCAACGGATGAACAATATCCGTTGAGATAGAAGAAATGAATGAGTTTGGAGTAGAGACTACTGTGGAATCTGTGATGATTGATTTGAGGTTTTGCACAGGTTTTTCAGTAGACTCAGAAAGAAATGGCAAGTGAGCCAACAAATCATCTAAAAGATGATGCTCACTTGATTGGATTTTTGGCTCCTCCATGAGAGTTTAAAGATGGAGAATCAGGAATTGATGTATGGATCATATCTACATCCAGTGTTTGTATGGGAGAGTTTGGTGTGTTTGATGCTTCTATGATTAAAGATTTTGGATTTGACTCCACATTTATTGGAGCCACATCAATCTGAATTTGAGATGGTGCAGTGACTAAGTCTTTAGCTGTAGTGTGCACTATTTGTGATCCTTGTGAATCCCCAAGTTTTCTAGATTTCTTCTTTCTTGTGTAAGTTTGGGGTGAATCTGTGTCCCTACCCCTCTTGGCCTGTGCTCCTAATTGGGAGCTTGTTTCATTAGTAGCATCCTTTTGGGAGGATGAAACTAGAGATGTGCTAATTTACTTATTAAGCACCAAAGTTTGTTGGGAAACTGTGGTGTGGCCAGGTTTGGGTACACTCATATCACCAGCCTTATCCTTAGGGTTTCTTTTATGATCACCATGTCCCTCACCAAACTTACCACCCTTCACACTCCCCTCTTTGGTTTTGGTGGCTTTTGAAACTGGCATCTTTTGAGAGACACCAGAGTGTGGTTTCTTTGATTTGATTTTTGAAGTTTTGGATTTTATGGCTTGGGTAGGCATCTGTTGGGTCAAATTCATAGATGTCATTGCCACAGTTGAAGGCAAATAAATAGTTGGTTGAGAAGTAGTGGTGGAGACAAAAATATTTACCTCACTTCCCTGAGGCAACTTCATGATTGGCATGTACACCAGTGGAGCTTTTTTGTGATGATTTGCCATGTTCAAATCAGCAATAATTCTCCTCTCTTGGACCCAACAATCTAACTTGTTTATTGGGTTCTCAGTGATGAGGTTCTCAGAAACAAAATTAGCTAGCATCATGAAAAATCTAGCATAATAGATATTCTTAGACATCTTTTTAACATCCCCTAATTTACTCCCTATCTCAAAAAAGACAGAAGTACTAAAATTGAAATACTTGTCACTAAGAAGCATGTAAAGCATGTGAATAAGTGAGTAAGATAGAGCATCAAAGTTACTTATTTTTCCAGAAAATACCTGGATAAATGAATCACACGGAAAGCTTCATTCTTTTCTAAGTCCTAGTCTCCTAACATCACCTAGTTTAGTGGTATCAAGAGCATAACTCATAGAAATTAGCATGTTACTCACATCAGTGTCTGTGTTTGGAGCAAGTGTGTTATTTTCAGGCAATTTAAAACACTTTTCAATTACATCACAGTTGATACAATGTTCATTACCTTTGAGAGTGAAGGTAATAGTCTTGTCATTGGAGCTAAACACTGCTGTAGTCCAGATTTTCTCAACAACTTCACAGTCAGTGGTTGGGGATTCAAGCATAGCGTAATTCAATTTGCAGTTTAGCATGAAGTCCATCATCCTGTGATAATCTTCTGATGCCGGAATTTGCTTGTTCACCAAAGCTACAAAGTTATTCTTTTCATAGATAAAGCCAGTTGAGGAGATAAGCTTGACTATGGGTGCCATTTCTGTAATTGAGATCAGTTGTACAGAGTTTTTGCTTTTGGGAAGAAGAAGTTAGAGAAATTGCTTTGAGAATCATAAAAGAAAAGATTAGAAATGAATTTTGCTTTTATACTATCTCAGAAATAAAATGACAAAAATCATAAAGTAAAATAAAGTGACCAATCAAAGTACCCAAAATAGCCGTTTAAAAATAAATAAAACTGTCAAAATCCTGAGATTATCCGTTGAAATATACATACAGGCTGTAAGCACATTTGACGGATAATGATAAAATTAACGGCTAAAATTGAGTGCATTTCGACGGATAATAAAAAAACCCAGAGTAATAACTGATACTTCGACGAATGATGAATTTCAACGGATAATGAACATCTGTCGAGATACAAATTCTGACTTAGCCAAAATTTTATCTTTGAAAAAGAAATATCAACTTTTACTATGGCTGCATTTCAACTTGAAAATTATCAAACACAATTTTAGAATAATTAAGCATACTTAACTCACTTACCAACCTAGAGAAGGTGGATTCATCAAGTGGTTTGTTAAAGATATCTGCAAGTTGCTTCTCACTTGGAACAAAATGTAGTTCCACTGTACCATTCATAACATGCCCCCTAATGAAATGATACTTGATGTCTATGTGCTTTGTTCTTGAATGCTGTACTGGATTCTCAGTGATGGCAAATGCACTTGTGTTGTCACAGGAAATAGGAATATTGTCTACTTGCAGACCATAGGTCAACAATGTGTTTTTCATCCATAGAATCTCAGCAACTACCAGCAGCAATATATGCAGCCTCTGCTGTAGAAGTAGAAACTGAATTTTGCTTTTTACTGAACCAGGATACTAGCTTATTCCCTAGAAATTGACAGGTTCCTGTTGTAATTTTTCTATCAATTTAACAACCTGCATAATCTGCATCTGAATAACCAGTTAGATCAAAACCAAAATCTCTAGGGTACCAAATGCCAAGTTTTGGTGTCCCTTTGAGATATTTGAAAATTCTCTTAATAGCTACTAAATGAGATTCTTTAGGACCAGCCTGAAATCTAGCACAAAGACAAGTAGAAAATATTATATCTGGCCTACTAGCTATTAAATACAAAAGTGATCCAACCATGCCTCTATAGCTTGAAATATCCACAGACTTTTCAGTAGTGTTTAATTCAAGTTTAGTTGCATTAGCCATGGGAGTTTTTGCAGATGTGCAATCCATTAGATCAAACTTCTTTAAAAGATCATAAATATATTTGGTTTGACTATTGAATATTCCATCACTAACTTGCTTAACTTGTAAACCAAGAAAGTAAGTTAGTTCTCCCATCATGCTCATTTCATACTTACTTTGGATCAATTTTGCAAACTTTTTGTAAAGTTTTTCATCTATAGAGCCAAATATAATATCATCTACATAAATTTGAACAAATATACTAGAGTCATTAACATTTCTAAAGAATAAAGTTTTGTCAACAGTACCTCTAGTGAAGTGATTTTCTAAGAGAAACTTTAACAAAGTATCATACCAGGCTCTAGGTGCTTGCTTCAATCCATACAGTGCTTTCAACAGATAGTAGACATATTCTGAAATATTTGGATCTTCAAAATTAGGAGGCTGACTAACATAAACTTCCTCCTCCAAATCTCCATTCAGAAAGGCACTTTTGACATCCATTTGATAGACTTTGAAATTGGCATGGGCTGCATAGGCTAAGAAAATTTTGATGGCTTCAAGTCTTGCAACAGGGGCAAAAGTTTCATCAAAATCTATTCCTTCTTGTTGACAGTAGCCCTTAGCAACCAGTCTAGCTTTGTTCCTGACAACTATGCCATTTTCATCCATCTTGTTTCTGAATACCCACTTGCTGTCAATTGGATTCTTTCCTTTAGGCTTGGGTACCAGCTTTCATACCGTGTCCCTTTCAAATTGGTTTAGCTCCTCCTGCATAACTAGAACCCAATAAGGATCCAATAGAGCTTCTTCCACCTTCTTTGGTTCTTCCTTTGGTTCTTCTTGAGTTACTTTCCTGGTTTGAACTCTAGAAGATGCATCACCAATAATGAGCTCAAAAGGGTGATCTCTAGTCCATTTTCTCTGTTGTGGTAGATTAGCTCTAGATAAAGAGGCCTCATCATTGTCTTAATGTGTGATTGAGTTTTGATTAGAAGAGAATCCCCCTGAGTTTGTGGATCTATGAATTAATGAATGAGTTCTTTTTTATTGTGATCTTATTGGGCTTTCTACGGATGTTGAAGGATCAACGGATGTTGTTCTTTGCCTTTCGATGGATGATGCTGATTGTCTTTGATGGATGATGCACTTGGTCTTTTGACGGATGTTGAATTATGTGCTTCATTAGTTGTAGATTTTTCTGCATTCTCCTTAGACATTAGCTCTTGATCACTTTCATCATCACTATCATAACGAATCATCTCAACATTCTCAAATTTGAAGCTCTCATGGAAATCTCCATCTTGCAGTCCTTCAATATTTTTATCATCAAACACAAAATGTACAGATTCCATAACAATATTGGTTCTTAGATTGTAGACTCTATATGCTTTTCCAACAGTATATGCAACAAAAATTCCTTAATCTGCTTTGGCATCAAACTTTCCATGTTGATCAGTTTGATTTCTTAAGATATAGCATTTACAGCCAAAGACATGTAGAAAGTTTAATGTTGGCTTCCTGTTCTTGAACAACTGGTAGGGAGTCATGCATTTGGCTTGATTGACCAAAGAAATATTCTGAGTGTAGCATGCAGTATTTACAGCTTCAGCCCAAAAATATGTTGGTAACTTTGATTCTTCCAGCACTATTCTTGTAGCTTCAATAAGAGGCATTGTTCTTCCAGCATTGTTCTTGTAGCCAAAGACATGTGGAATTCTGGCTGCAGAAAACTCATGCATGATCCCATTCTCTTCACAAAATGATCTCATCACAGAATTCTTGAACTCAGTTCCATTGTCACTCCTGTTTCTTCTTACTTTGAAATCAGGATGATTGTTAACTTGATTTTTATGATTGATGATGATTTCACTAGCCTCATCTTTAGACTTTAGGAAATATGTCCAAGAGAACTTTGAGAAATCATCTACAATTACTAGGCAAAATCTTTTATTTGAAATGGACAGCATATTGACTGGTCCAAACAAATCCATGTGAAATAATTGCAAAGGTTCTTCAATAGTTGAATCAAGCTTCTTTCTGAATGATGCTTGAATCTGCTTTCCTTTCTGGCAGGCATCACATAATCCATCATTTGAAAACTCCACTTGAGGAATACCACTAACCAAATCTTTCATGACTAGCTCATTCATGGTCTTGAAGTTTAAATGGGACAGCTTTTTGTGCCATAGTCAACTTTCATCTTGAGTTGCCTTGTTGAATAGACAAGTGACAGATGCTGCATTTGATGAGTTGAAATCAGCTAAGTACACATTTCCTTTTCTTACTCCAGTGAGAACCACTTTGTTGCTTCTCTTGTTGGTCACAACACAGGCTTCAAAATTGAAGGTGACTGAGTTACCCTTATCACAAAGCTGGTTGATACTCAACAAATTATGCTTGAGTCCATCCACTAGGGCATCCTCTTCAATGATGACATTATCCTTTGAAATCAAGCCATATCACACAGTATAACCCTTGATGTCATCTCCAAAAGTGATATTTGGGCCAACTCTTTCCTTGAACCCAGTGAGCAGGGTAGAATCTCCAGTCATGTGCCTTGAGCACCCACTATCCAAATACCAAAGATTCTTTCTACTTCCCTAATTGATGGATGAACTAACTTCTGCTTCATCTGACTTGGCCATCAGGGCTAGGTTGACATAGCTTGTTTCTTTTTCTTCATCCAATCCATCTGTAGCCCAGTTATTTTCTTGTGTGATGAAAGCCCTTTCCTTTTATTTGAGCAACTCAAAATATTTTTTCTTGTAGTCAACAGACTCAAACTTCTTTTTACTAGAATTAGGCTTTCTACACTCACTAGCAAAATGGCCTGCCAAGCCACATTTGAAACACTTGAATTTAGACTTATCAGCCATGTTTCTGTTTGACTTAACTTGTAATAACCCCAATTTTTGGAATTTTTGAAACACGGATAAATAGTAACTTTTGCTGATGATGCTGATTAAGAAAAATTATCAGACCACACTATATAGGAGTACTTTTATGGAAATTCTAAGATCGTATTAGTATTCCATAAAGTAAATGAGTGTATGTAATGGTCGTTAGAATTCAAATCCGGACACTTTGATTTTTCCCGAAAATCCACCAGATATCGAAAGAAATGAGTATAAGGTAACATGATTAAAAGGATTTAAATTCAAGAATTATAAGAGAGGATCATAAAAAGAATATAAAATATTGAGAAAGGTTTAGGGGAACCCAAGTAATAAGATCCCATATATGATCCCTCAAATGACGAACGAGAACGAAAGTTAAGCGAACCGTAAAACAAATAAGCGACCAAGAGACAAGCTTGTACAAGAAGCCAAGGATTGTAACATCATCAAACCACAAGGAAAGGACATGTGTTAAAAAGGTGACACAAGCATGGTGACATAAGCATGACAAAAAGAAGTGTGTTGTTGGTTGATTCTTGGACATGCAAAAGTTACCATGGTAAAAGATCAAAATTTGCCAAGCCAAAAAGGAAATCAACCAAGTAAAATATCATAACACAAAAATTAAAAATTTGACTTTGCTCCCATGAAGAGAAGCTCTCGGCCAAAACAAACCCAACAACTTGAAATTGTCATATCTCCATCAATACTCACTCAAATGTTGTGTTCTATAGCTCGTTGGAAAGGTATTGAGATGGCCTACAACTCTTCTTCAAAGTACCGTCCAAATAAGCATAGTAAGACCTTCATTTTTACAGTTCTTTAAATCGTACTTTTAGAAATTTCAAAGCCTAACTTTGTGTTCTTGATTTCTTTGGAAAGATCAAGCTTGTAGGAGGCTCCCTAAGGCTTCCTAGCAACTTAACACCTACCAAGGAAGGTATAAAATTCAAACCATAGCCTTTACTTCTACTATTAGTGAGTTTGATGGTTGGTTTTCAAAATGAGAAGCATGATCTTTGATTATTAGTAGTTTGATTTGAAATTGGAGTGATTTGGTGAATGAACCTTGTTATAGTTAATAGAACTTGATTGTGGTTGGTTGAGATGAAGAATCTGGAGAATAAGGACCGGTATAGTATTATGTAGTTGAGGTTTTGATGTGTTAATAATTGTGGGTTGTTTGGTGAGGTTTTGGTGTAGTGAGAAACTTGGAAAACTCGTAAATATAGCCGTCGTAATGCCCGTTTTCCTTATACTGTTGTACATGATTCTCGGACCAGATAACTCACTGACCAATCTTTAGATTTTCCATGTTTAGCTAGATCATGTCGTAAGCTTCGTTTTGGTATGTGGTTCGCTTAGATCCGATTTACGGTTTAGGAGAAACGACCGTTTTAAGTAACGGCGTTTCACGAACGAACCTTTACCCCTCACTTTATTTTGAGACCTTGGTTAAGGCCCTTAATTGACTTATTGGAGTATGAAACAATTATGTAAAGTGGATTAGGCAGTTGGTAGAGTACTCGCGAAAGAATCGCCTTAAAATTCTTAATGGTTAATTTATTAAAAATGGTGGAGCCGAGTGTACTCGAACGACTTATGTGATTCGTTAAGCGTAGGAGTGACCATAAGCGAACGCTAGGGTTCAATTGGTTAAAGTCTAGTTTCTTAAGCGACCGGAGTTTAATTCCAACTTATGTTGTTGTTCATAGGTTATCGGACCCACTCTAAGCTTAAGTCTATCCGGGAACACTCAGGCAAGTTTTCTACCCGTTATACTGTTGTTGTGATGTATACATATGTATATGCATTATCTTGTGATAGATGCATGGTGGTTAATTAGCAAATCTTGCAATATATTGGAGCATGTGATATGGTATATATGCATGTCTGTTTCGTAATCTTGATATATATTGTTGATTCAATTGCTTATAAGTTGCATAATACCTATGCTAGAGATAAGCAGTAGTTGCGTATACCCTTAGTATAGGGGACCCAAATGTGAACATTTTCTAAAACCGGGAGTCGATGTTCCCGAGTATATTATATATATATATATATTTATATATATATATATATATAGTTTACAAAACTATGAATCGAATAAGGTTTATTCGATAACTTTATTTTATTATTGAATATTATTTTGAATATTCATTCGAGGGCTTATGACTCCGTCTATATTATTATGAATATTATTTTGAATATTCATTCGAGGACATATGACTCCGTTTATTTTATTTAATGAATATTATTATTTGAATATTTATTCGAGGACTTATGACTCCGATTATTTACTAATTATTATTCTTTATTTTATTAAAGAATAATGTGTCGATAATCAAACTCACTTTTGATTATTCAAATAAAGATCCTACTTTCGTATAAGTATATCTTTGGTTATTTAATATTCATTTCAATTATGAGTTTTAAAACTCCTACCTCGATTATTTTTATAAGGATCACCCTTATGGGAATATTATTTAAATAATAATATTCAGATATTTTCTAATATATCGGGACATATTTATTTTACTAAATCAGCATTACTCCAAACATTCTTAAAAATGTTTTCGAGTCTTCAAAATGATTTTTAAAGGTTAGGGCGGATCCCAAAACTCATTTTTTTATATTTAAGATCTTCCTTTTGAAGGGGATTTAAATACTCTCTCAAAACCTGAGGGATCCGGCTCTGTAGTGTATTTTATATTCGTAACAAGGTTGTTGTTTTGATAAAAGAGTTTTTGATTACTTACCCAACACTCGGGAAGTAAAAATTCTGGAACAAGTTAATCCATTAACAGGCATCGCCTGGGAAATATCGGTGAGTTTTCCTTTCCAACTAGATACGACTTCTTGGTGGAGCCGTATCAACAAGTTTCTACTTGGGAAAGGGGGGACAAGCTTTACGTTTCAGAGTCATGGATTTCATCTGTACTAGGAGTGGTGTAACTGGTCGAGTGGCGCCGGCCCAGCCTTATTATATTGGCCCAAATGGCCTGGAAGTTCCGTTAAGACGGTCCATTCCTTAGGAGTCCAGTGTTCGGTTGACAAGTAAATCCGACATGTTCTCCTCTACATGTAGAAAATGGTGGGGTTGCACTACTGCGACTGATCATCGTGAGTGGTCTTCCTGGCGCGGCAAACTCCCGTAATGAGTTCATCATCCAATTGGATATTTCTGCAACACTACCCAGAGCACTTCGATAGAAAGGCTACGACTGGGCGATTGTTGAGTGTTGGCAGGGTTGAGTTTTCAAAATGATGTTTTCATCAAATGAAGTATCTCGTAACTTCCTTTCATTTTGATGATATTTCAAAGATTGATTCTATACAAGTTTTGTCTTGTAGCTTAATCTATGGGATGAACTATTTATACATTGACCGGTGGTAGTTCAAGTAGTATACGGAAAAAATATAAGTATATTGGAGTATCTTGTAACTTCATCTTTTAAACTTATATCTAGTAAATGATTATCTTGTGCATGTCAAAGATTTTCATAAAAACGTTGAGACAAGGTTAGATATATGAGATCACCTTGCAACGATATTTTTATACATTTATAAACTGGAACTCTGTGTATATTATACATGTCAGAGGATTTGAAAGATTGTGAAAAGTATATAGGTATATATATATTGAATATTTTGCGACTTGGTCGCGTTAAGATATCAACTTGGTTCATTTCTTCTTGACCAAGACTTTCATGAGTACTATGAGAATGCTCATATATTGTTAATTATTATACATATTATTTCGGTGGGCTTGTTGCTCACCCTTGCTTTCTTCTTTCATCACACAACAACAGACAGACAAGATGAACAGGACCCAGCTCCCAATTTGCGAGCGGATAAGAAACATTCCGCAGTTTCCTATAGGCGTTGATGTCGCTGTAGCTGAGGTAGGAACTACCAATAGGCTAGGCTTTCAACTTTTGATGTACCAGACTTATGTATCATTATAAATTGTAATAATGGCAAAGAAATGTAAATTTATTCAAAAACCCTTTTAAGGTGTAACGGTTTATAATTGTGGAATAAAATGACTTGTGTTATTTTTGATATTCATCTCTGAGACTATAACTTGTGGTGTATGTGTGTATATTGTGGGGTCACAGTACTCAGTAGTTGGTTGACTGTTAAGATTAAGTATTGATAAAGGAAATGGAACTCGTGACAACCCGAATCCCCGACCCCGGATTTGGGGGTGTTACAGAGATGGTATTAGAGCTAAGCGTTATAAACCTCAGAGATGATATGACGTTAAAATAATAAGTTCACTAAGATAATCAGAACTCTTTCCAAGTTCATAGTCGGACTACCTAACGTAGTACTGATAGTTAAAACCCTTATGGGAACCCTTATAAATATCATGATAGAAGCGTAGTTCGTTATCGTATATGGTAGCAGGACTCCGAACCCTGAGGTTGAGGAGCAACAACGCGATGATGTTTTATTAGTTATTGGAGATCAGATGGTGGATCCGATATAGCGTCCTAATACGGGACCGGATGATGTTCATATTGAGGATGTAACGGTTTAGGATGTTGTCCTAGAAGGGATTGTTGTTGAGGAGGATCCCGTGGGGGATCCTGACAAGAATGAATAAAGGACCACTGAGGAATTGATAACCATGGTTAGAAAAACTACCAGAGGTAGGATTGGTCGGTCACTACCGGAGGTTCGTTCAAGTTTGTAAAGATAGTAGCCCCTTTAACGCGGCTTACTAATAAGACTGAGAAGTTCGAATGGACAGAGAAATGCGAGAACAGCTTTAAAAAAATGAAGCAAAGGTTGGTGACGGCTCCTATGTTGGCGTTTCCGGATGGAAAAGGAGATTTTGTGATTTGTAGTGACGCTTCGCATAAGGAATTAGGGTGCTTCTTATACAACACAATAAGGTAATCGCGTACGCGTCAAGAAAATTAATGGAATATAAAATTCGATATCCCCACCCATGAGCTTGGGCTCGTGGCAATAGTTTTGCCCTAAAGATTGGAGGCATTACTTGTATGGAGAAAAGTGTGAGATTTACATAAACCATAAGTTCTCTAGTACATTTTCACGCAGAAAGAGCTCAACATGCGCCAGAGGAGGTGGTTAGAGCTAATCAAGGATTACGATTATGAGATTCTTTATCATCCAGGAAAAGCCAAAATGGTGGCTAATGCCCTTAGTATAAAAGAGAGACTCAAGATGAAAATGTCTTTGGGAGAGTTGATAAGAGATTTTGAGAAAATGGAAATAGAAGTGAAGGTAACCGGAGCCGGTACCGAAAAGCTGTTTGAGATTGTAATACAGCCCGAATTATTGGAAAAGAACATATTGTGCCAGAAAAAGTGATGAATGAAGGCAGAGAGCCAACAAATAGATAAGAGATTAATACCGAGAAAGATGATAAGGGAATAATAAGGTATTCCTACAGAATTTGGGTTCCAAATGTTCAAGAGCTTAAAGATGAGATCTTAGATGAAAGCTAGTTTGAGGAATAAGATTTAGAGAAAACCCTGAACGTGATAGTCAGGGAGGTCGCCATCAAGATAGAAGGAACCCATAACATAATGAAGTGGAAAATGAGGATTTAAAACATGTAGGATGACCCCGATTATGGAGAGGAGGAGGGAACGTTCAGACTAAGGAAACAGAAGTCGAGTAAGGAAAGGAGACCCGAGATGGTACTCCTATACGGAAATTCATGGACCTGTCTAAACATAACTTATACTATTATTCCCAACCACCACCCTGAGGAGACAGTGCGGTAAATTCTTTCAGGACCTTTAAGTCACTAAGCTCTCAGAGTTCCAAGGAACAAGCGAACCCAGTAGAGGCGAGAGTCTGGCTAAAGGAAATATAGGAATCATTTGAGATTCTAAATGATGGACGAATCACAAAAGACTGTTTTTGTCACTTACCCGTCTAAGAGAGAGGCCACCCACTGGTGAAAGACCAAGAAAGTCACGGAGCCAGAGGTTAGAATAAACTGATTAAAGTTCAGTCAATTGTTTTCGGGAAAGTAATTCCCAAGGTTATGGAGATAGTGTAAAAGCTTTAGAGCCAGAACAAAGGCGGACGAGTATCATGAATTATGAAGCTAAGTTGTAAAAGTTGTCAAGATTCGTTCTGATGATAAGAATCCCAGAACGACGTGATTTTTGAAGTCAATGAGTAGTGGGTTCATGAAATGATTGTAATAGAAAAGAAAAAAAAAAGAAACTGAAGTGGAAAGGAAAATAAAGACAGTAGAGTTTGAGGAATGATAAGGGAGTTGGGTATGAGGAAACCCTAAAGACTCGTAGCAATAGAAATAGAATAGTATGTAATCGTCAGGATGAGGGTGATTCACCATGAGTTAAAGTTGATGGTTGAAGGCATAAGAGATACATATAGTTTATCCCCTGTAAGTTGGGAGGAGTCGAGGAAACCTTGAGATAGTTTGAAGGATAAATAATGAGACGCGGATAGACTGAGGAGACAAGAAAGTAAGAAATTAGTAAAATTGAATGAAGGAAGTGACCTTCAAGAATGTGAAGTGTAAGACCGGGGGCATGATACCCAGAAAGGGAGAGACCAGGTATGAAAGATATCCCAACATTGAGATGACTGTTGAGATAAATAACAAAAGTAAATGAGGAATTATTAAGAAGAAGTTCATGTTGAACATGACCAATATCTTCCAGAAATCCCTGTTGTCATTACCAAATTAGGCAAGCAAAGCGGGAAAAAAAACCGTTGTTATCTTTTGGAGGCCATATGGATTGACCTCAGTTTGAATAAGGGTGCTATTATGAAATTAAGTATAGACTATCGAAGTCAGAATGATTGAATAAGGTAATCTATCAAGTATATATGACTTGATTTATCCATGGAAGAGTGTAAGTATCTTTTAAAGGTGGAATTAAGGATAAAACCCCGATAACTTGAAATAAATCCTAGGGGAATGCATAAAGGTTGGCATTTCACCCTTAATAGGCACATCATGAGTTTTGACAGTATGAATTGGAAAGGATTAAGGTAACAACAACCTTTAAGGATCAGTGGAGAAATTTTTCAGAAGTATATAGACAATGATTCTGGTATTAGTAAATGGTATCTTGATATGCCCTGTGCCTAGGGTGTACCTGATGAAGGATTTAAGGATAACCTTAGAGGTTTTACAAGGAGAAAGGTAATATTCAAAGTTCTCAAGAATAGAAATTTTGATGCAGGAAATATGACGTAATTATAATAATTCCAGGTGGGGCACGTGTTGAACCATAAGAAAGTATAGATCGATCCAATGAGGGTCGAGATTGGTGAAAACAAGAAGGACCTAAGATAAGAGACGTCCTATGTATGATCGAGAGTCAGTCGTGGCAATGTTCATATCTAAAGACTAAGGCAATGACTTATGGAAAAATGGTGATTTTTTTTTCTCACCAGGACTTAAGAGAAGCATTTTCACATAAGCAGTGATTGAAATGAGGTAGAAAATTTAGTTGGAGGTGGTTAAAATGACATTGATTGTAAGGAAATTTTACTATCAGGAAAGGCCAAAGAGGTGGCCAACACTTTAAGTGTAAGAGGACAATTATCGGCGCTCGTGCCAGAGGAATACAGTGATAATGGTTAATTCTATGAAGATTGTATTATGGTGTGAAAGATTGACATTCCTTCTGATGACTGTGCGATACTCAACCGTAATAGTAGTTTGGTAAAGATTTAATTCATGTAATCGCCGTGAGCGGGCTTTCTATCTTAGAAGGTCCTATCTTGAGATAAGCCAGGAGCATGTTATGAAAGGACTAAATGAACCTTTGAGCTTCATGTCTCCCAATAAAGAAATATGGTTAATAATGGTATTAACCTACTATCGTTGCTTTTATTGAAACTCTTCTGCAATTTTATCTGCTTCATGTCATATGTACGCCAAGTTCAGGAGTGTTCTTCATGAATCATAGAATGGTGATTATGTTGCCTCCTTAGAAGAATTCGATATGACATGTATGGACTTTGTATGGTTAGCTATTAAGATTTCATAGAAAATGAATGACTACAGTAGGTCAGTGGTGGACCATAGTAATGCAGGAATGATTCTGCGAGTAATGAGCCGATTACAAGCGTGAGAGTTATATTGGAATGGATGTTGAGATTGAGTACCGCTAATCGGGTCGTGGTGATATATAAGTCATCATTGATAGACTAATTAAGTCGATTGTCTACCTATTGAATATTTATTCCTTCTTATCAATAGAGAGTCGTATTACTATACGAGGAAGGTTGCGGTGCAAGCATAAAATTCTAGTAATGATGATGTCTAGAATGAAATCCCAGATTCGATTTTTGATGTCGAGGGAGTTTCAAAGGTGAATGTTTATGAGCTCAAGCAAGAGCATGGGTCCGTAGATTGATGGACGGAATAGCAAAATATTTAGGCATACAAAATACGATGCTATAATACTTGATGTTGATATATATAAATGTCTTGTTCTCCTATGACAAACCTCTATAGTTCAGAGGTAGATTCCAAGCCAGATATTGTGGCAGTACTTTTTCATATACAATTTTCTTCAATTCATTTTTTTCTCTCCTTTTCATTTTGTATAAGCTGAGAAGAACAACCCTTCCAGAAGGGGAGGTATTGCCGAATGCCTATCTATCTGTGTGATAGAAGCCTAGTAGGATACCATCTATTGTTTAATTGCTTGTCAAGTACTAAAGGCTGACCACCTTCTGTACTAACTATGCGATATAACAAGTGTTCATGATCATAGTGATCTCTCAATAAAATCTTTTACTTCAATACGATGGATCAAGCTTTCGAAGATGGAAGCAGCTAGAAAGGAAGTAGTATCAGTGCGGTGGTATTCCGAATCTAACGCGTTCGTGATACTAAGGTTGACGCAATTATTAAAAGGTTATAGAATGCTAACGAACAAAAGTGTAACCAGTATAATATTAGGTACGAAAGATAGTAACGATTACGAACTGGAAAAGAGTGGGTATTGAGAAGCAAAACCTATAGCGCAAGAAGCTATGATGAGAGTCTGTGTGATAGACTTGAAAGAATTTGGAATGATCACTTAACACGGATTGAGTTTTCTTACGAAAATAGATCGTATGTTAGTATCGAGATGTCGCCTTATGAGATCCTTGAGGGAACACAATGTCGATCTCCCTTACGCTAGGATGAAGTTGTAGAGCGCAAGATGCTCAGACCAGCAGTGGTCTAAAGGACCAGAGATATAATAGATCTAATCAGAGGACGGCTGGTAGTAGCCCAAGATGGACATAAGAAGTATGTTGATTTGACACAAAAGGACAAAGAATAGGAAGTAGGGGACCTAGTGTTGTTATAGGTATTCCCTTGGAAAGGATGGATGAGGTTCAGAAAGAAAGGAAAGCTAAGCCCACGAATTGTTGGACCCTTGGAGATATTAAGACGTATTGGGAAGTTAGCATATGAGCTAGCCCTACCCCCAAACCTGTAGCAAGTTCATAACGTGTTCTACGTATCAATGTTAAGGAAGTGTAATCCGGATGCCAGACAAATAGGGGCATATGAGCGCATAGACATGTAACCAGACGTAACCTATATGGAGCGACCGGGAAAGGTTATAGATTGAAAAGGAACAAGTGCTTAGGAGAAGGGTTATCAAACTAGTCAGAGTTTGATGATAGAACCACAATGTGGGAAAATTGACTTGAGAGTTAGAAAGTGCAATGCTAAGAAAGTATCCATATTTATTTTCTATCTGATTCTGGGACAGAATCCTTTTAAGGAGGGGAGACTGTAATAACCCCAATTTTTGAAACACGGATAAATAGTAACTTTTGCTGATGATGCTGATTAAGGAAAATTATCAGACCACACTATATAGGAGTACTTTGATGGAAATTCTAAGATCGTATTAGTATTCCATAAAGTAAATGAGTGTTTGTAATGGTCGTTAGAATTCAAATCCGGACACTTTGATTTTTCCCGAAAATCCACCAGATACCGAAAGAAATGAGTATAAGGTAACATGATTAAAAGGATTTAAATTCAAGGATTATAAGAGAGGATCATAAAAGGAATATAAAATATTGAGAAAGGTTTAGGGGAACCCAAGTAATAAGATCCCATATATGATCCGTCAAACGACGAACGAGAACGAAAGTTAAGCGAACCGTAAAATAAATAAGCGACCAAGAGACAAGCTTGTACAAGAAGCCAAGGATTGTGACATCATCAAACCACAAGGAAAGGACATGTGTTAAAAAGGTGACACAAGCATTGTGACATAAGCATGACAAAAAGAAGTGTGTTGTTGGTTGATTCTTCGACATGCAAAAGTTACCATGGTAAAAGATCAAAATTTGCCAAGCCAAAAAAGAAATCAACCAAGTAAAATATCATAACACAAAAATTAAAAATTTGACTTTGCTCCCATGAATAGAAGCTCTCGGCCAAAAAAAACCAGCAACTTGAAATTGTCATATCTCCTTCAATACTCACTCAAATGTTGTGTTCTATAGCTCGTTGGAAAGGTATTGAGATGGCCTACAACTCTTGTTCACAAGTATCGTCCAAATAAGCAAGGTAAGACCCTAAATTTTACAGTTCTTTAGATCATACTTTTAGAAATTTCAAAGCCTAACTTTATGTTCTTGATTTCTTTGGAAAGATCAAGCTTGTAGGAGGCTCCCTAAGGCTTCCTAGCAACTTAACACCTACCAAGGAAGGTATAAACTTCAAACTATAGCCTTTACTTTTACTATTAGTGAGTTTGATGGTCGGTTTTCAAAATGAGAAGCATGATCTTTGATTATTAGTAGTTTGATTTGAAATTGGAGTGATTTGGTGCATGAATCTTGTTATAGTTAATAGAACTTGATTGTGGTTGGTTGAGATGAAGAATCTGGAGAATAAGGACTGGTATAGTATTATGTAGTTAATGTTTTGATGTGTTAATAATTGTGGGTTGTTTGGTGAGGTTTTGGTGTAGTGAGAAACTTGGAAAACTCGTAAATATAGCCGTCGTAATACCCATTTTCCTTAGACTGTTGTACATGAATCTCGGACCAGATAACTCACTGACGAATATTTAAATTTACCATGTTTAGCTAGATCATGTCGTAAGCTTCGTTTTGGTATGTGGTTCGCTTATATCCGATTTACGGTTTAGGAGAAACGACCGTTTTAAGTAACGGCGTTTCACGAACGAACCTTTACCCCTCACTTTACTTTGAAACCTTGGTTAAGGCCCTTAAATGATTAATTGGGGTATGAAACAATTATGTAAAGTGGATTAGGCAGTTGGTAGAGTACTCGCGAAAGAATCGCCTTAAAATTCTTAATGTTTAATTTATTAAAAATGGTGGAGCCGAGTGTACTCGAACGACTTATGTGATTCGTTAAACGTAGGAGTGACCATAAGCGAACGTTAGGGTTCAATTGGTTAAAGTCTAGTTTCTTAAGCGACCGGGGTTTAATTCCGACTTATGTTGTTGTTCATAGGTTATCGGACCCACTCTAAGCTTAAGTCTATCCGGGAACACTCAGGCAAGTTTTCTACCCGTTATACTGTTGTTGTGATGTATACATATGTATATGCATTATCTTGTGATAGATGCATGGTGGTTAATTAGCAAATCTTGCGATGTATTGGAGCATGTGATATGGTATATATGCATGTCTGTTTCGTAATCTTGATATATATTGTTGATTCAATTTCTTATATGTTGCATAATACATATGCTAGAGATAAGCAGTAGTTGCGTATACCCTTAGTATAGGGGACCCAAAGGTAAACATTTTCTAAAATCGGGAGTCGATGTTCCCGAGTATATTATATATATATTTATATATATATATAGATATAGTTTTCAAAACTATGAATCGAATAAGGTTTATTCGATAACTTTATTTTATTAATGAATATTATTTTGAATATTCTTTCGAGGGCTTATGACTCCGTCTATTTTATTAATGAATATTATTTTGAATATTCATTCGAGGACATATGACTCCGTTTATTTTATTTAATGAATATTATTATTTGAATATTCATTCGAGGACTTATGACTCCGATTATTTACTAATTATTATTCTTTATTTTATTAAAGAATAATGTGTCGATAATCAAACTCACTTTTGATTATTCAAATAAAGATCCTACTTTCGTATAAGTATATCTTTGGTTATTTAATATTCATTTTAATTATGAGTTTTAAAACTCCTACCTCGATTATTTTTATAAGGATCACCCTTATGGGAATATTATTTAAATAATAATATTCAGATATTTTCTAATATATCGGGACTGATTTATTTTACTAAATCAGCATTACTCCAAACATTCTTAACAATGTTTTCGAGTCTTCAAAATGATTTTTAAAGGTTTGGGCGGATCCCAAAACTCATTTTTTTATATTTAAGATCTTCCTTTCGAAGGGGATTTAAATACTCGCTCAAAACCTGAGGGATCCGGCTCTGAGGTGTATTTTATATTCGTAACAAGGTTGTTGTTTTGATAAAAGAGTTTTTGATTACTTACCCAACACTCGGGAAGTAAAATTCTTGGAACAAGTTAATCCATTAACAGGCACCGCCTGGGAAATATCAGTGAGTTTTCCTTTCCAACTAAATACGACTTCTTGGTGGAGCCGTATCAACAAGTTTCTACTTGGGGAAAGGGGGGACAAGCTTTACGTTTCAGAGTCATGGATTTCATCTGAACTAGGAGTGGCGTAAGTGGTCGAGTGGCGCTGGCCCAGCCTTATTATATTGGTCCAAATGGCCTGGAAGTTCCGTTAAGACGGTCCATTCCTTAGGAGTCCAGTGTTCGGTTGACAAGTAAATCCGACAGGTTCTCCTCTACATGTAGAAATGATGGGGTTGCACTACTGCGACCGGTCATCGTGAGTGGTCTTCCTGGAGCGGCAAACTCCCGTAATGAGTTCATTATCCAATTGGATATTTCTGCAACACTACCCAGAGCACTTCGATAGAAAGGCTACGGCTGAGCGATTGTTGAGTGTTGGCAGGGTCGAGTTTTCAAAATGATGTTTTCATCAAATGAAGTATCTCGTAACTTCATTTCATTTTGATGATATTTCAAAGATTGATTCTATACAAGTTTTGTCTTGTAGCTTAATCTATGGGATGAACTATTTATACATTGAACGGTGGTAGTTCAAGTAGTATACGGAAAAGATATAAGTATATTGGAGTATCTTGTAACTTCATCTTTTAAACTTATATCTAGTAAATGATTATCTTGTGCATGTCAAAGATCTTCAGAAAAACGTTGAGACAAGGTTAGATATATGAGATCACCTTGCAACGATATTTTTATACATTTATAAACTGGAACTCTGTGTATATTATACATGTCAGAGGATTTCAAAGATTGTGAAAAGTATATAGGTATATATATACTGAATATTTTGCGACTTGGTCGCGTTAAGATATCAACTTGGTTAATTTCTTCTTGACCAAGACTTTCATGAGTACTTTGAGAATGCTCATATATTGTTAATTATTATACATATTATTTCGGTGGGCTTGTTGCTCACCCTTGCTTTCTTCTTTTATCACACAACAACAGACAGACAAGATGAACAGGACCCATCTCCCAATTTGCGAGCGGATAAGAAACGTTCCGCAGTTTCCTATAGGCGTTGATGTCGCTGTAGATGAGGTAGGAACTACCAATAGGCTAGGCTTTCAACTTTTGATGTACCAGACTTATGTATCTTTATGAATTGTAATATTGGCAAAGAAATGTAAATTTATTCAAAAACCCTTTTAAGGTGTAACGGTTTATAATTGTGGAATAAAATGACTTGTGTTATTTTTGATATTCATCTATGAGACTATAACTTGTGGTGTGTGTGTGTATATTGTGGGGTCACAGTACTCAGTAGTTGGTTGACTGTTAAGATTAAGTATTGATAAAGGAAATGGAACTCGTGACAACCCGAATCCCCGACCCCGGATTTGGGGGTGTTACATAACTGCTCCAAAATTCTTCTTGAATTTGAGCTTGGAAAATTTCCTGGATAAGAATGCTAGATGCTCATCTATAGCATCCATGTAATCTTGGCTCAATCGTTCTTCATTTTCAGCTACCAGCCCTTAACCTTTGCTCTCACAAACCTTTGAGTATGATGTAGACTCCACAGCTTCAACCTTCATCTCTTTTTCCTTCTCTAGTTCAACAACTAGTGCAATGGATCCTCCTTTCTTCCTTCCTTTCTCCATCCTTTCATCTTGCTCTATTTCAAGCTCATAGGTCTTTAGAATTCCATACAGTCTTTCCAAGGTGAATTTCTTGTAATCTTGAGAGTTTCTGTTGAGTGGCATTATGACACTTTATTACGCTCCGTAAAGCTTTGAATTGGTGTATTTGTACTCAAGTTATTGGTGTTTTAATATGTTTTCTAGTATTTTTGCATTTTTAGGCATTCTTCAGGTAATCAGGTGAATTAGCATTATTTTGGTGCTAATTTGGTGTTAGGAAGGTGTTGGAATAAAAGCTCGCGAAGACCAGCTTATTGCAGTAAGAAAAAAAAGAAAGATCAAGCACACAGCCGCGCCCAAACTACAGAGAGCCAGCGCGCCCGCGTTGATCAAGCACGTGGCCGCACCAGGTCGGGGTTCAAGAATCCTATTTTAACTAGAAGATTGATTTCCGGACTTCTCTGTTGATTAGAACTGCTATATAATCATAACTTTAGGTCGTTTTTCATAACTTATCAAAGGAGAGACATATCAGAGCTAAGGAGAAGATGACAAGAGACCTATAGCACAATTCAACAAAGGCGAAGATGATCTAGTTTATTCTTATGAATCTTTATTTTGACTTGTAATCTTGGATGCTCGTTTCTTGTTTTGTTAAACCTATACTCTTGTGTTAACTTTGTTTTATTATTGGTTATAAAGACTACATTTGTTATACCATGCTTTCATCGGAACCCACGTTGATGATGAATCCGATTACGGGCTAATCGTTATCGCGGGGTTCTAGCGGATTTATTTATGGATTTCTGTATGTTGTGTATATGTTGTGAACTTGATGATTTCATTAACAAAACACCTTGGTAGATTTTACTTGGTGAAAATGTAGCACTCGACGGATAAGGATTTTAGTCCCGACGGATGACTCGATATAGTCCCGACGGATGATGATTTATTATCCATCGAGTGAGTATCTTATGTAACAATAAGTCTGTAGCACATTTCTGCATACACATTGTTTAGAATCTGTAGTAGTACTTAAGTCATGTTGACTTTAACTAGATTTGCAGAATAGATTGATTAATTGTACATAGATGATGTCTTGTAATTCTGCATAAATGAAATGAAGTCTAGTGCCTGATTGCTACCCGACGGATAAACAACAATGAATTCGACGGATGATCAACAACCCGATGGATGATCATTAACCCGACGGATGATCATGAACCCGACGGATAAAGAATTCAAATATCTGTTGACAGTGACAACACAGTCACATGCGTCGAGTGTATGCAAATGGAATGTGGTAGCCTATTCAACTGGGTTTTCGAGAACAAAGAAGCATTGCCATTTTTATGCTATTATGAAAAATATTCAAAGATGCTGGAATAGAGTAATGAAGTAGCATTGTAATAGATAGTTTTTGTTTTATTATCTTGTCTTATTGCTTTGCAATCTTGGTGATATATAAACCAAGAAGCAACAAATAGAACAACTAACTAACTAAGAAACTAAGCAACCAAGAGAGAAACATTTGTAAGCTGAATTCTCAGTATTTCTCTGTATTCTTAGTTGTTCATTTGTAAGAAGCTGTGAGCTTTTTGTACACAGAGTTCTCTCGATACATATTATATATCTCTGGTGGAATCATTCAAATCCACCAGAAAGTTTTTAAAGACTCTTGTTTTTAATTACTTGTGTTTTGATTCATTTCAAGTGATTATTCCATATTCTGCTAATCAATTCACACTGATATATATAATTGAGTTACAACTAATTTTATTCAAGAAAATGTTTCAAGAATTCCATTCAAACCCCCTTTTGTAATTCTTGTTCTATTGTTAAGGGACTAACACTGTAGTTGATTTGTTTCGATGCCTTAGTGTGTGGAAATTGTATGATAACCTAGTATTGGTTGTGCTTATACGTCTTATGAGCTTCGTGAACTTATAAGAGAGTGTGTTAATCTTTAATGAAGCGAAAGTGAATTTAAGGATTTAGAACTTGTTATGCTAGCATAGGTTCATGTACTTGTTATGCATGATTCGTGGGTAATTTTAACCATCTTACTTGCCCTATGTAATCACGATAGATATGTTAGATATATTTGATAATGTCATGTCTAATATGATTTGTGTTTAGTTTTCAGATATTACTTAAATAGGACAAATCAGTACTTAACTGGAAATCAGCACTTATACTGAAGACATAACTTAAGATATCAGAACTTAAGTTATCAGAAGATATTTATCAGGAGATAATATCAGGACTTAAGATGACTTTCAGATAAGGCAGATGACTGATTGAAAGGAAAGAAGATCGAGACTAAGACAGAAAGAATTATGCATGAAGAAGGAATTCTACGAAGAATAGAATACTTGGAAGAAAAGATAACTAGTTGATATATTTTAGGAAGCAGATTTATATTCCATATCAATTAGAGATTATCTTGTAACTGTGTAGTATATAAACACAAACATAGGGTTTACACTATATGTGTTATCATTATCGAGAATAATATTCATTGTAACCATAGCAGCTCTCGTGATAATTTGTTCATCACTGAGAGAGGACAGTTCCATATTGTAACAGAGTTTAATAAAGTTTGTTTTATGTTACTTGTGTTCTTTAATTCGATTTGATTGTGCTAAACACTGTATTCAACCCCCTTCTACAGTGTGTGTGACCTAACAAGTGGTATCAGAGCCTTCTTTTAACATACAAACAGTTTAAGATCCAAAATCAATCATGTCTGAAGTAGAAACTCTAACCAAGTCCATCAAAACTGAAGAACCTCCAAAGACTCAAATCCATAGTCGATATGAGACTATTAGAGTTCCCATACTGAAACCATCTGAATATCCCATATGGAAGGTGATGATGTCTATGTTTCTGGAAGCTACAGATCCAGAATATCTTGACAGGATCAATGAAGGACCACACAAGCCAACCAAACTCACTGTTGCAGTTGCATGTGAACCAACAAAGTCTGTACCAAAGGAGAAGAGTGATTACACTGCTGAAGATATCTCCTCAATTGCTAAGGATGCGAAGGTACGACACTTGCTACATAGTGCCATTGATAATGTAATGTCAAACAGGGTAATTAACTGCAAGACTGCAAAGGAGATATGGGAAGCCTTAGAGATAAGATGCTAGGAAACTGATTCAATTAAGAAGAACAGGAAGACAATACTCACTCACGAGTATGAACACTTTGACTCAAAGTCTGATGAGTCATTAACTGGTTTATATGACAGATTTGTCAAACTCTTGAATGATTTATCACTAGTTGATAAGGAATATGATCTTGAAGATTCAAATCTTAAATTCATGTTAGCTCTTCCTGAAAGTTGGGATTTGAAGGCCATATCTATAAGAGACAACTATAATCTTGAAGAAACAACTCTTGATGAAATTTATGGGATACTCAAGACTCATGAACTTGAGATGGAACAAAGAAGCAAGAGGAAAGGAGGAAAGTCAAGGACGGTTGCTCTTAAGGCTGAGGAGGAATCCCCCAAAGTAGCTATCTCAAAGAAAGGCAAGGGAAAAGCTCTCATCACAAAGTATGATACTGAGTCATCAAGTTCTGATAGTGATGATGACTCAGAAACTGAAAGCTTACCTGAGATGGATGCTGATGAGGAGATGATGAAGCTGTGTGCTCTTATGTTGAAAGGAATCACAAGGATTGCATACAGGAAATTCAGAAAGGGAAAGAAGTTCTCCAGGAAAGGTGCAAGTTCTGATAAGAAGAGTTTCAGAAAATCTGAAGGCAAAGGAGGAAAGTATGACAGAGGAGATTACACAAATGTCAAATGCTACAACTGTGGTGAGAAAGGCCACATATCTCCTGATTGCAAGAAAGTGAAGAGTGACAAAGGCAAGGCTCTTGTCACAAAGAAGAAAAGCTGGACAGACTCTTCCGATTCTGAAAGTGAGGAGAACTATGCCTTGATGGCAAATACTGATAGCAGTTCTGATGCTGCTGAGTTAAAGGTACCTCAAACTACTTATGCCTTTCATACTGATGATATTAATGAGTTGAGAAGATATCTTAAAACCATGTTTATTAGTTATAGAGATCAAACTTTAACATGTGAAAGATTAATTTCTGAAAATCTTGCTTATAAAAAGAGAAATGATTATTTAGAAAAAGAGTTAGTCATGTTCCATCAAACTCAGAAAGATAGAGATGATGTTTTCTATGTTAGGGATGAAGTACTTAAAATGAATGAATCTCTAAAAACTGAGTTAGAAAAGGAAAGAGAGATTATCAGGACTTGGACTAACTGTGGCAGAACAACTCAGAATTTGTTAAGTAGTGGAAACTGGAAAGAAGGCTTAGGTTATGGAGATGATAAGAATGATAAAGGAACTGTAGAAATTAAGCCTATAGTTGTTAAACAAAAGCCAAAGGTAAAACCTGTTAAGTTTGTAGCTGTAAAGTCTAATACTGAGAAATCAGAAGTTAAAGAGGAATTAACTTCTGACAAACTAAAACAGGAAAAGCCAACTGAAGTTAACATATGCTTAATGACTAAGAAGCAGTTTAAGTACAAGCTGAAAGATGTTAAGAATGTAAACAAGGTACAGTCACCTAGGAAAAATAGGAATGGAAAGGAAGGTGTGAATAAACGCAATGATTATAAGCCTGTTCCTAATGCTCTTAGAAAAACATGTCATAACTGTGGAAATGATAATCATCTGGCTTCTTTTTGCAGGAAGAATAAGAACATAAACTCCTTACCTTCAAAGTCAGGAGTTAAAGAGTCTGTCTGTTAGATATAGGCCATAAAATCCTTGTTTTCATTGTGGTAGTTTATAGCATTCCATTTATACTTGTAAGGAATATCATAGTTTGTACTATGATTATTATCAAATAAAACCTTCTTTAAAGAAAGTTAGCATTGTTCCTTCTAGTATAAGTTCAAATGCAAAGTCTGATACTGTAAATGCTGATAAGAAAAATGTTAACATAAACTCTGATACTAAATCCACTGCAATGTTAACAAACTTAATAAGGCCAAAGGATCCAAGCAAGTCTGGGTCCTTAAAACTAATCATTAGTGGTCTTTGTGATTGCAGGGCAACATGAAAAACATCCTAGTTCTGGACAGTGGATGCTCAGTGTTACGACCGACATTTTATGTAATATTATCTGTGGATTTTGTGTGATATTAAAGCCGTAAGTGAATATACTTAATGGTTGTACCTTGTGTGAATGAAAAATTTCTGCATTTTAAATTTGCTTTATGTAGTATATGATTTTTCAAAGCGAGAGTTTATTTATTTCCCTTATTCTTAATTTATAAGGAATATTCTAAACCTTGTAGAAATTTTCTTTTAAAAGTTATTTTATTCACAAATTTCAAAAGTGATTTTATAAAATTTCTAAAAATCCAAGTTATTTTATGGTATTTTATTTTATAAAAATAAATCTTTACAAATTTTATTGGTTATAATTATCAAATTACATAAGAGACCTTGCATGCAAATCACCCTTCTATTCTCTCAAAGGGCAAATAAGACTTTTCCAACCCCACTAACTCATTTGATTATTACCAAATTACTACATTAGCCTTGCATGCAAAATGACCTAACTTTAGCTAAAGGACATTTTTGTAAGTTCTCACTTCCACTCATTATTTGTCAACCAAAAAGCATAAAACAAAAGTTTAAGTGGGAGAAGTCATTCCACTCATTTCACACTCCAACACCCCACAAATTTTTCTCCTCCCCCCTCCCACCATTGCTCTCGGCCGAAGGCCTATTTCCCCACCCCCTTCCATTTTTCAATTCATTCTTCATCTTCCCAAGTGTAAATCTTCTACTTACATTCATCTTATATACTTTCCAAGTGTTTTGTGACTTGGAAGTTGAAGTTCCATTGATGCATGTGTAGTTCTTATGTGATCTCCAAAGAGAAACTCTTGATTCTTGTGAATTCAAGAGCTCTTTATGAGATATATTATGTATATGTGCTAACTAAGTGTTTTATGGAGATATCATGCTTTAAAATCCTTTGCATGCTACTGAAATTTCATTATATATCCTGTAATATCCGGCTAATCCCAGAAAACTTATGACTTCTGTAGGAGTCTTGGGTCTTTCCCAATTCATTACAGCTTCTATCTTGGATGGGTCCACTTTGATTCCTTCTTTATTAACTACATGACCAAGAAATTGCACTTCCTTTAGCCAAAATTCGCACTTTGAAAACGCAGCAGCTTTAGACTCTATTGGGCAGATTGCCAAGACTCCTTTTACTTTTAGAATGCTTGATTCCATGGTCTTTGCAGAACTCTTCCATAATCAAATTCTTGAACTCAGTGTCATTATCACTTTTTATGATTTTCACAGAGTCTTTAACCAATTTATTCAGTTGTTTGACATGATCAATCAAGATAGATGCAGTTTCACTTTTTGTGTGCAAGAAATACACCCTTGTGTATCTGGTGAACTCATCCACTATGACCATAGCATATTTCTTCTTTGCAATAGACATGACATTCACTGGACCAAATAGATCAACATGTAGTAGGTGATAAGGCTCAAGAATTGAAGATTCAGTCTTGCTCTTGAATGAAGATTTTCTTTGTTTTGCCTTTTGACATGAATCACAAAGGCCATCAGGAGCAAATACTGATTTTGGCAGTCCTCTCACAAGATCTTTCTTGACTAGTTAATTTATATTGCTGAAATTTAAATGAGAGAGTTTCTTGTGCCAATCTCAGCTTTCTTCAATTGATGCTCTACTTAACAGACATATTGCAGAACCATCAGAACTTGTTGAAAGCTTGGCTTCATAAATGTTACCATGCATGTATCCTTTCAGAACAACTTTGCCACTCAATATAGTCCCGACAAATGATGACTTATTATCCATCGAGTGAGTAGCTTATGTAACAATAAGTCAGTAGCACATTTCTGCATACACATTGTTTAGAATCTGTAGTAGTATTTGAGTCATGTTGACCTCAGATATACAGAATAGGTTAATTAATTGTACATAGATGATGTCTTATAATTCTGTATAAGTGAAATGAAGTCAAGTGCCTGATTGCTACCCGACGGATGAACAAACAATGAATTCGACGGATGATCAATATCTCAACGGATGATCAAGAACACGATGGATAAAGAATTCAAATATCTGTTGACAGTGACAACACAGTCACATGCGTCGAGTGGATGCAAATGGAATGTGGTAGCCTATTCAACTGGGTTGTCGAGAACAAAGAAGCATTGCCATTTCCATGCTATTATGAAGATATTCAAAGATGCTGGAATAGAGTAATGAAGTAGCATTGTAATAGACTAGATAGTTTTTGTCTTATTATCCTGTCTCATTACTTTGTAATCTTGGTGATATATATAAACCAAGAAGTAGCAACTAGGGAATTATCTAAGATACAAGCAGAGAAACATTTGTAAGTAGAATTCTTAGCATTTCTCTGTACTCAAGTTGGCATAGAAATGATGTCCTCCTATCTCAACATCACACCTCGTGCATACTCGGTCGACAGAAACTTGATTCTTATTAGCTAATTCTATCATTAATGCTTGTTCTAACAACTTAACTTCACAATGCAGTTTATCGACAAAATCTTGAGAAATAAATGACCTGGTAGCTCCAGAATCAAATAAAACTTTAGCATCTACGGAGTTGACTGGAAGCGTACCTGCAACCACGTCTGAACTCTGAACAGCATCCTTCATAGTCATGTTAAATGTCCTGGCCTTTGGTTGGTCCTTTGCTGGTGGTCCTTCAATCCTTGGCACATTCTGAGATGGAGCACCTGTAAGCCTTGGGGTGTTGCTCGTCGTACCTTGTGTTGGGCGATTCTTGGAAATATGCCCTGGCTTTCCACACTTATAACATCCAGTTCCCACATTCTGACCTTGAGTCTGATTCTGACACACATTAGCAAAGTGTCCCTTCCTGCCGCACTTGAAACACGTCACATTAGCATTACAATTCCCAAAGTGCTTCCTACCATAAAACTTACAATCTGGTATTGGTGGACGATTGGGCCTCTGCTGGTTTGAATTCTGAAAACGGTTGCCTTGTCCTCCATTTCCTGATTGTGGTCTTCTGAATCCCATATTCCTATTACCCTGAAACTCTGGCCTTTTGTTGAAACGGCCCTGAAAGTTACCTTGCTGCTGACCTCCTTCTGAGGTTTCTATCTTCCTTTTCTTCCCATCCTTTCCTTTCTGAGACATGTCACTTTTACTTTCAATCACCATTGCTTTCTGAACCACTGCCACATATGAAGTCAACTCAAACATGGCTACTCTGTTCTGAATCCAAAATTTCAATCCATGTTCAAACCTTCTTGCTTTCTTTTCATCTGTATCAACCTGGTCTGGCACGAACCTTGCTAACTCAGTAAACTTAGCCTCGTATTCCGCCACGGTAAGATCACCTTGGGTCAGGTTCAAGAACTTAATCTCCATTTGATTCTTCATATACCTCGTAAAATACTTCTCCAGGAACAACTCTGTGAATCTCTCCCAAGTTATAAACTCACCTCCTTCTAATGCTCGTGTGGATTCCCACCAATAGTTCGCCTCGCCCTTTAGAAAGTAACTTGCAAACTTGGTCTTCTGTTCAGTTCCAGCTCCGACTAATTCAAAAGCCTTTTCCATCTCCTTGAGCCATGCATTAGCTTCCACAGGATCAGCACTTCCTTTGAACTCAGGTGGCTTCACTACTTGAAACTGCTTAAAAGTCACTGCAGGTGGTGCTGCTTCTTGCTGCTGCTGTTGCTGTTGTTGTTGTTGTTGTTGCTGCTGCGTAAGATGCAACATCTACTGCTGCATCAGTCCCAACATCTGGATAATCGCTGGATCCGTACGGCTCTGGGTACGATCCTCTCCTGAATTATTCCTTCTCTTTGGTGACATTATTCTGGTAAGAAAACAAGCAACATATATAATAATCTGTCGAGCATTGTGTCAAATATGTAGCAATTCTTTAGCATATCAAAATTTGCAAACATTATCTCCTCTCAAAACATCATAAACTTGCTACCATATTAACACAAGCGACATGATTATCACATAATCTTGCTCATTATCTCGAAAATGATAACCCAAAGAAAATTTACTTCGAATTATCCAAACCTTTTAAATCAGGGCTTGAAATCTTAAATAAACCAACAAAATAGCAGGGCAATAACACAAGGCCTAAAGCTAAACATAAAACAGGGAACTTAAATAACTTAACTATAACCTAACCCAATAACCTAAATTTAATCCTATAAACCTCATGAGCAGAAATATTCTACTCATGACTTGGAACTAGCAGCGATAATATTCACCTTGAAGATTTGGAGACATTATCTATATGGAGAAAGATATGAAATTTATACGGATCATAAGAGTTTGTAGTACATATTCACGCAAAAAGAGCTTAACCTGAGACAGATGAGATGGTTGGAGTTGATCAAGGACTATGATTGCACAATTAACTATCATCCAGGTCTAAGATTGCCGTTTCGTTGACAAAGTTGACGAGAAAAAACGAGAAGTTTGTTTGGACAGAAAGGTGCGAGGATAGTTTTCAAGAGTTAAAGAAGAGACTGGTAACCGCCCCAGTGTTGGTATTACCAGATGATAAAGGGGAATTCATGATATTCAGTGATGCTTCATATAAAGGACTTGGATGCGTGTTAATGCAACACGGGAAGGTAATAGCATACACGTCAAGGCAACTCAAGCCGCACGAGCAAAAGTATCCAACGCATGATTTGGAATTGGCAGCAATTGTGTTTGCTCTTAAGATTTGGAGGCATTATTTGTACGAGGAAAAGTGCGAGATTTACACGGATCATAAAAGTTTAAAGTATATCTTTACTCAGAAAGAATTGAACATGCGACAAAGAAGGTGGTTGGAATTGATCAAAGATTATGATTGTGCGATAAACTATCATCCTGGAAAGGCAAATATGGTAGCTGATGCTTTAAGTCGAAAGGAAAGGTTGAATATGTTAACGTCATCGGAAGGATTGATCAAGGACTTTGAAAAGATGGAAATAGAGGTGCAGACTCCAGAATATGGAGGTGAAGCTATATATGCAATGTTGTTTCAACCCGAGATTTTGGAAAAGATTCGATGCTGTCAAGAGAAAGTGATGAATCGTGAAAAGGATAAGTTGACGGGAGAAGAAATTAAAGCTCAAAAGGATGGAAAAGGGATATACCGTGTTAATTCACGTATTTGGATACCTAATGTCATGGAACTAAAGCACGAGATTTTGCAAGAAGCGCATAACTCGAGATTTTCAATTCACCCTGGGAGTACGAAGATGTACCAGGATTTAAAAGAAAGTTATTGGTGGCCAAACATGAAAAAGGAAATTGTGGAATGGATAAGTAAATGTTACATGTGCCAAAGAGTCAAAGCGGAACATCAAAGGCCAAGCGGATTGCTTCAGCCACTGGACATACCCGAATGGAAATCGGAGCATATAGCGATGAATTTCGTGGTAGGATTACCTAAAACCAAGACAAATCATGATGCGATTTGGGTGGTAATCGATCGGTTAACGAAGTCAGCGCATTTCTTGCCGATAAATGAAAGGTTTTCATTGGAAAAGTTGGTCAAATTGTATTTGGATGAGATTGTGATGCGTCATGGAGTTCCTGTGTCTATCGTGTCCGATAGAGACCCAAGGTTTAACTCGAGATTTTGGCAATAATTCCATGATCATTTGGGAACTAAGTTGAAAATGAGTACGACATATCATCCGCAGACAGACGGACAAAGTGAAAGGATAATTCAGACAATTGAAGATATGTTACGAACATGTGCAATAGATTTTAAAGGAAATTGGGAAGATCATTTGCCCTTAATTGAGTTTTCCTACAACAACAGTTATCACGCGAGTATTGGCATGCCGCCTTATGAAGCATTGTATGGAAGAAAGTGTAGGTCCCCTACTTATTGGGACGAAGTTGGTGAGCGCAAATTAATTGGCCCAGAGCTAGTTGAATAAATGAAGGAAAAGGTCGAAATGATTCAAAAGAGATTAATTGCAGCTCAAGATCGATAAGCGAAGTACGCAAATCAAGAACGTAAAGATGTGCAACTCGAATCTGGAGACAAAGTCTTGTTAAAGATATCTCCTTGGAAAGGTTTAACTCGATTTGGAAAGAAAGGAAAGTTGAGTCCTAGGTATATATGACCATTTGAAGTATTACGTCGAGTTGGGAAAGTGGCATATGAATTGGCGCTACCTCCGCAAATGCAACATCTGCACAATATATTTCATGTATCTCTTCTAAAGAAGTATAATGCTGATGCGAGCCATGTGATCGAGTTGGAACCAGTGGAAATCCAACCAGATTTGTCCTATGTAGAACAGCCAGTGCGAATTTTGGATCGAAAAGAAAGGACGCTTAGAAATAAAGTTATACCTCTAGTTAGAGTGTTATGGAGAAATCCATTAGTCGAAGAATCGACTTGGGAGTTATAAAGCAAAATGAAAGAAAAGTATCCCCATCTATTTGCTTAGATTAGATTCTGGGGACAGAATCCTTTTAAGGAGGGTAGATTATGACGACTGAGAATTTTGTGATGTAATTAAGTCAATAAAGTATGTGTTATGTGATGTGATTATAATTATGTGACTAAGTGTTGATTAATTGTCTTTTCTGTATATTAGAATATAGGAGCGTAAATCAAAACGTTCCAATTTAAAGAGTCAGCTTAGAAGTTAAGCTGTGGTGTCAGGCCATCAGGTAGAACGGAATCCATCCTAATAAGGAGTTAAAGAATATAAAATGTGAATTATGAAATGAATGTTTAAATAAAGTATTTCATCCTAAGTGACGTGTCGATTGATAATGATAATGAGAAGCATAATCGAAACGCTGAGCGTCGGGCCGTCAGGTTGAACGTGACCCGGTACACGTAGAAAAGGATAAAGATTAAAGAATGATAAATTCTATGATCAGACCTGAGTCGTTATGTGATTATATATGTGAGATTGTTGTCTGTGTGCATGACTATGTGTTCTGTGACATTTTTTTGGATTATGTGATTTAAATAAAGGTTTAATTAACCTTCGCGCATTTTTATAAAATCATCCGAGTAAGATAAAAACATGGGATTTGTTCTGATATTTTCTTAGTAGTCCCAGAGACTTTTTAAAAATGATGAGCGGATTTATTTGATGGTCTTTGCATTTTTAAATTGATTTTATATGGAAAATGTTATTATTAAAGCGAGCTTGCGAAATTCATATAAAATCAACCGTCTGCTCAAAAATCTATTATGAGTAATGGTTAAAAAGCTAATTTCGAGATCTACGTGTTAAAATCGTCACTTGCAATAATTTTCGACTTTCCGAGAGAAAAATATTTTATATCTAATTTTTGTTGCATTTGAGTAAAAAGAAAAGGGACAATGAGCATAAAAAGGAATTAGTGAATTACAAGATTGCCCTTGCTTTGGTAGTATATAAATCCATTTGCCCCCCCTTTTTTCTTTTTCCTCCCGTGCACCCCATTTCCCTTTCTCTCTTTTTCTTTCTTTCCTTCACTCTCTCTCTCGAACACTCTCACTCTCTCTCTCGGCTCTCTCCATCTCTCATCTCTCTCACTTGCATGCAACCCTCAAACTTTACTCAAACTCAAAAATATTGCTTCCTCTAGACTTTATTTTCGGTATACTTCTCGATTTCCATTTGCATGTAAGTGTTTGCAAGTGTTTTGATGATTAGTCACTATGGTGGTGTTCACGGAAAATGATTTCTTGATACATAACTATAAGAGCGATTTCAAGATATTTTTGTGGTCATAAACTCGAGAGGAGACCCGTTATGGGCTCTCTCAAGTTCGACCACCACCGGATATGATCCAAGGAGAGCCGGTGGAGTTTCTATGATATGATAATTTGATTTTTTAGCTTTGCATGTTATGATTTCTTGAAAGCTCGAAAAAGGGTTTTGTTTCTTTTGTTGAAACTCGAATATGTGATTGATAAAATGATTCCATTGATTGTTTTAGGAAGTAAATGGATGTGTGTAGGTGATTGTTGCTTAGAAAAATCAAAAATCAAGGTTTGCATGTTGGATTATACTTCGGCTTTTTGCTAATTAAAAAGAGGAATTGGATTTGATGAGTTGATCTTAGTAAACACTAAGCTTATTAAGCATAAAAAGTAATTGCATGTTAGTTTTAAAGAAGATCAAGTTGTGCATGTCAATATTTAGTCCTTGAGTTGTGAATTTGATTCTTGCCGAATGGAAAATGAGTTTAAAAGGGATTAATTTGTTGATTAAGTGAATGCATGTTGGTTGAATGAGTTAATTAAAGTTAGAAACGCTAGGTGATGCATGGTTTGGTGTTTAAATGAATGGAATAATCTAGTAAAGGATTAAAATAAGTGGGAAATGTGATATATAACCTTGCATGTCAAAATTGATTCTTGCATGTTTGATTTATGGAAAAAAACCCGAATGGGTCTTAGGAGTAAAAAAGAGGAATTAAGTTGGTTTTGTCAATTATCTTAATTGCTAGTGGAAACTTGATTGCATGACAAAGATTGGGGTGGTGCTTATGTTCGAATTTTGATGATTAAAAGAAGGCGTTGATTTTGATTTTTAATGTGATTATGATTCGGATTTTTGATTAAAAAGGATGAAGTTTAAGTGCGTAAATGACTCTTGTGATTTGCATTAGTTGTGCTTGATTATATGAGATCGAAATTGAATATATATGGTTGTGTTTTGTATGTATGGTTTGAATTAAGGAATAAAAGAAAAAGAAAATTATATCGTTTGTTATTAAGAGCTATAAGTGACAGCTATGGTCGAAAAAGAGTTATATTAGTGTGATTTGAGAAATAGCTAAGGTTAAGCAAGTACGCTTTGATTGTTAAGTATATAAGGATATAAAAGTTGCGAGAAAAGGATATGCTATATGTTATGTGCTATGTGCTTATGTGTATAAGCTATAATCGTATACTCGAGTCAAAGATATAATCGAGTTATCATATTGAGTGATTGTTCCGAGAACGAGAGTTGAGAATCTGATTAAGGTTTTGGTTTTGATTGTAGATTCGGAGCGTGAGGGCATTCAGGCTAGGAAAGGGAAGGATATACTAGGTGGCAGTAGTTCAACCTTCAGGAAAGCAAATTCAGGCAAGTAACTCTGATTACTTGTGTAAATGGTTATAAAGAGAATGTTGTTCATACCATGTAGAGTATTGAACTATTTAATTATGAAACCCTGATATTGATACCCTGCCTTTGTTCTTGATAAACTATTATTGATAAGCTTAATGATTCAACCCTTTGATAATCTGTCATTTCTGTTCAAGTTATCTATCAAGCCATGGATTATATTGAACCCTCTGATTATCCTTGTTAAACCTGTTTAATGATACCCTGTTTTCCTGATCACCCTATTGATCCCTAAACAGATGTTGATCCTTCTAACTTAAGTGCTTTATTATCCCTGATACAGAATCCTTATGAATTGTTCCTTGCGTATCTTTGAATCACTCCATGAACTTTGTTTCCTTAAAATCTGAATTAAGAATGAGTTTCGACTTGAAAGAGTCCGAATGATTTCAAATTCTTGGTAATGATAAAATGGATTTTAGAAAACCTATTTGTTTTTTTCCAACTCAAGGTTTTCCAAATGAATTCCTAATTGATTGGATTAGGACGTAAGAGGCTAGTGGGACTAGTCCAGTCATGGTAAGAGGCTAGCAGGGCTAGTCCAACTTAAGGCTGAAATTATGCCGATTAGTACCTTAAAGACCGGAATGGAGGTCGGTACGGGCTGATCACCCGTATATAATGAAATGGAAAGATAAAGTGATCCAATCAATGGTTCTAAATGATTATTTAAAAAGGGAACTGAAACTATCTATTCAGTAAAATTGATTCTTGAAAATGAAAATGGTTTATATTGTTTTGAAAAGAGTTGATTATGTCAATATGAAGCTTAAAGCTCGAGAACCCTAGTAGTTGCATTTGTTGATCATATGATTGATTCCATATAATGAAATACTGTTGCTTTCCTCTATTGAAAGATCTATTCTGATTCTTTAATGATTTGTGATGAATGTCGGCTTTCGTCCTGCATTGAGCCTTGTTCCTTGAAAGCCCCACATTATCCTTCAAAACCTTTCCTTTACCCAAAAGCTTGAAATCTGCCACCTAGATCAAATAAAATAGAATGCCCTGAGATTGGTAAAGCATATTGTGAATTGATATTGTAGAACTGCTATATAGTTACTTGTTGAGTTTTATACTCATTTATTTTGTTTTAATCTAACCATGGCAGTTAAGCAAGAATATGGCCAGGCTTAGGACTGCTCGTAAGAGCGTACCTGGTGGTCCCTTTCGTGTTGAGGGCTTCCGGTTGCCAGAGCAGGTAGTGGTATTTATGAGTGAGCTCGTGCCTAGAAAGAAGTGTTTAAAGATACAATGGGTTATATGTCGGTTCCCAGCCAGAATCGATACTGTTTATTTAATAATATTTTAGGTTTGTAAGTTATATTTTATGATTGGTAGTTGTAATCTTGTCTCATACTTTATCCTGTTGATCCTGTTAGTAGTTAATCGGGGTTTATGCTTATATAATTATAGATTAGAGGTGTATGAGTCCTCATTTCCTAACCCCGAGATTGAGGGCGTCACATGATTTATATTTTTAGAAAGGTGTTAGCAATTTGTTTTTATAGGAATTTAGGCTTAGAGGTTTGAGGTGGTTTGATGATTGAGTTTGTTGGCTTTGAAGGTTGAGCTTGGTTTGTTTGGATTTTTAGGGTTTGTTGTGATTCTGAGCCATCTTTCATCTTCTTGCTTCTCCTCTCTTCTCCTCTTTTCTTGTCACCATCCTTCTTCTCATCCTTGCTACTAGTTGCTCTTGAAGATTGACTTAGATTTGAGCCACAAGGTTTTTGTTCATCATGCTTCTACCCAGCATCATCCTGGTCATTTCTTAAATTAAACTGAGTGGATGGCAACATGGTGTCAACATTCCTGAGATACCTTTCAAGAATCCTGATCATTTCTTCATCTTCAATTTGCTTGGTCTTTTTATACTTCAAATCAGCTTGAAGGTCATGATCAGCCTCATATTCCCTCTCACATAGTTTTTGGGAACAAGGAAATATTTGTATTTCTTGGTTGTTGGACATAGATAAGCTTCAGGAAAAACTGTTATCTATGCATTTTTGAGCTCATGGAGAAGTTGAGTGTCTTCTGGGATGACTGGATTTACTCTGTCAATCATTACATCCAGTTCAGATGCTCTTAAGGTTTTAAGATTTGAAAGAGACACCTGAAGACATCTTTCCACACCACCATCATTGATATTCACAAAAAATATTTTCTCCAAGAAATTATCAATTTTTACAACTGCTATCCTGATGAAGTTGATGTTTTGGCTAAAGCTTTCTTGTAAGTCATGTAGCTTTTTTAAAGAGACATTATTAGTACTGTAAGAAGTTCACTGAATTCCTAGTCTTGATTAGGTCCTTCTGTAGCCTTTAGAAGTCTTTCTTTTCCAACATCAACTTGAGCATTTGAAGAGCTTTGACCAACCTGAATAGGCTCTTTAGACTTAGCTTTAACATCCGTGGATTGTTGAATCCTAGTCTATTCGCCCCCTTAGTCTTGGTGACATGCATGTATAGGGGAGTTAGAATTTTAGGCCATATTTCTTCAGGTAGTGAGGGAAGTGGAATGTTGAGTTTCCCTATGATGGCTCCCAAAGTAATAGAATTTTGCATTTGGAGATGCTTGTGAGAGTCCACTAGGGTTTTGATATCTGTCTATTGACTCTGCACCAAGGATGTAAGAGCTTGAACCTGTGCACTTAGTGAGTCATTTGATGATTTGAGAGAAGAGACTTGGTGTTGCAGTTCTTGAACTTGTAGTGTGGATGAGGATTGAGATGTATAAGAGGTAGAAACTCCAAAAGTGTCCTTAACAGCCTTCTTGATTTCATCCATGAACAAGGCTGAAGGAGTGTATCTGCTTGAATGCATTTGATCCAGCTTCAGTCTTGTGTCATTAGAGTGAATTATGTGATTTTGGACTTTTTCATTCAGAGCCACAAATTAAGTCTTGAGGTTCTTCATATGAGTTTCCATTTCACTGAGATTTATATCTTGACATTTGGTCAGCAAAGTTTATGAATTTGTTTTTGATTTTAGTTTGAGAAGGAATGATTTGATCCATCTTTTCCCTCACCATCTTCATTACTTTATCTTAATATCCAGTCAATGTGATTTGAAGTGCTTTTCCAAAGTTGTGGAAGGCCTTGATTTGAGCTTTGTACACATCGTTGATGGCATCATATACTTCCTGAGGAGTTAGGGATCTAGCATTGCTTCCCAGAATAGTGATATACTCCTCCCTGAATTTGGCTAGCACAACATCCATTACAATAGAAAATTCCTTATCCAGCCAAGCATTACAGTTTACATCCTGACCAGCTTCATCAATAATTTTAGCTTGATTTTCTTCAACATCATCCTGGTAGGTGAGCATGATAGCTTGGTAGTCATGGTTTGACATGTTGGATGTGAGTAGCTGTTGTGATATTTGTGCAAGTCCTCCAAGGTGATCAATTCTAAGATCTTCAATGGTTGAAGGTTGATCTGCAGTTTCTTGGAGCCATTGGGAGATTATGTGAAGTTGTTGAGATTGAGAGGTTGAGGGTTAAGGGTCAGAACCACCTATGACAGAAGTCACAGTTAGACTCACAGATTTCTCTGTGTTTGTGACAAGTTATTGTTCCTCACATGTAGTGGAAACCTCCAATTGAGTTGGAGGGGATTTGACTGGGTTACTGTCATGTGCACCGGTCTCAAACCCTTGTGTGTCTTGCACCACACTGTCACTTAAATGTGCTATACTTGCCTCCTCTATGACGGGGTCATTGGCAATTTTACTCCTAACATCAACTGCTAATGCAATTTCTGCTAGGGTTTTAAGGGGAGTTGTTCCTAGAACAGGAACCTCCAATTGAATTAGAGAGTATTTAGATAGATCCCCCTCAGGAGTACTACCCTCAAACCTAACAGTCTGTGAAGACTGATTTGCACATGAATGTGCATTTATGATCTCCATGGGTTCTTCATTAAAAACTGATGAATCCCCCATATTTGTGTTGATGTCATTAAGATCTACCCTAGCATATAGCCTCTCATCAACTAATTGTGGTTTCTGGATGGTGAGCAAGGTTTCTTGATCAAAGTCACTTGATTGGGGAAATACTTGAGGATTTGATTCAAATGTTTCAGTATAGGAAAAAGAAATATTTGATATAAGATTGTGAAACTCAGAAATGAGTGTTGGTAGCTTCCCTGAATGGATGAGGGAGTTTCAAGGGATGTGCTCTCCTTGTGTGTGCCATCCTTATTTCTCCTACCATACACTTGGATTTGTTCAAGTGTTGGTTGTGCAGGCTCTGTACAAGATGCATTGGGGAGAATGCTCTTTTTAATAGAAATATCACGTTGAGAGGATGTCTCTAGAATCTGTTTTGCCCCTATTTGTACAACTGCATCCTTTTGGGAGGATACAGAGGTGGCTTGAGTGGTCAGCTCAGTTTTCTCAGCCTTCTTTGTTTTTCTGAACAAAGGTGACTAAGGTTGTACTTGTTCCTCACCACTCTCATTCATAACTGTAAGGGTTATCTTCTTTCTCTTCTTTTTACTCACTTCATCCTTTTGAGAGGATGAAGTGGTTTATTTCCTAGATGCTAATGGTTTTGAAGAAGTAAACTCAACCTGGGTAGGTTCCTGTGGGTGTGCCTGTGTTTGTGCTTCCACAGGCTCAGGAACCATTGTTGCACTAGCTTGACTCACACTGGTTCTCATCTTAGGCATAAGGTAAGGATATGTCTTAAATCTTTCAATCAGGAAATGTGTTAACTTAAGACCCACATGTACCTTATTTTTAGGAGAAAGGGATCCAAATAGAATTTTGGACACTTGCTTACAGTTGCCTAATGACCTATCTACACCTTCAAGCATATGTATGTCATTCACTTTTTGATTGAAAGCAGACATAATGAATTTAGGAAGGAGAATTTCTTTACCTCTTGCAGTGAATGGCATGATGAGCCTGATGCTCAGTTCCTCCAGAATGTAGTGTTATACATTGATCTGTTTGTTGTGAGCCATTGAGTAGACCAACTTTTGGACAACACTAGAAATGTTGTCAAATCCTGATTTCCTGCATGTGAAAGCTCTTATCAAAGAATCAAACAGAAAAGACCATTCCCTTCTCAGATTTTTCTTGTTCAAGCTGGCCAAGTTAATGTTCTCAGAGTAGTTGATGAAGTCCATAAATTCATACAGCTCATCCTGAGTTAGGATACCTACTACCTTGTCAGTTGGAAACTTGGAATGTTCAAGGCCAAGTTCATGTCAGCTTCAGTTATCTCAACATGTTGTCCTTTGATTTGACAGTTAACAACCAGGCTTGAAGATTAATCTTCATGCACAACTGTCCTAGCTACAGCTGTATTCCCGAAATCGCCCAAAACATCCAGATAGAGAACTGGATTAGCTGTGAGAGCTCCAATAAAATAGGTCTCAGACAAGAACTTGACAAAACTTTTGAAAGTTTCAGGAGCCTGGTTTGCATCTAAGAATGCAAGGAAGTTGGTCTCATTTAGGATGATGGGTACAATATTGTTTGCTGCCATTGTTATGAGTGTGAAGATTAATGGGTAAAAGAAATTAGAGAAAAAGAATTCGAAACGAGAGAGAAATCAGTTTTGGATTGAAAAAGCTAGGCCACTTAGAGTTCTCAAAGGCGTAAGTATATATGTATCGAGATGTCTGGGTATTTATAGTAAAAGTAGGTGACTTATCGAAAAGTGAAAAATAGACATTTAGAGTGTACTTATTGAGAAGTTATTTTGAAGGTGAATTACATATCGAGAAGTCATTTTGGTTTACTCTGTTAGAGAACTAAAAATTAACTTATCGAGATGTCAAATAAATACCCAGTTTGTCCTAAAATGGATTGAATTATTTCTAATTTTTATTTGAATTGTTAGGTCATACACACTGTAGAAGGGGGTTGAATACAATGTATAGCACAATCAAATCGAATTCAAAGAACACAAGTAACAGAAAACAAACTTTATTAAACTCTGTTACAATGTAGAACTGTCCTCTCTCAGTGATGAACAAATATCACGAGAGCTTCTAGGGTTACAATGAATAATATTTTCGATAATAACAACACTTATAGTGTAAACCCTATGTCTGTGTTTATATACTACACAGTTACAAGATAATTGCTAATTGATATGGAATATAATTCTGCTTCCTAAAATATATCAATCAATTATCTTTTCTTTCAAGTATTCTATTTTTCATAGAATTCCTTCTTCATGCATATCTCTTCTTACGTTTGTCTTGATGTTCTTTCCTTTCAAACAACCTCCTTCCTTATCTGAAAGTTTCCTTTAAGTCCTAATATTATCTCCTGATAAATATCTCCTGAACCTTAAGTACTGATAACTTAAGTTCTGACTTCATTATAAGTGCTGATTTCAGTTAAGTACTGATTTGTCCTGTTCAAGTAAGATCTTAAAACTAAATACAAATCATATTAGATATGACATTATCAAATATATCTAACAATCTCCCCCAACTTGTAAATTAGCACAATATACAAGTTTACCATATATTTGATGATGTCAAAAACATTAAGTACAAATGCATGAGAATTTGACTAGATAACTACAACTTACAGTCCTTAAAGCTTTACCAACTTTAACTTCTGATAACAACTTCAGTCTATATACATATCAGAATTTGAGCAGTTGTAGATCTTGACTTGGCTTCACTTTCTGATCTCTTCGATGTCAGGAGTTGTTCTGAGATAGTTCTTTAACAAACATCTCTCAGCATATCTGAGTTCATCAATCATCCTCCTTTTAGCATCTTTAAATTCTACAGTATCTTCACCAGTTTGAAAGATAGCATATCTGAGATCATTAATTTTTGCTTTTCTCAACTCCTGATCTAGTCTGATGACATAGGCTTTGTCAGACTCTAGATTGAATTCAAGTCCCTTAATACCAAGATATGTTCTGATCTTTGCAGTTTTAGGCTTCATATCAACAATATCACCCTTATGATCTCTGTACTTGGGACAGTATGTGCTGTCAGACTTTACAAAATAGAGCCTTTTCTATCTCTGAATTTGAGTCTTCAAATAATATGCAGCACTTTCTATTAATCTGTCATTCACTTGAAGTAAGAATAAAACATGTTCTAGTTCCTCAAAATACTTCAGTGGTATAGCATTTTCCCTTATATGGTAAACGCTTCCATCTGTCATGAAATATAACAAGATGTGTTCTTTTAAGAAGGTATGGTAGACCATCTGTACGGATTCTAGTTGATTCAATCTTTCAGGAGTTGCTCCAATACCTGGTTCACTTAAGGAGGTTGGATCATTGGTTGTGTTCTGCACTCTTCTTTCATCAGCACTACCCAATCCAGATTTATCTCTTGCTTCCTTTCCAGTAACCACTCTTGCTTCAAAACCACTTGCTGCAGTCTTCAAAGGTTGAGTCTGTTTGGCTTTAGTGAATCCTGGTAGGAGTAACTTTGAGGATTTAACATGAGCAATGTCAGAGGTTTCCTTTGACTTATCTTCTGATATCAAGCCAACTTGAGCTATGTCAGAGGTTGCTTGCTTCATTGTTATATCAAAACTAACTATATCTCGACTCTGAACAACTTGAGCCATGTCAGAGGTTGTCTTAGAAATCTTCCTTGAAGTCAGAGTAAGATCAGCATCTTCATTAGAAATTTCTTCATCCAAAGGAGGCACATAAACCTTTATAGGTTCACCAACTTTTTCTTTGCCCCTGGACCTTGGATCTATCTGCAATTTTGATTTGGCCTTGATTGCCATAGGATTTGTCCTTTCTTTTATCACAATACCTTTAGCCGTAGGAAGTTTCTTTTTAACAACAGAAGCTTCAGATTTGGAGTTGACCTTTTCTAACTTAAGTCTAGCTTCTTCTTCCATTAGACTCTCAAAGTCCATTCCTGGATTTTCTTTCAGAAATAACTGTCTTGAAATTTCTTCATCAAGTTCCAAAAATTCATCAGAACTTATCCTTTTACCAGTATCAGAAGTTATTCTTCTCCCAGTATCAGAACTTGTTCTATGACTTGTAGTTCCAGCTCTACTTGATGAGAGACCTCCACCTTGACCACGACCTCCACCCATTCCAGAGTTTCCCGGGTCATTACCATCATCCTTTTTCTTCAGTGTCGGTTTGCATTTGGACTTAATTACTTTCTCCCCCTTTTTGGCATCAGCAGGTAAAAGAAGAGAGAGAAGCAATTCCACTGAGGATTGAATCTCATTGAGTTGAGATTGCTAAGAAGCTTGATTTTTCAAAATTTCATCAATCTGAGACTGCTGCTTCTCTTGGGTTTTCTCAATGTTGGTAATTTTGTCAAAGGAAGGTTTGAAAAAGTTTTTCTTTTCAAGTTTCATAGTCATTTCTTGCTTGAGTAAAGCTTCTTGAATTTTATGCACCTCAGCATGAGTTGTTGAGTGTTGACCTTGAAGGTGTCTAGTACTCAATGCAGTAACTCTCAGTTGTGTCTTGAAATCATCATTAACTAGCATCTCATCAGCTTTTGCCAAGTGCCCAGCAAGAATTCTTTCAGTTGGAACAAAGGTAACTGTGTTCCACTCCTTAGTCCACTCCTATCCTCTAGGAGTTTCACGCCAAGGTACTGGTGCTTCCCCTGTAACAAACTTTTTGACTATCTCAGCTTTTGAAGGAGCTTGTAGAGGTGCATGTCCAGAAGGACCAGCTGTATCAGCATCTAAATTTATAGCAGCAGTACCAGTAGCATCAACATTTGCATCATCAGAACTTACAGAGTCAACAACTTCAGCATCTTCTGATAAAAGAACAGTATGAAAAGATATAGAGGCTTCAACATCATCCTCTAAGGGCTGATCTCCAACCAAGTTCTGATCAACATCCATATTCTGATGCTCACCTAAAATCTGATCTTCAGTATCTAGATGCAGAGAAGGTGTTGTAGGCAATTCTGGATTAAAATCAGCATCAGGAATTGGTGTTGTTGGTGGAGTGACTTGAGTTGGTGGAGCTTCTAGATACAAAACCTGAGGCACTTCCAAGTTATGAATGTCAATTTCATCATTTGGCCCCCGAGTACCACCATTTACTGGAGATACTGGAGGTGTAGGAATGTGAGTAGATTCTGGCTCATGTATTGGTGAGTGATGAGTAGCATGAGGGTCTGAATCAACACTAGGAGAATTGTGAGCTTCAACAGGGTCTTGTGAGATCAGAGATTCCTGATCTCCTTCCTTAGCTGCTGCTTCCATTCCTTTACCAGAATCTTCAGGTCTTTTTGCCAATGTTTTGAATCTTTTAGCTTTTAAGGTGACTTTAGGAGCTGTATCATTAGAATTATGTTTTTAAGCCTTTTTAGAGGCCTAGAACTCCCAATATCAACATCCTTCTGAGAAGAGACCTTCTCAGCTTCTTGAACAACAGGTTCTGATACAAGAACCTGTTCCTCAACATCTGATTCATCTCGCATAATGAATCTCCTTCTCTTTTGTTGTGTCTGAGGTAATTTCTTAGTCCTCTTAGGTTTGGAAGATAAAGGCTACACTGTAGGTTCTAAAGGTTGAGGTTGAGAAGTTTATGGTGGTTGAGTAGAGGTGGTAGGTGCTGATGGATGAGGTTCAGATGGTTGAACATCATGATATAATGCAGTGTACTTGTTAGATATATTTGATAATGTCATGGCTAATATGTTTTATGTTTAGCTTTCAGATCTTACTGAACAGGATAAATCAGTACTTAACTGTTGATCAGTACTTATACTGGAAGTCAGGACTTAAGGATATCAGTACGTATGTTATCAGGAGATAATCATCAGAAGATAGATATCAGAACTTAAGTGCTGAAGGATAATCAGATAAGGACAGTAGCTGATTAAAGGAAAGAAGATTGAGATAAACATAAGAAGAGATATGCATGAAGAAGGAATTCCGTGAAGAATGGAATACTTGGAAGAAAAGATATCTGATTGATATATTTTAGGAAGCAGAATTATATTCCATATCAATTAGCGATTATCTTGTAACTGTGTAGTATATAAACACAGACATAGGGTTTACACTATAAGTGTTATCATTATTAGAGAAGATTATTCATTGTAACCCTAGTAGCTCTCGTGATATTTATTCATCACTGAGAGGTAACAGTTCCATACTGTAACAGAGTTTATTATTTTAATAAAGTTTGTTTTCTGTTACTTAAGTTCTTAAAGTTCGATTTGAGTGTACTATACACTGTATTCACCCCCTCTACAGTGTGTGTGTGACCTAACAATTGGTATCAGAGCTACCCTGTTAACACACATACAGTTAAAGATCCAAACACAATCATGTCGGACACAGAAACTCCAACTAAGCCTACCACAACTGAGGAACCACCAAAGACACAAATTCAGAGTCGGTATGAGACCATCAGAGTCCCAATACTGAGACCATCTGAATATCCCATATGGAAGGTAAGGATGACCATGTTCCTGGAAGCAACAGATCCAGAATACCTTGATAGAATCAAGGAAGGCCCTCACAAACCAACCAAGCTCGCTGTTGCAGTTGCAGGTGAAGCAGCAAAGACCGTACCAAAGGAGAAGAGTGATTATACTGCTAAAGACATAGCATCAATTGCTAAGGATGCTAAGGTATGACACTTACTGAATAGTGCCATTGATAATGTAATGTCAAACAGGGTAATCAACTGCAAGACTGCTAAGGAGATATGGGATGCTCTGGAAACAAGGTGTCAGGGAACTGACACGATTAAGAAGAACAGGAAGACAATACTCACTCAAGAGTATGAACACTTTGACTCAAAGGCTAATGAGTCATTGAATAATTTATATGATAGATTTGTCAAACTTTTGAATGATTTGTCATTGGTTGATAAAGAGTATGATCTTGAAGATTCAAACCTTAAGTTCCTGTTAGCTCTTCCTGAATGCTGGGATTTGAAGGCAACGACAATAAGAGACAACTACAATATTGATGAAACAACTCTTGACGAAATCTATGGAATGCTCAAGACTCATGAGCTGGAGATGGAATAAAGAAGCAAGAGGAAAGGAGGAAAGTCAAGGACAGTTGCTCTTAAGGCTGAAGAAGAATTCCCCAAAGCAGCTTCCTCAAAGAAAGACATGGGTAAAGCTCTTTTCATAAAGTCTGATACTGAGTCATCAAGTTCTGAGAGTAATGATGACTCAGATTCTGAAAGCTTGCCTGAGACTAATGCTGATGAGGAGATGATGAAGCTGTGTGCTCTTATGGTGAAAGGAATCGCAAAGATTGCATACAGGAAGTTCAGGAAGGGAAAGAAGTTTTCCAGGAAAGGCATAAGTTCTGATAAGAAGAATTTCAGAAGATCTGAAGGCAGAGGAGGAAAATCTGACAGAGGAGATTACACCAATGTTAAATGCTATAACTGTGGTGAGAAAGGCCACATATCTCCTAACTGCAAGAAGGTAAAGGGTGACAAAGACAAGGCTCTTGTCTCAAAGCAGAAAAGCTGGACAGACACCTCAGACTCTGAAAGTCAGGAGAACTATGCATTGATGGCAAATGCTGATAAAGAAAGTGCTGAGAGCAGTTCTGAAGCTGCTGAAACAAAGGTACCTCAGACTACTTATGCTTTTCATACTGATGATATTAATGAGTTGAGAAGATATCTTAAAACCATGTTTGTTAGCTATAGAGATCAAACTTTAACATGTGAAAGATTAACTTCTGAAAATCTTGCATTTAAGAAAAGGAATGATTTCTTAGAAAAAGAGTTAGTCATGTTCCATCAAACTCAGAAGGATAGAGATGATGCTTTTTATGTTAGGAATGAAGTGCTAAAATTGAATGAATCTCTAAAAACTGATTTAGAAAAGGAAAGAGAGATTATCAGGACTTGGACTAACTCTGGCAAAACAACTCAAAATTTGCTAAGTAGTGGAAACTGGAAAGAGGGCTTAGGTTATGGAGAAGATAAGAAAGATAAAGGAACTGAAGAAATTAAGTCTGTTGATAAGCAAAAGCCAAAGTTAAAACCTGTTAAGTTTGTAACTGTAAAGTCTGAAAATGAAAAATCAGAAGTTACAAAGGAATCAACTTCTGACAAACTAAAACTGGAAAAGACAGCTGAAGTGAACATAGGCTTAATGACGAAGAAGCAGCTTAAACATAAGCTGAAAGATGTTAAGAATGCAAACAAGGTAAAATCACCTAGGAAAAATAGGAATGGAAAGGAAGGTGTGAATAAAAGCAATGATTATAAACCTGTTCCTGATGCTCCTAGGAAAACATGTCATAACTGTGGAAGTTCTAACCATCTGGCTTCTTTTTGCAGGAAGAATAAGAATATTAACTCCTTACCTTCAAAATCAGGAGTTAAGAGTCAGTCTGTTAGATACAAATCACAAAATCCTTGTTTTCATTGTGGTAGTTTATGGCATTCCATTTATACTTGTAAGGAATATCATAGTTTGTACTATGATTATTATCAAATAAAACTTTCTTTGAAGAAAGTTTCCATTGTTCCTTCTAGTGTAAATTCTGATTCAAAGTCTGATAGTGTAAGTTCTGATAAGAAAAATGTTAACATAAACTCTGAAGCTAAATCCGCTGCAAATGTTAACAAACTTAATAAGGCCAAAGGATTCAAGCAAGTCTGGGTCCTTAAAACTAATAATTAGTGGTCTTTGTGATTGCAGGGCAACAGGAAAAATATTCTAGTTCTGGACAGTGGATATTCAGGACATATGACTTGAAATAAGGCCCTGCTATCAAACTTTGTGGAGAAAGCTGGCCCAAGTGTTTCTTATGGAGATGGCAACATTGGAAAAACATTGGGATATGGCAATATCAATCTTGGAAATGTCATAATTAAACAAGTAGCTCTGGTCTCAGGACTTAAACACAACCTACTGAGTATAAGTCAAATCTTTGACAGAGGTTATCATGTTGATTTCTTTGAAGAACACTGTGAAATTGTGAGTAAATCTAAAGGCAAAGTTGTTCTGAAAGGATACAGGCGTGGTAACATTTATGAAGCTAAGCTTTCAACAAGTACTGATGGTTCTGCAATCTGTCTGATGAGTAGAGCATCAATTGAAGAAAGCTGGAATTGGCATAAGAAACTCTCTCATTTAAATTTCAACAATATAAATGAACTGGTCAAGAAAGATCTTGTGAGAGGATTGCCAAACACAGTATTTGCTCCTGATGGTCTTTGTCATTCATGTCAGAAAGCCAAACAAAGAAAATCTTCATTCAAGAGCAAGACTGAATCATCAATTCTTGAGCCTTATCAGCTAATACATGTTGATCTATTTGGTCCAGTAAATGTCATGTCAATTGCAAAGAAGAAGTATGCGTTGGTCATAGTGGATGAGTTCACCAGATACACATGGGTATATTTCTTGCATACAAAAAGTGAAACTGCATCAACCTTGATTGATCATATCAAACATCTGGATAAAATGGTCAAAGATTCTGTGAAAATTTTAAGGAGTGATAATGGCACTGAGTTCAAGAATTTGATAATGGAAGAGTTCTGCAAAAGCCATGGAATAAAGCAGGAATTTTCTGCTCCTGGAACTCCACAGCAAAATGGAGTTGTTGAAAGGAAGAATAGAACTCTCATTGAAGCTGCACATACAATGCTTGAAGAAGCAAAGCTTCCAACCTATTTCTGGGCTGAAGCTGTGCAGATTGCTTGTTTTACTCAAAATGCAACACTCATTAACAAGCATGGAAAAACACCATATGAGATGGTGAAGAAAAAGAAGCCAAATCTGAAATATTTTCATGTATTTGGATGCAAGTGTTTTGTTCTCAAGACTCATCCTGAACAGCTATCAAAGTTTGATCTAAAAGCTGATGAAGGAATCTTTGTTGGATATCCACTTTCCACAAAAGCCTTCAGAGTCTATAATTTGAGAACAAAAGTGGTCATGGAATCTATCAATGTCTCTTTTGATGACAAGAAGATCACTGGTCTTGAAGATTTCATTGACCATGATCAGCTGGGATTTGAAAATGAAGACTCAAATTCTGATACTGAAAATCCTGACAGTCTAAGTCCTGATACTGTAAACTTTGATGGATTAAACTCTGATGTTATTGAAATTGTGGTGACTACGTCAAAGGAAGATGCACCTATGCAGGGGGAGCATACTCAAGATCCTACCACATCTCAAGAAACATCAGAACGTGCATCTGGCTCTTCAAGTTCTGATTCGTCAAGTTCTGATAAGCCAAGTTCTGATAGTGCTGAAAATCTAAATACTGAAGAATCCAACTCAGAGAGCATAGTTTCAGGGGGAGCATCAGAAAATGAAAATGAAGATAGCATGGATCATGGGGGAGCATCCAGTTCTAGAAAAAACCTTCCATCTGCAAGGAAGTGGACAAAATCACATACACCTGATTTGATAATTGGAAATCCTGATGCAGGTGTCAGAACTAGAACAGGTACTTCAAATGAATGTCTTTACAATTCTTTTCTCTTTCAGACTGAGCCAAAGAAAGTGGAAGAAGCTCTTCAAGATGCTGATTGGGTGCAAGCAATGCATGAAGAGTTGAATGAATTTGAAAGAAACAAAGTCTGGACCCTAGTGCCAAGACCAAATAATAGATCTGTTGTTGGTACAAAGTGGGTATTCAGAAACAAAACTGACAGTGATGGCATAATTACAAGGAATAAGGCAAGGCTGGTTGCAAAAGGATATTCTCAACAGGAGGGAATTGATTATGATGAAACATTTGCACCAGTTGTTAGGTTAGAAGCCATAAGGATATTTTTGGCTTATGCTGCTCACAAAAAGTTTACTGTCTTTCAAATGGATGTGAAAAGTGCTTTTCTCAATGGAGAATTGGAGGAAGAGGTATATGTTGAACAACCTCCAGGTTTTGTAGATACCAAACATACAGATTATGTCTACAGGCTTGATAAAGCACTTTATGGACTTAAGCAAGCTCCTAGAGCATGGTATGAGACTTTAGCTCAGTTTCTTCTGGAAAGTGGATTCAACAGAGGGACAATAGACAAAACACTGTTCTACCTCAACCATGGAAAAGACTTACTTCTGGTCCAGATTTATGTTGATGATATCATTTTTGGATCTACAAATGACAAACTTTGCAAGAAGTTTGCCAAACTAATGCAGTCAAGATATCAGATGAGTATGATGGGGGAACTTAGCTATTTTCTGGGCCTTCAAGTCAAGCAGAATGAGGAAGGCACTTTTATTTGTCAAACCAAGTACACCAGAAACTTGTTGAAGAAATTTGGAATGCAAGATTGTTCAAGTGCATCCACTCCAATGGCCACTGCTACAAAACTGGATAAGGATACCGGTAAATCAGTAGATATTACTGACTACAGAGGTATGATTGGCTCTCTACTCTATCTAACTGCTAGTAGACCTAATATCATGTATGCTACCTGTCTTTGTGCAAGATTTCAAGCAGATCCAAGAGAACCTCACTTAACAGCTGTAAAAAGAATCTTTAAGTATCTTAAAGGAACAGCTGCTCTGGGATTATGGTATCCTAGAGAATCAGATTTTAAACTAATAGGTTACTCAGATGCAGATTTTGCAGGGTGCAAAATTGACAGGAAAAGCACAAGTGGAAGCTGCCAATTTCTTGGAGGCAGATTGGTTTCTTGGTACAGCAAGAAACAAAAGTCAATTTCCACATCAACTGCAGAAGCAGAGTATATTGCTGCAGGAAGCTGTTGTGCACAGATTCTTTGGATGAAGAATCAGTTACTGGATTATGGGTTAACATATTTCAAAATCCCTATTTACTGTGATAATCAAAGTGCTATTGCTATGACAGGTAATCCAGTTCAACACTCTATGACAAAGCACATCAGCATCAGGTACCACTTCATCAGGGAACATATGGATGAAGGTACAGTGGAATTGCATTTTGTTCCCACAGATCAACAACTGGCAGATATCTTCACAAAACCACTGTGTGAAGCTACTTTTACAAAATTGGTAAATGAACTTGGAATGGTTTCAGGTTCTTTCTCTAAATCTGCTTAGACTTGTTCTATGTTATCAGACTTTATGCTCAGTATTTACAGAATTAATCTCATTATATATTATGTGCTTAATTGATAAATGTCTTTAAGTACTGACTGTTGTCTGATATATGTTTCTAAACTCTGATAAGTGATATGTCTGTTCTAGTACCTATGCAATCCTATGAGGATAACTGTGGTAGATACTGACCTAGTAGTCTTCAATAAACAAATGATTCCATGTAAGAAGTAATTATTTCAGTGGAAATCTTATGACACTAGCAAATTCTGATAATTGAGCTTAGTTAAGTTTACTTTGTATATCTTATTACTAAGTCACAAATTAGAATAATGCTACTCATCTGTTAAGTTCTGATACTAGTAAAACTGCTGAATGTACTAAGTGCTGATAAACCTCACTTATCAAAAGAAAAAGCAAAAAGATCAAAGAATAAAATCAGGTACTCCTTTGAGATCTAGAGTAAAAATGTGGAAGGGACGACCCAAGTGCATTGCTGGTATTAAGTAAATATGCATTAGAAAAGCAAAATATTTTCTTGGTGACTTTTCACACTCTATGATTACTGGAGAAATACTCTGATAATAGCATAAATTCTGATAAACAGTCGTGACTCACTTACACTGAGAAGCCACTGTAAAATAGAATTGCAAAAGATGCATAAAATTAGCACAAAACAGTTGAGGTGGACTCAAGCATAAACTCATTCATCAGTAGGTTTCAGGACAATGACAGCTCCTTAGCAAAATTTTAATTATGCCTTATTTCTAAGATGTACTGAAGTGAATCAGACTTTACTCTTTGTCTGTTATTTAGCTTAATGCACACACTAATCACTCCATCTGAATGATGAAAATTTCTGTGGTGGTCTATGTTATTTTAGATAAACAGTCATTGTGTCACATTGCACTAATTCTGAGGACAAGTTCTAGTTACATGTTCTAATGATTAATTTCTGAAGTCTATAACTCAGAACTTGTATGAGTATTTACTAAGATGGGAATTCCTTTTTCGAGTTAAGAAATTATGTTCTGATGACTGTTAAGTTCTGATATAAGTCTAAGTTCTGATATTACAGTCTAATGTTTTACTTGACTTATCTGTGAATAAAATTTAATAACAGTCTCAGTTAATAATTGAATATGTTGAAGTGGAAGATTAATAGTCACTATGATTAGGATTAATGGTATTCGTACTTGAACAGTCCACTGTTTCTTGTGTCTTGTGCGGTCTAAACCATGATTCCTCTTTCCAATGAATGTTATTCTTTTTCAAAGTCTAGGGAGACGAGGTAGAATTAATTCTACCTGTCAGCATTCAATTTCTTTGCGTCTCCTGGCATTCTCTTGTCTATATAAGCAACCACTTCACATCAGTCTTTCCATCACATTCTTCTCACACACTTATCCTCCTTTTTCTTTCAAAAACACAATGGTCAGATACAACATGTTTTTGAACTACCAAACCTTCAATATGGAGCTAAGTTGTGCCGAGTGGCAGCAGGAATGGCATGTCACAGCCATTCCTGAGGAGATATGGGACTCTGTCCCACAGGAGGTACTGACATGCCACATGTTCTTCTATATAGACTACCATCGCCATCTGGAGCGATTGGAGGAGGAAAGGCTGGAAGCTCTCCGCCAATAAGAGCGAATCATCAGACTCGCCATTCTGTTTATCGAGAGTAGGAAGAAGAAGATGACTTAATCTCATCTTCTTCCTGTTTTTCTTCATCATCAGCTTTGTGAGGCTTCTTAGCTAAGACTAAGGCTGTTGATGTTAGGATTAGAAGCTTAGGGAAAATCTTGTATAAGTATTGATGTAATTTCCATTTCATAAATGTATTGTCTTGATATATTAATGAAAGTTGTTTTTACTTCAAGATTTTGTCTCTGAGTTATTTTGTCTTGTGTTGATAAATCCTGATTGATATTCTGATGACCATATAAATTTTGTATTATATTAAGTTCTGATTCATTTTCAGCACTTACTTATCTAATTTCTTTTGGTCATTTTCATGTGCTGTATTTTCAGAATATTAATGATGCAGTGAAAAATAATTCAATCAGTGCTAACGGTTTAAATTTTGAATCAAAACTGTTTCTCTTTATAAATGGAATGGTTTTTCCTTGAAACTAGGCAACTGGGTATGTAATGATTCCTGTTTTCTCGAGCCCAGTAACTGTCCGTTATTACTGCATGTCTGACAGGTGTCCAACGGTAACATTTTTGTTCAGAGTATAAGTACAACAGAGAGAAGATTTCTTTAATCTTTTATTTTCTTTATACTTTATCTCTCTCCTTACTTTTACTCTCCTTCTCCTTCTTTCTCATGTTGGTTTTTCATACAGACATTATCTCAAACACCTAACAGGCATACTTGAATCTTATTTTTTTTACATGGCACCAAAGGATTTAATTATTGATGGAGATAAGTTTGTCCCCAACAACTATGCTGCAGTTCTTGATCACACTGATGCTCCATCTGAATTGCACTTTGTGCAAGATCTTCTTGCACATAGTGAGGTTGGGTATGCGTTAACGCAGCCTAAATTCTTTTCAAGCCAACAAGTTCTGAGGTTTTGGAGGACTGGACTTTTTGATGATAGTGGTCAACGTGGAACTCCCAGTATTATCTTCCGAGTGGGTGATTCATCCTTTGTAGTCACTCCTGGTACAGTACGCAGGGCTTTACATCTTCCAGAAGATTGTACTTTCTCAATTCCAGAGGACTCAGCCCTTCGGGAGTTAATGGCTGAATTGGGATATGAAAAGAGTCTGACAAAACTTGGACAGTTGAAACGGGCTAATATCAGAAGAGAATGGAGTTTCTTCTTTGATTGCATCACCAAAGCTTTTGGAAACAAATGTTCGAATTTTGATGCTATTCCCATTATGAGTCAGCACATCGGGTATGCAATTATCAATCAAACTCATTTTGATTTTGCAACTGCTTTAATTGGTTTTATTGGGGATAGGATGACAGAGGATCGAGATGTTGTTTATTTTGCTAGATTCTGTCAACTTATTTACACTTACTGTACTGATGAACCTCATTTAGTCAGCACTCAAACCCCACCTTTTAAGGTTGCAAAATGATACTTTAATGACCTGGTAAATGCTGATACTAAGAAAAAAGTGTTTAGACCATTACAGATTCCTAAGTCTGTAAAACAGATCCTGGTAAATGCTGATCCTGATACTTATAGATCTGTTTATTCTGATGTCCAACCAACTCCAAACACCCAAAATCCATCAACCTCAGTACCTACCTCTCATTCTACTCAACCTACCCTCATAACATATCTCAAATCCTATCTCTCAACTTCACAGACTGCTCGACCTTCATCTTCAGCACCTACTGTGAAATCTTCATCTTCCAAGCCAAAGAGGACAAAGAATGTTCCTCAAACATCTCAAAAGAGAAGGAGGATTGAATTGAGCGATGAATCTGATTCTGAGGAACCGGTTCCTGCTAGAGAACCTGCTGTTACTGAAGCTGGGAAAGAGGTTTCTCAGAAGGATTCTGAAATTGGGGGTTCTAGGCTTCTCAAGAGGCTTAGACGAATGATAGTTCCTGAAACTCCCAAGGAATCCAAATCAACAAGGAATTACAAGAAACAGAGGGCACACAGGCCAGTTTCAGATGATGAAGAGGTAGCAACTAAGGAAGGGGATCAGGAATCTCTGATCTTACAAGACAAGGAATTTGCTCCAGTCACTTCTTCTCCATCAACTCCATCTCAGAAAGCTGTATCTGACAAGGCTAACTCACCATCTGTGTCTCTTGTTGATCCAGGCACAAGTGCTGATATTGATGTTTAACACTTGGTTGTGTCTGAAGTATTTCTCTTAGAAGTCCAACAGCAAATAATCCTTTCACAACACCTGTTACTGATGCTGTTCAAACTCCAGAGTTATCAACAACACCTTCTTTACATCAAGATGCTGATGATCAGACTTTAGGTGAGCATCAGGATTTGGCTGTTGATCAGAACTTAGTATCAGATTAGCAATTAGAGGATGCTGAAGCCTCCATTGCTACTCACACTATTGTCTTATCCGAAGATACTGATTCTTTAAGTTCTGATACTGCAAATGCTGGAGATACTGGTGATGCTGCTCCAACTATAGATGCTGATGAAGCAGGTCCTTCAGGACATACTCCTCAACAGACTCTTCCTAAGTCTGAACTGGTAGAGAAGTTTGTTACTGGGGCTGCACCAGCACCAGTACCTTGGAGTGAAACTCCTGCAGGTCAGGAGTGGACTAAGGAATGGAACTCAGTTTCATGTGTTCCAAATGCATTACATCTTGCTGAGCACTTGACTAAAGCTGATGAAATGTTAAATTCTGATGATTTTAAAACCCAGCTTAGAGTCACTGCATTGAGTACTAAACATCTACAAGGTCTTCATTCAACTACTCATGCAGAGCTACACAAGATTCAGGAGAACTTTATCAAACAAGAACAAGTTTGGAAAATTGATAAGAAAAAGTTCTTTCAACCTACCATTGACAGGATTGCTTATATTGAGGAAACTCAAGAGAAATAACAAGCTCAGATTGATGACATTCTGACAAATCAAGCTTCTCAGCAATCTCAACTTACTGAAATCCAATCCTCAGTGGAATTACTTATCTCTCTTTTACTACCTGCTGATGCCAAAAAGGGGGAGAAGGTAATTAAGTCCAAATGCAAAACTAACAAGACACTGCAAGGAAATGATGATGGAAATGATGATCAAGGATACTCTGGAATGGGTAGCGGTCATAGTCAAGGTAGAAGGTTTACATCAAGACAAGCTAGTCACAGGACAAGTTCTGATACTGGGAAAAGAATAAGTTCTGCTGCTGGTAAAAGGATAAGTTCTGATGAACTTCTAGATCTTGATGAAGAAATGTCAAGACAGTTATTTCTTCAAGAAAATCCAGGAATGGACTTGGAAAGTTTAAAGGAAGAAGAAGCCAGACTTAAATCAGAGAAAGTCACATCTAAATCTGAAGCTTCTGGTAAAAAGTCACTTCCAAAACTTAAAGGCATTGTGATCAAAGAAAGGACACATACTGAAGCAACATTGGCTAGATCACAACCACAGATAGATCCAAGATCCAAGGGTAAAGAAAAGGTTGGTGAACCTATCAAGGTTTATGTACCTCCTGAGGAAGAAGAAATTGCTGATGAAAAAGATGATCTTGCTCTAACTTCAAGAAAAGTTCTTAAAACAACCTCTGACATGGCTCAAGTTGTTCAGAGTCAAGAAATTGTAAGTTCTGATATTCAGAAGAAGCAAGTAACCTCTAACAGAGCTCAAGTTAACTTGATATCAGAAAATAGATCAAAGACACTCCTACCAGGATTCACTAAAGCAAAACAGACTCAATCTTTGAAGACTACTGCAAGTGGTTTTGAAGCAAGAGTAGTTACTGGAAAGGAAGCTAGAGATAAAACTGGATTGGGAAGTGCTGATGAAAGAAGAGTATACAATACTACCAATGATCCAACTTCCTTGAGTGAACCAGGTATTGGAGCAACTCCTGAGAGATTGAATCAACTGGAATCTGTACAGATGGTTTACCATACCTACTTGAAAGAATATATCATGTTGTATTTCATGACATATGGTAGGGTTTATCATATAAGACAAAATGCCATTCCATTGAAGTATTTTGAAGAATTGGAGCATGTACTTTTCTTACTTCAAGTGGATGACAGAATAACAGGGACTGCTGCAAACTACTTAAAAGAACAGATTCAGAGACAGAAAAGGCTTTATTCTGTTAAGTCTGACAGCATATATGTTCCAAAGTACAGAGATCACAATGGTGATATTGTTGATATGAAGCCTAATACTGCACAGATCAGAACGTATCTTGGTATTAAGGGACTTGAATTCAATCTAGAGTCTGACAAAGCTTATGTTATAAGACTAGATCAGGAGTTGAGAAAAGCAAAGATCAATGATCTCAGAGCTGCAATCTTTCAAACTGGTGAAGATACTGTAGAGCTTAAAGATGTTAAAAGGAGAATGATTGATGAACTAAGATATGCTGAGAAATGTTTATTGAAGAACTATCTCATAACAACTCCTGACATCAGAGAGATCAGAAAATGAAGAAGCCAAGTCGAAGATCTACAACTGCTTAAATTCTGATATTTATACAGACTAAAGTTGTTATCAGAAGTTGAAATTGGTAAAAACTTTAAGGACTGTAAGTTGTAGTTATCTAGTCTAATTCTCATACATTTGTACTTAATGTTTTTGACATCATCAAATATCTGTTAAACTTGTATATTATGTTAATTTACAAGTTGCGGGAGATTGTTAGATATATTTGATAATGTCATGGCTAATATGTTTTATGTTTAGCTTTCAGATCTTACTGAACAGGATAAATCAGTACTTAACTGTTGATCAGTACTTATACTGGAAGTCAGGACTTAAGGATATCAGTACGTATGTTATCAGGAGATAATCATCAGAAGATAGATATCAGAACTTAAGTGATGAAGGATAATCAGATAAGGACAGTAGCTGATTAAAGGAAAGAAGATTGAGATAAACATAAGAAGAGATATGCATGAAGAAGGAATTCCGTGAAGAATGGAATACTTGGAAGAAAAGATATCTGATTGATATATTTTAGGAAGCAGAATTATATTCCATATCAATTAGCGATTATCTTGTAACTGTGTAGTATATAAACACAGACATAGGGTTTACACTATATGTCACACCCCCAACTTAAACAGCAAAATAAATATAGCTATTACATCTTTTTAATGAAGAATACACAACCAAAATCCAAGATCTTACAGTTTAGGGTTTGGAACAGCCCAACACTACCAACTATTACATCTGATTTAAAATACCGAGTCCTCACACAACTATTATTACTTATTCTACCTGAGCTCGAACATAAGCATCAGCATCACAGGTCTTACGGGCAGTCTGCTTGAATCTAACCATAGCTGCTAGCTGTAATATAAGGGTAAAGCAAGAAGTGAGCCAAATGCTCAACAAGTGCTAACAGTACGACACAAAACATAAATTGAGATATACTTTTTAGGAGTGATAATGGAAAGACATAACCAAAGGTAACGAGAGATAAAAACTATGTGAGATGGCATCATTTTGCTTGCATCAAAACAATTTTAAAATCATGTCTTAATCAAAATCATTTTATGACGCTACGGATTACAGCCGGTGATCAGCCGCGAAGTAATCCCGAACCTCGCTGGGTTCTAAAACATTATTGGGAATCCTTAGGCAACTTTTAAGCCTAATATAAGTGCGGAAAGGACTCGCGTCTCAGTCAAGATCCAGCATTCAAAGAAAACATTTATCCCCCTTTGGGACTGAAAAATCCACATTTTAATCATTTTAAAAACTGATGCCGATTTATGACAAAATCTCTTTTGACTGTAAACATTTTTATCAAGGGATTATAGATCAACTTGAAACACTGGAAATATGACACTAAATCTCAGGGCCATGATCCACTAGACTTTACTATATTAGGGTAATTGAGAGGTTTCCATAAACAAGAACTTTGACAAGGAAATTGAGCAAGGTTATTGGATAATATGAAAGAGTAATGCCAAACTAGGCTTAAAGCAATGGTTGTAGACAAGGTATAGGTATTAGAACATCAAGAAGATAAGCATCACTGGTTCCAATAGGATAGAGGTGTTAAAATATAAAGAAAGTGATCATCAGCTCAAGATATAACAGGGTATCAATCTTTAGGGTAAGGATAGGGTTATCAAACAATCATGAATGAATTTAAGAAATGATTGGCTTTTAGGTATCAAGATAAAGTTTCTATCGAGGTTATTTCAAGAGTTGAATCAAAGCATCAGGGTGCAATATCAATATTTCTCAGGGATCAATAGCATGATAATTAAAAGGATCAATAAAGTATTATAACAAATTCTCTATTTTATCATGGCATCACCATTACTTTGGTATACTAGCATGGTATGACTTTTGATCTACTTGCAATAAGTACTTGAGGGTTCATGACATTTTATATGATTCAAAGATAAACATAAGATACACTTGATTTAAATATATCAAAATGACTCAGGATAGTTGCATCGATATATATATATGAACTAATTTTAGTAAATACGAAGGTCAAGTTGAATCACTTGCCTTGAGATAGGCTGGTCTGGTCTGACTGGTAGGAGCAACTGGAGCTTCACTCGACTTTTATGACAAGTTTTCCCTCGTCTCGAGATCCTACATAAATAATAATAATCCTCATTATAATATATTCTTACCATCTTAACCTATTTACAACCTGAAATTAAACACGGATGGCACTTAGGCCTATATGCACTTAATTTATATTCACTTTTAAATTACAATTACACACACATAGCCACATATTCACATATCATATATTAACACCAAATAACACCATATATACCATAATGCAACACTAGGCTTGGATGATCTCGACTCACAACTTAAGTCACTTGGTCGCTAAACTAGACAAGGTCTTCTAATTTTGGCTTCCTAACTCGATGTGCCTTTCCTAAATTATCCAAAACCTATTGACCCTCACTTGTGCCTTTTGCTCTACTGACCTTATACTATCTTACAACTATGGTGGTCGACCTAATACTCACTTCTAAGTATTCTAAAACTATGTGATAAGTGATAGTGCTCACTGGTGCAAATTTCAGAATGACAACTATGGTTTCTTGAGTACATTACACACTCTTAAACTACAAGTTTTCCTTCAAAACTTTTACACAAGACTCTCCTGACCTAAGGGCATCTCACAAGCTTGATGTGGCTCAAGGGCCTGGCTTGGGCCTTCTTGGGCCTAAGCTAAAAGTCCAAGGTTCCCCTGTTTTTCTGGGCAGAAAATGCCCTGACTTGAATTAACTTGTGACACATGGTTCTAGCTCATATCCTATGAACTATGGTTGGAAAAACTCCTCTGACATACTTCTTTTAAGTATTAATAAGAAATTTATCATGAAAACAATCTATTTTAAGCACACATATTTCGAATTTATAGATTTTTAAACATAACTACATGATTTCGAAAAAAGTAGCATGCAACTCATGGTTGATCATCATTTTAATGTCTTAAAACTAACATGCATGGCTAAACATAAATATATAATAAAATTTCAGTAGCATGCAAAGGATTTTAAAGCATGATATCTCCATAAAACACTTAGTTAGCACATATACATAATATATCTCATAGAGAGCTCTTGAATTCACAAGAATCAAGAGTTTCTCTTTGGAGATCACATAAGAACTACACATGCATCCATGGAACTTCAACTTCCAAGTCACAAAACACTTGGAAAGTATATAAGATGAATGTAGGTAAAAGATTTACACTTGGGAAGATGAAGAATGAATTGAAAAATGAAAGGGGGGTGGGGAATTGGCCTTCGGCCGAGAGCAATGTGGGAGGGGGAGGAGAGAAAATTTGTGGGGTGTTGGAGTGTGGAATGAGAATGACCTCTCCCACTTTGATTTCTTTGTTTTATGCTATTTGGTTTACAAATGATGAGTGGAAGTGAGAACTTACAAAAATGTCCCTTGGTTAAAGTTAGGCCATTTTGCATGCAAGGCTAAGTTAGTAATTTGGTAATAATCAAATGAGTTAGTGGGGTTGGAAAAGTCTTGTTTGCCCTTTGAGAGAATAGAAGGGTGATTTGCATGCATGGTCTCTTATGTAACTTGATAAATATGACAACTAAAATTTATAATGATTTATTTTTATAATATAAAGTACAATTTCAAAAATTATAAAATTTATACCATAAAATAACTTGGATTTTTAGAGACTTTATAAAATCATTTTCAAAATTTATGAACAAAATACCTTTTAAAAGAAAATTTTTCCAAAGCTTAGAATATTCCTTATAAATCAAAAATAAAGAAATTAAATAAACTCTTGCTTTGAAAAATCATATACTACACAAAGCAAATTTATAATGCAGAAACTTTCACTCACACTAGCGTACAATCATTGAATATATTTTCATTTGACTTTAATATTATACCCAATCAACAAATAATATTACATAAAATGTCGGTCGTAACATCCTCTCCCCCTTAAGGGATTCTGTCCCCAGAATCTAAGCGAAAAGATGAGGATGCCGGGAACGCATATCAGACTCTAACTCCCAAGTCGACTCTTCGACCTTAGGGTTCCTCCAAAGTACTTTTACTAACTTTACTGACTTATTTCTAAGACTCTTTACTTTCCAGTCGAGTATTTTAACCGGTTGCTCCACAAATGACAGGTCTGCCTGAATTTCTACAGGTTCATATTCTATCACATGGCTAGCGTCAGGATTGTACTTCTTAAGCAACGACACATGGAACACATTATGCACATGCCGATACTGAGGTTGTAAGGCCAACTCGTAGGCCACCTTTCCCACTTGACTCAAAATCTCAGGGCCATGTATCCCACTGAGACAGAGGACCTATGTATCTAGGTACTAACTTCCCTTTCTTGCCAAATCTTATCAACCCTTTTCTAGGTGACACCTTCAGCAACACAGCTTCGCCAATTTAATATTGAACGTCCTTACGCGCTGGATCCGCATACTTCCTCTGTCTATCTTGAGCAGCAAGCAACCTTTTCTGAATTAACTTGACCGAGTCATGCAACTGTTGTACCAAATCCGAGCCGAGAATTCTTCCTTCTCCTACTTCATCCCAACTTGTTGGTGATCTACATTTTCGCCCATACAAAGCTTCGTATGGTGGCATGCCGATACTGGAATGATAGCTGTTGTTGTAAGAGAATTCAATCAACGGCAAATGATCGTCCCAACTTCCTGCAAAATCGATTGCACAACTGCGCAACATGTCTTCAATTGTTTGAATTATCCTTTCACTCTGGCCATCAGTCTGCGGGTGGTACGCCGTGCTCATATTTAACTTCGTGCCAAGACATTCCTGAAATTGCTTCCAGAATCTCGAGTTAAATCGGGGATCTTTGTCTGAAACTATTGATACGGGTACTCCATGCCTTAGTACGATTTCGCGCACATACAGATGAACCAACTTGTCCAATGACGACTTCTCGTTTATTGGAAGGAAATGCGCCGACTTCGTAAGACGATCAACTATAACCCATATTGCGTCATGTCCGGATTTCGTTCGCGGTAGTCCTACTATAAAGTCCATAGTGATATTTTCCCATTTCCATTCTGGAATCTTCAGGGGCTGAATTAATCCGCTTGGTCGTTGATGTTCTGCCTTTACTTTCTGACAAGTATAGCACTTTGCAACCCATTCTGCCACGTCTCGCTTCATATTTGGCCACCAAAAGTTCTTCTTTAAGTCTCGATACATCTTGGTGCTTCCCGGGTGGATTGAAAATTTCGAATTGTGGGCTTCATGGAGGATCTCATTCTTTAATTCAGGTACATGGGGAATCCATATTCTGGATGAAAACCTTAGTATCCCTTGCTCATCCCTTTGAGTATTAATCTCCTCTCCAGATAACTGTTTCTTCTCTTTTTCCATTACTTCCTCTTGACACTTCTTTATCTTTTCCACTAGTGTTGGCTGAAAGGTCATTGCACGACAAACTTCCTCAACTTTTCCATAAGCACAAAGTTCCAATTCCAAATTTTCGATTTCTCCAGTTAACTCTTTTGATGTTATCATCATATTTAATCTCTCCTTCCTACTCAGAGCATCGGCCACTACGTTCGCCTTTCCAGGTTGGTAATTTATCGAGCAGTCATAGTCCTTGATCAATTCCAGCCATCTCCCCTGCCTCATATTAAGCTCTTTCTGAGTAAAAATGTACTTTAAACTCTTGTGATCCGTGTAGATTTGACCCTTCTCTCCATAGAGGTAATGTCTCCAAATCTTAAGTGCGAACACTATGACGGCTAGTTCCAAGTCATGCGTCGGGTACTTTAACTCATGCGGCTTCAACTGTCTTGACGCATATGCGATCACTTTACTGTGTTGCATCAACACACAACCCAAACCCTTATGTGAAGCGTCGCTGAATATTACAAAATTCCTTTGATCATCTGGTAGTACCAACACCGGAGCTGTTACCAACTTCTGCTTTAACTCTTGAAAGCTATCTTCACATTCTGCACTCCATTCAAACTTTTGATTCTTTCTGGTTAACTTGGTCAATGGCGTGGCGATCTTCGAGAAATCCTTGACAAATCTTCTATAGTATCCGGTCAATCCTAGGAAACTTCGCACTTCTGTAGGAGTCTTTGGCCTCTCCCACTCATAACTGCCTCAATCTTTGCCGGATCCACTTTAACTCCCTCATTTCCAATAACATGCCCCAAAAATTTAACTTCCTTTAACCAAAACTCACATTTGGTGAACTTGGCATACAACTTCTCTTGTCGGAGTATCTCCAAGGCTATCCAGAGGTGCTGCTTATGTTCTTCTTCCGACTTAGAATAAATAAGGATGTCATCAATAAATACCATGACAAATTTGTCCAAATACTTCTTAAATACTCGATTCATCAGATCCATAAATGCGGCCGGAGCGTTGGTCAATCAAAACGGCATTACTAGGAATTCATAATGCCCATATCTAGTCCTGAATGCGGTCTTAGGAATATCTTCTTCTTTGATCTTTAATTGATGGTATCCGGATCTCAAATCAATCTTCGAAAAGCATTTTGCTCCCTTCAACTGATCAAAAAGGTCATCTATCCTTGGTAGCGGGTAACGGTTTTTGATCGTCACCTTATTCAGCTCCCGGTAATCTATGCATAGACGCATACTCCCATCTTTCTTCTTTACAAACAGAACAGGTGCTCCCCATGGCGACGTACTTGGTCATATCACTCCTTTATCCAATAATTCTTGTAGCTGGCTCGCCAACTCTTTCATTTCTGCTGGTGCCATCCTATATGGGGCCTTTGAAACTGGTTCCGTGCCTGGAGCAAGGTTGATCTCAAACTCAATTTGTCGATCTGGTGGTAAGCCTGGTAGTTCGTCGGGAAACACATCGGGGGACTCACTAACTACAGGAATATCTTCCATGCTGAGGCTGCCTCTCTCTGAATCCACTACATATGCTAGGAATGACTCACAACCTTTTCTAAGCAACTTCTTAGCCTGAATGATTGTAAGAAATAGTTGCTCTTGCCTCTGCCCCTTAAATACTACCTTCTCTCCACTCTTCGTCTTTAAATACACTCTCTTGGTCTTACAATTAATCTGAGGGCTATTCTCTCCTAACCAATCCATTCCTAAAATTATATCAAACTCTCCCAACTTGAAGAGTATCAAGTCGGCTGAAAACTTATATCCCGAAATATCGATCTCACACTTTGGACAAAATTGATTCACAGGAATCTTCTCTTGGTTTGCAATTACCACATTTACTACCTCACTCATAATCATTTTCTCACATTGAAGCTTATCAACAAAAGATTCTGATATGAAAGATCTTGTTGCTCCCGAATCAATCAATACTTTAGCTTTGACATTATTGAGTAAAAGTGTACCTGCTATCACCTCAGAATTCTGAACAGCATCTTTCATCTTTAGATCAAATGTCCTTGCTGTTGCTTGCGGGGTTGGTGCGGGTGGTGGAGGTAATGCCAATACCTCAGCTGGCACGCTTGCACTGGTACTTGCCACGTTCATCAGAGCTTTGACTGGTCCTGTTGCCTTACACTCCCTAGCCATGTGTCCAGTCTTCCCATATTTGTAGCACGTAACTCCTGGCTTCGGCATCTTGCACTCATTTGCCAAATGTCCCTTCTGATTGCACCTATAACAGGTCATGCTCAGCTTATTACATACTCCGGGGTGCCTTCTTCCACAGTGCTTGCATTCCGGTCTCTGGAACCTGTTTTCTCCAACTTGCCCTTGGCTTGCCTGGTTGTTCCCTTTTGATTCTTGCCTTTTGCCCAAATTTCCTTTCTTTTGAAAATTTCCGCCCTTTTGGAAACCAATCCTCTTTACATTCCGATCTTGCAAACTTCCAGCTTCAGACTTTTCTCCATAAAATGGAACCTTCCTCTTCTTGTTATCCCTCTCTTTCCTTGACTGCATCCCATTATTCTCAATCAGAGCAGCTTTCTGTACTAATCCCGCATAAGTTTCAAGCTCAAACATAGCCACCCTATCTCTGATCCAAGGCTCCAATCCTTGCTGAAAGTTCTTTGCTTTTTCCTCCTCAGTGCTGGTATACTTTGTCACAAACCTTGACAACTCAGTGAACTTCTTCTCATACTCCAATACAGTCATGTTCCCTTGCTTCAACTCAAGAAATTTTAGCTCCATCTGATTCTGCATGTACTTAGGGTAATACTTGTCCAGAAATAACTTTTTAAATCTCTCCCAAGAAACCTGCTGAGTGACTTCCATAGCCTTTACTGATTCCCACCAATAGATGACTTCTCCCTTCAAGAAGTAAGTAGCATACGGCATCTTCTGATCGTCTCCTAACTGTACCAACTCAAAAGCCCTTTCCATCTCCTTGATCCATGTGTTAGCTATCACTGGATCAGTGGTATCATAAAATACAGGTGGATTCACATTCTGAAAAGCTTTGAAAGTGACAATTTGTCTAGGTGGTACTGGTGGTTCAGGTGGTTGGTGTGGTTCACGGTTATCTTGGTTTTCAATTCGTTGTTGAAGAGTTAGTTGTTGTTAAGCTATAGCATTGGTTTGCTGTTGCAAGGTTTCCAGTAGTCGAAGAATATTTGGGTCTGTGGTGAAGGTGGTTGTTGGGTTCTTCTTTTTGGGAGGCATGATCCTGAAATAAGAGTTGTGTCAAAACAGATATGAATGATAAAATGATTCGAGGGTATCGCATGGCATTCTCATTTTCATATGGGGTCAAGTTTCCAAATTAAGCAGATATGATGATAAAAACATAAAATAATAGTTGAGAGCAAATGGAACAATAGCACATAATTATTGAAATTTTAAAGGTCACAGTACATAGGATTGGGACATAGTCTGATTCTAGGAATAACAGGCTTATTTAAAGGAAAACGGAAACAACTGGGGATTCCATAGAGTCTGATAGTACAACAACATGAAAGGTAAATGGAAAGAACTAAGGCTCCACTCCATCTGAACGGGGCTTGGTAGTCTTTTCCTCTCGAAGCATCTTCGCAATGCTCTGGAGCTCATCCGCCACCATCTGAATGACATACTGGCTGGTACGGTCCCGGTGCGCTGGCATCTCCTCAAGTTTAGTGTTGACGTACTGAACCAAGGTCTCAAGTCTCGCAGTCATCTGCTCCTTGGGCTTCCCTTCGTAGTTTCGGCTGTCCGGATACACGTTCTTCAGTCGGTCTATCAGTTGGTCGTACTTGCCCTGAAGCATGTCGAACTCGCGCCTCAACTCAGCATACACGGAGAAAGCAATAGTGTCGTCTGACCCAGAGGATGACGAGGAATGCGCCCTTTGCTGACAACCAATAAGAGGAGTATTAATAATAATTTACTTAACCTACTCTCTCGCATATTATCTATATCCTACACACATATCCTATAACCTATTTAGGCTGTCCAGGGACTCTAAACCGTAGCTCTGATACCAAAACCTGTCACACCCCCAACTTAAACAGCAAAATAAATATAGCTATTACATCTTTTTAATGAAGAATACACAACCAAAATCCAAGATCTTACAGTTTAGGGTTTGGAACAGCCCAACACTACCAACTATTACATCTGATTTAGAATACCGAGTCCTCACACAACTATTATTACTTATTCTACCTGAGCTCGAACATAAGCATCAGCATCACAGGTCTTACGGGCAGTCTGCTTGAATCTAACCATAGCTGCTAGCTGTAATATAAGGGTAAAGCAAGAAGTGAGCCAAATGCTCAACAAGTGCTAACAGTACGACACAAAACATAAATTGAGATATACTTTTTAGGAGTGATAATGGAAAGACATAACCAAAGGTAACGAGAGATAAAAACTATGTGAGATGGCATCATTTTGCTTGCATCAAAACAATTTTAAAATCATGTCTTAATCAAAATCATTTTATGACGCTACGGATTACAGCCGGTGATCAGCCGCGAAGTAATCCCGAACCTCGCTGGGTTCTAAAACATTATTGGGAATCCCTAGGCAACTTTTAAGCCTAATATAAGTGCGGAAAGGACTCGCGTCTCAGTCGAGATCCACCATTCAAAGAAAACATTTATCCCCCTTTGAGACTGAAAAATCCACATTTTAATCATTTTAAAAACTGATGCCGATTTATGACAAAATCTCTTTTGACTGTAAACATTTTTATCAAGGGATTATAGATCAACTTGAAACACTGGAAATATGACACTAAATCTCAGGGCCATGATCCACTAGACTTTACTATATTAGGGTAATTGAGAGGTTTCCATAAACAAGAACTTTGACAAGGAAATTGAGCAAGGCTATTGGATAATATGAAAGAGTAATGCCAAACTAGGCTTAAAGCAATGGTTGTAGACAAGGTATAGGTATTAGAACATCAAGAAGATAAGCATCACTGGTTCCAATAGGATAAAGGTGTTAAAATATAAAGAAAGTGATCATCAGCTCAAGATATAACAGGGTATCAATCTTTAGGGTAATGATAGGGTTATCAAACAATCATGAATGAATTTAAGAAATGATTGGCTTTTAGGTATCAAGATAAAGTTTCTATCGAGGTTATTTCAAGAGTTGAATCAAAGCATCAGGGTGCAATATCAAGATTTCTCAGGGATCAATAGCATGATAATTAAAAGGATCAATAAAGTATTATAACAAATTCTCTATTTTATCATGGCATCACCATTACTTTGGTATACTAGCATGGTATGACTTTTGATCTACTTGCAATAAGTACTTGAGGGTTCATGACATTTTATATTATTCAAAGATAAACATAAGATACGCTTGATTTAAATATATCAAAATGACTCAGGATAGTTACATCGATATATATATGAACTGATTTTAGTAAATACGAAGGTCAAGTTGAATCACTTGCCTTGAGATAGGCTGGTCTGGTCTGACTGGTAGGAGCAACTGGAGCTTCACTCGAATTTTATGGCAAGTTTTCCCTCGTCTCGAGATCCTACATAAATAATAATAATCCTCATTATAATATATTCTTACCATCTTAACCTATTTACAACCCGAAATTACACACGGATGGCACTTAGGCCTATATGCACTTAATTTATATTCACTTTTAAATTATAATTGCACACACCTAGCCACATATTCACATATCATATATTAACACTAAATAACACCATATATACCATAATGCAACACTATACTTGGATGATCTCGACTCACAACTTAAGTCACTTGGTCGCTAAACTAGACAAGGTCTTCTAATTTTGGCTTCCTAACTCGATGTGTCTTTCCTAAATTATCCAAAACCTATTGACCCTCACTTATGCCTTTTTCTCTACTGACCTTATACTATCTTACAACTATGGTGGTCGACCTAATACTCACTTCTAAGTGTTCTAAAACTATGTGATAAGTGATAGTGCTCACTGGTGCAAATTTCAGAATGACAACTATGGTTTCTTGAGTACATTAGACACTCTTAAACTACAAGTTTTCCTTAAAACTTTTACACAAGACTCTCCTGACCTAAGGGTATCTCACAAGCTTGATGTGGCTCAAGGACCTGGCTTGGGCCTTCTTGGGCCTAAGCTAAAAGTCCAAGGTTCCCCTGTTTTTCTGGGCAGAAAATACCCTGACTTGAATTAACTTGTGACACATGGTTCTAGCTCATATCCTATGAAATATGGTTGGAAAAACTTCTCTGACATACCCTATAACTAAGGCCCAATTGGGCCTAATGAGAGCCTACCCATGACATGGTCAAATCTCCCTATTTCTAAGTTGCAACAAAACTGTCCCCTGCTGGATAGATTTTGTGATTCTACTTGTGCACCTAACCAAATGACATGCAATCCTCCAACCAACTCCTAAAACCTTTTATATACTCCCAATACTAACTTCTGGTAGCTTGGGCCTCAAAGTGCACACCAATGACATGGTCAAAACTCACTCTAAACCTCAGGGTGCTATACTGATTTTTCTGCAGAAACTATACCTCTCATTTTCCAAGGTTTTGACTTGACAAACTCAACTAACAACAACTCAATACTTAAACCAAGACTTATACATGGTGATCTACTGAAATAACTCCCTTATTCTCAAAATAAACTTGGGTGAGATCATCCATGCCCAAAAACAACAACATGCAACCAAATATATAACATGCAACTCATGGAAAGCACATAACAAGATTTCGGCTAGGCATAAAGTTTTAAATGCTTGCAAAATCGACTTGCACCTAATACTCATCCTTAATAATCATGAAATATAACTTCTTTTAAGTATTAACAAGAAATTTATCATGAAAAAAATCTATTTTAAGCACACATATTTCGAATTTATAGATTTTTAAACATAACTACATGATTTCGAAAAAAGTAGCATGCAACTCATGGTTGATCATCATTTTAATGTCTTAAAACTAACATGCATGGTTAAACATAAATATATAATAAAATTTCAGTAGCATGCAAAGGATTTTAAAGCATGATATCTCCATAAAACACTTAGTTAGCACATATACATAATATATCTCATAGAGAGCTCTTGAATTCACAAGAATCAAGAGTTTCTCTTTGGAGATCACATAAGAACTACACATGCATCCATGGAACTTCAACTTCCAAGTCACAAAACACTTGGAAAGTATATAAGATGAATGTAGGTAAAAGATTTACACTTGGGAAGATGAAGAATGAATTGAAAAATGAAAGGGGGTGGCCTTCGGCCGAGAGCAATGTGGGAGGGGGAGGAGAGAAAATTTGTGGGGTGTTGGAGTGTGGAATGAGAATGACCTCTCCCACTTTGATTTCTTTGTTTTATGCTATTTGGTTTACAAATGATGAGTGGAAGTGAGAACTTACAAAAATGTCCCTTGGTTAAAGTTAGGCCATTTTGCATGCAAGGCTAAGGTAGTAATTTGGTAATAATCAAATGAGTTAGTGGGGTTGGAAAAGTCTTGTTTGCCCTTTGAGAGAATAGAAGGGTGATTTGCATGCATGGTCTCTTATGTAATTTGATAAATATGACAACTAAAATTTATAATGATTTATTTTTATAAAATAAAATACAAGTTCAAAAATTATAAAATTTATACCATAAAATAACTTGGATTTTTAGAGACTTTATAAAATCATTTTCAAAATTTGTGAACAAAATACCTTTTAAAAGAAAATTTTTCCAAAGCTTAGAATATTCCTTATAAATCAAAAATAAAGAAATTAAATAAACTCTTGCTTTGAAAAATCATATACTACACAAAGCAAAATTATAATGCAGAAACTTTCACTCACACTAGCGTACAATCATTGAATATATTTTCATTTGACTTTAATATTATACCCAATCAACAATTAATATTACATAAAATGCCGGTCGTAACACTATAAGTGTTATCATTATTAGAGAAGATTATTCATTGTAACCCTAGCAGCTCTCGTGATATTTATTCATCACTGAGAGGTAACAGTTCCATACTGTAACAGAGTTTATTATTTCAATAAAGTTTGTTTTCTGTTACTTAAGTTCTTAAAGTTTGATTTGAGTGTACTATACACTGTATTCACCCCCTCTACAGTGTGTGTGACCTAACAGTACTTAACATGATCATAGGTTATTAAGGCTTGTTTGACAGATAAAGGAATTAAGAGGGGTCTTAACACAACCTTCTTATTATCAGTAGATAATAAGTCAGTAAAAGCTCTTTTAGCTATTCTGAATGATGAAATTAATTTACCATAACCTTGGGGCTTATTATCACAATAAAAACTATAAATAAGCTGACAGAATCTAGCAAAATAAACAGTAGATCTATCTTCATGCATTCTGTCCCCAATAAAACCTAAAATATCACTTGCATAGTCAAAATCAGTTCGATTTATAAGAGCATACCCGATTTGTTGGCTGAATATGGGAATTGCATTAAAATTGGAACATTTGTTTGCAAAAGCTTTAGTTATGCAATCAAAGAAGAAACTCCATTCCCTCCTTATGAAAGATCTCTTCAACTGGCCCAGCTTTGCCAATGTCCTTTTATATCCCAGACTGGCCATCAAGTTTTGAAGAACTGGATCGTCAACAGTAGAATAAACACAGTTCTCAGGTAGCTGCAGTGCTTGGCGAACCGTAGACAAAGTCACAACATACTCATCTTCCCCTGATGAAAAAATAATACTTTGGGACCCTTGAGCACCACCATCATCATATACTCCGCTTCTCCAGAACTCCAGTACTTGAGTACCAGAGACTGCTTCGGGTTCAGTCAGAGCATACCCAATATCAGAACTAGCAAGAAAGTCCTGAATGAAGTGAAGTTCAGAGGGTGCTTCTGAATTGCTACGAATAGCAGAGAAGTTATTAGGAACAAACGTAGCTCCATCAAAAATTATGTCCTTGGGTGCCATGAGAATTTGTGAGAAAGAAAATTGCCTGTAAGGTGTTTGAGAAAATGTCTGTATGAAAAATCGTCAATAGATGAGAGAGAATAAAAGTAAAAAGAGAGAGAGAAAATATGAAAGTAAATAAAAGATATTATAATTTTTCTCTCTTTTACTTATACACGGTAGTAAAAGTAACCGTTGAGATACCTGTCAGACATGCAGCAGTAAAAGATAATTAATGGATACGGGTATTCAGTAATCATTACTTATCACATGCAGTTTTTAAAGGAAAAACCGTTCCACTTACCACGTACTCCCATTAATCAAGGTAGGTCAGTTTTATTTTAAAATTTAAAACTATTCCCACTTAATAATTTTTTTTTTCATTGCGTGACCAATATTCTGTAAAAATATGACCAATGAGAGAATGACCACCAAGTAAACAAATACTTCCACGTCAGAATCAGGACTTGATTTGTATCAGAGCTAAAAAGGTCATCAGAATATGGTTAGTATCAGGATTTAAAATGTTATCAAAATATCAAACGAGTCAGAGACAAAATCTTGCATAAATATAAAATTTCATTAATATATTGAGCAAATACATTTCATGAAATTTAAATTACAAGTTCAAAAGTACAAGATTGTCCTAAGCTACAATTATTTCTTCTTCCTACTCTCAACAAAAAGAACAGCGAGACGAATGATTCGCTCCTGCTGTCGGAGAGCTTCTCTCCGTTCCTCTTCCAGACGCTCAAGATGGCGATGGTATTCTATGTAGAAGAACAAGAGGTCTGTGAGGACCTCTTGGGGAACTGAGACCCAGACATCATCAGGAATGGCAGTGACATGCCATTCCTGGTGCCATTCAGGACACCTCAAATTTATAGTGAAAGTGTCATAGTTCAGAACTAAGTTAAAGTGAACCATGGTTGGGATGAGTGAAAAAGAAATGAGTTTGAGAGTTTGAGAGAAAATGAGAGATGTGTTGGATGGAATGAGGTGTTGGTTTATATAGCTAATAGAATGCCAAGAGACGCAAGGAAAATTGAATGGTTATAGGTAGAAATAATTCTACCTCGTCTCCCTAGACTGATGAGAATAAAAACAGCTATTGGAAGTTTAAAATAGGATTTAATGCGCACACGAAATAAGTAAAAATTACTGTGCATAGACATGTACCACTAACCCAAATTATGTTGACTGTTAATATCTCACCTAAACATATTCTGATTTTAAATAACACTGTTTCAGATTTTAATAACAAATAAGTCAAGTAAAGAATCAGAGTTTAATATCAGAACTTAGACTTATATCAGAACTTAATAGTCATCAGTACATGATTTCTTAACTTGAAAAGTGAATGCCTATTTCTGTAATTCTTCACTCAAATTCTGATTTCGTTTCTTCAGAACTTAATCATCAGAACTTCAATCAGAACTTGTCCTCAGAATTTATGCAACTGACACTTAAACTGTTCATCTAAAAGAACATTTATCACCACAGTAATTTTCATCATTCATATGGAGTGTATGTGTGTGCTGTAAGCTAAATATCTGATAAAGATTAAAGTCTGATTCACTTCAGTACATCTTAAAAATAAGGCATAACTAAGAACTTTGCTCAAAATCTGTCATGATTCTGAAGTCTACTTTAGAATGAGTTCATGCATGAGTCCACCTCAACCGTTTTGTGCTCATTTTATGCATCTTTTGAAATTCCATTTTACAGTGGCTTCTCAGTGTAAGTGAGTCACAACTGCTTATCAGAATTTATGCTATTATCAGAGTATTTCTCCAGTAATCATAGAGTGTGAAAAGTCACCAAGAAAAATATTTATTTTGCTTTTCTGATGCATATTACTTAATACCAGCAATGCACTTGGGTCTTCCCTTCCACAGTTTTTACTCTAGATCTCAAAGGAGTATCTGATTTTAATTTCTTTTTCTTTTTCCTTTGATTAGTGAGGTTTATCAGCACTTAGTACATCAATCAGATTTACTAACATTAGAACTTAACAGATAAGAAGCACTATTCCAGTTTGTGACTTAGTAATGAGATACACAAAGTAAACTTCAACTAAGCTCAGTATCAGAATTTGCTTGTGTCAATAGATTTCCACATACACAATTACTTCAAATATGGGATTTGTTAGTATATTAAAGACTACTAGGTCAGCATCTAGCATATTTATCCTCATTAGATTGAATAATCACAGAAATATTCAAATCACTATCAGAGTTTAGAAATTTACATCAGACAACAATCAGTACCTAAGCAATTTTCAATTAAGCACAGAATACACAAAGATAGTAATATCTGTAAATACTGATGATAAAGTCTGATGCATCAGAACAAAAACTAAGCAGATTTAGAGAAAGAACCTGAAACCATTCCAAGTTCATTTACCAATCTTGTAAAAGTAGCTTCACACAGTGGTTTTATGAAGATATCTGCTAGTTGTTGATCTGTTGGAACAAGCAAATTCTGATATGCTTTGTCATTGAGTGTTGAACTGGATTACCTGTCATAGCTATAGCACTTTGATTATCACAGTAAATAGGGATTTTAAAATATGTTAACCCATAATCCAGTAACTGATTCTTCATCCAAAAAATCTGTGCACAACAGCTTCCTGCAGCAATGTACTCTGCTTCTGCAGTTGATGTGGAAATTGACTTTTGTTTCTTGCTAAACCAAGAAACCAGTCTGCCTCCAAGAAATTGGCAGCTTCTACTTGTGCTTTTCCTGTCAATTTTGCAACCTCCAAAATCTGCATCTGAGTAACCTATTAGTTTAAAGTCTAATTCTCTGGGATACCACAATCTCAGATCAGCTATTCCCTTAAGATACTTGAAAATTCTTTTCACAGCTGTTAAGTGAGGTTCTCTTGGATCTGCTTGAAATCTGGCATAAAGACAGGTAGCATACATGATATCAGGTCTACTAGCAGTTAGATAGAGTAGTGAGCCAATCATACCTCTGTAATCAGTAATATCTACTGATTTACCAGTATCCTTATCCAATTTTGTTGTAGTGGCCATGGGAGTGGATGCACTTGAACAATCTTGCATTCCAAATTTCTTCAGCAAATTTCTGGTGTACTTGGTTTGACAAATAAAAGTGCCTTCTTCATTATGCTTGACTTGAAAGCCCAGAAAATAGCTAAGTTCCCCCATCATACTCATTTGATATCTTGACTGCATCAGTTTGGCAAACTTCTTGCAAAGTCTGTCATTTGTAGAACCAAAAATGATATCATTAACATATATCTGCACCAAAAGTAAGTCCTTTCCATGGTTGAGGTAGAACAGAGTTTTTTCAATAGTTCCTCTGCTAAATCCACTTTCCAGAAGAAACTGAGCTAAAGTCTCATACCATGCTCTTGGAGCTTGCTTAAGGCCATAAAGTGCTTTATCAAGCCTGTAGACATGATTTGGAAATTTGGAATCTACAAAGCCTGAAGGTTGTTCAACATATACTTCCTCTTCCAATTCTCCACTAAAAAAGCACTTTTCACATCCATTTGAAAGACGGTAAACTTCTTGTGAGCAGCATAAGCCAAAAATGTCCTTATGACTTCCAATCTAGCAACTGGTGCAACTGTTTCACCATAATCAATTCTCTCCTGTTGAGAATATCCTTTTGCAACCAGCCTTGCTTTATTCCTTGTAATTATGCCATCACTATTAGTTTTGTTTCTGACACCCAGTTTGTACCAACAACAGATTTGTTCTTTGGTCTTGGCACTAGGGTCCATACTTTGTTTCTTTCAAATTCATTTAACTCTTCCTGCATTGCTTGCACCCGATCAACATCTTGAAGAGCTTCTTCCACTTTCTTTGGTTCAGTCTGAGAAAGAAAAGAATTATAGAGACATTCACTTGAAGTAGTTGTTCTAGTTCTGACACCTGCATTAGGATTTCCAATAATTAAGTCAGGTGTATGTGATTTAGTCCACTTCCTTGCGGATGAAAGGTTTTTTCTAGAACTGGATGCTCCCCCATGATCCATGCTATCTTCATCAACATTTTCTGATGCTCCCCCTGAAACTATGCTCTCTGAGTTGGATCCTTCAGAAATTGAGTTTTCAGAATTATCAGAACTTGATGAATCAGAACTTGAAGAGCCAGTTGTATGTTTTGATGCTTCTTGAGATGTGGTTGTTTCTTCAGTATGCTCCCCCTGCACAGGTGCATCTTCCTTTGGCGTAGTCACCACAGTTTCAATAACATCAGAGTTTAATCCATCAGAGTTTGCAGTATCAGGATTTAGATTGTCAGGATTTTCAGTATCAGAATTTAAGTCTTCATTTTCAAATCTCAGCTGATCATGATCATTAAAATCTTCAAGTCCAGTAATCTTCTTATCATCAAATGAGACATTGATAGATTCCATGACAACCCTTGTTCTTAAATTGTAGACTCTGAAGGCTTTTGTGGAAAGTGGATATCCAATAAAAATTCCTTCATCAGCTTTTAAATCAAATTTGGATAGCTGTTCAGGGTGAGTCTTAAAAACAAAACACTTGCATCCAAATACATGAAAATACTTCAGACTTGGCTTCTTTTTCTTCACCATCTCATATGGCGTCTTTCAATGCTTGTTAATGAGTGTTGCATTTTGAGTAAAACAAGTAGTCTGCACAGGTTCAGCCCAAAAATAGGTTGGTAGCTTTGCTTCATCAAGCATAGTTCATGCAACTTCAATAAGAGTTCTATTCTTTCTTTCAACAACTCCAATTTGCCATGGAGTTCTAGCAGTAGAAAATTCTTGCTTTATTCCATGGTCTTTACAGAACTCTTCCATGATCAAATTCTTGAACTCAGTGCCATTATCACTTCTTATGATCTTCACAGAATCTTTGACCAATTTATCCAGTTGCTTGACATGATCAATCAAGATAGATGTCGTTTCACTTTTTGTGTGCAAGAAATACACCCATGTGTATCTGGTGAACTCATCCACTATGACCATAGCATATTTCTTCTTTGCAATAGACATGACATTCACTGGACCAAATAGATCTACATGTAGTAGGTGATAAGGCTCAAGAATTGATGATTCAGTCTTGCTCTTGAATGAAGATTTTATTTGTTTTGCCTTCTGCCATGAATCACAAAGGCCATCAGGAGCAAATACTGATTTTGGCAGTCCTCTCACAAGATCTTTCTTGACTAATTCATTTATATTGTTAAAATTTAAATGAGAGAGTTTCTTGTGCCAATTCCAGCTTTCTTCAAGTGATGCTCTACTCAACAGACAGATTGCAGAACCATCAGTACTTGTTGAAAGCTTGGCTTCATAAATGTTACCATGCCTGTATCCTTTCAGAACAACTTTGCCTGTAGATTTGCTTACAACTTCACAGTGTTCTTCAAAGAAATCCATATGATAACCTCTGTCACAGATTTGACTAACACTCAGTAGATTGTGTTTAAGTCCTGAGACCAGAGCTACATCTTTAATGATGACATTCCCAAGATTGATATTGCCATATCCCAGTGTTTTTCCAATGTTACCATCTCCATAAGAAACACTTGGGCCAGTTTTCTCCACAAAGTCTGATAGCAGGGCTTTATTTCCAGTCATATGTCCTGAACATCCACTGTCCAGAACTAGGATGTTTTTCCTATTTCCCTGCAATCACAAAGACCATTAATGATTAGTTTTAAGGACCCAGACTTGCTTGGATCCTTTGGCCTTATTGAGTTTGTTAACATTTGCAGCGGATTTAGCATCAGAGTTTATGTTAACATTTTTCTTATCAGAATTTTTACTATCAGACTTTGTATCAGAACTTACACTAAACGGAACAATGCTAACTTTCTTTAAAGAAGGTTTTATTTGATAATAATCATAGTACAAATTATGATATCCCTTACAAGTATAAATGGAATGCCATAAACTACCACAATGAAAATAAGGATTTTGTGGCCTATATCTAACAGACTGACTCTTAACTCTTGACTTTGAAGGTAAGGAGTTTATGTTCTTATTTTTCCTGCAAAAAGAAGCTAGATGGTTAGAACTTCCACAATTATGACATGTTTTTTTAGGAGCATTAGGAACATGCTTATAATCATTGCTTTTATTCACACCTTCCTTTCCATTCCTATTTTTCCTAAGTGACTTTACCTTGTTTACATTCTTAACATCTTTCAGCTTATACTTAAGCTACTTCTTTGTCATTAAGCCTACGTTTACTTCAGTTGTCTTTTCCTGTTTTAGTTTGTCAGAAGTTAATTCCTCTTTAACTTCTGATTTCTCAGTATCAGACTTTACAGCTACAAACTTAACAGGTTTTAACTTTGGCTTTTGTTTAACAACGATAGGCTTAATATCTACAGTTGCTTTATCATTCTTATCATCTCCATAACCTAAGCCCTCTTTCTAGTTTCCACTACTTAACAAATTCTGAGTTGTTCTGCCAGAGTTAGTCCAAGTCTTGATAATCTCTCTTTCTTTTTCTAACTCAGTTTTTAGAGATTCATTCATTTTAAGTACTTCATCCCTAACATAGAAAGCATCTTCTCTATCTTTCTGAGTTTGATGGAACATGACTAACTCTTTTTCTAAATAATCATTCCTCTTTTTACAGGAAAGATTTTCAGAATTTAATCTTTCACATGTTAAAGTTTGATCTCTATAACTAATGAACATGGTTTTAAGATATCTTCTCAACTCATTAATATCATCAGTATGAAAGGCATAAGTAGTTTGTGGTACCTTTAACTCAGCAGCTTCAGAACTGCTATCAGCATTTGCCATCAAGGCATAATTCACCTCACTTTCAGAATCTGAAGTGTCTGTTCAGCTTTTCTTCTTTGTGACAAGAGCCTTGCCTTTGTCACTCTTCACTTTCTTGCAATCAGGAGATATGTGGCCTATCTCACCACAGTTGTAGCATTTGACAATTGTGTAATCTCCTCTGTCAGACTTCCCTGCTTTGCCTTCAGATTTTCTGAGACTCTTCTTATCAGAACTTGCACCATTCCTGGAAAATTTCTTTCCCTTCCTGAACTTTCTGTATGCAATCCTTGTGATTCCTTTCACCATAATAGCACACAGCTTCATCATCTCTTCATCAACATCCATCTCAGGAAAGCTTTCAGTTTCTGAGTCATCATTACTATCAGAACTTGATGACTCAGTATCAAACTTTGTGATGAGCGCTTTTCCCTTGCCTTTCCTTGAGGTAGCTGCCTTGGGGGATTCTTCTTCAGCCTTAAGAGCAACTGTCCTTGACTTTCCTCCTTTCCTCTTGCTTCTTTGTTCCATCTCAAGTTCATGAGTCTTAAGCATCCCATAAATTTCATCAAGAGTTGTTTCTTCAAGATTATAGTTGTCTCTTATAATTGTGGCCTTCAAATCCCAACTTTCAGGAAGAGCTAACAGGAATTTAAGGTTTGAATTTTCAAGATCATACTCCTTATCAACTAGTGACAAATCATTCAAGAGTTTGACAAATCTGTCATATAAATCAGTCAATGACTCATTAGGCTTTGAGTCAAAGTGTTCATACTCTTGAGTGAGTATAGTCTTCCTGTTCTTTTTAATCGAATCAGTTCCCTGGCATCTTGTCTCCAAGGAATCCCATATCTCCTTTGCAGTCTTGCAGTTAATTACCCTGTTTGACATTACATTATCAATGGCACTATGCAGCAAGTGTCGTACCTTAGCATCCTTAGCAATTAATGTGATATCTTCAGCAGTGTAATCACTCTTCTCCTTTGGTACAGACTTTGCTGCTTCACCTGCAACTACAATAGCGAGTTTTATTGGCTTGTGAGGTCCTTCATTGATTCTGTCAATATATTCTGGATCTGTAGCTTCCAGAAACATAGTCATCCTCACCTTCCATATGGGATATTCAGATAGTTTCAGTATGGGAACTCTAATAGCCTCATATCGACTATGGATTTGAGTCTTTGGGGGTTCTTCAGTTTTGGTAAGCTTGGTTGGAGTTTCTGCTTCAGACATGATTGTTTTTGGATCTTAAACTGTTTGTGTGTTAACAGATAGGCTCTGATACCACTTGTTAGGTCACACACACTGTAGAAGGGGGTTGAATACAGTGTATAGCACAATCAAATCGAATTCAAAGAACACAAGTAACAGAAAACAAACTTTTTTAAACTCTGTTACAATGTAGAACTGTCCTCTCTCAGTGATGAACAAATATCACGAGAGCTGCTAGGGTTACAATGAATAATATTCTCGATAATAACAACACTTATAGTGTAAACCCTATGTCCGTGTTTATATACTACACAATTACAAGATAATCGCTAATTGATATGGAATATAATTCTGCTTTCTAAAATATATCAATCAGTTATCTTTTCTTCCAAGTATTCTATTCTTCATAGAATTCCTTCTTCATGCATATCTCTTCTTACGTTTGTCTTGATCTTCTTTCCTTTCAATCAGCCTCCTTCCTTATCTGAAAGTTTCCTTTAAGTCCTGATATTATCTCCCGATAAATATCTCCTGAACCTTAAGTACTGATAACTTAAGTTCTGACTTCAGTATAAGTTCTGATTTCAGTTAAGTACTGATTTGTCCTGTTCAAGTAAGATCTGAAAACTAAACACAAATCATATTAGACATGACATTATCAAATATATCTAACATGAATAAATCAAAATAAAATCAGAATAATTTTGCCAAAAGTATTTTACTAAAGTAATTTATTGGATTAAATTATTTCAGTTCTGAGTTATTCATAAGTCTAAAATTATAATTGTAGAGAACTTTGTAAGTTAACACTTTATAGAGAACTCTACAATGACTTATCGATAAGTCATAATAAAGCTTATCGAGAAGTCACTCGAGAAGTCAGTAAATTGACTTATCGAGAACTCACTCGAGAAGTCTTAAAATGATTTGTTGATAAGTCAATTAGACTTATTGAGAACTCAGTTCTCAGTATACTTTTGATCACTATGATTCTGCCTTATGTTAATTTTACATATTAAAGAGGTAAACTAACAGTTAGACAGTTTTCTTAGAATTTGAAAAATTCCAAGCTGAATTTTAAATTTTAAAAAATAAATATGCAGAGATTTTTGAAATATTTATAATTCATATTTCAGTTAATTTCTAATTAAATTAAATTAATTTTGATTTACTAGAAATTAATCTACTGCAACATATTAGCTGAGTTCTTGCCATATGATGAAGAATTAAGCATTCCAATTTCACTTACAATCCTAGTGAAAGTTGCTTCATCCAAAGGTTTAGTAAAAATGTCAGCTAATTATTTTTCTGTTGGAACAAAAATGAGCTCAATGGTACCATTTGCAGCATGTTCTCTAATGAAATGGTACCTTACATCAATGTGCTTTGTCCTAGAGTGATTACCTGGATTAGCCACAATAGATATAGCACTAGTATTGTCACATATAATTTGAATTTTATGTAACATTAGGCCATAGTCCATTAGCTGATTTCTAATCCAAAACACTTAAGCACAACAACTTCCAGCAGCTATGTATTCAGCTTCAGCTGTGGAAGTTGACACGGATTGTTGTTTCTTGCTACACCAGGATACAAGTCTCTGTCCAGGAAACTGACAGCTTCCACTAGTACTCTTTCTGTCAACCCTGCATCCAGCAAAATCTGCATCCGTGTATCCAACAGCTTTAAAACCAGTTCCCTTAGGAAACCATAATCCCAAGTTTGGAGTCCCCTTCAAGTATCTGAAAATCCTCTTCACAGCCATCAAATGTGATTCTTTTGGATTGACTTAAAATCTTGCACATAGACATATTGCAAACATGATGTCTGGTCTACTTACAGTTAAGTAAAGCAATGATCTAATCATTCCTCTATAGTTTGTAATATCTACACTTTTGCCCTTTTTATCTTCATCCAACTTTGTTGCTGTAGACATAGGTATAGATGCAGGTGAACAATCAACCATGCCAAACTTTTTCAATAAAGCTTTAACATACTTAGTCTGGATAATGAAGATTCCATCATTTCTTTGACCTACTTGAAGTCCAAGAAAGTAACTTAATCCCTCCATCATACTCATTTCATATTCACTCTACATAAGCTTAGAGTATCTTTGACAGAGCTTCTCATTAGTAGAACCAAAGATGATATCATCCACATAAATCTAAACTAGGATCATATCACCACCATGCAGCTTGTAGAAGAGTGTCTTGTACATTGTTCCTCTAGTGAAACCATATTTATGTAAAAAATCTGTTAGTGTGTCATACCAAGCTCTAGGTTCCTGCTTTAGTCCATATAGAGCCTTGAGTAGCTTGTACACAAAATCTGGAAATTCTGGATCTTCAAACCCAGGTGGCTGTTGCACATAAACTTCTTCTTCCAACTCACCATTTAGGAAGGCACTCTTGACATCCATTTGATACACTTTGAAGTTTGAATGTGCAGCAAATGCTAGAAAAATCCTTATTGCTTCAAGTCTTGCAACTGGAGCAAAAGTTTCATCATAGTCAATTTATTCTTCTTGTGAGTAGCCTTTTGCAACCAACCTTGCCTTGTTTCTGGTAACTATACCATTTTCATCCATCTTATTCTTGAACACCTATTTTGTTCCAATTACACTTTTGTTCTTAGGTGCAGGAACTAACTTCCAAACTTTGTTTCTTTCAAACTGATTAAGCTCTTCTTGCATGGCAGATATCCATCCAGGATCCATATGAGCTTCTTCAATTTTCTTGGGCTCTACTTGAGACAGAAAGCATGCATGTAGGCACTCATTAGCAGTTGCACTTCTAGTCCTTAATCCAGTATTTGGATCACCAATTATTGCATTTTGATTGTGACTCCTGTCCCCTTTTCTGGTATGAGTTTATTGACTGGTGCCTTCATCGTTTTCTTCATTATTTTTATGACTGGTAGATTATTCTTCTGTTCCCCCCCCCCAGAGGTTGTGCTCACTTTTGGTGTATGAGATGAGCTTCTATTTTCATGATTTTCCTGTTTAGTAGTTTCTTCATTCATCATCTGTTGTGCATTGCCTTCATCCTCTTCATCAGAATCACTGTTAATGTTGAGATTTTCATATGCAAGGGCTTCAACTTCATTTTCATCAAAGCATTCCAAGCCTGGACACTTGTCATCATCAAAAGTTACATCTGTGCTTTCCATGATTTTCTTTTGATCAATTACATAGACCTTGTAGGCAGTTCTCTTCAATGAATATCCCAGATAAATTGCTTCAAAAACCTTTGAGTCAAATTTTCCCACATATTCAGAGTTGTCTTTTAAAATGTAACAGTTGCTTCCAAACACATGAAGATGCTTTACAGTAGGCTTTCTCTTGGACATGATTGAGTAAGGTGATTTGCCATGAATCTTGTTAATGAGATATCTGTTTTGAGTGTAGCATATAGTTTTTACAGCTTCTTCCCAAAAACTAGTTAGCAGATTAGTATCTTGCAGCATTCTTCTTGCAGCTTCTACTTATATTTTGTTCTTTCAACAACCCCATTTTATTGAGGTGTTCTAGAAGCAGAGAAATCTTGAACAATGCCTTTGCTTTTGTAGAATTCACTCAATGTTGCATTTTTGAATTCTGTTCCATTATCACTTCTCAATCTCTTCACACAGTTTTGATCTTCAGCCTGTTTCTCTATCTTCTTTATGTGCTCAATTATGATATGTGGAGTCTCATATTTAGAATGCATAAATTCTACCCATGTGTATCTTGAGTAGTCATCCACCATCACAAGTGCATATTTGTTCCTTGAAATTGATAAGACATTTACTGGTCCAAACAAGTCCATGTGAATAAGTTGCAATGGTGCACTTATGTAATTCACAGTTTTTGACTTGTGACTTGATCTTTTTATTTTTCCTTTCTGGCAGGCTTTGCGGACTTCTGTTTGAGCAAACTCTAATTTTGGCATGTCTCTCACCAGCTCTTTCTTGACCAGAGTGTTGATTGCCTTGTAGTTTAGATGTGAGAATTTCTTATGCCGTAACTTGCTTTACTCTATGGATGCCTTGGTGTAGAAGCAACAAATTCGATCCTCATTTGTTGAGTCCAAGTCTACAACAAACAAGCTTCCTTTCCTTGCTCCTTTTAGAGCAACTTCATTGATTTTCTTGTTGATGAAAAGCTTTCTTCTTTGTTAAATAGAACTTTAAAACCTTTGTCTACAAACTGGCTGACACTAAGAAGATTCACTTCAAGAACAACTACCAATGCTACATCATCAATGACAACATTTCCAAAAATAATCTTTCCATATCCCATTTTTAATCCTTTGCTGTTGTCTCCAAAGGTCACCAAAGGTCACCAAATGGCCATCATTCTCCTCAAACTGTGATAGCAGGGCCTTATCACCAGTCATATGCCTGGAACATCCACTGTCTATGATCCATATGACCTTCATCTGTTGCCCAGTAAAGATACAATTGTTTAAGGGGGGTTGGATACAATTGTATAAACGTTTCGAACAAGTATAAAAATATAACAGTTTTATATATTTCTAATAAAAACTGTTACAAACTCTCTCAAGAAACACTGATGTTCTTGAGAGCTGTTAGGTCATACAATACTCGAGTTGATCACTATATGATGACCTAAACTGTGTTTATATAATACACAGCTGCTATAAATCAGTCTAAGATATACATTATCAATTACTAACAGAAAATGATACATATCTCTAACTGAATATACAAAGTCCTATCACTCGGAACGAACATATATCCATCTTTCAAAATAAGGAACGGACTTAATCTTCACAACAAACTATCTTCAGATACTGATGTTCTGCAGATACTGATGATGCATCAAATCCTGATGGCACATCAAATCTTGATGACATACAAAATAGCCAGATCTTGAGCTTCTCCTGATCATTGAGAATCAACACGTAACAATCTCCCCCAATTTATGCTTAATAAAATAAATCACAAATTCCATTCTCAATGATTCTAAAACCAATTTACAAAATGTACAAGGAATAAGGTTTACTTCAGTATCCTAAGATAACTAACAGTTATTTCCAGAAATTTGTTTAACCTTTCTTCCACCTTGTCTTGAAGGACTTTGACAAGCTTTTTCTTCAACTCTTTCTTCTCTTCAATATCTTCTCCAAACTGATAAATGGCTGATCTTAATTTAGAAATTGAACTCTTAGTTATTAAAAGATCACCAATTAACATAAAGCTTAAGCTGACATCTTCATGATCAGGACTGAAAGATAACTGAGGATTGTTGAGAAAAACTTTCAAAACCGCAGCTCCCTTTTCCATCTTCATTTCTTGACCAATGTAAGTTATGTACATAGGAACATACTCACCATTGTATTTGTCTTCTTTGCTCATGTCTCTTCTTCTGATACTCTCAAGTACCATTGAAGACCAGTTTCTGGTGACATTGTCCTCAACTCTAAGAAGATAGTGAATATATTTCAACTTTGTCACAATCTGTAATATCCGGGATATATTGTGTAATTATTTTTGCTATTAAATAATTATTATGTGTGTTCAGTATCTATTCTGTGAGATAATTGTTAAGTGTTATCTGTACTTGGATATTCAAAAATAATATTAATTGAGTATTTTAATTTTTATATGTCCAAAATAAAATATAGATAATTGCCATATCTTCCTAATGATTTTGATGTTGATTTATGGATTTAAACAAATCATACGAAATTTCTAAAATCTTTTTCCGAGTATTTAAAATCTATTTTATAAAAACAGGAACCAACTGACGTCAACCGTTGTTATGTTTTTGGAACCCGAAACTCTTCCGAGAACTCCTTCCTAACCTAATTGTAATATTCCGAGCATGTTCCATGTTTCGACTTTTTCGATCCGGCGTACGGTTAGTCCTGCACGGGTCCCGGCGCAACAATTTCGATACAATATTCGTTTCGGTAAATCAATAAAACCCGTATTTTCGATAAACGGGAGCTTTTTATTAAACTATCCCAATTATCACTTCGTAATACCTGTAACCAGGCGCTGAGACCAAGACCGCAGTACAAATTGTACTGGTTTGGATAATTATCCCGAAAACTGATACCGTTTGGATCAGTTTTTACAAATAAACGTACCGTTTTATATCCGGAATGATCCAACGGGATACTAATTCTCCGTAATTATAAATAGCCTTTTACCGTATTTTATTTCGTATCAAAATCATTTGCAGACAGATAAATATATAATTTTACAGAGAAAAATCATATATTCATAAACTATTCCAAGAATCAAACCAACTTTGGAAGGTGTTATTGATATTTGTTTGAAAAGCTCGAGTACTGGATTTGAAGGTCTTGAGAAGCTCTATCAGAATCTGTAATCCATACACCTGCAGAATCAAAGGGTTAATTTCTAAAAATTTATTTATTTTCGAATTATTTTTATGAAAAATATGAAATTTTGTTCGGATGATTGTTTATATGATTTGATGATTGCATGTTATAGAGCTTGTTTTCCTGATGATTTTGGTATATTATACGTCTGATTTGGAGTTCAATAACATGTTCAAATTTGAGTTTGATTTTCGAATTTTAAAATTAGGGTTTATAACCCGTATGAATGTTTTCAATTGAAATTTGGGGGTTTTTGATCCAGGGGTTATTAGCTGTTGATTTATAGTGGGTTGTGTTCTCTATGAAATTTGCAATCGATTGATATATAGCTCGTTAACAGAGGATGCTTGAATCGTAGGGAGTTGTCTTTTTAAGTTTTCGTCGTTTCGCCGGAATCCGGCAATGTTCTTGGCCATTTTCCGGCCAGGACAGGGGTTATTGTTGTGTTTTGATTGCAAATATAGATTCCTGTTGAGGTGTAGTGTTGATCTGGAGGTGTTGGTGGGGTGAGTACGCCGGGATCGTCTTCTCCGGCCTTCCCCGACTTTTTCGGCGACTAGAACTGCAAAATTGCAGTTTGGTCCCTATACTTTTGAAAACGATGAAGTTTGGTCCCCCAGGTTTCCAGACTTTGCAAAAATTGGATTCTTATTTTAAAAATGTTTAAAAATCGTATTTCTTATTTATTTTTATTATAAAAATTCATTTTTAATTTCTAAAAATTCTAAAAATTAGTATTTTAATTCCGAAAATTATTTTTAATTCAGAAATAAATCCGAATTAATTAGTTAATTAATTTCAGTTAATTTTTAATTGATTAATTGGTCAATTAAATTGGAAATTAATTGATTAATTGATTTAATTAATTATTAACTGATTTTAATTAATTATTTAATTAGATTTAATTGCCTAAAAATGATTTAAAAATTCCGAAAAATAGTTTCGAGCTTTAACATATTATTCTAAATTATTTCCAAGGCTCGATAATTATTACAAAATTGTTTCAGAGCCAGAATTGGCCAACCGAATCCTGTTTATTAACCCGAAATTGATCCAACGACCTGTATTAATTCTGAAAAATATTTTAATAATCATTTTAAATACCCGAAACCATATTTATGACCCGAGACTTCTTTATAAATGATATGTCATTGATTACGTGATGTATTATGTGTTATACGTGACTTGTTGATTGACTATCAGTCTATATATTCAAGGTTTACTTGATTATTGCATAACTTTCAATCCGTTAATCGGATTTGGGTAAAACGAAGGGTAGATAGAAGTATGTGTTGAATAGAACTCTATGAGTCGATTATTGATAGATGCGTATGATATGTGAGCAGAAGAGGCAAGGCGTAGGAAAGGGAAACAGGTAGTTGAGGAGTAAAACGGTTGTGATTGGAAGCGAGTACAGTGTAGTAAGCTAATACCAGGCAAGTGTTTTTAACTTTCTCGAGATATTGTAGTACTTGATAATCCTGTGATATTGCAAGTGCTTTGAAGCACAGAAACCTAAACCCTGATTCCAGTTATTGATCTTGAGCCATGAACCTTATTCTTTCTAGACCATTGATTATTGTATACCCAAACACGAACCTCAAGTATACGATACTACTCCACAAATACATGCAAACAAAAATTCCAAACACTAAACTTAATTAATTATATACTCAAACATTGTATCCTATGCTTTGAAAGCCCAAATCATTGAAACCCTGGAATATTTATTCCTTTGTTATACAATTCTTTCAATACTAGTATCCAAGCTTTTAAATTATCTTATTGATCCTTACAAGGATTGAAACTCTTTCATGGTTAAACACTCATTGTTGTTAATGATTCTGATTATTGGTTATTATTGCTTATTCTGTTATTATATTAGAATTGGATTGTTTTTTATAAAATTGTGGACCAGATTCGTGGTCAGACCATATAATGGTTAAGTTAGGCCAATGTGTGCCTTGGATCCAGTAGTTAGAGCAATGCTGTGTGCCTTGCTCAGGGTTAGTGCGTGACTGATCAGCAGCCTAACCTTGGTTTTTAAATTAAAAGTATAATATCCAATTCTAAATCATAAGCCATTGTTCAATTGATGTCATAATCATGTTTACCTGATGATCATTGTTCTCAGTTTTGTCATTATGACTTGCTGAGCTAGTTAGCTCATTTGTGCGATGTTGTTTATGTTCTTTCCAACTAAAAAGGAACCAGTTGGTAACGAGGATCCCCAGTCCAGCTCGAGAGCTAGGGGTTCAGGCTGAGAGAGCTGAGCTAGTAGGCTTCTTTTGGAATAATTTAAGTCTGTAAAAGTTTGTAATAAAGTTTAATACTCAGTTTGAGTTTAAATGGTTGGGATTTGAATGATATGTAATATAAGTAGATGTGTGGCTTGTGTGCATACTTTAACCTGTTGCGATCCGTGGTAGTTGGTAAATAAGGTCACTGTATATTATTGTTATCTTTATTATTGTTATAAGCGGGTTATAAATAAGGTGTGTGTGTGTGGACCCCAAACTTCTGACCCGGGTTTGGAGGGCGCCACAGGTTTGGTATCAGAGCTACAGGTTATAAGTCACTGACACAAGCCTAGGTTGACAGGAATGGGTAGAGGGTTAGGATTAGAAGTAAGGAATAGAAAGATAGAATGTCGAGAGGTTGAGTGCTTCGGTATATCAGGTATTAGTGTAATTCGCGTTATGGTTCGAGATTCTTAAATTGCGATATGATTTCAGATAGCAGCGATGGCCGACTCTTTTATCCCCATATCAGCTGATCACTCAGAGCCTTCAGTTAGAGTGTCGTCTTCGGATCCACGTCCTGTTGCTCCACCAGTGTTAGCTATATTACCTCCACCTGTGTTGCAGCCCGTACCACTGCAGGCTATTCAACCTCCAGGCATGAGGCCACCTATCAGAGGACCCCCACCAGCTGATTCGGATTCCACTGGGCATTCAGTTGCGAGTGCCCCATTCCAGTCTACATTGCCCCCAGTTCCTTATTACCACTATGAGGCTCTTCTATTGGAGCGTGATTCCTTGTTGGCCCAGATCAGAGAGCTACAGCATATTATTAGGACTACATATGTTGATAGTGGTGTGAGGGAGCTTTGAGAGGAGATTCATGTAACACGGAGGGTTCTTGAGGCTAGGCTACATGGAGCTACACTACCTGGCAGAGGCCCTGATGCACTGATGGGTTGGGCTACTGAGGTGATGGAGGACTTTGAGAGGCTGGCAGGACCAGAGTTTCCTTGGAGCTGAGTCAGAGATCCATAGATGGAGATACTGAGCAGTATTGTGATGGTTATGTAGTATGTACAGTGGTGTGTAGTATGTACCAGTAGACTTTTGAGTTGTATTTATAGACTAGCTATGCTGACTAGTGAGTAGGTTGTTGTACCCTTTTTGCTTTTACTTCCGAAGCGTCTTTACGCTTGTACTACCTAAAACTTTTGATCTATATATATCAATATCTTTTTCCTTTCCAGCATTGTCATTTACTTTATCACACCTGTTTTACTTTACCTTATCTATTGCACCAGTTATACCCTGTGAAACCATGTACCCTATTTTCCATGACTGTTTATATTCTGTAAAGAAGCATGCAATTTACTTAGTTACAACTGTTTTCAAAAAGAGATACCTTAGTTTTACAAAACTTTTCTTTTATACAAAGATTTGATTCAAAAGCTGAATAAGTTGTTTGATTCTTTATATAAATGCCTCCCAGAAGAAATACCCGCACCAATACCCAGAATGAAGAAACTAATAATAACAACAACCCAGATGATACAAACCCGAATGTGAACCCAGGACCCATGGACCCAGCAATAGCCCAGATTCTTCAAATCTTGGCCCAACAAACAGTTCACCTGGCACAATAACAACAAAGACAGACCAACCCCCAGGTAACTTTTAAAACTTTTCAGGCAGTAAACCCACCAGAATTTAAGGGTTCCTTAGAGCCAATTGAAGCAAATGTTTGGTTAAAGGAAATAGAGAAGGCATTTGCCTTAGTGAAAGTAAAGGAGGAACAGAAGGTTGAGTTTGCAAGTTACTATCTGAAGAATGAAGCCACCTATTGGTGGGAGATGGTGAAGACATTGGAAGGTACAAATGTTATTACTTGGGAAAGGTTTAAGGAATTATTTTTAGAAAAGTATTTTCCTCAGTTTGTTCAGGATCAAATGGAGCTGAAGTTTATAGAATTAAAGAAAGGGAACATGTCGGTAACAGATTATGAGGGTAAGTTTGAGGAATTGTCAAGGTACGTACCGTCGTATGTGGATACTGACAGGAAGAAAGCTAAAAGATTTCAGCAAGGTTTGAAACCATGGATTAGAGGGAAGGTAGCCATTTTTGAATTGGATACCTATGCAGGAGTAGTACAGAAGGAGCCTGATCGCAGAGACAGAGAGTGAGATGTTCCAGAAGGAAAAGGAAAGCAAGAAGAGGAAAGTTGAGGGAAGTGAGGGTCAGTCACAAACAGGGAAGTTTCCAAATTTTAAGAAGGGTAAGTTTCAGCCAGGGAGAAATTTTAATTTCAGGAGACAGAATGCAGGAGACGGAGGCCAGAGCAACCGTCCAGTTCATACAAATCAGCCAAATCAGTTGAGACTAACTTTTCCAGATTGTCAAGTATGTGGAAAGAAGCATGGAGGAGTTTGTAACAAGTTGAATGTGGTATGTTTTAAATGCAACCAGAAAGGGCACTATTCGAGGGAGTGCCGAAATCAGCCAGCAAGAGAGCCAGCAAATAAGGATCAGCCTATCCGGAATCCAGCAGTGAAGGTTCCAGCCATTGGATTTACATGCTTTAAATGTGGGAAGCCAGGACATATGGCCAGGGATTGTAAGACACCAGCCCCAGTCAGTAATGCATTGAGGATTATGGGATCTACCCCAATAATGAATGAGACTCCAAGGGCTAGAGTTTTTGATATGTCTGTGAAGGATGCTATTCAGGATACAGATGTCATGGTAGGTACGCTTAATGTGAATTCTTTATATGCCAAAGTGTTAATAGATTCGGGAGCAACTCGATCGTTTGTTTCGCAAGATTTTGTTAGTAAGTTAAATTGTCCAGTTGAATGTTTAAATGAAATAATGACTATGGAATTAGCAAATCAAGAACGTGTATCTGTGAATCAAGTTTGTGGGAATTGTGAGATTGAGATTTCTGGTAGTAAATTTTGTGTAGATTTGATACCATTTAAATTAGGAGAATTTGATGTTTATTAGGGATGTATTTGTTATCTAAGCATGATGCTCAGATAGATTGTCGAAATAAGAAAGTAATGGTGAAAATGCCAGATGAAAGAATAGTAACGTTCAAAGGTCAGAAACAAGTAAAGAAGTTCTTAATGATGATTCAAGCCAAGAAGTTACTACGACAAGGATGTGAGCATTTTTTAGCATATGTGATCGACAGAAGTCAGGAGTCAGCAAAACTTGAAGATATTCTAGTTGTAAATGAATTTCCAGATGTATTTCCCGACGAATTACCAGGACTTCCTCCAGATAGAGAAATTGAATTTGTGATCGACTTAGCACCTGGAACAGAACCAGTATCCAAGGCCCCGTACAGAATGGTGCCTGTTGAGATGAAAGAACTAGCGAAGCAATTGCAAGAGCTGTTAGAGAAAGGAGTAATCAAACCCAGTGTGTCCCCGTAGGGTGCACCGGTATTATTTGTCAAGAAGAAAGATGGAAGCATGAGACTATGTATCGACTATAGGGAGCTCAACAAGCTTACAATCAAGAATAAGTATCCATTACCTAGAATTGATGATTTATTTGACCAATTGAAGGGAGCCAAGTATTTCTCCAAGATCGATTTAAGATCGGGATATCATCAACTGAAGATCAAGCCAGAAGATATACCAAAGACAGCTTTCAGAACAAGGTATGGACATTATGAGTTTTTAGTGATGTGTTTTGGATTGACCAATGCCCCGACAGCGTTTATGGACCTGATGAACAAAATTTTTAAGGAATATTTGGATAAGTTTGTTATTGTGTTTATAGACGATATTTTAATCTATTCAAAGACGGAAAAGGATCATGCGGAACATGTGAGAACGGCTTTGGAGATTTTGAGGAAAAAGAAGTTATATGCTAAGTTCTCGAAGTGTGAGTTTTGGCTACAGGAAGTTCAATTCTTAGGACACATAGTCAGTAATGAAGGGATCAAAGTGGACCCGGCAAAGATCGAGGCAATTACGAATTGGGAGAGACCGAGAACACCCACCGAGGTAAGAAGATTCTTGGGATTGGCGGGATATTATCGACGATTCGTTCAGAATTTCTCAAGGATTGCAACACCATTGACAAAGCTTACACGAAAGAGTGAAAAGTTTATATGGAACGACAAGTGCGAAGAAAGTTTTCAGGAGTTGAAGCGGAGATTAATCACGGCACCTGTTTTGTCACTTCCAGACGATCAAGGGAATTTCATAATTTATAGCGATGCTTCTCACAAAGGACTAGGATGTGTTTTAATGGAGCACGAAAAGGTGATTGCGTATGCGTCAAGGCAATTGAAACCACACGAACAGATGTATCCTACTCATGATTTGGAGCTAGCAGCCATAATTTTCGCTTTGAAGATTTGGAGACATTATTTGTATGGAGAAAAGTGCGAGATTTTCACGGATCACAAAAGCCTAAAGTATATATTCACACAGAAGGAACTTAATATGACGCAAAGGAGATGGTTAGAGTTGATCAAAGACTATGATTGCTCGATTAATTATCATCCCGGTAAGGCGAACGTGGTGGCAGACGCGTTAAGTCGGAAGGAAAGTGTTAGGTCCCAATTTGTTTGTAGAAGGGGGGGTTGAATGCAAACAATACCGTTTAATCGAATAAAATGCGGAATAAAATTGTGAAACAAAATTCAAGTTAAATAAAACTTTTATTAAACTTGAAAGGTGTTACAACTACGGTATCGGTTACAAGGGATTAATCTCAAATCAATTATTACAAATCTAGAATAAATTCGACATGAACTTTTTCTATTTTTGTAATTAAAAGATCAAATGCTAAATGCGATTTGAGATTAAGTTCTAGGGATTTTAATCCGCTGGATTGATACACAAGAACAAGATAAGTATTTCTAGTTGATTGGATTTAACTTTACAATCTAGAAATTGATCTTGAAGTTGCAGATGAGATGAAATATTTTTCTGCTCCTTTTTCTTTTGTTCTTGAGTTTTTGTTCTGTTTGATTGATAGTGAAATAATAATCTTCTGCTCCTTTTTATCAAACAGCCAAATGTAAACATGTACTGGCATGACAATCTTCTTTGGCCAGCAAGACTTTCGGTATGACAAAATTTACAACTAGCAAGACAATTAAAATGAGCTAGCAAGACTTTCGGTATGACTATTGATTGTCATACCGATTGTCATATTAGTTCAAATAAATTGTCTTGCTGAATTAATAACAGATTTTAATCTAAACAGAAATTCTAATAAGACAATTAAATGTATTGGAATGACTTTCGGTATGACTATCAATTGTCATACCAATTGTCATACTAGTTCAAATGAATTGTCTTGCTGAATTTAAGCAGATTTTAAACCAATTAAAATCTTGTAAATCCTTTAATATTAATTCTAAATTAATTAATCAATTTAATTTAATTAATCAATAAATTAATCTTTGCAGATATAATTTATTTTCTTAATTAAATTATATGACTTAATTAATTAATAGAGAATTAATACTAACCCTGAGCAGCATCCATTCTTCTGACAATCTTCTGAAAGTCACTGAGACTTATGAATCAATTCCGCCACTTCAATGCTGACACTCGATGTACTGTCTGGTTCATGAGTGACTAACTTCCGTGACGTTTCTTCATGTCTTGACTTTGATATTCTGATTGAATCCTTGTAATAGATGATACCCTGACGAGATCTCTGTCACTTGATTAAATCCACGATCTTGATTTATATCACTGAGGCATGATCAAATTCTTGAACTTCTTCCAGTGAATCTTCAAGTCTGCAGATGAACAATGTTTCTTTATTCTTTGACAGATGTTACATTGTGAGATCTCTCTGACGATTGATCCACTATTTACTTATTACATTCTTATTTGAGTTGAGTTAAATACTCGAATAAATGAGTAGGCTATGACATATGCCTTTTAATCTCCCCCTATTTGCTTGTTAGAAAATAACAACAAATACCTAGAGGATAACTCAACTAACAAATAAGAAAAAGATATAAACAGTAATGTAAAGTAAATAGCAGAAAAGTTCTGGATTATATTTAACATTTTCCAGATTCCAAATGAAATTTACAAGTGAATACAAGATAGATGTTCCTCTAGCCTGAACATATAACTACATTAGACTATCTTGATTCATAAAGCTCTAATCATATTACATTGAGTTTTGAGCTAATTGACTTCAGTTGTCTTCTCTTCTGACTTCACCTTCTTCTAAATCTTGAAGCAATTCCTTGTCAAAGACACGATCCTTTTCTGAAGTGAAGCTTGCTGGTCTGACTGGTTGAACTCCAACTGACTTCAGCTTATTCTTGAGTTGATTGTATCTTTTAACATTCTTTTCACAATAAGCTTGAATCAAGTCAGCAGCTTGAGTCTTCAACATGGATGAATATCCAGCAGTTCTCAAATGATGTTCCATCCAGACCAGATGCTTAGCTGAGTAGTCTTTAAGAGATTGTACATCTAGCTGACAGATTTGAAGACAATCAGACTTAAAAATCTCACCTGATGAGGATTGTTGACCACTTGAGGACTAGCCCTGCTGGCAAACTCTTTAAGCCCTTCTCGAAGAACTTCATTCAATTCTGAGCTTCTTTTGACTTTGTTTAAAAGAACCCAAATCTCTGACAAAGAACGATTCTCAAATAGATGAAGTGACACCTTGAATGATCCTTCACTCTGACAATATACAAAAATGCTCATCTCATTTAGGGATCTATCAAAAGCAGCTGTGATCCTTGAGACTTCAGTCTTGATAGCATTCATGTACATGTCATTGTTAGGATTTGAGATTTCCAGCTTGTCAAGAAGATGTAAGAACTGCCTATCATTGTTAGTGCTCAGCTGAGGCATATCAAGTACTCTCCTAGCTTCATCCCATTTTTCACCAATCTTTAGTCTGATATCTCTTCTCCTTTCTTGAGCCTTAATGTCATGAAGACGTTGCTTTTGAAGAGTTTCTGTTCTTTGAATGTCTTTTCTCATGTCAATGATCTGAGAGACCTTCTTGAGTTCAGCTTCTTTTCTTTTCATCTCTGACTGCTCCTTCTGAAATTCTTTCTCAAACATAGGATCCACTTGAGCTTCTTCTTCCCATTCTCCAAAATCACTTTCCTCTTCAGCTTCAAATAACCCACCTTTATCTTCCTGAACTGGTTCAGTGGGAATGTCAAAAATATCAAAGTCATCATGTTCTCTACTGTAGTAGACATCATCAGCCTTTCCTCTGTTTCCAGCAGAGGTATCTTTTTCTTTCCCTTTGGCACTACTTCCTTTCTTCTCCCCCTTAGTTGAGGGATCCTCTACTGACTTTCCTTTGGAACCTCCATCACCTCCAAAGCCTGATCCTCCACCAGACGGTCCTTCAAAATAAGCTCTTTGTTCTTCATTAGGGCAATGAGAATTCTTGATCATGAAATATAGGTGCTTCATCCCTTCATTGAGATGTTCCATGCCCGTCTCTATCTTTAGAAATCTTGAGGAGTCCAGTGAATGATTCATCTCAACGAGGTCTTCAAGAGAAGTCATTCTTGTGTGTAGAGAGCAGAAGTTGGATATGTCATCAGCTGATAAAGTTGGAGTGTCCTGAATAGAATTGAGCTTTGGTATTACAGTGGTCTTTAGATCTGAGATGTCATTCCTTATGATTGCAAGCTGATTGTTGACAGAGGTGGAAGAAGAGGACCGTTCAACCACTTGTGCTTTGAATGCTTGAGCTTCAGCTTGGCTTTTAGCAAGTTCTTCTTTTAGAGCAGCAATTTGAGCTAACAGGTTTTGAGTATCTGTGTCTGTGTGTGCTCTCACCTGAATTTCACTCGTGTTTGGCTCACTCACCTCACGTGCATGTGTTTCTCTCAATATAATTGCTCGTGAGGAGTCTTCCTGTTGCTGTTCTTCTGTACCTGCATTAAAAATCACCCTAGCCTCTTCAAGAGAGGTCAGTGGTGGTGCAATGGGAATTCGCGAGTCCCGATCCTCAGTCAATACTATCAAATCTTTTGGAATAGATGTCTGAATTGCTTCAGGGATAGATTGACCGAGTTGCCCTCCACTTTCTCCAGATAAATCTGCGAGTGGAGAATCCCATAAGGGAGCCAGAGGTGTTGGATCTGGGAGGGGAAAAAATGACTCTATTAAAGATGGCGGAGAGTCAGATTTTCCCTCTGAAGCATGTGACTGCTCTTCTGCCGTAACTATGGCAGGCACTGTAACTGACTCTACGTGCACTCCTCGCTGTGTGTCCTGAGTATGATCTGGGGAAGTGTATGGTTCCATTGTGAGTAATGGAATTGTGCTTGACTCAGTACAAGATGCCATGGCCCTATGGCGAATTTTAATAGATGCATGCTGTTGAGAGAATGCCTCTAGTAACTGTTCATTGGCCATTTCAAAGTCCATGTCCTGTTGGGAGGACAAGGATGGGCTTTCAGATGCCTCAGAATATGTTCTTCTTTTCTTAGGAGGAGGCAGAGCTGAGTGTTCACTCATATTTAACAATGTACTACTTCCTAGAAATCTTCTGGGTAACATTTTAGACAGTGGGGGAAAGGTTGAGATAGAATGTGACTCTGTGTTTGGCTATGACCTGGGATTGAAGCTGTGGTTCTACAACTTCATGGTCAGCCCTATCAACCACTGGGGGTCTTTCAACAGAAGTAGGAAGAGAGTGAGAGTGAGGAATTACTACCTGTAATGGAAGAGCATCTGATGTTGGAGGAGCCTGGGTGGCTTGAACCACTGGAGGTTGAGGTTGCTGTTCATGGCCGGGAAGATTGAAAATAGGTAAAGGAATATAAGTGGCCATGAAAGCAGATACAAGTACTGGAACTTGCATGAATTTGAAGGTTGTGTCTTGGCGAGTGTAAATCTTTTTGCTAACTGGAGGGGGTTCGGTTACTGCAGAGTTAGCAAAAAGGGCTTTGTGTTCAGGTGTGAGAAGATGATCTGCTATAAGCATGAGAAAACGAGCATAGTAACATGATACCCTACGATTTGTAGAATGATCACGTAAAGCAGAAGTTAGACGTCTCAAGAGAATGGGAAAAAGTAGTTTGCCAAAATTGATCCTTTGATTGAAAACAACCGCCAGACCAATATACTGCAGAGTGGAAGTGATGTTATGAAAATTGGATTTTGTGCAGTTGGCAAACACTTTGGAAAGTGTATCGAAGAAAATATCCCATTCAGACACCAAATTTGATTTAGAAAGTTTGGTTAAATTGATCACCCCCTGATAGTGAATAGCATTGAAAAAATTTGTGATATCATTTTCAGAGGGTAAATTACAGAAATTGTCTAGTGGAAAATTTAACGCACGATTGACGACTGTTTCATCAACTACATACTGTGTGTTTGCGACGGTGAATGAAAAAGATTTTGAATCATCGGCCACAGTAGAGGTTGTGCAAATCAGTCTAAGTAGATCGACGTTTAAAATCACATTTGATTTAATAGCAGAGCTAACAATCGAATGGTCATTTAAAAATCTAATCCATGGCTTAAATTTTTCAACATCACATTTTTCCGGGTTAAAATAACCAACCTGATTATGCGCGACAATTTGGAAATTGAGAGCCATTTAAAATAATAATAAGACACACGCTTTTCAGAATTTTAAGAATAATATTAAGAAAATTCGAATTAATTAAATTAATTTAATAATTCGAATTAAATTAATTATAATCGAAAAATTTAGACAGAAATGTATCTCGTTAAAATTCTTAACTCACAAACGCAGTTTTGACAAACCAAAAGACACAAATCAGAAATTGAAATAAAAATAAAAAGTTCAAAATCAACAAACACAAATTGAATTTGAAGGGGCAAACTGAAAAAAAATTTGAAAATTTTGACAGCACTCCTGTATGTATATATATGTAAGTATATATCACAGGAGTGAAGATTCAGTTTGCTGAGTAAAAACTCGAGCAAGGAAAGAAGCAATTCGTTGGTTTTAGTTCGAAGAGAGAGAAGAGAGAAAACTGTTCGACCAAAAAAAATGAACTGTTGAAATGGTTTAAAAAAAAATAAACACACGCCTTTATATAACAGCTGGTATGACAATCCGGGATTGTCATACCGATTGTCATACCAGGCAAAAGAAGGAAAAGAAAAAATAGAATAAATACTAAAATTATAACTGGTATGACAATCTGATAGTCATACCGATTGTCATACCAGTAATAATAAAAGGAAAATAATTATATATATGGTTTATAACTGGCAAGACAATTGATAGTCATACCGATTGTCTTGCCAGTATAAAACTGTTCTGAATAATATAATAAACAAAATTTAAACTGAAATGACTTTCAGCAAGACAATTTCAATTGTCTTGCCGATTGTCATATCAGCTTTAAACACAGAAACACACACATATATAAATTTATAAAGACTTATATAACTTAGTAAAAATATCAGAAAATATTTACAAAATAGTAAAACTGAAATACAGACTTATAATATTTACAGAAACAAAGACAATATATCAGAATTTATTATTTTTATTCTAAAAATAGATTTCTATTGAATTTTAGCAAATAAAATTCATAGTAAAATATTTTTAGAGGAAATAAAATATTCTGAGATATTTTAAATTAACAAGTAGGGAAAATAAAAATAGATAAGATAATATATATTACATAGAAATAAGCAAGAAATATGATAAAATGATAAAATAAATTTGCAAATGAATTTTTTTTTTATTATTATTAAAAAATTCATTTGTAAATTTATTCAAGAACAGATCACAGATATTAACTAAATTAATCACTAAAACTATTCAACATGCCCAATTTACCAACTAATCTGGTAAATGTGGATTCGTCAAGTGGTTTAGTGAAAATATCTGCTATTTGTTCTTCTGTTGGAACAAAAAATAGTTCAACAGTACCATTCATGACGTGCTCTCTAATAAAATGATACCTGATGTCAATGTGCTTTGTCCTCGAGTGCTGCACAGGGTTGTTGGTGATGGCTATTGCACTTGTATTGTCACATAAAATAGGAATCTTGTTCAATACAGAGCCATAGTCTCGGAGTTGGTTCCTAATCCACAAGATCTGAGCACAGCAGCTTCCAGCAGCAATATATTCAGCCTCGGCCGTTGAGTTGGAAACTGTTTACTGTTTCTTGCTGTACCATGAGACTAGCCTGCTTCCTAGGAATTGACAACTTCCTGAGGTGCTTTTCCTATCAACAACACTTCCTGCGTAATCTGAATCTGTATATCCAACAAGGTTAAAACCAGATTCTTTAGGGTACCAAATACCTAGATTTGGTGTTCCCTTAAGATATCTTAAGATTCGTTTAACAGCAACGAGATGAATATCTCTAGGATCCGCTTGGAACCTTGCACATAAACATGTAGCATACATAATATCTGGTCTACTTGCAGTGAGATAGAGTAACGATCCAATCATACCTCTGTAGCTTGTGACATCTACCTTAATGGAGTTTTCACATGGTCCAAGCTTGATAGCTGTAGTTGATGGAGTCCTTGCTGATGCAGAATCCTCTAGATTGTACTTTTTGAGGAGTTCCTTGAGATACTTGGATTGACAAATAAATGTTCCATCTAACCTTTGATTTACTTGTAATCCAAGAAAGAACTTCAGCTCTCCCATCATGCTCATTTCAAACTTGTTGTGCATTAACTTAGCAAATCTCTTACAGAGATTATCATTAGTAGACCCAAATATTATATCATCCACATAGACTTGGACTAATATAGTATCCTTCTTATGTGTTTTAGAAAAGAGAGTTTTGTCTATGACACCTCTAATAAAGCTATTTTCAATAAGAAATTCAGAGAGAGTGTCATACCATTTTCTTGGAGACTGTTTTAGCCCATAGATAGCCTTGAAAAGAAAGAAGACAAAATCCAAATGATCTGGATCTTCAAAACCAGGAGGTTGCTCTACATATACCTCTTCATCCAGCTTTCCATTCAGAAAGGCGCTCTTGACATCCATTTGATAAACTTTAAAGTTTGAAAATGCTGCGAATGCCAGAAATATCCTGATGGCCTCAAGTCTAGCCACTGGAGCATAGGTTTCATCATAATCAATGCCTTCAGCTTGAGAATACCCTTTAGCTACCAGTCTTGCCTTGTTTCTTGTAACCACACCATCTTCATCTAGTTTATTCCTGAATACCCACCTAGTACCAACAGCTTTCTTGTGTACAGGCCTAGGTACCAGTTTCCAGACTTGTTGACTTTCAAACTGATTGAGTTCATCTTGCATAGCAATCACCCAATCTGGATCAGTCAGTGCTTCTTCAATTTTCTTAGGTTCCATCTCAGAAAGAAATCCTGAGAACAGACACTCATTTTGAGTAGCACGTCTAGTTCTGACTCCAACATCTGGATCACCAATAATCAACTCAAAAGGGTGAGCTTTATTCCAGACAGTCTGTCTTGGAAGATTTGATCTTGATGATTCGCCTTGAAATTCATTGTGATGTTGTGTCCTACTAGATGATCCTTCAGCATCTCCCCCTGAGTTGTTGCCATGTTGACTTGAAGATTCTCCGTCAGTAGCAGTGGTATCTCCATTGTTGCCAAAGTTTCCATCACTATTACCTTGAGTATCATCAGGATTAACAGGTTCTTCACCAGCAACAACCTCAGGTACTTGACCATGTTCTGATTCTGAATCTGATGTATCATCAAACTTCAGTTTCTCAGAAGGATCTTCAGTTTGGATACTAGGGAGTTTAGTGTCATCAAATGTAACATTGACACTTTCAGTTACTTTGTGTTGATCAATGATATACACTCTATATGATCTTCTTCCATATCCAACAAAAATACCCTCATATGCCTTTGCCTCGAACTTACCACGACGATCATCTCCATCCTTGAGCACGAAACATCTGGCACCAAATACATGAAAGTATTTGAAAGAAGGTTTCTGTTCATTCAAAATCTCATAAGGAGTTTTAATGAAGTCTTTGTTGATTAGAGTTCGATTCTGAGTATAACATGCAGTATTGACAGCTTCAGCCCAAAAGTACATTGGAAGACCTGATTCACTTAACATCGTTCTTGCAGCTTCAATCAATGTATGATTCTTCCTTTCTACCACTCCATTTTGCTGAGGGGTTCTAGGAGCTGAAAATTGTCTGGTAATCCCTTTGTCTGTACAGAATCCATTGAGAAGTGCATTCTTGAATTCTGTCCCATTATCTGACCTTATTGCTCTAACAGGGACGTTAGAATCTAACTCAATCATCTTGATATGATCAATCACAACTTGTGGTGTTTCATCCTTAGAGTGAAGAAATAAAACCCACGTATACTTGGAATAGTCATCAACTATCACAAGACAGTAACACTTCTTTGACATAGAAAGGATATTAACTGGACCAAATAAATCCATGTGCAATAATTGCAGAACACCAGTTATGGAAGATGTGTCAGTGCCTTTGTGACTTGCTTTCTTTGACTTTCCTTTCTGGCAAGCCTCACATAGTCCTTCTGGAGAGAATTCCAGCTGAGGCAGACCTCTTACCAATTCTCTTTTGATAATAGAATTCATTGTTTTGAAATTGAGATGAGAAAGTCTCTTGTGCCATAGCCAACTCTCATCTGACGATGCCTTTGCATAGAAACAATTGACTTCAAGATTGCTTCCAGAGTTCATGTCAGCTACGAACAGATTTCCTTTCCGGATTCCCATTAAGGAGGGTTTTTCACCTTTCTTGTGCAAAATCTGACACTTCAGCTTGTCGAATAAAACATTGTAGCCGTTGTCACAGAACTGACTAATGCTAAGCAGATTGTGTTCAAGTCCTTGCACAATATATACATTTTCAATGATAACATTTCCAGCTAGCAAACAGCCATATCCCTCCGTTAAACCTTTGCTGTTATCTCCAAAGGTAACCACTGGGCCAGCTTTCTCAACCACATTTGATAGCAGGGCTCTATCTCCGGTCATATGTCTTGACGATCCGCTGTCAAGAATCCACACTACCAGTTGTACCTGTTTAATGCCCTCTTTCTTGACGATGAGGTGCTTGCATTACTAGCCATGAGAGCAAGATTCCCAACTTCTTCATCTTCACTATCAGTATCATCCCAGCTTCTTCCCTTTGCCAGGTACGCCCTTTCAGATTTACTCTTCTGATTAGAATCGTAAGAGTTCTTCCTAGCTTGTTTTGGCTTCCTGTATTCTGTGGCAAAGTGTCCCAACTTATTACAGTTGAAGCATCGAATGGTGCTTCGATCAACCATCCCTGTTTTATACCCACCACTGCTGGTGGTAGAGGATGAAGATCCACCTTTCAGGAATCTGTTGTAGTTGGACTTGTACTTGAACTTGGGATTCCTTTTGAATCTGACATTTGAGAATCTCTTGACAATCAGGGCCATTGACTCATCCTCCAATTGCTCCAGTTCTTCCAAGGAATAATAATCATCTCCTGATTGATTTGTAGTAGGAGAATCAAATTCTGCTACTATCACATTATCTTCAACCTTGGAAGACTGTACCATTCTTTCTGACTGTTGAGATTGTTGTTGATATTGTGGTTGTTGTTGTTGTTCATCAGCTACTAGAGCAGTAGACGTGCTGACCACTCTTCCTTTCCCGTAAACTTCCTTCTGCTGAATCTGCTCCAACTCATAAGTCTTTAACACACCATAGAGCCTTTCCAAACACTTCAGTGATTCTATGTTCGAGATGAGTTGGCAGTGTTAAAAGGAACTTTTTGTTGACCTCCCTGATGGAATAGTATTTACCATTAATGTTCAGGTTGTTGATCAATGCATTGTACCTCTCAAACACTTCAGTGATTCCTTCTCCTGGATTGTATTTAAAGTATTCATACTCAGAGGTTAGGATTTCTAGTTTGTTCTCCCTAACTTCCTCTGTGCCTTCATTAATAATCTCAATAGTTTCCCAGATATGTTTGGAATCTTTACAATTCATCACATGTCTATTCATCAGGGGATTAAGGGAATCTACTAAGATTAATTGAAGGCTAGCATCCAGGGAAGCTTCTTCTATTTCAGCAGGAGAGAAGTCCTCAGGATCCTTCACATAAGTTCTCGCTTTGGTGATCACCACATCATTTTCTATTACCTCTGGTTCCATAACCATAGGAATTTTTGGACCCTTCTTCAACACTTGCAAATATTTGGGATTAGCAACCTGTAAAAACAGTAGCATCTTCTTCTTCCACATAACATAATTTTCTTTATCGAAAAGTGGAATTTTAACGGTTCCAACTTTTTGTGTAGTCATTATGAATTTTTTTTGAGTGATTAAAAAATTCAAGAAGTGAAAGAAACACAAAAGTCTAGGATCTAGATTTGTACGTTAATCAGAAGGCTCTGATACCAATTGTTAGGTCCCAATTTGTTTGTAGAAGGGGGGGTTGAATGCAAACAATACCGTTTAATCGAATAAAATGCGGAATAAAATTGTGAAACAAAATTCAAGTTAAATAAAACTTTTATTAAACTTGAAAGGTGTTACAACTACGGTATCGGTTACAAGGGATTAATCTCAAATCAATTATTACAAATCTAGAATAAATTCGACATGAACTTTTTCTATTTTTGTAATTAAAAGATCAAATGCTAAATGTGATTTGAGATTAAGTTCTAGGGATTTTAATCCGCTAGATTGATACACAAGAACAAGATAAGTATTTCTAGTTGAATGGATTTAACTTTACAATCTAGAAATTGATCTTGAAGTTGCAGATGAGATGAAATATTTTTCTGCTCCTTTTTCTTTTGTTCTTGAGTTTTTGTTCTGTTTGATTGATAGTGAAATAATAATCTTCTGCTCCTTTTTATCAAACAGCCGAATGTAAACATGTACTGGCATGACAATCTTCTTTGGCCAGCAAGACTTTCGGTATGACAAAATTTACAACTAGCAAGACAATTAAAATGAGCTAGCAAGACTTTCGGTATGACTATTGATTGTCATACCGATTGTCATATTAGTTCAAATAAATTGTCTTGCTGAATTAATAACAGATTTTAATCTAAACAAAATTCTAATAAGACAATTAAATGTATTGGCATGACTTTCGGTATGACTATCAATTGTCATACCGATTGTCATACTAGTTCAAATGAATTGTCTTGCTGAATTTAAGCAGATTTTAAACCAATTAAAATCTTGTAAATCCTTTAATATTAATTCTAAATTAATTAATCAATTTAATTCAATTAATCAATAAATTAATCTTTGCAGATATAATTTATTTTCTTAATTAAATTATATGACTTAATTAATTAATAGAGAATTAATACTAACCCTGAGCAGCATCCATTCTTCTAACAATCTTCTGAAAGTCACTAAGACTTATGAATCAATTCCGCCACTTCAATGCTGACACTCGATGTACTGTCTGGTTCATGAGTGACTAACTTCCGTGACGTTTCTTCATGTCTTGACTTTGATATTCTGATTGAATCCTTGTAATAAATGATACCCTGACGAGATCTCTGTCACTTGATTAAATCCACGATCTTGATTTATATCACTGAGGCATGATCAAATTCTTGAACTTCTTCCAGTGAATCTTCAAGTCTGCAGATGAACAATGTTTCTTTATTCTTTGACAGATGTTACATTGTGAGATCTCTCTGACGATTGATCCACTATTTACTTATTACATTCTTATTTGAGTTGAGTTAAAAACTCGAATAAACGAGTAGGCTATGACATATGCCTTTCAGAAAGGTTAAATGAGTTATCAGTACCTGAAGATATATATAAGGAATTTCAGAAATTGGAATTGGAAATTAGAGTTTGCAAACCTGAGGAAGCAAAAGTGTACAGTATGACTTTCCAGCCGGAGTTGTTGGAGAAAATAAAGAAATGTCAGGAAGATGTAATGAATCAAGATATAAATTGTTTGGTAGGTGAAGAATTATGCATGCAGAAGGATAATCAAGGCATTTTGAGATTTTCATCTAGAATCTGGATTCCATCGGTGACGGAGTTAAAGAATGAAATTTTACAAGAAGCACATAGTTCAAGATATTCCATCCATCCAGGGAGTACCAAAATGTACAGAGATTTAAAGAAGAATTATTGGTGGCCAGACATGAAGAGGGAAATTGCGGAATGGATTAGCATATGTTATACCTGTCAGAGAGTTAAAGCAGAACATCAGAGACCAAGTGGATTGTTACAGCCATTGGAGATTCCGGAGTGGAAGTGGGAACATATTGCTATGGATTTCATAGTTAGATTACCAAGGACAAGGGCTAATCATGATGCCATTTAGGTTATAGTAGATAGACTTACTAAGTCAGCTCATTTTCTGCCTATAAATGAAAGATTTTCGCTCGACAAGTTAGTCCATATGTACCTAAAGGAAATCGTAGTTCGTCATGGAGTTCCTGTGTCTATTGTATCTGATCGAGACCCAAGGTTTAATTCAAGATTTTCGAAGAGTTTTCAAGAATGTTTGGGGACAAAACTAAATATGAGTACGGCCTATCATCCCCAGACGGATGGCCAAAGTGAAAGAACGATCCAGACAATCGAGGACATGTTACGTGTTTGTGCTATTGATTTTAAAGGAAGTTGGGATGAACATTTACCTTTGGTAGAGTTTGCTTACAACAATAGTTATCATGCCAGCATTGGGATGCCACCCTATGAAGCCCTTTATGGACGCAAATGTAGATCTCCAATATATTGGGATGAAGTAGGAGAACGCAAGATACTTGGACCTGAACTGGTACAGCAGACAAAGGAAATTGTTGAAATTATGCAGAAAAGATTGATAGCCGCGCAAGATCGTCAGAAGAAATATGCAGATCAGTCAAGGAAAGACATGGAATTTGAAGAAGGAAGCTTGATATTACTGAAAGTATCACCATGGAAAGGACTAACGAGGTTTGGAAAGAAAGGAAAGCTGAGTCCAAGATATGTCGGACCTTTTGAGATCCTAAAGCGCGTTAGCAAAGTAGCTTACGAATTAGCGTTACCACCGCACATGGAGCATATTCACAATGTTTTTCACGTATCAATGATTAAGAAATACAATCCAGACTCCAGGCATGTAATAGAATATGAGCCAATAGAGCTTCAGGCAGATTTGTCATATGTAGAGAGTCCGATAGAGATTGTGGAGGAGAGAGAGAAAGTATTAAGAAATAAAGTGGTAAAGTTAGTAAGAGTATTGTGGAGAAAGTGATATGAGAGAAAACTACCCTCATTTGTTTTCTTAGGAGGTTCTGAGGACAGAATCCTTTTAAGGGGGGAAGGATGTAATATCCGGGATATATTGTGTAATTATTTTTGCTATTAAATAATTATTATGTGTGTTCAGTATCTATTCTGTGAGATAATTGTTAAGTGTTATCTGTACTTGGATATTCAAAAATAATATTAATTGAGTATTTTAATTTTTATATGTCCAAAATAAAATATAGATAATTGTCATATCTTCGTAATGATTTTGATGTTGATTTATGGATTTATAAGAATCATACGAAATTTCTAAAATCTTTTTCCGAGTATTTAAAATCTATTTTATAAAAACGGGAACCAACTGACGTCAACCGTTGTTATGTTTTTGGAACCCGAAACTCTTCCGACAACTCCTTCCTAACCCAATTGTAATATTCTGAGCATGTTCCATGTTTCGACTTTTTCGATCCGGCGTACGGTTTGTCCTGCACGGGTCCCGGCGCAACATTTTCGATACAATATTCGTTTCGGTAAATCAATAAAACCCGTATTTTCGATAAACGGGAGGTTTTTATTAAACTATCCCAATTATCACTTCGTAATACGTGTAACCAGGCGCTGAGACCAAGACCGCAGTACAAATTGTACTGGTTTCGATAATTATCCCGAAAACTGATACCGTTTGTATCAGTTTTTACAAATAAACGTACCGTTTTATATCCGGAATGATCCAACGGGATACTAATTCTCCGTAATTATAAATAGCCTTTTATCGTATTTTATTTTGTATCAAAATCATTTGCAGACAGATAAATATATACTTTTACAGAGAAAAATCATATATTCATAAACTATTCCAAGAATCAAACCAACTTTTGAAGGTGTTATTGATCTTTGTTTGAAAAGCTCGAGTACTGGATTTGAAGGTCTTGAGAAGCTCTATCAGAATCTGTAATCCATACACCTGCAGAATCAAAGGGTTAATTTCTAAAAATTTATTTATTTTCGAATTATTTTTATGAAAAATATGAAATTTTGTTCGGATGATTGTTTGTATGATTTGATGATTGCATGTTATAGAGCTTGTTTTCCTGATGATTTTGGTATATTATACGTCTGATTTGGAGTTCAATAACATGTTCAAATTTGAGTTTGATTTTCGAATTTTAAAATTAGGGTTTATAACCCGTATGAATGTTTTCAATTGAAATTTGGGGGTTTTTGATCCAGGGGTTATTAGCTGTTGATTTATAGTGGGTTGTGTTCTCTATGAAATTTGTAATCGATTGATATATAGCTCGTTAATAGAGGATGCTTGAATTGTAGGGAGTTGTCTTTTTAACAGAGGATGTTTCGCCGGAATCCGGCAATGTTCTTGGCCATTTTCCGGCCAGGACGGGGGTTATTGTTGTGTTTTGATTGCAAATATAGATTCCTGTTGAGGTGTAGTGTTGATCTGGAGGTGTTGGTGGGGTGAGGACGCCGAGATCGTCTTCTCTGGCCATCCCCGACTTTTCCGGCGACCGGAACTGCAAAATTGCAGTTTGGTCCCTATACTTTTGAAAACGATGAAGTTTGGTCCCCCAGGTTTCCAGACTTTGCAAAAATTGGATTCCTATTTTAAAAATGTTTAAAAATCATATTTCCTATTTATTTTTATTATAAAAATTCATTTTTAATTTCTGAAAATTCTAAAAATTAGTATTTTAATTCCGAAAATTATTTTTAATTCAGAAATAAATCCGAATTAATTAGTTAATTAATTTCAGTTAATTTTTAATTGATTAATTGGTCAATTAAATTGGAAATTAATTGATTAATTGAATTAATTAATTATTAACTGATTTTAATTAATTATTTAATTAGATTTAATTACCTAAAAATGATTTAAAAATTCCGAAAATAGTTTCGAGCTTTAACATATTATTCTAAATTATTTCCAAGGCTAGATAATTATTACAAAATTGTTTCGGAGCCAAAATTGGCCAACCGAACCCTGTTTATTAACCCGAAATTGATCCAACGACCAGTATTAATTGTGAAAAATATTTTAAAAATCATTTTAAATACCTGAAAGCATATTTATGACCCGGGACTTCTTTATAAATGATATGTCATTGATTACGTGATGTATTATGTGTTATACGTGACTTGTTGATTGACTATCAGTCTATATATTCGGTGTTTACTTGATTATTGCATAACTTTAAATCCGTTAATCGGATTTGGATAAAACGAAGGGTAGATAGAAGTATGTGTTGAATAGAACTTTATGAGTCGATTATTGATAGATGCTTATGATATGTGAGCAGAAGATGCAAGGCGTAGGAAAGGGAAACAGGTAGTTGAGGAGTAAAACGGTTGTGATTGGAAGCGAGTACAGTGTAGTAAGCTAATACCAGGCAAGTGTTTTGAAATTTCTCGAGATATTGTAGTACTTGATAATCCTGTGATATTGCAAGTGCTTTGAAGCACAGAAACCTAAACCCTGATTCCAGTTATTGATCTTGAGCCTTGAACCTTATTCTTTCTAGACCATTGATTATTGTATACCCAAACACGAACCTCAAGTATACGATACTACTCCACAAATACATGCAAATAAAAATTCCAAACACTAAACTGAATTAATTATATACTCAAACATTATATCCTATGCTTTGAAAGCCCAAATCTTTGAAACCCTGGAATATTGATTCCTTTGTTATACAATTCTTTCAATACCAGTATCCAAGCTTTTAAATTATCTTATTGATCCTTACAAGGATTGAAACTCTTTCATGGTTAAACACTCATTGTTATTAATGATTCTGATTATTGGTTATTATTGCTTATTCTGTTATTATGTTAGAATTGCATTGTTTTTTTATAAAATTGTGGACCAGATTCGTGGTCAGACCATATAATGGTCAAGTTAGGCCAATGTGTGCCTTGGATCCAGTAGTTAGAGCAATGCTGTGTGCCTTGCTCGAGGTTAATGCGTGACTGATCAGCAGCCTAACCTTGGTTTTTAAATTAAAAGTATAATATCCAATTCTAAATCATAAGCCATTGTTCAATTGATATCATAATCATGTTCACCTGATGATCATTATTCTCAGTTTTGTCATTATGACTTGCTCAGCTAGTTAGCTCATTTGTGCGATGTTGTTTATGTTCTTTCCAGCTAAAAAGGAACCAGTTGGTAACGAGGATCCCCAGTCCAACGCGAGAGCTAGGGGTTCAGGCTGAGAGAGCTGAGCTAGTAGGCTTCTTTTGGAATAATTTAAGTCTGTAAAAGTTTGTAACAAAGTTTAATACTCAGTTTGAGTTTAAATGGTTGGGATTTGAACGATATGTAATATAAGTAGATGTGTGGCTTGTGTGCATACTTTAACCTGTTACGATCCGTGGTAGTTGGTAAATAGGGTCACTGCATATTATTGTTATCTTTATTATTGTTATAAGCAGGTTATAAATAAGGTGTGTGTGTGTGGACCCCAAACTTCTGACCCGGGTTTGGAGGGCGCCACACAATCTTCATCAAGAATTGTTGCAAAGTAAAGCTTTTCACTTTACCATCTCTTAAGAAGTACAGAATCTCCTCTATGACATCATTATCATTTATCTTTCTATATACAATCTTCACAACTTCAACTTTCTCAAGATATGAAGGAGTAATTCTCTCACCAATATTATTAGTCAGAGTATCTGTATTAACTAAGTTAGATCTTAGAGTCTCCATTTCAGAGTGACCAATACCTCCTATAGTACGAGTTTTGATAAGCTTTATCTTTTCATTATGTTCCACATAAGAAGGTTTCTTGATGGACTTATCAATATCCTCCTGTTCTGAAATAGAATCCCTAAGTCCTGCTGACACAAATTTAATATGCTTGAATCCTCTAGGATAACTGAATGAATAGATATCTTTCCATCTTTTATCCTTCTTGCTGAGAGGTGCATACCCCGTAGATAAATCATGAATCTTCCCTTTTGATTTCTGCCATAGCTCTTTCCTTGAATTTAAAATTCTTTGCACATAGACATTACATGCTTGATCAGCTCTCCTTCTGTCAGTTCTTTCTTGTTCATCAACCTCTGAATTATGAGAAATACCTGTTGTATTAAGAACTGATTCATCCAATACTTTGATCACCTTCTCATCAGTATCAAAGTCAGCTTTTAGATTCACAGCATTAGGATCTGCCTTTTTCTCAGGATTTGTGTTTGCTTCAAGATACATATTTGCATTAGTTACATCAACTTGAGCAATGTCAGCGATTGACTTCTTCTTCCCGGGGACAATCAATTCTTCGGCATCCTCAGCTTCTTCTTTTACATCATTTCCTTGCACAGGAACAAAACCTTCTCTGAATAAAACATTTAGAAATGCAGAATCAATTGTAGAACCTTGACTTGAATTATAGATTCATCCTCTTTCTCTTCTTCCTCTGGCTCTTATAGTTCTTCCACCTCTTTTTCCTCTTCCTTTAGAGGTGTTTGCTTCAACTTCAATTTGAGCCAATAACTCCTTCTGTTGCATAACTGCTTCTTCAGTTGTTAGAGCAACAAATATGTTAGAAATCGTAACATCACCAGTTTCAGGAGCATCAACATTAGTCTTGTGCTTAATTTCATGATCACCGGTAGACTTTCCTTGTCCTGAACAAGATCTTCTAGAGTGTTGAGGTTGTTGAGCAATATAAGCAATTTGAACATTTGTAATTGGATTCTTATCACCATCATCATCGGTATCTTTATCTTTCAACTGAATAGAGTTAGGTGTACATTTTGTGACAGCTATCTTCTCCCCCTTTTTGGCATCAAAATTTGAAAGAAGAGAAAACATAGCATCCAGTTTTACAGCCATTGAAGACACTTTATCTTCTAAAGAAGAAAATCGAGTATCGATGCTTTATTGAGATTGAACCACGGCTCTAACAGCTTTCTTCACACTTATGAGTTCAGCTGAAGTAAGTGGATTAATCATAAATGCATCAATCTTGTCTTGTAAATTAGCATGAGATGTCTTCATATCAGAAAGTTCAGAGATAATTCCTTTCATAGAGATGGTAGAGGCCTTGAGATGCAATTTGAGATCAGGGTTGTGAAGTCCATCATATGCCCTGTGAACATGTTGCATACCAACAACTGAGAAGATAGAAGTATGTGCATCTCTCCATGCAAAATCCCATTCAGCCTTTCGAAAATGTTCAGTATCAGCATTGTAATAAGAGGGATCAGCATTGAAATGTGAAGAAGAACCAACATTGGACTTCTTAGATGCATCAATAGCAGTCTTCAGCCGAGCTGTGTCAGGATCATCAGGATCACTGTCTTCATCAGAATCATAGCAAGATAGACCCTCAGAAGAATTTACAGAGCTTGGTAGAATTGTTTTGCCTTTAAGAGGATCCTTAGCAATAATTATCTGTTTCTGATGAGATCCTGAAATAGAAAACAATGTAACACCTAAATCTCTCTTTTCTTTTCAAGTGATCTCATCACTTCTCACACAATATATTACTTTGAATAGTAATATGTTTCTCACATAAGAAAGTTTATAAGCAAAGAAAAACTTATAAAATTCTTTTCTCAAGACTACCTCTCCTTTTGCCAGTACAGGAGACTACCACTCAGAATTTTGATTTTCTCACAAGGTATTTTCACACAGTCTCATAGAAAGGCACAATCACACATTTTGCAAAGAAATAAGTGAGGGCTAAGAGGAGTAGTATGCTTGTCATATAAGTAGAGGTAACCTCAAATAAGAGACTATTAATCATATAAACATTGAGAACAACAGAGGAAAATAAGCGGTACCTGAAGGTGAGTCCTCAAGTGGCAGTGATGACAAGGGAGGAACAAACAATGTATCAGGATGCTTTGACAAACTAGCTAGTAGCAAGGGATCATCAGTAAAAGTTGCTTGAATTGAAAGTTGGTCAGCATCAGGATTTGTTGTAGTATCAGGATTTGATTTGTCAGGAGAATACACTAGACCAACATCAATACTTTGAACTGATGGTTCTTGTGGGGCCGGAGGAATATGAGCTGCTTCATCAATCATTGGTGAAGGTTCTTGTGTACTCTCCTCAAACATAAGATCATTAATAACTGCATCCATCTTTGATATTACATCCCGATGAGCCTTCTTTTCTTGCAACAGTTGTTCAGAATCAGCAAGAAGATCACCTTGAGCAAAATCAACAATTATTTGTGCAACCTCTCTGTCTGCATCTTCCCTTTGATAAGATGGTTCTTATGGGACTAGATGTACCTCAGTTGCTAAGTCCCTTTAAGACTTAGGTTCTTGTGGACTGACATCCATAGCAGAGGACTGAGTCTTTTTCTTCTTTCTGATGTACCTAACCACATCTTCAGCTTTTATTTTCTGTATACTCTTGGAAGTATTCTTGGTCTCATCAGTTTTTTTGTTCACCGGAACCTTTTTGATTAGAGCGCTAGCATCAGTAGTTGGCTCCTTAGTTCCAGTTGTGTCAACAGAGTCATCAGGAATTACTACTGTTGATTTCTTTGTCTTCATTCTTGGCCCACTGGGCATCTGATCATTAGAATTAGAATCATCTTGCATGATCAACCTTCTATTTCGAACTGGAAAACATTCTTCTCTCTTCTCACTCTCACTCAGTGAGGCCTGTTGAGCTTTCTGTTTAGATTGAACAGATTTCTTAACCAATCTTTTCTTTAGTACAACTGATGTCTTTTGGGAGACATAAGAGGAGGCTAATTTAGGAGCTGGATTAAAGTTCTGTTTGGTAGAAAGAATGCTTGGGTTAGAAACAAGATGGGTAGTTTCTTATTTCACAGCATCAGGAATTGTAACAGAGGTGCTAGCATCAGGATTTGCAGGCACTTGTGAAGGAGTAGGTCAATTTCTCAATAGAAATTGCCTGACCTCTTGAGGCAGGAAGGGAAGTCCTGAAAACTTATTCTTTTCATTTCTTTTAATATGATCTATAATAGCCTTCTCAGAAATTTGAAATACAGGAAGCAATTCATCATTATCAAATTCAACATTAGGGCATAGAAAATTAAAAATCAGTTGAAAAAATCTAGTATACCCAATTACACCTGATGCATCTGTTCTAGCAATTATGAATTGAAGAATTGTGTTACCATAGTCAAAATTACCAGAATAGAGAAGAGAATACCCAATTTTCAGAGAAGTGGAGGGAAGAACATCAAAGTTTGTTGTCTTATTCAAGAAACATCTGTTGATGCAATCAAAGAAGAAATTCCATTCTCTCTTTAACTTTGTTCTTGTCAATTTCCCAATTATTGTGATGTCACCTTTGTAGTTCAGAGTTCTGAGCATATCAAACAGCTGCTCAGTTATATAATTGTCAGGAGCACCATCACAGGCAGGCAATCGTAATGCTTGAACAAGAACATCACCACCACCCTAATACCCGTGTCCCTTAAATTCAAAAGAGAAACCAGTATTTGTTGCATTAACTAGAGCTGTATCTCATAACTGCATTATAGCCCTGTATGATACCTTAGTAGGATTTATGAGAGCATATCCAATTGGACATTGGAGTAAGAAATCCTGTATATCATGAAAAGATTGAGGAAACTGCTGATATGTGAGTGGAGCCAAGTAGTTGTTGGTTCCAAAAGTGTTACCATGAATAATAGTGGTTTGACTGAAGAAGGGTGAAAGCTCAGAAGATGACATGATGTTTGTAGGTGTTGAGGAAATTTGTTCGTGAAATGTGAATAGTAAGGCTGTGTGTATGGTAATATGTGTCACAGAGTTTCTTGTGCAAAAAGAAGTTTGCAAAGTTTAGTTGTATGTAACACACTTGGAGAAGGAATCTTGGTGAATTAGACTTCTGATAGAGGATAATTACTGAAAAATTGGAGTTGAAAGTGGAGATGTGCGGAATCAGCAACAAAGAACGCACTGCTCTTGTAGTAAATCGCTGTGTGACTTTGTTCAATAGTTTATCCACTTTTAAACAATAATTAAGAAGACAATCACTTTTTCAGCATTAAACAATTCAGAAATCATTTTTCAATAATATTCTAAATTAAAATAATCCAACCTGTCATCAGTATTTGGTACCTCTTATCTGTCAGGATTTGACATCGTCAGGATTTGTCGATTCAAATTCATCAGTGTTTGTCAAAACAACCCAAACTTATCAGAAAACCACAATTTTAATCTCAAGAATCAGCAAAAGATAGATGTTAATAGTGTGATGTAGAGATTAACAGGCTACACTTAAGAACAAGAATATGCATACACAATTGAAGATCATAGACTAGGTCTTGTAAGCAAAATAAACAAAATTTCATTAATAATTCAAGAGAGTACATTTCATGAAATTTTTGATTACATGCAAAAGATGATTACAAGAAAATCCTAGTATAAATAGAAGATCATCCACAGCCTTGATCTAAGAAGCCTGACAAAGCTGATGATGAAGAGAAATGACCGGAGTATGTCCAATGCTTCTTCCTGCTTTCAACAAAGAGAACAGCAAGACGAATGACTCTTTCTTTCTGTCGAAGAGTGTAGAGGTGAAGATCTTTTTCGAACCCAGAAGATCATTTTTGATGACTTCTGGAAGTTAAATACAGATGTCGTTTGAGATGGCATTGATGTGGTACGGAGTTTGAATTCCATCATGAAAGATAGTCACAATATTAGTGAAATGGTTGGAACCCAGAAGATCATTTTTGATGACTTCTGGAAGTTAAATCCAGATGTCGTTTGAGATGGCATTGATGTGGTACGGAGTTTGCATTCCATCATGAAAGATAGTCATAATATTAGTGAAATGGTTGTAGAACCAGTTGAAATGCTCCATCGTTTGAGAAGAAAGAGATATGAGAAATACAAGTGAGGAGAGTGTTTTGTGTATAGGAAGATATGATTTGACTGAATGAGAATGATGGTTTAAATAATTGAGATAGAAAAGGAATATCAAAGGACTAGGATACTGATCAATTATTAAGTGTAGAGATAACTTAATGATTTAACCAAAAAATGTCTTATTAAGGCGCGTCTCCCTAGACTGATTGCAATGATGACAATGATATATATTTATACATGCACATTTAGCAAATAGATTTACTTAATTTATCATGCATATAATAAATTACATCAAATATTCCTAGCTTAATATCTTGAACAACATTTAGGACATATCAGGATTTGATCAATATACATCAGGATTTGATCAAATATAAATTAAAAAGAATTTATTTGTCCCAACTAACCATACCAAGTTCCTTGACAAGCTTTGTAAATGTTGCTTCAGGTAATGGCTTTGTGAAGATATCAGCTAGCTGCTGATCAGTAGGAACAAAATGAAGCTCAATTGTTCCTTCCAAAACATGCTCTCTAATAAAATGATATCTGATGCTGATATGTTTAGTAAGAGAGTGTTGTACTGGGTTTCCTATCATAGCACTAGCACTTTGATTATCACAATAAATAGGAATTTTAGAAAATGATAATTCATAGTCCATGACCTGATTTCTCATCCATAACAACTGAACACAGCAACTCCCAGCTGTAATATATTCAGCCTCAACAGTTGAAGTAGAAATAGATTTCTGCTTCTACTAAACCATGAGACTAATCTGCCTCCCAAAAACTGACAGCTCCCAGATGTACTCTTCCTGTCTATTTTGTAGCCAACAAAGTCAGCGTCTGAATAACTACATAATTCAAAATCAGCTTCCCTTGCATACCAGAGACCAAGTGATACAGTACCCTTGAGGTATCTAAAAATTCTCTTTACTGCAATAAGATGTGGCTCCCTTGGATTTGCCTGAAAATTTGCACACAGACAGGTGGCAAATATAATATCTGGCCTACTAGCCGTTAGGTACAGGAAAAAACCAATCATATCTTTGTAATTTGAGACATCAACTGTTGTACCTTCATGAGGATAAAGCTTTGTAGCAGTTGCCATTGGAGTAGTTGCTGTTGCACTATCTTGCATATTAAACCTTTTCAGCAGATTCTTTGTGTACTTTGTCTGATTAATGTAGATCCCATTATCAGTCTGTTAAATTGCAATCCCAAGAAGTAACCCATCTCCCCCATCATGCTCATTTGATATCTTGATTGCATCAACTTTGAGAACTTATCACACAGTTTTTGATTAGTTGATCCAAAAATGATATCGTCCATATAAATTTGAACCAAAAGCAGATCTTTACCTTGATTCAAATAAAATAAAGTTTTATCTATTGTACCTCTTTTGAATCCACTTTCCAGCAGAAACTGAGCAAGAGTCTCATACCATGCCCTAGGTGCTTTCTTAAGTCCATAAAGTGCTTTGTCAAGTCTATAAACATAATCAGGATGTTTAAGATCCACAAAACCTGGTGGCTGTTCAACATAGGCTTCCTCTTCAAGTTCTCTATTGAGAAATGCACTCTTGACATCCATCTGGAAGACTTTAAATTTCTTGTGTGCAGCATATATCAAGAAACATCTGATTGCTCCCAGCCTAGCAACAGGAGCAAATGTTTCATCATAGTCAATACCTTCCTGTTGGGAATATCCTTTAGCCACCAATCTTTCCTTATTTTTGATAATTGTTCCATCAGAATCAGTCTTATTTCTGAAGACCCACTTTGTGCCTACAATTGACCTATTTTTAGGTCTAGGCACCAGCTTCCATACTTCATTTCTTTTGAACTCATTCAACTCTTCTTGCATAGCCGAAACCCAATCTTCATCCTTGAGTGCATCTTCTACTTTCTTTGGCTCTTATTTTAAAAGTAGATTGTGATGTAGACATTCATTTTGAGTTGCACTCCTTGTCTTTACACCTTCATCAGGATTTCCAATAATCAGATCAGGAGTATGATCTTTAGTCCATTTTATGGCACTAGGAAGTGTCCTTCTGGAGCTAGATGCTCCCCCTGAATTGTATGCCTTATCAAATGCATTTGAGGTTCCCCCTGAATCTGTGCTGTTATCTCCTGATGAAACTTTGGGACTTGAATCATGTCCATCTGATATTGAATCAGCATAGGTTCCTGAATGACCAGATTGAGAAGAACCTTGAGTTTTTCCTCAGTGTCAATACCATCAGTTGAACCTTGCTGTTGCTCCCCCTCAACATGTGCAGGTTCATAAGTACAATGATTATCTTCAGAATCTGAAGGAGTATCAGGATTTGGATCATCAGGATTTGACAATTCATTAGAGTTTGATCCAGATTCCAGCAGTGCATTTTCATTTACAAAGATTAGACTTTCATGAGTGTCTTCTTCAAAACCAGGAATCTTCTTATCATTAAAAGATACATTTATGGAGATAACTACAGTATTTGTTCTCAGATTGAAAACTCTGTATGCTCTTGATGTTGAGTATCCAACAAAGATTCCTTCATCAACTTTTGATTCAAACTTTCCTAGCTGATCAATATGAGTTCTCAAAATGAAACATTTACATCCAAATACATGAAGATGTTTGAGACTGAGCTTCTTTTCTTTCAACATCTGATAAGGAGTAACACCATGTCTGTTTATCAGTGTGATATTCTGAGTATAACATGCTGTGTTTACTGCTTCAGCCCAGAAGTAAGTGGGTAGTTTTGCTTCTTCCAGCAGAGTCCTGCTAGCTTCAATCAAGTTTCTGTTCTTCCTCTCAACAATACCATTTTTTTGAGGTGTACCAGGAGCTGAGAATTGTTATTGTATGCCTTTGTACTTGCAGACTTCATCCATTTTTGAGTTCTTGAACTCAGTGCCATTATCACTTCTCAGAATTTTCACTTTATGGGTGGATCCATTTTCAATTTGCCTTATATGATTCAGAAGAATTTCTGGAGTTTCATCCTTCCTATGTAGAAAATAAACCCAGGTATATCTAGAGAAATCATCAACAATTACAAGTGTGTACCTTTTCTTGTTGATGGACATTATGTTCACTGGTCCAAAGAGATCCAAGTATAGCATGTGATATGGCTCAGTAATAGAGAATTCTGTTTTACTTTTGAAAGATACTCTTCTTTGTTTGGACTTTTGGCAAGCATCAGAAAGTCCATTAGATGAGTATAACATATTTGGTAAACATCTTACTAGCTCCTTCTTGGAAAGTTCATTGATTGAATTGAAGTTGAGATGTGAGAGCTTCTTGTGCCAGTTCCAGCTCTCATATACTGATGCCTTTGAGATAAGGTAAGTAGATTCTTTTCCAAGACTTTTATGCAGCCTTGCTTCATATATGTTGCCATGTTTGTATCCTATCAAGACAATTTTCTTTGACTTGTCATGAACAATTTCACAGTGTGAGTCATAGAATACCACATGATAACCTCTATCGGTAATTTGACTGATGCTGAGAAGATTGTTCTTCAGTCCTTCCACCAAAGCTACATTCTCTATTGCTACTTTTCCAATAATCAAGTTACCATATCCCAGAGTGTCCTACATTTCCATCTCCATAAGATACATCTGGGCCAACCTTCTTCTCAAATTCTGATAACATGGAATTATTTCCAGTCATGTGTCCTAAACATCCAATATCCAAGACAAGAGTATTTTTCTTGTTACCCTGCAGTCAGAGGAATAATTAATTAGAAGGATTTTTAAGGACCCACACTTGTTGGGCCCTCTTTTTGGACAACTTAAGCCTTTGTGAGTTAGGAATACTTCTGACAGTTTTTCTTGTGTCAGGATTTGTCTTGTCAGAAGCAGATTTAGTAGAACTAGAGGAATTGAGCACACAAGCAACTTTATTAAATTTAGGCAAAGGTTCATAATAGTTGTGATACAGCTTATGATAGGAACTACAAGTATAAATCGAATGCCAACTACTACCACAATGAAAATAAGGATTTTATGGTTTATAAAATACTGATCTACCCTTAACATCAGACTTATGAATAACAGTTTTCATTTTCTTACTCCTCCTGCAATCAATAGCAAGATGATTAGTATCACCACAGTTAAAACAAGTTTTTCTAGGAGCATTGGGAACAAACTTATAATTAGAATCCTTAGAAATACCTTGCTTACCATTCCTGTTCCTTTTTGGACTTTTTACTTGAGGTTTGTCAGTAACCTCAGATAATTTATTTTTCAATTGTTTTTTAGACAAAAGTCCTATATTCTTTTCTTTCTTAACAGTCTTAATTATTTCCTTATTTTCCTTTCTTTGAGATTTATCACTTACTAATTTTTCTTGTGATGCTGATGTTGAACCCTTTTCATAGATGGATTTGGGTTCATCAGCTTCTGAAGAGATAAACTTAACATGAGTTTTAAGGTTAGTCTTATTCTCAGTGTCAACATCCTTAATTCCATCTACATAACCAAGACATTCTTTCCAGTTTTTCTTAGAGATCATCTCATGAACCTTTTTGCCTGAAATAGTCCAGGCATTAAGAGTTTTCCTCTCACTTTCTAATTTATTTTCTAACATACTGTGTAATATCAGAGAAATATCGTGTAATTCTTTTTATTAATAAATAATTATTATGTGATTATTATGTGAATTTTGGTGAATTATCTGATGATTGATATTAATATTTGGATGTTCATATCTGATAAAATTAGGATATTTTAAATTTTAATTATCCATAATAAAATATAGATAATTTTGGTACTTTTCAGGGAATTTTTGGATTATTATATGATTTTACAAGGATTTATAGAATTAATAGTTATCATTTTTGAGTAATTATAAAATTATTTTTTAGAATCTGATATTGTCTAACTTCAACCGTTTTTCCGTTTTTACAACCCGAGACTCTTTCGAAAACTCCTTCCTAACCTAATCTGATAATTCTGAACATTTTCCGTATTTTGACTTTTTCGATCCGGGGTACGATTTGACCTGTACGAGTCTCGACGTAAAATTTTCGATATGCTAATCATTTTATAGATTGATAAAATCCGTATTCTCGAAAGGCGAGGTATCATTACCTTATTTTTGTATAAAGTATTTTATAAGAGGCTCTGTCTTGATAATTATCCAAATCTGGTTTAAAATTATATCATTTTTATAGTTACTTAGTGACTAAATAATCTATTTTCGGATCCGATATGTAAATGTAATCATGGAATTATTAAATAAATAAAATATGTGATGATTATGTTAGCTGTATGTCGCCTTATTGTTAATTATGGGTAATTGTTAAGTACGAAAATTGCTTGTATAATTAATTATTGGGCTGTATGAATTCATTTTGCTTTTAAAGTGATTTTATTGAATATTTACTCTCAGAAATGCTAAAATTATTTCCAAAATTATTTTTGTTGCTTTATAATTTTATTTATAATTTTTAGGAGTTTATAAAATTTAGAAATCAATATTTTATCAATTATTTATTCCAAAATGATTTTCTAAGGATATTAAAGTGTAAATTCAATATTAAATTCAGAAATGCTTCAAAAATTATGAAATTCATATTTTATTAAGTTTGGAAATATTTTGAGAATTTTAAAATTATTCCGTAAATTTTCTGGCTTTTATTCACCCGCGCGTTTGTTCATTAAATTGTGAAATACAGGTTTGATACGCGCTCCGAAAATGATTTGAAAATTCTGAAAACTTTATTTTACTATTATTTTCATTATTATTTTAGAGATTTTAAAATTAAATTAAAATTATTTTGACTACCATTATTCCTGAATTATATCGGTAAGTCACGAAGTGCGAAACAAATCAAACCGAAAGGGATAAGTAAAAAGAAAAAATATATATATAAAGCAACCCCAATTTTCCCACCCCTCTGGTCTCTCTCGTCTCTCCCCGTCTCTCCTCGCTCGATCGTCTCTATCTCTCTCATCTCTTTCTTCTCTATTTTCTTTCTTTTTCTCTCCCCTTTCTTTCTTCCTTTCCTTCCCCTTCCTCCTGTTCTGTTCTCGGGGTTTTCCCCTTGTTCCGCCGCCGCCCGACTTTCTGGTCGCCGCTGCTTTTCTTTTCCGGTTTACTTTCCAGTAGTTAGTCAGCCTGGTTCAGTTTTGTTTATTCGGTATATATATATATATATATATGCATACATATATGTATGTGTGTGGTGTGTCTAGCTTCTGATTCTCTGTTTCTTTCCCTCCATCGCCGCCCCTCTTCGTTTCCGGTGAGGGTGGAGGCGCGTGGGGTGTACCTCTGGTTGTGGCTGTTTGTGTTGGTTCGATTCTGTATTTTTTATCCTGATACAAAATTAATTATTTTCTGCAGGGAACTAATTGGTTTATATTCGAATAAATTATTTGAGAAAATTTCATGAAATAAATTTATTCGTGCGGGAAATTATTAAAATTAATTGGTGGGATTCATATGGAAACCCGAATTTATCGGGTACCGACCAATTTTACCGCCGTCGCCGATGAGCCTCGGCGAGTCGACGGTGGACGGTGATGATTTTTATCTGAGTCCTACGTTTATAAATCAAATAAATTATTTCGTGGAGTTAGTTCGAAACTAAAACGAATAATAATAATTAATAATTGAATTCGTATCGGTGGTTGAGATTGGTGAATTGGATTGTGGATTTGGATTGTGTTGTGGTTGTTGTTGTGATTTGACGTCGAATTGTTTCGACGGGTAGGCCGATAAACAAAAGAGACGCTGCCCGATTTTCGGAAAATTAATTCCGAAAATACCGAAACGTAGCCCACAATTATCGGAGACGTCGAGCGAGTGAATATAATTATATTATACGAACCTAATTAAGTATTATGACAAGATATTTTATAAATAATCGATTACCCTATTTTTTTCAAAATGACGAGTATACATACTTTCTGAAAATAAATACTAAACCGAGTTTCGAAGATGTGAACCATAATTGCTATGTGTATTTCAATAATACATATACATACGAGTCAGATTATGAAATCGTATGGGTAAAAGTGATAGTGATATTATGTCAAGCTAGACAATTATCTGAACTAGGCTATTTCAACCCTGTAGGTCCTAGTCAGAAGACCCGAGGAGTGACGTCGGACTAAAAATAGCCTAGTGGTCAGTTGTCAGACTCAACAAGATTCCAGTCGAAGGACATGAAGGATAGAATTGTATCCAAAATATGGTAGTGGTTTGACGATAAATCCGAATGTTCAAGTCGAACCCAAAGCCAACTAGTAATAGTAATTAAAGCTTATCAACGCAAGTATTCCTTACTTTTCTCGTAATATACTGCAAATACTTCATTCCTATTCTAAGTTCAGAATTGTTAACTGTTTTATATTTCGCTGCAATTACTCCAAATTATGCAAGTTCCTTTCATTATTGTTCCTATATTATCGATTGATCTCTTGAGCAAATACCTATTCTTCCGGGTTATTTGTGAACCCTGAACTGGGATGTTTTGAAATCAAAATGATTTGACATCAAAATACGCTACGGGTTGGATGGTTACTGTGAGGGCCAGTGATGAGCTGGACCCTATGGGCTGGGGATGGACCGGACCCTTGGGCGATAGTGCCTGGGTACCCGAATCGATCTATATAGTGAGATATAGATCTGCACTGTATCCTGGATGATCAGCAGGATATAGGTGCGAACTAGTGTCCAGTCTAATTTGTTGTTGATCGCCATTAACGGCATTCTCTCTCGGAAAGTTTTATGCTAACAAAACCGGACAAAACCCTGATTCAGGAGATGAATCTAGGAATCACTCGTCATTTCTGATTTTATAATTAAAGGCTGGTAACTGCCAATTGTTATTCGCTCAACTACCTCAAATAAATGAAAATGTTTATAGTTTATTTTGTCCGGGAATTTCCTTTAACTTTGATACCTGGAAATCAATTATATACTTGCTGGGCATTTTTGGCTCACTTTTGCTTTGTAAATTCCTATTTCTTTTAGAAACAAATGAGGATAAAAGTGAAAATCTTTTGATAGACAGCAGAAACTAGAAAGATCTCCACCGCAAGAGGTTGAAGAAGTTAAAAAAATGAGACAGGGGACTTAGTACAAAGGTATTTAAACTTGTATTTTAGTTGTTGTAAATTGTAGAAGGTTAGATTCTTGTTTCATACCATACCCTGTAAATGATCCGGATTTAAGGGGTCATTTATATATTATTTTTAATTATGTAAAGATTGTTTAGTGACACCAAATCTTGACCCCGAATTTGGATTGTTATATACTGTACTTAGCTTCTAGTACATTTGCTGTTTGTTTAGCTTTCTCACATTCTTTCTGAATTTCAAAATGATTTACTAAGTCAGACTCCAGCTGATCATTCCTAGACTTTAACATTTCATTTTCAGTTAATAGTCTATTGTTCTCTAGAAACATATTTTTAAAATTTCCATGGAGAGACTTAAGAATAGATTTCAGTTTAGATATATCTTCAGTATCAAAAAAAAAAGAGTTGATACCTTAGAATCAGAGGAAGCAGGATCATCAAAACTAACCATCAGTGCATAGCATGTATCTTCATTTTCGAGATATGAGAGGAGTCCATCCAATTCTTGCTTGATATAATCAGGGCTTTGTTCTTCCCTTTGCCATGCTTTGTCTTCTTGCACTCTGTAGCAAAGTGACCAGGTTCATCACAGTTGTAACACTTGATTTTCGACCTGTCTACTTTTCCAGCTTTAGAGTCCTTTCCATCTCTTCTTCCAGTTGACTTCCTTTCCCCTCCAGTGAACTTCTTCCTGAAGCTTCTATTCTTCTGAGACTTCCTGAATTGCATCCTCTTGAAGCCCTTAACCAGCAATGCAGCCATTTGCATGACATAAGAATCTATCACGACCTCATCATTGATTCTGGCAGATTGTTCTTTTTCCTTCCAACTTCAACAGACCTTTCTTTTGAAGCTTTAGCATTCACTTTCAAAGCAACTGATTTTCCTTTGCTGCTTTTCCTCTCCTTCCTTTGCTGGACTTCCAAGTCATGAGTTCTCAGCATGCCATAGACTTAATCCAGAGTGATTATTTCTAAATTATATTGATGTCGTATGATTGAAGTCTGAGTCTCCCATTCTTCATTCAAGGCTCTCAGAAACTTAGTGTTTGAATCCTCTCGATCATACACCTTTCCCACCAAAGACAGATTATTGAGCAGGGTGAGAAATCTGTCATAGATTTCGGTGAGACTTTCATCGGGCTTGGCCTCAAAGTGTTCATATTCTTGAATCAGAACAGCCCTTCTGTTCTTCTTGATGGCCATGGTTCCTTGACATTGAGTTTCAAGAGCATCCCAGATCTCCTTGGTAGTCTTGTAGGCTATAACCCTGTTTGACATCACAGAATCAAGACTATTATGCAAAATGTTTCTTACCTTTGCATCTTTCAGTATAGCTACTTTCTCTTCTGGTGTCCACTCACTTTTCTCCTTCAACTGATAGTGTTCAGTAAAAGTAGGAGTTGCAGGCACCAGTTTTGTTGGCATGTCGGGTCCATCATTAAATACGCCGAGATAGTCTGTATCTGTAGCCTCAAGGTGCATGAGCATCTTCACCTTCCATGTAGGATATTTAGTCTTTTTCAGAATGGGGATTTTAATACTTTCATACTTGTTCAGAGACATGTTTAGATCACTTCTAATTATAAGTTTATCAGTGAGCTCTGATACCAATTGTTGCCCAGTAAAGATATAATTATTTAAGGGGGTTGGATATAATTGTATAAACATTTCGAACAAGTATGAAAATATTATAGTTCTTTATATTTCTAATAAAAACTGTTACAAACTCTCTCAAGAAATACTGATGTTCTTGAGAGCTGCTAGGTCGTACAATACTCGAGTTGATCATTATGTGATGACCTAAACTGTGTTTATATAATTCACAGCTGCTACAAATCAGTGTAGGGTATACATTATCAATTAATAACAGAAAATGATACATATCTTTAACTGAATATATAAAGTCCTATCACTCAGAACGAACATATATCCATCCCTCAAAATAAAGAACAGACTTAATTTTCACAACAGACTGTCTTCAGAACCTGATGTTCTGCAGATACAGATGATGCATCAAATCCTGATGACATCCAAAACAGCCAAATCCTGAGCTTCTCCTGATAATTGAGAATCAGAATGTAAAATCTTTATTTTTCCCTTCACACAATGAGTTTTAAGTGTGTTAAGCAACCAAGCACTGTTGGGTACTTTCTTCATGTTAACTGATTTAGCAGAAGTAGAGTTAAAAGTTTCAGAAAGAATAACATTCATAGATGTTTGTGCATTTTTCCTTGCAGCTCCAGACCCAATACTGATTTGAGGTCTACTTTCAGCTTGTGGCAACTTTTCATTACTTTTAAGTTACAGGGAATGCAGTCAAACATATCACATAATGAATAGGGATCATTTGCATTGGCTTCATTATACTTGCAGGCTCCTTCAACTGGATTGCTGACAACCTTTCTACAAAGGTGAGTTAGGTGATTCACAGATCCACACTTTTCACATTTCTTTCTTGGAGCATCTGTAACATAAAAAAAATTGTTGCTTTTGTTTATCCCAATCTTCCCATTTCTATTCTTCTTCTTCTTTTTACATCTTCAGTTTTTATTTCCTTGACAGATGTCTTGGAATCTTGGTTATCCATGAGCTTCTTTTCAGTTTATGAAGTTTGAGTTATTTTTGAATTTTTCCTCTCATTGTTTTCATCAATAATTTCTTACTTTATAATCAACTCCTCTTCACTAAAATTTACATCACATGCTTCGAACATAGGTGAACCAACCTTTTTCAGCATAGCTGGAACATCTTCATTTTCATTTGCTTTCCCTTTTTCACCTACAACATTCTTTTTGATGTTCAAGGCATCATAATCAAGACCAATAACAATATTTGCACATGGCTTGTTCTTCTCATGGTATTTTCCAACCAATTCAGATGCATTTCTGAAAGATCTGAAAGGACATCTTCGATTAATTATTTATTTTGGTATTTGCATAATTTAACATAAAATTTAAAACATTATATCATCTACAAATAGACATGAATTTAATTGATATAATCAAAAGTGAAAATGTAATATTCGGGATATATCGTGTAATTATTTTTGCTGATAAATAATTATTATGTATGTTCAGTATCTATTCTGGGAATTATTTCTTAAGTGTTATATGTGTTTGGATGTTTAAAAATAATATTAATTGATTATTTTAATTTTTATATGTCCAAAATAAAATATAAATAATTGTCATATCTTCCTATTTATTTTTATGTTGATTTATGATTTTATAGGAAATATATGGATTTTATAAAATCTTTTTCGAGTATTTAAAAACTATTTTATACAATCGGAAACCAACCGACGTCATCCGTTTTTACGTTTTTATAACCCGAAACTCTTCCGAGAACTCCTTCCTAACCTAATTGCAATATTTCGAGCATTTTCCATGTTTCGACTTTTTCGATCCGGCGTACGGTTTATCCTGTGCGGGTCCCGGCGCAACATTTTCGATACATTATTCGTTTTGGTAAATCAATAAAACTCGTATTTTGATAAACGGGATCTTTTTATTAAACTATCACAATTATCATCTCGTAATACGTGTAACCAGGCGCTCAGACCAAGACCGCAATACAAATTGTACTGGTTTGGATAATTATCCCGAAAACCGGTACCGTTTGGATCAGTTTTTATTAATAAACGTACTATTTTGTGTCCGGAATGATCCAACGGGATACTAATTTTCCGTAATTATAAATAGCCTTTACCGTATTTTATTTCGTACCGAAAATCATTTGCAGACAGTAATTATATAATTTTCCAGAGAAAATTCATATATTCATAAACCTTTCTGAGAATCAAACAGCAGTTTGAAGGTGTTAGTGATCTCTGTTTTCAAAGATTGAGTAACCAAAACGAAGGTCTCGGAGTGTTCTATCAGTTTCTTCAAGTCTCAGGACTGCAGAAATCAAGGTTTATTTTCTATTTTTTTATTTATTTTCGAATTATTTTGATTAAAAATATGAATTTTTGTTCGGATGATTGTTTGAATGATTTGATGATTGCATGTTGTAGAGCTTGTTTTCCTGATGATTTTGATATATTATATGACTGATTTGGAGTTCAATAACATGTTCAAAATTGAGTTTGATTTTCGAATTTTGAAATTAGGGTTTATAATTCGTTTGAATGTTCTTAATTGAATTTGGGGGTTTCTTATTTCGGAATAACCAGATGTTCTATAGGGGTGGATTGTGTTCCTTATGAAATTTGCAATCGAATCGTATAAGTCTTGCTAATCGACGAGGTCTGTAGAGGAGGGAGTTGTGATTTTAAAGTTACGTCGAGTTCGCCGGAAACTGGCGAACTTCTTGGCCATTTTCCGGCCAACTCAGGGATTGTTAGTATTAATTGATGGCATGGTTGTGATCCTGGTGTTGTGTAGATGTGATGTGGAGGTGGTGGTGGCCTGAGCATCCCTGGATCGATTTCTCCGGCGAAACAGGGTGTTTTCCGGCGACCCCCCGTCAAATTACAGTTTAGTACCTAGACCTTTGGGGACGATGCAGTTTGGTCCCTGAAGTTTCCAGAATTTGCAAGAATAGGATTCCTGTTTTAAAAATGTTTAAAAATCATATTCTCCATTTATTTTAATTATAAAAATTCGTTTTTAATTTCTGAAAATTCCAAAAATTATTATTTTTATTCCAAAAATTATTTTTAATTCGAAAATAAATCTGAATTAATTAGTTAATTAATTTTAGTTAATAATTAATTGATTAATTGGTCAATTAATTCGAAAATTAATTGCTTAATTGATTTTATTAATTATTAATTGATTTAAATTAATTACTTAATTAGATTTAATTATTTAAAAATAATTTAAAAATTCCGAAAAATAGTTTTGAGCTTTAAAATATTATTTTAAATTGTTTCCAAGGCTCGATAATTATTATAAAATTGTTTTAAAGCCAGATTTGACCAACCGAACCCTGTTTGTTACTTTAAAACTGATCCAACGACCCGTTTTAATTCCGAAAAATATTTTAAAAATCATTTTAAATACCCAAAGTCTGTTTTTGACCCGAGACTCCTTTATAAATGATATATCATTGATTATTTGACGTGTTATGTGTTATATGTGACTTGTTGGTTGACTGTCGGTCTATATGTTCAGTGTTTAATTGTTTATAGCGTAACTTTCAATCCGTTAATCGGATTTGGGTAAAATGAAGGGCAGATAGAAGTATATGTCGAATAGAATCATATGAGTTGAGTATTGATAGATACTTATGTTATGTGAGCAGAAGAGGCAAGGCTTAGGAAAGGGAAGCAGATAGTCGAGGAGTAGACGATTGTAATTGGAAGTTAGTGCAGTATAACAAGCTAGTAACAGGCAAGTGTTCTGAACTTTCTGGAGATATATTGTAGTTGATTGATAGTCCTGTTTTATATTGTAAGTGCTTTAAAGCACTGAACCCTAAACCCTGATTCCAGTTATTGATCTTGAGCTATAAACCTTATTCTTTCTAAACCATTGATTGTTGTATACCCAAATACAAACCACAAATATACGATACTACTCCACAATACATACAAACTAAATACCAAAAACTGAACCGAATTACTTACATATTCTAACCATTGTACCTTATGCTTTGAAAGACCAAATCCTTGAAACCTTGAAATGTTGATTCCTTTGTTATCCAATTCTTCCATTACCTAACAGCCAAGCTTTGAAATTGCCATATTGATCCTTTGTGAAGGTTAAAACCATTTCATTATCGAACATCCAATGTTGTTTATGATTTTGTTTATTGCTTTACATTGTTTATTCTGTTATTATGTTAGAATTGGATTGTTTTATAAAATTGTGGACCAGATTCGTGGTCAGACCATATAAATGGTCAAGTTAGGCCAATGTGTGCTTTGGATCCAGTAGTTAGAGCAGTGCTGTGTGCTTTGCTCGGGGTTAGTGCGTGACTGATCAGCAGCCTAACCTTGGTTTTTAAAATAAAAATATAATATCCAGTTCTAAATCATAATCCATTGTTCACTTAATATCATAACCCTTTTCACTTGATGATCATTATTCTCAGTTTTGTCATTGTGACTTGCTGAGCTAGTTAGCTCATTTGTGCGATGTTGTTTATGTTCTTTTCAAGTTAAGAAGAAACCGGTTGGTAGCGAGGATCCCCAGTCCAGCGCAAGAGCTAGGGCTTCAAGTTGATCGAGTTAAGCTAGTAGGCATCTTTTGAGATAATTTAAATTTATAAAAGTTTGTAATAATGCTTAATACTCAGTTCTGAGTTTAAATAGTTGGGATTTGGACGTTTGTAATATAAAGTGTGTGTGTAGCTTGTGTGCATACTTTAACCTGTTGCGGTCTGTGGTAGTTGGTAAGTAGGGTCACTGCATATTATTATTATTATCTTTATTATTGTTATAAGCAGGTTATAAATAAGGTGTGTGTGTGGACCCCAAACTTCTGACCTGGGTTTGGAGGGCGCCACAAGTTTGGTATCAGAGCTACAGGTTATAAGTCACTGACACAAGCCTAGGTTGACTGGAATGGGTAGAGGGTTAGGATTAGAAGAAAGGAATAGAAAAATAGAACGTCGAGAGGTTGAGTGCTATGGTATAATAGGTATTAGTATGATTCGCGTCATGGTTCGAGATTCTTATATTGCAATATGATTTCAGATAGCAGCGATGGCCGACTCTTTCATCCCCGTATCAGCTGATCACTCAGAGCCCTCAGTTGGAGTACCATCTTCAGATCCATGTCATGTTGTTCCACTAGCATTGGCTATTCTACCTCCACCTGTGTTGCAGCCCGTACCATTGCGGGCTATTCCACCCCCAGGCATGAGGCCACCTATCAGATGACCTCCACCTGCTGATCCAGGCTTTACTGGTCATTCAGTTACAGGAGTACCTTTCCAGTTCTCTTCCTATCCTGTCCCATATCATCTGTTTGAGGCTTGCCTTATGGAGCAGCGATTCCTACAGGGTCAAATTCAGGAGTTATTACATATCATGTGTACCAGAGAGGTTGGGAGTGGTGAGATGCGACTCAGAGAGAGGCTTCAGGTGTTTCATAGAGCAGCTGCTGTGAGGATTGCTGAGGCTACACATGAGGATATCACCCCTGATTTTCTAGTGGAGTGGGCTAAGTGGGTTCTAGAGGAGCTTGAGGAGATTGGAGGTCCAGACTTGCCATGAGTCAGAGATCCAGAGATTGAGATGCTGATCAGAGTTGTTATGACTGGGTAGTATGTACTGTAGTATGTAGTATGTAGCAGCAGACTTTTCAGTTGTATTTATAGACTAGATCTGCTGACTAGTGAGTAGGTTGTTGTACCCTTTTGCTTTTACTTCCGAAGCATCTTTATGCTTGTACTATCTAAAACTTTTGATCTATATATATCGGTACCTTTTCTTTTCCAGCATTGTCATTTACTTTACTGCACCTGTTTTACTTTACCTTATTTATTGCACCAGTTATACCCCTGTGATACCATGTACCCTATTCCCATAATTGTTTATATTCTGTAAAGAAGCATGCAATTTACTTAGTTCAACTGTTACAATTATTTTCAAAAAGAGATATTTCTGTTTTACAAAACTTTTCTTTTATGCAAAGAATTTGATTGCAAAGTTAAATAAGTTGTTTGATTCTTTACAGAAAAATGCCTTTCAGAAGAAATACCCGCACCAACACCCAGAATGAAGAAATCAACAACAACAACAATAATGACCAAGATGATACAAACCAGAATGTGAACCCAGGACCCATAGACCCAGCAATAGCCCAGATTCTCCAAATCTTGGCCCAACAAACTGTTCACCTGGCACAACAACAACAAAGACAGACCAATCCCCAGGTAACTTTCAAAACTTTTCAGGCGGTAAACCCACCAGAATTCAAGGATTCCTTAGAACCGATTGAAGCAAATGTTTGGTTAAAGGAAATAGAGAAGTCATTTGCCTTAGTGAAAGTGAAGGAAGAACAAAAGGTTGAGTTTGCGAGTTATTACTTGAAGAATGAGGCCACCTATTGGTGGGAGACTGTGAAGACATTGGAAGGAATATATGTTATTACTTGGGAGAGGTTCAAGGAATTTTTTTTAGAAAAGTGTTTTCCCCAGTTTGTTCAGGATCAGATGGAACTGAAGTTTCTAGAGTTAAAGCAAGGAAATATGTCGGTGGCGGATTATGAGAGTAAGTTTCAAGAGTTGTCAAGGTATGTGCCGTTATATATGGATACTGACAGGAAGAAGGCTAAGAGATTCCAGCAAGGTCTGAAGCCATGGATCAGAGGGAAGGTAGCCATTTTTGAATTGGATACCTATGCAGGAGTTGTACAGAAGGCCATGATTGCAGAGACAGAGAGTGAGATGTCACAGAAGGAAAAAGAAAGTAAGAAGAGGAAGTTTGAAGGGAATAAAGGTCAGACACAATCAGGGAAGTTTCCAAACTTTAAGAAGGGCAAGTTTCAGCCAGGGAGAAATTTTAATTTCAAGAGACAAAATGCTGGCGACAGAGGCCAGGGCAACCGTCCAGTTAATATGAATCATCTGAATCAGTTGAGATTAACTTTTCCAGATTGTCAGGTATTTGGGAAGAAACATGGAGGAGTTTGTAATAAGTTGAATATAGTTTGTTTCAAGTGCAATCAGAAAAGGGCACTATTCGAGGGAGTTCCGAAATCAGCCAGTGAGAGAGCCAACAAACAGGGATCAGCCTATCCGGAATCCAGCAGTTAAGGTTCCAGCTATTGGATTTACGTGCTTTAAAGGTGGGAAACCAGGACATATGGCCAGGAATCGCAAGACACCAGCCCCAGTTAGTAATGCATTGAGAATTATGGGATCTACCCCAACAGTGAATGAGACTCCAAGGGCTAGAGTTTTTGATATGTTTGTGAAGGATGCTATCCAGGATACCGATGTCGTGGCTGGTACGCTTAATGTGAATTCTTTATGTGCCAAAGTGTTAATCGATTCGGGATCAACTCGATCGTTTGTTTCACAAGATTTTGTTAATAACCTGAATTGTCCAATTCAGTATTTAAATGAAATAATGACTGTGGAATTAGCAAATCAAGAACATGTAACTGTGAATCAAGTTTGTGGGAATTGTGAGGTTGAGATTTCTGGTAGTAAGTTTTGTGTAGATTTGATACCATTTAAGTTAGGAGAATTTGACGTTATATTAGGGATGGATTGGTTATCTAAGCACGATGCCCAGATAGATTGTCAAAATAAGAAGGTAATGGTGAAGACGCCAGACGAAAGGATAGTAACGTTCAAGGGCTAGAAGCAAGCAAAGAAGTTCTTAATAATGATTCAAGCGAAGAAGTTACTATGACAAGGATGCGAGCATTTCGTTGCATATATGATTGATAGAAGTCATGAGCCAGCAAAAACTTGAAGATATTGCATTAGTTAATGAATTTCCATAAGTGTTTCCCGATGAGTTACCAGGACTTCCTCCAGATAGAGAAATTGAGTTTGCAATCGACTTAGCACCTGGAACAGAACCAGTATCCAAGGCCCCGTATAGAATGGCGCCCGTTGAGATGAAAGAACTAGCGAAGCAATTGCAAGAGCTGTTAGAGAAAGGAGTAATCAGACCCAGTGTATCCCCGTGAGGTGCACCGGTATTGTTTGTCAAGAAGAAAGATGGGAGCATGAGACTGTGCATTGACTATCAGGAGCTCAACAAACTTACAATCAAGAACAAGTATCTGTTACCCAGAATTGATGATTTGTTTGACCAATTGAAGGGAGCCAAGTACTTCTCCAAGATCGACTTAAGATCGGGATATCATCAACTAAAGATTAAGCCAGAAGATATACCAAAGACAGCTTTCAGGACGAGGTATGGACATTATGAATTTTTAATGATGTCTTTTGGATTGACCAATGCCCCGGCAGCGTTTATGGATCCGATGAACATAATTTCTAAGGAATACTTGGACAAGTTTGTTATTATGTTTATAGACGATATTTTGATTTATTCAAAGACAGAAGAGGATCATGCAGAACATTTGAGAACAGCTTTGGAGATTTTAAGGAGAAAGAAGTTATATGCTAAATCCTCGAAATGTGAATTTTGGCTACAGGAAAATCAGTTCTTAGGACATATAGTTAGTAATGAAGGGATCAAAGTGGACCCAGCAAAGATTAAAGCAATTACAAATTGGGGGAGACCGAGAACACCAACAGAGGTAAGAAGTTTCTTGGGATTAGCGGGATATTATCGTCGACTCGTTCAAAATTTCTCAAGGATTGCAACACCATTGACAAAGCTTACACGAAAGAATGAAAAGTTTATATGGAACGATTAATATGAAGAAAGTTTTCAGGAATTGAAGCAAAGATGAATCACAGCACCTGTTTTGTCACTTCTCGACGATCAAGGAAATTTCGTAATTTATAGCGATGCTTCTCATAAAGGACTCGGATGTGTTCTGATGCAGCACGATAAGGTGATTACGTATGCGTCAAGGCAACTGAAACCACACGAACAGAAATATCCTACTCATGATTTGGAGCTAGCAGCCATAGTTTTCGCTTTGAAAATTTGGAGACATTATCTATATGGAGAAAAATATGAGATTTACACGGATCACAAAAGTTTGAAATACATATTCACACAGAAGGAGCTTAATATGAGACAGAGGAGATGGTTAGAATTGATCAAGGATTACGACTGTACAATTAATTATCATCCCGGTAAAGCGAACATTGTAGCGGATGCGTTGAGTCGGAAGGAAAAGTTAAATATGTTATCAGTACCTGAAGAAATATATAAGGAATTTCAGAAACTGGAATTGGAGATTAGGGTTTGCGAGCCTGATGAAGTGAAAATGTATAGTATGACTTTTCAGCCGTAGTTGTTAGAGAAGATAAGGAAGTGTCAAGAAGAGGTAATGGATCAGGATATAAATCATTTGGTAGGTGAAGAATTATGCACGCAAAAGGACGATCAAGGTATTCTTAGGTTTTCTTCTAAAATTTGGATTCTACCAGTGATAGAGTTGAAAAACGAAATTTTACAAGAAGCTCATAATTCAAGGTATTCAATCCATCCAGGAAGTACCAAGATGTACAGAGATTTAAAGGAAAATTATTGGTGGCCAGATATGAAGAGGGAAATTGCGGAATGGGTTAAAAAATGTTATACATGTCAAAGAGTTAGAGCAGAGCATTAGAGACCAAGTGGATTGCTATAGCCATTGGAGATTCCAGAGTGGAAGTGGGAGCATATTGCCATGGATTTCATAGTTGGATTACCAAGGACAAAAGCTAATCATGATTCCATTTGGGTTATAGTGGATAGACTTACCAAGTCAGCTCATTTTCTGCCTATAAATGAAAGATTTTCACTCGACAAGTTAGTCCATATGTACTTGAAAGAAATTGTAGTTCGTCATGGAGTTCCTGTATCCATCGTATCTGATCGAGATCCAAGATTTAATTCAAGATTTTGGAAGAATTTTCAAGAATGTTTGGGAACGAGACTGAATATGAGTACAGCTTACCATTCACAGACGGATGGCCAGAGTGAAAGAACGATCCAAACAATCGAAGATATGTTACGTGTTTGTGCTGTTGATTTCAAAGGAAGTTGGGACGAACATTTACCCCTGGTAGAATTTGCTTACAACAACAGTTATCACGCCAGTGTTGGGATGCCACCCTATGAAGCTCTTTACGGACGCAAATGTAGATCTCCAGTGTATTGGGACGAAGTAGGAGAACGTAAAATACTTGGACCTGAATTAGTACAGCAGACAAAGGAAGTTGTTGAAGTTATCCAGAAGAGATTGATAGCAGCACAAGATTGTCAAAGGAAGTATGCAGATCAATCAAGAAAAGATATGGAATTCGAAGAAGGAAATTTGGTATTACTGAAATTATCACCATGGAAGGGATTAATGAAATTTGGAAAGAAAGGAAAACTGAGCCCAAGATACGTTGGACCTTTTGAGATTTTAAAGCGCGTCGGCAAAGTAGCTTATGAGTTGGCGTTACCTCCACACATGGAGCACATTCACAATATTTTTCACGTATCGATGCTTAAGAAGTATAATCCAGACTCTAGGCATGTAATAGAATATGAGCCAATAGAGCTTCAGGCAAACTTGTCATATGTAGAGAGTCCGATAGAAATTCTAGAGGAAAGAGAGAAAGTATTGAGAAATAAAGTGGTAAAGCTTGTAAGAGTATTGTGGAGAAACCCAAAGGTTGAAGATTCAACTTGGGAGTTAGAAAGTGATATGAGAGCAAAGTACCCTCATTTGTTTTCTTAGGAGATTCTGAGGACAGAATCCTTGGGGAATGATGTAATATTTGGAATATATCGTGTAATTATTTTTGCTGATAAATAATTATTATGTATGTTCAGTATCTATTCTGGGAATTATTTGTTAAGTGTTATATGTGTTTGGATGTTTAAAAATAATATTAATTGAGTATTTTAATTTTTATATGTCCAAAATAAAATATAAATAATTATCATATCTTCCTATTTATTTTTATGTTAATTTATGATTTTATAGGAATATATGGATTTTATAAAATCTTTTTCCGAGTATTTAAAAACTATTTTATACAATTGGGAACCAACCGATGTCATCCATTTTAACGTTTTTATAACCCGAAACTCTTCCGAGAACTCCTTCCTAACCTAATTGCAATATTCCGAGCATTTTCCATGTTTCAACTTTTTCGATCCGGCATACGGTTTGTCCTGTGCGGGTCCCGGCGCAACATTTTTTATACATTATTCATTTTGGTAAATCAATAAAACTCGTATTTTTGATAAACCTGATCTTTTTATTAAACTATCACAATTATCACCTCGTAATACGTGTAACCAGGCGCTGAGACCAAGATCGCAGTACAAATTGTACTGGTTTGGATAATTATCCCAAAAACCGGTACCATTTGGATCTGTTTTTATTAATAAACGTACCATTTTGTGTCCGGAATGATCCAACAGGATACTAATTTTCCATAATTATAAATAGCCTTTACCGTATTTTATTTCATACCGAAAATCATTTGCAGACAGTAATTATATAATTTTCCAGAGAAAATTCATATATTCATAAACCTTTCTGAGAATTAAACAGCAGTTTGAAGGTGTTAGTGATCTCTGTTTTCAAAGCTTGAGTAACCAAAACGAAGGTCTCAGAGTGTTCTATCAGTTTCTTCAAGTTGCAGAACTGCAGAAATCAAGGTTTATTTTCTATATTTTTATTTATTTTTGAATTATTTTGATTAAAATTTTATGAATTTTTTTTCGGATTATTGTTTGAATGATTTGATGATTGCATGTTGTAGAGCTTGTTTTCCTGATGATTTTGATATATTATATGACTGATTTGGAGTTCAATAACATGTTTAAAATTGAGTTTGATTTTCGAATTTTGAAATTAGGGTTTATAATTCGTTTGAATGTTCTTAATTGAATTAGGGGGTTTCTTATTTCGGGATAACCAGATGTTCTAGAGGGGTGGGTTGTGTTCCTTATAAAATTTGCAATCGAATCGTATAAGTCTTGCTAATCGACGAGGTTTGTAGAGGAGGGAGTTGTGATTTTAAAGTTACGTCGAGTTCGCCGGAAACCGACGAACTTCCCGGCCATTTTCCGGCCAACTCAGGGATTGTTAGTATGAATTGATGGCATGGTTGTGTTCCTGGTGTTGTGTAGATGTGATCTAGAGGTGGTGGTGGCCTGAGCATCCCTGGATCGATTTCTCCGGCGAAATAGGGTGTTTTCCGGCGACCCCCCGTCAAATTACAGTTTAGCACCTGGACCTTTGGGGACGATGCAGTTTGGTCCCTGAAGTTTCCAGAATTTGCAAGAATAGGATTCCTGTTTTAAAAATGTTTAAAAATCATATTCTCCATTTATTTTAATTATAAAAAATCGTTTTTAATTTCTGAAAATTCCAAAAATTATTATTTTAATTCCAAAAATTATTTTTAATTCGAAAATAAATCTGAATTAATTAGTTAATTAATTTTAGTTAATAATTCATTGATTAATTGGTCAATTAATTCGAAAATTAATTGATTTAATTAATTATTAATTGATTTTAATTAATTACTTAATTAGATTTAATTATTTAAAAATGATTTAAAAATTTCGAAAAATAGTTTCGAGTTTTAAAATATTATTTTAAATTGTTTCCAAGGCTCGATAATTATTATAAAATTGTTTTGAAGTCAGATTTGACCAACCGAACCCTGTTTGTTACTTTAAACCTGATCCAACTACCTGTTTTAATTCCGAAAAATGTTTTAAAAATCATGTTAAATACCCAAAATTCTGTTTATGACCCGGGACTCCTTTATAAATGATATATCATTGATTGTTTGACGTGTTATGTGCTATATGTGACTTGTTGGTTGACTGTCGGTCTATATGTTCGGTGTTTAATTGTTTATAGAATAACTTTTAATCCGTTAATCGGATTTGGGTAAAACGAAGGGCAGATAGAAGTGTATGTCGAATAGAATTATATGAGTTGAGTATTGATAGATACTTATGTTATGTGAGCAGAAGAGGCAAGGCTTAGGAAAGGAAAGCAGATAGTCGAGGAGTAGACGATTGCAATCGGAAGTTAGTGCAGTATAGCAAGCTAGTACCAGACAAGTGTTCTGAACTTTCTCGAGATATATTATAGTTGATTGATAGTCCTGTTTTATATGGCAAGTGCTTTGAAGCACTGAACCCTAAACATTGATTCCAGTTATTGATCTTGAGCCGTAAACCTTATTCTTTCTAAACCATTGATTGTTGTATACCCAAATACAAACCACAAATATACGATACTACTCCACAAATACATACAAACTAAATAACAAACACTGAACCGAATTACTTACATATTCTAACCATTGTACCTTATGCTTTGAAAGACCAAATCCTTGAAACCTTGAAATGTTGATTCCTTTGTTATCCAATTCTTCCATTACCTAACAGCGAAGCTTTGAAATTGCCATATTGATCCTTTGTGAAGGTTGAAACCATTTCATTATCGAACATCCAATGTTGTTTATTATTTTGTTTATTGCTTTACATTATTTATTCCGTTATTATGTTAGAATTGGATCGTTTTATAAAATTATGGACCAGATTCGTGGTCAGACCATATAAATGGTCAAGTTAGGCCAATGTGTGCCTTGGATCCAGTAGTTAGAGCAGTGTTGTGTGCTTTGCTCGGGGTTAGTGCGTGACTAACAGCAACCTGGCCTTGGATTTTAAAATAAAAATATAATATCCAATTCTAAATCATAATCCATTGTTCACTTGATATCATAACCCTTTTCACTTGATGATCATTATTCTCAGTTTTGTAATTGTGACTCATTGAGCTATTTAGCTCATTTGTGCGATCTTGTTTATGTTCTTTTCCGGTTAAGAAGGAACCGGTTGGTAGCGAGGATCCCCAGTCCAGCGCGAGAGCTAGTGGTTCAGGTTGATCGAGTTAAGCTAGTAGGCATCTTTTGAGATAATTTAAGTTTGTAAAAGTTTGTAATAATGCTTAATACTCAGTTCTCAGTTTAAATAGTTGGGATTTGGATGTTTGTAATATAAAGTGTGTGTGTAGCTTGTGTGCATACTTTAACCTGTTGCGGTTCATGGTAGTTGGTAAGTAGGGTCACTGCATATTATTATTATTATCTTTATTATTCTTATAAGCAGGTTATAAATAAGGTGTGTGTGTGTGTGGACCCCAAACTTCTAGCCCGAGTTTGGAGGGCGCCACAGAAAAGCCATATCTAGAAAAACATTTCAAAAATGTTTTTCAAAGTGTATTTATATTTTAAATATAAATACAAGAGATATTCCAATTTGCTGAAAATCAAAATATATATTTTAAAGGAATATACTCCAAAGCAATGAGATCGTAAAAGAATTATCGGAAATATGATCTTTCTTAGGCTCTCTTGCAATATTAATAAGGCAACAAGTTTGAAAAAGGAATATCAGAACTTGGATATTATTTAGAAGGCTCGTGCTAAATTTATTTCAAAAAAAATATTTTTAAAAGGGATAATATATATATATTTCACTCCATAAATATTTATAAATCCAAAAATATATTTTTACACTCTTAGAAATTATTATTTGATAAAACAATATTAATATCTCATCTTATCCTCCTCCTCATATTTTTAAAGTAATTTTCTCTCGTATCTCAAATATATTATTTATCGGAGAAAATACTTTTCAATACTTAAAAATATTTCCAACACTCTCAAAATAATTTTTATTTAATAAAATATATTTTAAGTATTTATTATAGCCCAAACCGAGCCAACAAAATCTATCTGCTTTCATAAAATATCGTTCATATTTTATTTGGTACCGAATTTTGATTTAATCATTTTAAATCCAAATAAAATACTTCCACATGCTAGAAAATCTTGAATCTTAAGATTTTTCACTTAAATGGTATTTTCTATGCATGGTTAAAGTTTCGTAATTTCTGAGAAATTTTGTCCGGGTGTGATTTTTCGGGGTGTTGACCAAGACTTTGACCGAGCATTTTGACCAAGCTACCTTTGACCAAAATTGACCAAAACTTGCAGATCATCATTTTATGATATTTAGGTAATTATCATATTTTTGGTTGTATTTATTAAAGGGTTTTCAAAGTCGTTATATTTAATGGTGCTAATTATTTAATTAACTAAGTAATTAATGATTAATTGAAAAAGCTAAAACCATTATTATATAATTAATAGTTGCTGGGATTTTTCTCGTTTGTCCTATATGCAAGTTTCAAACAAACACACCTTATCCTCCATGTCTTTAATCCACACCACTCTCTTCATCCACCATTCATTTTAACTCAATCTCAACCACTCCCTTCACCTAATCCCTTCTATAAATAAACACCCAACCCCACCATTTTTTACATAAGCTAAGATCTAATTAATTGTTGGGCATTTTCAAGAAGTATTCTCTCTACACACTCTCTAAAATCCAAACCCAAATACTTCATCTCAAAAACCTTCTCTCTTACAAATATATATCATATGTTCAAGGTTTTTGATCTTCAAGCTTAGTTCCCAAGCAAAGCTCATCCACACCACTTTCTTGCCTCCTGAAGGGCTACCAAGTTTGACCAACAAAGCCAAAATCCGGTCCGAACCTCTGGCGAATTTTTCCTGCGAACTTTTCCGTTTATCTCTTAAAAATGGTAAAACCTCTTAGCTTTTATCCGAGTCTTAACCGACCACTCTTAATATTCATATAAGAAGCTTAGTACCACATTCTCTTCATCTCTACAAGCTCTTATATAGAATAACTTAAAGAAAAAAAATCCGTACAAGGATTGTTTTCAACAAATCATACACTTGTAGCACGAAGTGATAATTTCATACAACGCTTGGTTTATATTCCTTACTAGCACCTTTAGTGTTTCATGGGAATTAAATTACAAAGCTAGAATTTTATTCTTTAAACTTAAACGCACTTATTTTGGCCATATATTGATATATTTGTTATAAATGTTTAACAAGACTTAAGCGACTTCCCTTACTAGCACCTTTAGTGTTTCGTGGGAAAAACTTAAGGCTTATATTATATATATATACATATTTATTATATTTAGTTAAAAGATTTAAGTGAATTCCCTTACCAGCACCTCTAGTGTTTCGTGGGAAGATCTTAAAGCTTTTAAGTAAATATAAGTAAATAAATTATCGTATAAGAATTAATCGATTTCCCTTACTAGCATCTTCAGTGTTTTGTGGGAAAAACTTAAAGCTTATATTGTATTATATATATACACATATAAATTGTGCTAATATAATTTAAACTCTGCTCTTATATATTATGGTATATTGTGTTTAAATTACGCACCTTTTATTCTCTCGACCAAATATTTTATAAGTACAAATAGTTAAAGAATAAGTGTAACGTTCTCGATTTATAAAACTCTACACACGACTATATTAAATGAGAAATTATTTTATCAAAGATCTGAAAGCTATAACGTTTCACCAAGGACTTGATATATTTATTACTTCGGAAATAAGATATATTATAAAAATAAAGTAATACCAAGTATACTCTAATATTCATTTAATCTAAAGAAAAGTTTACATTAATATTCTTTTAAGAATATTTGTACGTCATCTGGTCTAGTTAAGTATATCACTAGTCCAAACTCTTTTTATCTATAATGGGTATTGTTTCATAGATATTGTCTTCTTCGTTTTGCAGTGAGGTGAAGTATAGTGAGGTGATTCTCGTTCTAAGACCCAAGCCCTAGACGTACTAACGAGGAGTTAGTAGTCTTTGCACCGTGAGGAAGAGGAAAGACCCAAGAGCAACTACTGAGATCCAAGACCGACAAAAGCTTAGAAGGACAAAGACTACACCAAGGGTTCTACATCAACTTTGAAGAAATAACAGGGTGTTATTGTCTAAGATAAGTTGTGTAGGTTTGAACATTTATTTTGAGGTGGTAACCCGGAGTTACGCACCAAGACATATATTTGTGGGGTTGTAAAGACTTCTCCACCTACGTATGGAGCAAGTTTATTTTAAGGGAAAAACTCAGGTCCTGGAGAGGAGCTCGGGGACTGGACGTATGGGTGAGCGAATCTATTAGAGGTTGCGCCATCGCGAACTAGGATATCTCTCATGTGGTATTTTCTTCCTTGTCTTTTATTTCCGCATATATAATCTGCATCGGTAAAATATTTAAAACAAATAAATATTTTTAAAATGCCATAATAATTTTTAAATTGGTAATTAAGCTATTCAACCCCCTTCTAGCTTAAAATAGCCCTTTTACGGGACCTAACAATTCGTATTAGAGCAGTGCTTTTTAACGTGTTTGTTAAGTGATTTGCAGATTTACAAGCACAACAAAAAGTGATCTGAAATGGCGTATCTAAATACCATTGGCTGTGGTGAAGGTCTATCTAGGTCTCGCCCTCCTCTATTTGACGACACCAACTTTGCAACATGGAAAACGAGGTTTCGCATTTATGCTAGATCTCAAAGAGTCAAAGTTTAGATGGCCATAAATATGAAGTTGTTATTCCTACCAAAATGGTTCATGATCATCATCGAAAAGAAGGTTAGTGAATATAACACAATAGAGGAAGAAAGAATGAATATAGCTGCTAAGGCAGAAATAGTACTCATAAGTGCACTTGCTGAAAAAGAATGTAAACGAGTAAATAATTACAAGTCAGCACAAGAAATGTGGGATAAACTAGTGGTTACCTACGAAGGAACCACTAATATAAAAGATTCTCGAATGGACACTTTGATCCAAGAATACGAAACTTTAAACTCCAAGAAGGAGAAAATATCATCGACATGGAGACTAGATTTACTCGCATTATCGATGAACTATCTCAACTCGGAAAGATTTATACATAAAATGAAAAGAACCGAAGAGTTCTTAAATCATTACCTCCAAGTTGGAAGGTTAAAGTAACCACAATCAAAGAGATACACAATCTCAATGATTACAAAATAGATAATCTATTTGGAAATCTTTGTGCATACAAAGAAGATAATTTACAAGAAAAAGTCATTCTAATAGTGGAAGACTAAAAGAAAAACATGGCTTTAAAATCTATACTTATAGATGAAGAAGAAAATGACGATGAATTAAACGAAGAAATCCAAAATTTAGATGAAAGCAAAATTGCTTTACTTACGAGACAATTACGTCGTGTGCTTCAAAGCAAAGCTCAAAGATATGAAAAAGGCTTTTTAAATCAAATAATCAACAATGAGTTTTTAACTCTAATGGAAGGCCAAATTACTCTCAAAATTACACTCCTAACTATAAGAGTAATTTTCCGTCAACGAGCTATAATAAAGGCAAATGTATGCAAAATACTAATGTCTATAATAATAAGACTCCTACTTACACTACTCCCAAACAAAAAGAACAAAATATAGAGGAAATACAAGAGATGTGTTACGAATGTAACCAACCCGATCACTTTAAACAAGAATGTCCTAAACTTATAAAAGGACGATCTCTCGTGGCTGAGAATGGGTGAGATTTAAGTGAAGATGAAGAAGCTCCGGAAGCTAGTGAAGAAATTGTGAATGTATGCTTAATGGCTATCGGGGATGCATCTACTTCAAAGGAAATATCCACTTCAAATCAAGAGGTAACACTTTCTTCAAACTTCATTCAATTACATGAATCTAATTTGAACCTTGTAGATATGAATAATCATGATTTAATTGAACTTGTGGTAAACATTAACAGCAAGTATAAAGATCTTGACCAAAGACATCATCTATTATGGTCCGTGAAAATGAAACTCGAGGAAATACATTATAATCAAAGTAAAGAGTTTACTCGGATGATGGACTCAAAAGTCCAATATGAAGATGAAATTTCATCTCTAAATAATCAAACCCATTTACTAAAAATTGAGAATAATACTCACAAGGAAAATATTCTCAAACTAGAATTGGAAAATGTGTCATTAATTTTCCAATCTGAAGAATGGAAAATGAGAAGTTACAAAAATATGAAAATATTTGTAAACTTCATGTTGAATTATTGAACTTAAGAATACAAAACGAGTCACTCATTCAAGAAAGTTCAACAACTAAATCTTAAATAAACAATCTTGAAAAAGAAAAAGAGCTACTACAAACCAATGAGCCTAGAGAAAAAGATCTAGAATTAGAAGCTCAATGGTTAAAATAAGAAAATTTCAAGCTCATTTCTCAAGTTAAGGATCAAGAAATATTCCTTAACAACAAGATTGATGCCTTAAACAAAGAAAAAAGAAAATCTTGAAATTGTTATTCAAAGATTTACAAAAGGCAATGAGATATTAAATAAAATGGTACATTCTAAAAATTCCTTTAACCATGAAGGTTTAGGATATGATAAGAATGTTCAATTAAAGAAAGTTGTTCAACACCATGAACCAACTAAAAGTAATGCTCATAAATCACCTTCATTTACATGTTCTTTTTGAAATAGACATGGACATACCGTTTCATATTGTAAACTTAAAAGTGGTGAATTTAAAGAAAAGCATATATGGGTACAAAAAGGATATAAGTCATCCAATAATATTGAAAAGAATGTATTCCATCCTAAGGTAGCTAATAACAATCAAAGGCAACCTAGATTTAAATTCTTTCAACCAACTATTAGGTTTGAAGATAATAGACCAAAATATCATGGCATCTTTCGTAGAAATAATGTGTATTATCCAAATGATAGAAGCATGATATATCAACATAGAAACCCTAAAAATAATGCTAGTACAAGAAGATCAAAATTAAATACCACATATCCACGGGGAACACTTTATAATAATAGGAATGATGTATATAGAAATCTCTATGTGAATAACAATGATTATCCAATACCTAGATTTTTCCATGCAAATTCAAATGTTAGTTATGATGTACTAACCCCAGGACCCTCAAGACAAAAGGGTACCTATGTACTTAATTGATCTATTTTGTAGGTTTGCCTTACTGCTAAGCAAGACTTGTGGTATCTTGATAGTGGATGTTCGAGACATATGGCCGGTAATAAGTTACTCTTGAACAAAATTAAAAAGGTCACTGCTAGAAGTGTCACGTTCGGAGATAGCAGTAAAGGTATCATTATTGGCATCAGTGACATTAGGAACGAGCATTTCAAGATATCCGACGTACAACTAGTCACAGGACTAATGTACAACCTTCTCTTGATAAGTTAACTTAGCGATAATGGAAATAAGGTGATTTCTATCCTACTCATTGTTCTATTCTTAAAAAAGATGGAAAATTAGTCCTTACGTGTCCTCGAGACAAAAATGTCTATACATGTGACATGAGTAAACATGTTAATATATGCCTAATCACTACTATATATGACCCTTGGTTATGGCATCGTAGATTAGGACACACAAACATGAAGTTGATTAAAATATATCAACTAAAGAACATGTACGAGGAATACCGAAATTAAATTATAAAAAGGATCACATATGTGAAGCTTGTGAAATTATCAAACAAATATGAGCCTCTCACAAAGCAAAATTTATGGTATCTACCTCAAGACCTCTTGAGCTTTTACACATGGATCTTATCGGTCCAGTCCCAGTACAAAGTCTCGGAGGATGTTCATATACTTTGGTAGTTGTTGATGACTATTCACGATTTACGACAAAATTCCTCAAAACCAAAAGTGATGCTTTTGAATCTTTTTCTTCTCTATGCAAAAGAATTCAAAACCAACAAAATAATACCATAGTCTATATAAGGACTGATCATGGTAAAGAATTTGAAAATTCAAACTTTACAAGTTTTTGTGAAACTATTGGTATCACTCATAACTTTTCTGCTCCTTATACTCCTCAATCTAATGGAGTAGTTGAAAGGAAGAACAGAACATTACAAGAAATGGAAAATACAATGATATATGAATATCACCGTCCTAAATATTTTTGGGCCGAGGCAATGTCTACTACATGCCATATACTAAATAGATTCTTATTAAGACCTATAATACAAAAGACTCCATATGAGCTTTAATTTGGTAAAACTCCTAAAGTTAATTACTTTAGAGTATTTGGAAGTAAATGCTCTATATTAAACTCCAAAGATTACCTTACAAAATTTGATCCAAAATCAAACGAAGGTATATTTCTTGTATATTCAACAAATAGCAAAGCTTATAGAGTATTTAATTTAAATTCTCTAGTGGTGGAAGAATCAATGAACATAGTTTTTGATGAATCAAAACCATCACCTAAATACAAAGATCTTGTAGACAAAGAAGATATCACACAAGCCAATATTGAGAATATTATTTGATAATTCAAAAATGTGGAATTTGGCTCATGATCCCCAATAAATCCACTAGAATTGTTAGAAACAGATATTGAACTACCTAAAGATGTTCCAAACATTAGAAGTCATCCTTTGGATAATATTCTAGGAGACTTAAGTAAAGGAGTTCAAACGCGGTCACAAGTTCAAAATATTGTGAATCATTTTAGTTTTCTATCACAAATAGAACCTAAGACCGCTAAAGAAGCTTTGTTAGACGAAGATTGGATCTCTGCAATGCAACAAGAATTAACCCAATTCTCTTGTAGCAAAGTTTGGGAACTTGTTCCAAAACCCAAAGATACTTCCATAATTGGAACTAAATGGGTATTTAGAAATAAGTTAGATGAAAATGGAACTGTTGTTCGAAATAAAGCTAGACTGGTTGCACAAGGCTATACTCAAATGGAAGGTATAGACTTTGATGAAACATATGCACCGGTAGTACGAATTGAGTCAATTAGAATGTTATTAGCTTTTGCATGTCATAAGGATTTTAAAGTATATCAAATAGATGTAAAATCTGCATCCTTAAACGGGATACGAGAAGAAGTATATGTTAAACAACCTCCCGGCTTTGAAGATGCAACACATCCAGAATATGTATACAAATTATACAAAGCTCTATACGGATTAAAACAAGCCCCAAGAGCCTGGTATGAAAGGTTAAGCAAATTCCTGTTAGAAAATAATTTTAAAATAGGAACGGCTGATAAAACCTTATTCACAAGACAAGAAACAAATGATATCTTGCTTGTACAAATATATGTAGATGACATCATATTTGGTTCAACAAATGATGCACTATATAAAGTATTCTCGGACTATATGAGCAAAAAATTTGAGATGAGTATGATGGGTGAATTAATTTTTTTTTTTTGCGATTGCAAATAAGATAATCTAACTAGGGCATTCATGTTTCACAATCAAAATATTATAAAGAAATGCTAAAGAAATTTGAAATGAAAAATTACAAACCAATTTCTACACTTATGTCAACATCTGACAAACTAATGGAGGATCCCAAAGGAATTCCCGTTGACACTAAGAAATATCGAGGAATGATTGGTAGCGTATTATATATTACCGCAAGTCGACCCGATATACAATATTGTGTTTGCAAATATGCTAGATTTCAAGTAGCACCAAAAGAATCTCACTTATCTGTAGTAAAAAGAATATTGAGATATCTTAAAGGTACCATGAATATAGGTCTTTGGTATCCTAAAGGAATACCATTTGACTTGACTTGTTATTCTGATTCAGACTATGCTGGACATTTAGTCGACATAAAAAGTACAAGTGGTACGTGTCAGTTTCTGGGTGGATGTTTAGTTTCATGGTTTTCAAAGAAACAAAATTCCGTGTCAATATCCACCACTGAAGCTGAGTATATAGCTGCTGCCAAATGTTGTGCACAAATACTGTGGATGAAACAAAAATTGGCAGACTATAACTCAAAATTTGATGTAATCTCCATTTTATGTGATAATACGAGTGCTATTGATTTAAGTAAAAATCCCATGCTATCCTCTAGATCCAAACACATAGATGCGAGACATCATTTTTTACATGATCATGTCAACAAAGGCGATATAAAAATGACTCATATTGAAACTGAGTATAACATCGCTAACATCTTTACAAAACCGTTAAATTCTGACTGGTTCACTAAACTCCGTTTGGATTTAGGAATGTTGGAATATTTAAAATAAATAATATGTTCTCTAAATATATTATTTATACTGTGGGTAAACATTTATATATATATATATATTTTTAAATAAAAAAAATTCTTTTATACTATCTGTTAATTCTCTCAATAATTCAGATTTATCAATATTATTTATTGATCGGATTTTGAGAAATTAAATGGACTAAGTGCATTCAAAAGAAAATTATTTTAAATAAATTAAATATTATTACTCATATCTAAATCATTCTCTAAATATAAACATATATACAAATATTTATTCAAAAATAGTTTCTAATTATTTTCTTTAAGAACAAAAAATTACTTCTATCTTTATTTAGCCACAACCCAGCCCAATTGCTAATCTAAAACCCAAACTAATTTTCAAAAATGGGCCTCTTATATTTTCTTTAGCCAGAATTTATTCAGCCCAAAATCTGTTTACAATATTTAATCTGAGCCATTGATTATAAGCCAGATCTAATCCTGGCCGTTTGTAATCATTAATATATATATAACAAAAATCAGGGTTTACACTGTTCATTACTCCCTCTCGCCTCTTTTCTCTCTCATTTTTCTCTCAGAAACCCTAGCTGCCGTTCTCACTTTTCCGATGAGTTCATCGACTTCTTTCACTCAAAACACAATCAAACCTTCATTTCAGATGCTATACATATATTCATAAACGATTTAATCACAAACTGATTAAATCAAATTTTAGGGTTGGGCAAATCGAAATGATCTCGATTAATATACTCGAGTTCAAATCGATTGAACTAGGGTTTTGAATCGAAATATACATGCACACACTTTTATATATATATATATACACCTTTTAATTTGACTGAAATCGGTGAATTTTCAAACCCTAACTCGAAGTTTTAAGCATTTTTTGCAGGTTAAATGAAGAACAAGAACAGAAGAGTGATAGATCGAGGAGAAAAATAAAGTTTAGAGAAAGAATCGGACCTACTCAGTCGAGTCAACTCGGAAGAGTTACCGAGTCAACTCACTGAGTCGTTCAACTCGGGGTCAAACGAGTTGAAATAGGTAAAAACCCATGAATACTTCTAGGCCATGGGCAAAGGTTTGTTTGTACATCGATTCACTGATCAGAAATCTAAATTCGATGTTATGAGTATGTGGACTGTTCGATTAGTAATTATCTTGTGTAGTATCTTCTATCAGTTAAATGAATAATTGTAGTTAGGATCTCAGTTTTATTTTAATGATCTTTTTCTGATAAGGTAGAAAGTTAAATCAATTTTATGGCTTACTAAGATAACATGGTTTAATTGCTTTGAGTTCTGGTTCACTATTTTAATTAAATTAAACAAAGTTTTTCTTTTAATGATTTTAATCCCTGTGCATGAACAGTTATAGTGCTTATCTGAGTTATCAACAGTGTATTGATGAAATTATTTTTGATTTGATTAAATATTAAATTCAATTTTGTTGGATTATCTGAGTTATCAACGGTGTATTGATAGATTTATCTTGACTTGAATGTTGAACTCGATTTTGTTGGCTTATCTGAGATATCATTTATGTATTAATGAGATTATTTGTATTTAATTTGATTAAGTAATGAATCAGTTTGGTTTTGGTTAATTACATTTTTAAGTCAGAAGACATGTGTTATTCTGATGCATGAGAATTTTGATGGATTAAATCACTAAACTAATTTAACTTAAATTAGAATTCTTTGCTTCAAGGCTATGGACTGTTGAGAAAAGTGACTTGGTCTGTTATATGCTTAATGTGTGATCTCAGTGTGATTGTTTATGTGTTTGAATTAAGAATCAAGATTTAATTTCTGATTCAAGTTTGTTCTTATGCATGGGTATATTGATTCACTAAGCAATATAAATCTATTTCCTTGCTATTAATGTGTGAACTGTTGAAATTAACATGCTCATTTGTTAATCATTTAAATATATATGACTAGTCTTGTTCACTTAAAAAGATCAATTAAAAATATGAATCAGGATACTTTGATTGTTTGATGGTTGATTAGTAGATTCTTAACAACTGCGAAGTAATAATACTTATGGTATGAACTTTAATCAGATCAATGACTGTCTATCTTAATTGCTCATCTAAAATGAGATAATCATAAGAATTCTCTGTGATGTGTTATGTATCTGAACTACTGCTTCTTGACTCTGAGAAATACACAGTTTATAACCTGTCTTGATAAAAGACAGTAGTATATTAATCAACTTATAATATGAAAGTTAAAATTAAGTGATTGATTGTTTTGGATGAAATTTATAAATCAAATGTGAATTTGTGATAACACAGTGAAATGATAATTAATTTAAAACAGTTATGTGCAGTACTCATGATTCTTACTATGTGTCATTAGTTTTTGTTTACTTTGCTGAGCAGACTTGTTAAAATTATTTGCTGATTTATAAGAAGTGATTATTACATTCCTCATGTAGTATAAATCACACACACAATGCCCTGACACTAAGACTTGGCTGGGAATCCCTTAGAGAATCCCAGTATTTGGATCACTGGTAAAACGACCACAAATAGGAACTAAGATCATTTTTGCATCTGTTGTTTGTGAAAAGCTATTATGGCTTTATTTGGTTGCTGGCATCTTCTATATGAGTGTATGGATGTTTACATTTGTTATTTGGTTGCTGATGTTTATACGAGTGGAAATTAAATGGTCTAAACGAATCCAAAATCAGTCACATCAATCATGAACAGTTGAGTCTTGGTCATTTAATTCACAATTGTACAAAATGACTGCACCTATTTAATGAACCTCTGCCCTTTGTATAATATCTATTTTCTTTAACACTCTTTTGTTTATAAAAGGAATATATTAATAAACACTCATGGTTCTTTAATGCATGCTTCATTAAATGCATATGCACAGCCTTGAGAGTTCTATTTCTTGAATTCTCTGCACAGACCTTGCATACATAAGCACTGCATATCTTCCTGCATAAATGCTATCATATAAAAATAATAAAAACTAAAATGCATTCAGTAGAAGTCAAAATTATCTTTAAATAAAATTGGAAGTAAGTGTCTAAGTAAGACAACGCCTGTGCTTTCTGTGCTTATTACTTGAGTAGCTTGTTGACAAACTTACATGAGGTCATCCATATCTGCTTTGTATTTAATGTCTGTACTATGCATTTTCCTGCCATGCATATATATACATATTATGCTAATTCTTTATTCCCAGTCACTGTGCTACCACAGGAGTTCTTTGAACTCTTTATAAGGCCACTGCCATGCATACAATTTAACACACACATACACAAACACACACTGCATTTCATTTCCCTCTTCTTTGTGCATTCATTTTCTTTTTGCATGGATTCTAGAAACTCTCCCTTTTATCCAAGGAGAGCTCCAATGCTTCTCCCTCTCATTGACACCATTGATAGGAGATCACTGTCTAACTCTCTACAACAGTCACATGAAATACTCTTTCCAAATACAACCATCACTATCCTCACCATAAAAAGCAAAAACACAACAACATCACACACCAAGCACCTCTATATCACAGTACACATGAAAACTCACCAAGAGTTAGAAACCCTAACTCAAATCAAGTCATAAATGCAACTCCTTTAAACCTTGCACCACCATCACTTCCATACACACACTTAACACCACCCATACCTACATTGGCCAAACTGACCAATTCCGGTAAACTCAACAGAATGTTGAAGAACATTCAAACTGGAATGATGATTCAAGTTGAGCAAATGGGTGAGCTCTTTAAGATAATCATGGCTGCTAAATGGGATAACTTTGTTTTCTATAGAGGTAGGAACTATCATGTGCATCTCATGAGTGAATTTTATGTGAACATAAAAGCCAGTCAAAGGAATGATGGTGTTTATTTTATTGAGTCTTATGTGCAGGGGATTAATTTGAAAGTTGATAAAAATTCTATCCATAAGGCTATGAAGTTAGGAAGCCATACTTTGAAAAACCATGCATCAATATCTTTGATAAGTTTATCTTTGATCAAAAGGAGTTTAAGTTATATGTTGGTCTCTTCTGTGATGATGATATGCCTTTGGGTCTCTGTGAGTCTAACTGGGGTATACACTTCAAACACTTCTCACACACATATCAAAAACTAGATGTCATACTTAGGGAAAACATTCTCCCTAAACCAAAACAAGATAGAGTTTTTGATTTTGTTGATCTTAAGGTAATGTTTCAACTAGTAAGTAATAAGGTTGAGTTTAACTTAAGTTATGTCATAACTTTAAACATGATAAATGGGTTTTATGAATTCATGCCATATGCCTTGCTTATAACCTCTATGTTGAAATTAACCAAGTTAAGCTAATCAAAACCTTTGTTAAGCAAATTTAATACTTTAATGTTGAAAGTCTTTACCAAGATAAGGTCCCCTTGAGTGTGTGTAAGCCCCAGCCTGTAAATCTGATTAAAATTCCTAAAATTATTAATCTTGAGAAAACCAACAATGAGATTAAAGTGCTAATAATTAAAATAAATAGTCTTAAAGTAATCAATATTAAGTTGGTTAATAGGATTAATTACTTAGAAGAAAAGATTCTTAGGTAATAAGCTTTACTTGAGGATTCTGAAGCAACCTCAAGAAGGCATGTGAGTGAGGAGGCAATTGATCCTGTGAGTGTTTTTGCTGGTAAGAAGAAAGATGAGTCTGCTGGTGTTGGTCAGAAGGATGATGAGTTTGTTGGTTTGGCAGATATTACTGTGTTGCCTGAGTTGTGTGAGACTGATGGAAATCTGGGTTTTATTGATGTTACCAAATCTCCTGTCAAGGAGTAATATGTTCTATGTTACTTGTTTTTGCTGCTTGATGGCCAAGCATTATCTGTAATTCCTTTTTGCTATTTTAATTTCTTTACGTTATGTTTCCAGTTTGGTTGTTGGTTGGTGATGTTCCTTAAGTTCAGTTCTTTTGCTTTATGAAGTGTTGATTGGTATGTTATAATTCAGTCTGATCATTACCGTCTTCTTAAATTTTTTAAAAAACTGTTGTTGACATGCTGTTAAATTTGTATGGACTCCAATTGGTTGATTTTAACAGATATTTAGTACTAAAGTTGGCTGTTTGAACAAGTTAAATTTACTTTCTAAAAATAAAAACTGTGGCATTTAAATACCTATCAAAGAAAGTGATTTTAGTGTTAAATATATATCAAAGTATTGTTACTTTGCAGTAATAGTTTTGATAAACCCCGAAATTTGATTTATTATCTCATTTTCCATTAAAATTTATTGTTTGTATAAGCTATACATTGTGCAGAATGGAAAATATATATGCAGGTTTTGATACTTTCAGTATCACTTTGGAACTTCAGCAGATCAAACAGTTTGAGTATTAAAAATTGTTTAATACATTAGTATCAAACTTTTCTGATTGTATTTATGCAAAAACTATTATATCATTTGATGTACACTAACCTACTAACTCACTAACTACTAACCCAGATGATGCTACAATGAAAAAATCCAGAATTTTTTAACAGGGATCTCAAATTTGACTAACAAATTAGCAAACTTGATGATCAGATAAGTTACATAATAAACAAGTTTTTTTTTCAACTTAACCAAACTTACTCAAATAATATTCAAAGTTTTTGTTTTTAACCAAAAAGGAAATCAAGAAGTCTATTATACAGAATAGAAATCTCGAGTTTAACTAAAACTTGTATAAAATTGAAAGAACATAATTCTCTCTAAAAAGGGTACTAGTATAAATTAAAATGAACGAGGCGTATGAAAACTGGTATTTAAAAATAAAAAATATGGTTAAAACATCAACTACAATAGCAATTTAACTTGGCACTTTAGATTAAAATCAGAAACAAATAAAATTTCTCACTTAAATAAAAATCAAAAATAGATTGAGAATAAAAATTACGTATAAAATAATTTCGAGTACATCCAGTTTTATCATTCAAAAATCAGTCCTATTTACATAGGAACAAGATAAAAATGGTAATCAAAGTATGTGTTTTATCTCAAGTATGTACAAAAATTGTTGAAATATGTTAAAAGGGAAGAAATATTGGGTTTAAGTTGGCTATTATTTCTAAAAATATGAACTATGATAAAGGGAAGAAAAAAAATTAGCTAACAAAAAATTGGTTTATAATACATTAAGGGGAAGCAATTAAATGCACTTTTGAAACCTCTTTTTGTTATTATACCAAATAAAAGGGAAAGAAAAAATTACCCCCCCCCCAATTTAAAATTTTTAAAATATTCTTGCTAAAATGACATAAATTCTACATCAAAATTTACTAATCTAATAAGTTGTTCAGTTGTGTAGGAATTAAATTCGAGGGATATACAACAATACTTCCACCTTTAATATATTTATGTAAAAAATATTTTTCAAAATACATACATGCATTTAGGGGAAGCACATACTTAGAAAATTTTAAATTTTATGTTTTATTTGGCAAATACCAAAAAGGGGAAGATTGAAAGAAAATATTCGATTAATTACTTATTTTAGTATTTGCATAATTTAACATAAAATTTAAAACACTATACCCTCTCCAAATAGGCATGAATTTAATTGACATAATCAAAAGTGAAAAGTCATATCTAGCAAAACATTTCAAAAATGTTTTTTAAAGTGTATTTATATTTTAAATATAAATACAAGAGATATTCCAATTTGCTGAAAATCAAAATATATATTTTAAAGGAATATACTTTAAAGCAATGAGATCGTAAAAGAATTATCGGAAATATGATCTTTCTTAGGCTCTCTTGCAATATTAATAAGGCAACACGTGTGAAAAAGGAATATCAGAACTTGGATATTCTTTAGAAGGCTCGTGCTAAATTTATTTCAAAAACATATATTTTTAAAAGGGATAAAATATATATCTTTCACTCCATAAACATTTATAAATCCAAAGATATATTTTTACACTATTAGAAATTATTATTTGATAAAAAAATATTAATATCTCATCTTATCCCCCTCCTCATATTTTTTAAAGTAATTTTCTCTCGTATCTCAAATATATTATTTATCGGAGAAAATACTTTTCAATACTTAAAAATATTTTCAACACTCTTAAAATATTTTATATATAAGGAAATATATTCTAATTATTTATTATAGCCCAAACTGAGCCAACAAAGTTTATCTGCTTTCATAAAAGATTGTTCATACTTTCTTTGGAACCGAACAATGATTTAATCGTTTTAAATCCAAATAAAATACTTCCACTTGCTAGAAAATCTTGAAACTTAAGATTTTTCACTTAAATGGTATTTTCTATGCATAGTTAAAGTTTCGTAATTTTGTCCGGGTTTGATTTTTCTAAGTGTTGACTAAGATTTTCACCGAGCGTTTGACCAAGCTACCTTTGACCAAAATTGACCAAAACTTGCAGATCATCATTTTATGATATTTAGGTGATTTTCATATTTTTTTTTGTATTTACTAAAGTGTTTTCAAAGTCTTTATATTTAATGATGTTAATTACTTAATTAACTAAGTCATTAATGATTAATTGAAAAAGCTAAAAATCATTATTATATAATTAATAGTTGCTGGGATTTTTCTTGTTTGTCCTATATGCAAGTTGCAAACAAACACACCTCATCCTCCATGTCATCAATCCACACCACTCTCTTCATCCACCATTCATTTTAACTCAATCTCAACCACTCTCTTCACCTAATCCCTTCTATAAATAAACACCCACCCCCACCATTTTTTACATAAGCTAAGAGCTAATTAATTGCTGGGAATTTTCAAGAAAATGTTGTGTAAGACATGCCTGTATCATAACAAGACTAAGTCATACTGACAACCCTAAGATTAGTTGTATTGTAACCTTAATCTGTAATTTATACTTGTAACACTTAATGTCTGTAAAATGTAAATGGAGCAGACTGGAGCATTTTTCTCTAAACAGTGTCAAGCCTAAGAATTCTATCTGGAAGAAGATCAAGAAGATCATGCCTCAGAAGAATTATGAAGAAGCTTGGAGTTGAATAAATCTGTTTGGTGTAAAACATTCTAAGTCAAGATCTCTACAAGTCACAGAATTAGTGTTATAGAGAAGTCATTCGAGAACTCAGAAAGACCTATCGAGAACTCAGAAATTGTCTATCGAGAACTCATGAAATGCTATTGGAGATATCGATAAGTCAGATACCCATTCGAGAACTCAGAGATATCGACAAGTGTACATTCATTAGAGAACTCTGAGTTATCGATAAGCCAAAGTTCATTAGAGAACTCTGAGTTATCGATAAACCAAAATTCACTAGAGAACTCAGAGTTGTCGATAAGTCAAGTCAACAATGAAGTTTCAGAGATATCGACAAGCCAACATGCCTATCGAGATGTCGAGTTCTCTACAGCTTAATTGGAGATCTCGAAGTGAAGAAATTTCTCTAAGTACAGAATTGCTAAACAGTTCAATATCCAAGGTTGCAAATCAACAAACAATTCACATAGCTGGATTGACAAGTCTACAAAAAGCAGCTTGAGAGATGTGCAAGATCAATGGAAAAGATTAATTGAGAGAGGAGATTAAAGTAATCACGGGATGCTAAAGATATGATAAGCCAGAAATGGAAGATTTGCTTTTCTATAAATAGAAATGACAAGTGACAGTTTAGAAAAGTTAATAGCATGTTTATTATCCACTGTGTAAACCAGAAGTTAACTGAGTTATAAAGTTAACACTGGTCCTCTAGTTAAGTAGAACAATCAAGATAGAATATTGTGAGTTCTCTCTCAAGAAAGAAGCTAAGTTCTAAAACAAGAACTTAGAGATTTTGTAGCAAAACACTGCTTGATTTTTAATATAAAATTAAGTGAGTTTTGAAGATCTTTATTTTACATATTTGCACAGTTATTTATGTTTAACATCTACTTTACTAAATCATTGTTAACAACCAACTGCTAAAACCAAAGTCGATCAAAATCAAACATTTAAGCCAAAACACATTCACCCCCCCTGTGTTATATTCATACCTAACAAGTGGTTTCAGAGAAAAATCTGAAAGTAAACAGATTAGATCTTGGAAAAATGAATACACAGAAAATCAGTAGTATCAAGATTCTTCCCTTTGATAAGGCCAACTACACTTTATGGAAAAAGAAAATGTTGCTGTTTATAAGAATGGCCAATCATCTTTACATTGGTATCCTCAAGAATGGGCCCTTCACTCCTGTGGTTAGAGGTGAGGAAACCACATATGGAGATATGGTTATTCCAGCTCATTATTATTACAACCGGCATTTTCATGTAATACTATTTGTAAATTTGGTGCAATTTTAAAACCGAATGCCAATATATTCAACTATTGTATGCTCGTGTGAATGAGACTTTTTGCGTCTTAAATTTGCGTTATGTGGTATATGATTTTTCAAAGCAAAAGTTTATTTATTTCTTTTATTTTTGATTTATAAGGAATATTTTAAACCTTGAATAAATTTCTTTTTAAAAGTTATTTTGTTCACAAATTTCAAAAGTGGTTTTATAAAATTTCTAAAAATCCAAGTTATTTTATGGTATAAATTTTATAATTTTTGAACTTGTATTTTATTTTATAAAAATAAATCTTTATAAATTTTAGTTGTTATAATTAGCAAATTACATGGCTGCCCTTGCATGCAAATCCTTTTCTATTCAATTTAAAGGGCTAAAGAGACAATTCCAACCCCACTAACTCTTATTTTACTAGCCAAATTCCTTCTTTGCCCTTGCATGCAAAATGATCCAAGTATAATTGGAAGGTTAGTCTTGTCAATTCTCATTCCCACTCACATTTTGTCAAATCGAAAACCATAAAACAAGCAAATGGCATGATCATTCACTCCACTCACACCACACTTTCTCCTCCCTCCCTCCTCCCTCTCTCACTCTCGGCCCTCCTCTCTCTCACTCTCGGGTTTAGCCGAGAATCACCCCCTCCCCATTTTCTTCATTCCTCATTAAACTCTCACCTTCTATACAAGTAAATACTACTTCCCATATCATGATCACATATATTTCAAGGAGTTTTGAGTAAAAAGTTTAAGTTTTAAGGTTGCATGTCAAGGTTTTAGTTGAAACTCAAAGTACAACCTTGATTCTTATGGATTTAAGGTTATTTTTTAGAGGACTACAAGGAATGGTGAAGTGCCAAGTCTTGAGAAGGAAACTCTTGATGTTGAATGGCCATTTCCCTTCCATTTCATTCGGCCATGACCTTAAGGGAGCCGAATGAATGGTCCTTGAGATCATTCTTGTTGCTTTGTTCAATCTTTGTATGTTTATGTGATAATGGCATGAATCTTGTAGTGAAAATTTAATGAAACTCTTTGCATGCTAAGTGATCATCTAGATATAGCTTATGCTAGGCTTGCATGTCAATTTTATGGTGAAATATATTTAGAAAACATGTTGCTTTGGTTGGTAAAACTCGAAGACATGCATGCATGTGGATTTCTCTTAGAATGTTATAAGATTTTGATCATTTGAAAAGATTTTGTTAGTAAGCTTTAATTTCAGTAGGAATACGGTGTTAATATTGATTAGTGTTCCTTGATGCATGGTAATAATTCGGGTATATTTTACAAAAAAAATATAACTTGTTATTTTCAAAAACTTGATGATTTGTGAGTTGTGAAATGTGGTTTCTTTTGTTTTGCCATGATTGCACCTTATGTAAGGATGATCTCCACCAAGATTATTTTGAGTATAAGGGAGTTAGTTCAGTAGATCACCATGTTTAAGTCTTGGTTTGGGTATTGGGTTGTTGGTGGTTGAGTTTGTCAAGTCAAAACCTTGGAGAAAGGAGAGTTATAGTTTCTACAGAAAATCAGTTTAGTACCCTGAGGTTTAGAGTGAGTTTTGACCATGTCATTGATGTGCACTTTGAGGCCCAAGCCACCAGAAGTTAGTATTGGGAGTATATAAAAGGTTTTAGGTGTTGGTTGGAGGTTTGCATGTCGTTTGGTTAGGTGCACAAGTAGAATAACAAACTCTGTCCAGCAGGGGACAGTTTTGTTGCAACTTAGAAATAGGGAGATTTGACCATGTCATGGGTAGGTCCTCATTAGGCCCTGTTGGGCCTTAGTTAAAGGGAGTGTCAGAGAAGTTTTTCCAACCATATTTCATAGGATATGAGTTAGAACCATGTGTCACAAGTTAATTTAAGTCAGGGCGTTTTCTGCCCAGAAAAACAGGGGAACCATGGGCTTTAAGCTTATGCCCAAGAAGGCCCAAGCCAGGCCTTTGAGCCACATCAAGTTTGGGAGATTCCCTAAGGTCAGGAGAGTCTTGTGTAAAAGTTTTGAAGGAAAACCTATAGTTTAAGGGTGTCTAATGCACTCAAGAAACCATAGATGTCATTCTGAATTTTGCACCAGTGAGCACTTTCACTTATCACATAGTTTTAGAACACTTAGGAGTGAGATTTAGGTTGACCACCATAGTTGCAAGATAGTATAAGGTCAGTAGAGCAAAAGGCCCAAGTGAGGATCAATAGTTCTAGGATAGTTTAGTAAAGGCACACCGAGTTAGGAATCCAAAATTTGAAGACTTTGTCTAGTTTAGCGACCAAGTGCCTTAAGTTGTGAGTCGAGATCATCCAAGCCTAGTGTTGCATTATGGTGTATATGGTAATATTTGGTATTAAAATATGATATGTGAGTATATGTGGCTTTGTGTGCAAGTATATTTTGAAGGTGAATACAAATTAAGTGCATATAGGCCTAAGTGTCATTTATGTTTAATTACGGGATGTGAATAGGTTAAGTTGGTGAGAATATATTATAACGAGGATTATTATTATTTATGTAGGATCTTGAGATGAGGAAAAACTTTCCATAAAGGTCGAGTGAAGCTTCCAGTTGCTCCTAGTTGCTCCTACCAGTCAGACCAGACCAGCCTTTCTCAAGGCAAGTGATTCAACTTGTCTTTCGTATTCACTGTAAATAGTTCATATATATCGATGCAACTATCCTGAGTCATTTTGATATATTTAAATCAAGCGTATCTTATGTTTATCTTTGAATCATATAAAAATGCCATGAACCCTCGAGTACGTATTGCAAGTAGTTCAAAAGTCTTATCATGATAGTATATTAAAGTCAGTTGAATGCCATGATAAAAGAAAGGGCAGTTATAACTCTTGGTTGATTCCCTTGATTAACATGCTGATGATTCCTAAGTATTGATATCTCATCCTGATACTTGAACCTCTATAGAACCTTACCTTGAACCCTGAAAGCCAGATATTTATCAAAGTCATTCCTCATTGATTGATACCCCTCTTTCTTATCTTAAAGCTTGAAAATTCTGATATAACCTGAGTTAAAGATCATTTCTTCATACCTTAACACCCTTAATATTCATGAAGCTTATCTTCTTGATGATCCGACACTTGTGCCTTGACGAGAAACCATTGCTTTAAGCCCAGTCTCGCATTACCCCTACATAATATCCAATAGCCTCACTAAATTTTCTTGTCCAAGTTTTATATATGAAAACCTTTCTGTTACCCTAATGGAGTAAAGTTTAGTGGATCATGGCCCTGAGATTTAGTACCATAATTCCCGTGTTTCGAGTTGGTCTATAATCCCTTGATAAAAATGCTTACTGTTAAAAGAGATTTTGTTATAATTCGGCATCAGTTTTTGAAATAAATAAAATGTGGGTTTTCAGTCCCAAAGGGGGATAAATGTTTTCTTTGAATAGTGGATCTGGACTGAGACGCGAGTCCTTTCCACACTTATATTAGGCTTAAAAGTTGCCTAGGGATTCCCATTAATGTTCTAGAACCCAGCGAGGTTGGAGATTACTTCGCGGCTGATCACCGGCTGCATAAAATGATTTTTGATTTAGATATGGTTTTGAAATTATTTTGATACAAGCAAAATGATGCCATCACCCAAAGTTCTATCTCGCGTTATCATTGGTTATGTCTTTCCATTGTCATTCTTTAATGTATATCTCGATTTATGTTTTGTATCATACTGTTTAGCACTTGTTGAGCATTTGGCTCACTCCTTGCTTTACCCTGATATTACAGCTAGCAGCTATGGTTAGATTCAAGCAGACCGCCCGTAAGACCTGTGATGCTGATGCTTATGTTCGAGCTCATGTAGAATAAGAGATAGTAGTTTTGTGTGAGGACTCGATATTTAAAATCAGCTGTAATAGATGGTAGTATTGGGCTGTTCCAAACCCTAAATTGTAAGATCTTGGATTTGGTTACGTTTATTTATTTTTAAATAATGTAATAGTTATATTTAATTTTGCTGGATTAGTTGGGGGTGTGACAATTATGATCCCAAGGATCCCTCTGAGTATACTGAACCTGAAAGAGAGAAAGTTTCCCTAGACAATGCTCTGCAACTGATACTAATTGACTCACTTGACAAAGTAATGTATAATAACATTATCAACTGTGACACTGCTAAACAGATCTGGGAAAAGATTGAAATACTTTGTGAAGGATATTAATTTCTCGGTATGAGGGTTTTATGGCTAAACCAAAAGAGGGTATTACTGATGTGTTTGAAAGGTTTAATAAGCTGATAAATGACTTGCAGCTTCATGATAAATTTTATGATGTTGAAGAAGTGAATTTGAAGTTCTTGCTTACTCTCCCTGACCATTTGGAACAAAAGATCTCTGTAATCAGAGAAGGAAGGGATTTGAGTAGAATCACACTGGAAGTGCTTTATGGGGTTCTGAAAACTTATGAACTTGAAATGATTCAAAAGAAATCATTAAGGGCTGGTCAAGGATATGTACTGGACGGCTCAAGTGCACTAATTGTGAATGATGGCCAGACCTCCAATGATGAGCAAAGATCGCAAACTCCAGAAGTTTCTACAAGTGAGAAAAGAGCCAATGAAACTAAAGAGCAAGTCATACTGGAATTGGATGAAGAAGATGAGTTCTACACTCTTGATGAGCTTGATGAGCTAGATAAATCAATGGCTTACTTGTCTAGAAAATTCTCTAACATTAGAGTGAAGAAACCAAGATTTTTCAAGAGCAAAGGACAGTCCTTAAACAAAGACAACAGCTGGAAAGGAAAAGGGAAGTACACTCCTGATAACAAAAATGGCTACAGAACTGGATCTGTTGATAGATCAAATATAAGGTGCTTTAATTATGATGAGCCGGGCCATTTTACTACAGAATATAGGAAACCAAAGAAGGTAAAGAAAGACAAAGCCTATCTTGAATTGGAAGCAAAGTATGATGCTCTTCTAAAGAAGCAACAAGGGAAAGCTTATATTGCTGAGGGTAAAAGCTGGGATGATTCAGATAATGATGAAGATGAAGAAGTTGGAAACTATGCACTCGTGGCCTTGGAGCAAGGAGACTCTTCATCATCTAAATTACAGGTACCTACTCTTACCATAATTGATTTAAATGTGAGTCAATATAAGGAAACTGTTGAAAAGATGAGCACAGAAATGTTCCACATTCATACAAGCATGGTTGCTGCAAATGAGGAAGTTAGCAGATTGAAAAAGATCAATGAAAAACTTGAGAGTGAAAAACAAGAGACTGAATTATTGCTGGTTAAGCTTGATACTGCTAAGCAAGAAAATTCATACTTAAAGAACAAATTAAAGTGTGCAAGTGAAATTGAAGCAGTATTGAGAGAAAAGCTGGAGAAGAATGAAGTGAAGCTGAAATCCTTCAAAAATGCCTCTGATTTGATTGGCCAATATCATGAAAAGAACAAGCCATGTGCAAACATCGCCATTGGTCTTGATTATGAGGGTTTGAACAACAAAAAGAAGTCTATCAGTGACAAAGGAAAATCAACTGAAACTGAGGATGTTCCAATTATTCTGAAGAAAGTTGAATCACCTTTGTTCAAGGCATGTGAAGTGAACTTCAGTGAAGAAGAGTTGATCATCAAACAAGAGATAGCTGATGAGGACAAGGAAAAGAAAATTGATGAGACAACTCAGTCTTCCATCTCTGTTGAAACACCAAAAGCCAATCAAGAAACTAAGGAGTCTGTGAAGGAGATTAAAGCTGAACAGGTTAAAAAGAAAAAGAAGAATAGAAATGGAAAGATTGGGATAAACAAAAGCAATAATTTTGCTTATGTTGCAAATGCTCCTAGAAAGAGGTGTGAGAATTGTGAATCAATGAATCACCTAACTCATTTTTGTAAAAAGATTGTTAGCAATCCACCTGAAGGAGTCTGCAAGTACAATGAAGCTAAGGCTAATGATCCCTATTCATTCTGTGACAAGTTTGATTGCATTCCCTGCAACATGAAAGTGATGAAGAGTTTCCAAAAATTGAGAATTGATCTCAGAGAATCAAAAGTTGGTTCTATATCTAAAAGGGAAAATGCTCAACAGTCTATGAATTCCATTTTATCTGAAAATTCTCAGTCTACCTCTGCAAAATCAGTTAACAAGAAGGAAGTGCCCAACACAGCTTGGGTAACTAAACACAATTAATCCTTATTGTGTGCAGGGCAAAGGAAAGAAGGTCATGTGGATCATTGATAGTGGATGTTCCAGACATATGACAGGTGATAAGGCCCTGCTATCACAATTTGAGGAGATGGCTGGCCCTTTGGTGACCTTTGGAGACAACATCAAAGGATTCACAATGGGATATGGCAAGATTGTTTCTAAAAATGTTGTCATTGAAGATGTAACACTAGTTGCTGGATTAGAAGTAAATCTCCTAAGTGTTAGTCAATTTGCAGACAGAGGTTTTCAAGTTGTTTTCAACAAAGAAGATTGTGCTTTTATTAGCAAAAAGACTGGTCAAATTGCTCTTAAAGGAGTAAGAAAGGGAAGCTTGTTTGTTGCAAACTTAGACTCAACAAATAAGGATGGAGTGTATTGTTTCTACACCAAGGCATCAGAAGAGCAAAGCAAATTATGGCATAAGAAGCTATCTCACTTGAATTTCAAAGCAATCAACACCTTAGTCAAGAAGGAACTTGTGAGAGACATGCCCAGTCTGGAATTTGCTCAACTGGAAGTTTGTGAAGCTTGTCAGAAAGGAAAGATGAAAAGATCTAGTCACAAGTCAAAAACTGTGAATTCCATAAGTGCACCTCTGCAACTTATTCACATGGACTTGTTTGGAAAAGTAAATGTCTTTTCCATTTCAAGGAACAAATATGCCCTTATCATGGTTGATGATTTTTCAAGATACACTTGGGTTGAGTTCATGTACTCTAAAGATGAAACTCCAAACATTATAATTGAGCACATCAAGAAAATTGAGAAGCAAGCTGAAGGAAAAGTTAGTGTGAAAAGATTGAGAAGTGATAATGGAACAGAATTCAGAAACTCAACATTAAGTGAATTCGGCAAAAGCAAAGACATTGTTCAAGAATTTTCAGCAGCTAGAACACCTCAACAAAATGGAGTAGTTGAGAGGAAAAATAGAACATTGGTTGAAGCTGCTAGAACTTTTCTACAAGATGCTCAATTGCCAACTAGTTTTTGGGAAGAGGCTGTTAATACTGCATGCTACACTCAAAACAAATATCTCATCAACAAAGCTCATGGCAAATCACCCTACTCAATCATGTCTAACGGGAAGCCTACAGTGAAGCATCTACATGTGTTTGAAAGCAAGTGTTATATTCTAAAAGACAACTGTGAATATGTAGGAAAATTTGACTCTAAAGTTTTTGAAGCAATTTTTCTGGGGAACGAACAGCCTACAAAGTTTATGTGATTGGTCAAAAGAAAATTATGGAAAGCATATATGTGACTTTTGATGATGACAAGTGTCCAGGCTTGGAATGCCTTGATGTAAATGATGCTGAAACCCTTGTATTTGAAAATCTAACCATTGATAGTAATTCTGATGAGGAAGATGAAGTTGTGGCACAACAAGTGACAAATGAAGAGACCTCTAAACAAAATCATGGGAATGAAAGCTCTCCTCAGACACCTGAATTTGATGGCACAAACTCAGGGGGAGAAGAAGAGAATGGAAATGACAGTCATGGTAATACTGGAGAAAATGATGAAGGCACTAGTCAACAGACACACACTAGAAAGTGGGATATGAGTAATACAGTAGAAGCTATTATTGGTGATCCCTCAGCCGTTGTGAGAACTACGAGTGCAACTGCTAATGAAAGCCTACATACGTGTTTTCTATCTCAAGTAGAGCCCAAGAAAACTGAAGAAGCCCTATTGGATCCTGATTGGATATATGCTATGGAGGAGGAGCTGAATCAGTTTGAGAGAAACAAAGTCTGGAAATTAATTCCTCCACTAAAGAATAGAAGCATAATTGGAACTAAGTGGGTGTACAGGAATAAAATGGATGAAAATGGAATTGTTACTAGAAACAAAGTAAGGCTCTGGTGATAAAAGGCTACTCACAAGAAGAGGGAATTGACTATGATGAGACTTTTGCTCCTGTTGCAAGACTAGAAGCAATAAGAATTTTTCTGGCATGTGCTGCACACTCAAATTTCAAGGTGTATCAAATGGATGAGAATAGTGCTTTTCTTAATGGTGAACTAGAAGAAGAAGTTTATGTGTAACAGCCACCTGGCTTTGAAGATCCAGAATTCCCTAACTTTGTTTACAAATTACTCAAGGCTCTATATGGATTAAAACAGGCACCTAGAACCTTGTATGACACACTGTCAGAATTTTTACTCAAACATGGTTTTACCAGAGGTACTATTGATAAGACTCTCTTCTACAAGAAGCATGGTGAAGATATGATCCTAGTTCAAATCTATATGGATGATATCATCTTTGGATCTACAAATGAAAAGTTGTGTCAAAGATTCTCTAGGCTAATGCAAAGTGAGTATGAAATGAGCATGATGGGAGAATTGAGTTACTTCCTTGGCCTTCAAGTTAGTCAAAGAAGTGATGGTATTTTCATTAGCCAAACCAAATATGTGAATGACTTATTAAAAAAATTTGGTATGGTGGATAGCTCACCTGTATCTACATCTATGTCTACTGCAACCAAGTTGGATGAAGACATGAAAGGCAAAAGTGTGGATATTTCAAGCTACAGAAGGATGATTAGATCATTGCTATATTTGACTGCTAGTAGACCAGACATCATGTTTGCTACTTGTCTATGTGCCAGATTTCAATCCAATCCAAAGGAATCACATTTGATGGCTGTAAAAAGGATTTTCAGATACTTAAAGAGAACTCCAAACTTGGGACTATGGTATCCTAAGGGAACTGGTTTTGAAGCTGTTGGATACACAGATGCAGATTTTGCTGGATGCAGGGTTGATAGGAAAAGTACTAGTGAAAGTTGTCAATTTATTGGTCAAAGACTTGTATCCTGGTATAGTAAGAAACAACAATCTGTGTCAACTTCCACAGCTGAAGCTGAATATATAGCTGCTGGAAGTTGTTGTGCTCAGGTGCTTTGGATTAGAAATCAGCTAATGGACTATGGTCTAGTGTTACACAAAATTCCCATTATGTGTGACAATACTAGTGCCATATATATAGTAGCTAATCCAGTTAATCTTTCTAGAACAAAGCACATTGATGTTATGTAACGCCCTCCAGACCCGGGGTATAAGTCTAGGGGTTACTAGCTAATCACCAAACTTGAACAATCTGATTAACAATTAATAAAGAAATGAAATTAAACCCCTTTAACACTAACCAGGATCTTTTTAGGTTGAAGTATGAAAACAAGAACCACTAACTACTTTTATTACAAACCAACATTCAAAGTCTCACAAACTCTCTTTATTACAAACCATTGTCTAATTCATTTTAAACTAAGTTCAACTTTTATTCAAACACACACACATACTATCTATCAACACTCCACCTGCTCGGGCAACTCAAAGCTTTCTTCCTGGATTGGGATCAACACCTTGGGTATGAGAGGATCCTGAGGCTTGACCCGCTTCTTTACCACTCGAGTCCTGATTGGTTTCATATTCCTTCTTAACTGAAAACAATAAGGTGAATAACAATAAAAGGGGTGAGCTAAACGTTGCTCAACAAGTCCACAAACATATAAACAGTGTTAAAGCATTTTAAATGAATCCGCCATCCCATATATATCTGCCAAGATATAACCTCACGAGAATAGAAAGAAGGCCATTATTGGCGAGTACAAATAAACTAAACTGGACACAAGTTCGCATCTATATTCTGCTGATCAGTCAGAATATAGTGCAGATCCATATCTCAATATATAGATCCAGTCGGGTACCCAGGCACTACGGCCCACGTCGAGGCACTAGTCATCCCGGTCCTCAGGATTAAGACACACTCAATCCCAAAATATCATTATCCAGTCCATCGCTTAGCAACCGGAACAATCGGTATGCTTTGATATATTCCAAATACTAGAATATATCAATCTCCATGTGTCACCAACAGAATATGAATAAAGAATCCAAAGAAACGGAGAAATCAAGAATTGAAATGAAATATGAACAAAGGAATAGGGATTGTATATTAGTGATCAAGAACAATAATCAAGAGAATGTAAATGTGATAAATATTTGAATCAATATCACTATTCTGAAATTAGAATAGAGGAAAACCTTGCCTTCTACGCGACTTACTGCAATTGAATCACTTATGTCTATCACCTTGGACTATTACCGACTCAACTGGCCTGGCTGGCTTAGCTTCTGTTGGCAAAACAGACTGGTTAAGTCACGTCGTACTTCATTTGCATCTCGAATCGACTTCAAACCGATCCTAACATCTACCCATGCGCTTATGACTGACTCATGTATTACATATAAGCAAGTAAGACTCGATTAACCACGTAATACACATAAGCACATAAGCACATAATCATTTTTATGGTTAAAATAATTTTTAAAACCAAAATCGACTCGCTGATCGCTCAACTGATCGTTATCTGACTCGTTTCCCATTTTTCCGGAATTTTTCGGACTCGTCTCGGCACGTAACTTGACTGATAATCAAACAAGTCAGAAAATCAACTAACTTCTAAAAGAAATTAAGCTTTGATATTATTTTTAATGAAAAAGATTCATTTTTCTGAGTTAACAGGCTTTCGTTTCACGCAAAACGGACTAACGGTTGAATTATTATTAATTAAATACTGATAATTCCATTTATTAATCATTATAAATAATTATTACTAATTTTTAAAACCCAAAATAATTTTTAAATCATTATTTAAGAAAATCAGAATTAAAAATAATTTTTCTATAATTTTTGAAATTAAAATAAATTTATTATGATTTATTGAAAATTATTTGATTAATTATCAAAATAATTAATCACTTTTAAATAATTAATAAGTAATAAATAAATAATAAATAATTAAGAAAATAATTCAATCAAATTTTTAGAAAATAATTCAGAATTATTTATAATATAAATTAATTAATTAAATAATTAATTAATCAATTTACAAAATAAATAAAACTGATTTTTAAAATTAATAAAAATAAAAAGTAAAAATAATTTCCAGAAACAGTTGTCAGAAAACCATCCTTGACAAAATCAGATCAAACCCGAGTATTTTACACTGGTCAAACGGGTCAAAATCCGGGTCGTGAAGAACACGCCGGATTTTGCCCAGAATCCGGCCACCGGTGTAGAATCCGGTGAGCCACTTTCAGGCCAAAAACGGAACCGTTTGGTTCGTTTTTCACAGGGTTTCAATTCCAAATCGTTCTGGCAATCTAATTCTGGCAATAACATCACAGAATAACCCTCGGGTCATCTTCTCCGATCAAAATCGACATGAACTCCGGCCAAAAACCCAAATCATTCATTTGTACATAAAATCAAACGTTATATAGTGCAAAATGAAGCTAAGAACATATACAATCAAAGCCCTAACATTACAAGAACCAAATATTCACAGAAATCATCGAGTTGTGTTTTGAAAATTCGACCTAAACCCTAGAAATCGTGAATCACTATCCAAGCATCGTTTGTTCAATTAAACACCATGAATCGACTGTAAATCATCTAACAAAGCTATATCAATCATCAAAACATCAAAATAACCCCAGAATCAAAAAGCCCTAATTCGAACAAAAACCCTAGAAATTAAAAATCAAAAACGATGCAATAAAACGTGAAATTGATGCAAGAAACAGAAAGAACGGATCAAAACCTTCGATTTGAGTACTTGAATCACACGATTTGATGCTGTAATCAGTGAGAAATCACGACTTGATTCTTCGACCCGAACCTGTTCTTCCCGACCCGATTTCAGAGAATTTTTGGTAATTTTGCAGATTTTAATGATTAATTATAATTAATTAAATAAAAATTAGGCTATTTATAGTAGTAAAAATAATACTCCTAATTAAAATTAAGGGGCTAATTATACATTAAATAAAAATATTGGGCCCTAATTTTTATAATTTTTGAGTATTAAAATTTAATTTATAAATATTTTATATATGCAATATATATGCCAAAAATTCCCAAAAATTGTGAATAATGCAAAAATGCAAAGAAATAATATAAATGAAAGTCCTATAATTTTATAAAAATAAAAATGTGATTTTTGTGGGGTTTTTGACACCCAATGGGGCCCGGAAAAATCATTTTTCGCAAAACGAGAAAATTTATAAATTATCTAGATGTTCAGAACAAGGCGATTGTAAAAGCCATTTGATGAAAAATAAGGCCCATTATTTTATTTGAAATACTGGCTTTAAAATCATCGTTTGGGTCGTAAAACGTTTGAAATAAAACCTATAAATGCATAATAAAATATCTGAAAAATACCTTAAAAATACAGAAATGACATGGGATACACGTATCACGTAACAGTTAGGGTTTATCAGATAATCACACATAAATGACATATTAATTCACATATTTTATTATAATCATGATATAATATAAACGTAAAGTTCCCAGTCGTTACATCCTTCCCTCCTTAAAAGGATTCTGTCCTCAGAATCTTCTATGAAAACAAATGAGCGTATTTCTCTAATATTTTACTTTCGAGTTCCCAGGTTGATTCTTCAACCATAGGATTTCTCCACAACACTCGCACTAAATAACAGACTTATTTCTCAATACTTTCTCTCGCCGATCTAAAATTCTTACCGGTTGTTCTATAAAAGACAAATCAGGTTGGATTTCTATCGGCTCATACTCGATTACATGCCTAGAATCAGGATTATATCGCTTAAGCATGGACACGTGAAACACATTGTGAATATGCTGTATATGAGGCGGTAAAGCTAATTTGTATGCAACTTTTCCCACTTTCTTCAAAATTTTAAACGGTCCAACGTATCGTGGTTTCAATTTACCCTTATTGCTAAATCTGGTTAATCCTTTCCATGGCGATATTTTGAGTAGTACGTTTTCTCCTTCCTGATAGTCCATATCTTTCCTGGCTTGATCTGCATATCTGTGTTGCCTGTTTTGTGCTACATCGAGTCGTTTTCGAATGAGTTCAATCTTTTCTTTCATCTGTTGAATTAGTTCTGGACCCAAAATTTTGTGTTCTCCAACTTCATCCCAATATACTGATGATCTGCATTTTCTCCCGTACAATGCTTCATACGGTGGCATTCCAATGCTGGCGTGATAATTGTTATTATCAGAAAATTCCACTAGGGGTAGATGTTCATCCCAACTGCCTTCAAAATCGATCGCACAAACTCGTAGCATGTCTTCAATCGTTTGGATAGTTCTTTCACTTTGCCCGTCGGTTTGCGGATGATAAGCGGTACTCATGTTCAATTTAGTTCCAAGAAATTCTTGAAATTGTCTCCAAAATCTTGAGTTGAAACGAGGATCTCGATCAGACACGATAGATACTGGAACTCCATGTTGCATCACAATTTCTTTGAGATATATGTGCACTAGCTTGTCGAGTGAAAATCTTTCATTGATTGGTAGAAAATGTGCCGACTTCGTGAGTCTGTCAATGATTACCCATATCGCATCATAATTTGCCTTTGTCCTTGGTAGTCCTACCACAAAATCCATCGCTAGATGTTCCCATTTCCATTATGGAATATCTAGTGGTTGCAATAATCCACTCGGACGTTGATGTTCCTCTTTAACTCGCTGGCATGTGTAGCACTTACTTATCCATTCAGCTATTTCCTTCTTCATGTTCGGCCACCAGAAGTTTTCTTTCAGATCACGATACATTTTTATACTTCCTGGATGAATGGAATACTTCGAATTGTGCGCATCTCGCATTATTTCTTCTTTTAATTCTACTACATTAGGGATCCAGATTCTCGACGCAAAACGTAAAATTCCTTCATTACTTTCTGAGTTGTGATTTCTTCTCCCGTCAGTTTATTCAAACACGCACACACACTATCTATCAACACTCCACCTGCTCGGGCAACTCAAAGCTTTCTTCCTGGATTGGGATCAACACCTTGGGTATAAGAGGATCCGAGGCTTGACTCACTTCTTTACCACTCGAGTTCCTGATTGGTTTCATATTCCTTCTTAACTGAAAACAATAAGGTGAATAACAACAAAAGGGGTGAGCCAAAAGTTGCTCAACAAGTCCACAAACATATAAACAATGTTAAAGCATTTTAAATGAATCCGCCATCCCAGGTATATCTGCCAAGATATAACCTCACGAGAATAGAAAGAAGGCCATTACTGGCGAGTACAAATAAACTAAACTGGACACAAGTTCGCATCTATATTCAGCTGATCAGTCAGAATATAATGCAGATCCATATCTCAATATATAGATCCACTCGGGTACCCAGGCACTACGGCCCACGTCGAGGCACCAGTCATCCCGGTCCTCAGGATTAAGACACACTCAATCCCAAAATATTATTATCCAGTCCATCGCTTAGCAACCGGGACAATCGGTATGCTTTGATATATTCCAAACACTAGAATATATCAATCTCCATGTGTTACCAACAGAATATGAATCAAGAATCCAAAGAAATGGAGAAATCAAGAATTGAAATGAAATATGAACAAAGGAATAGGGATTGTATATTAGTGATCAAGAACAATAATCAAGAGAATGTAAATGTGATAAATATTTGAATCAATATCACTATTCTGAAAGTAGAATAGAGGAAAAACTTGCCTTCTGCGCGACTTACTGCAATTGAATCACTTATGTCTATCACCTTAGACTATTACCGACTCAACTGGCCTGGCTGGCTTAGCTTCTGTTGGCAAAACAGACTGGTTAAGTCACGTCGTACTTCATTTGCATCTTGAATCGACTTCAAAACCGATCCTAACATTTACCTATGCGCTTATGACTGACTCATGTATTACATATAAGCAAGTAAGACTCGATTAACCACGTAATACACATAAGCACATAAGTATATAATCATTTTTATGGTTAAAATAATTTTTAAAACCAAAATCGACTCGCTGATCGCTCAACTGATCGTTATCTGACTCATCACTTCATTTTGACAGCGGCGAATCTTTTCTAACAATTCCGGTTGGAAAGTCATAGTGTAGATAGCTTCTGCAGATTCATTGGGAATACGAATCTCAATTTCCAATTTGTCGAATTCCTTGATTAAGTCTTCACACGAAGTTAACCGATTCAATCTTTCTTTCCTGCTCAGCGCATCTGCTACAACATTTGCTTTCCCTGGATGATTACTAATCGTGACATCGTAATCCTTTATCAATTCCAGCCATCGACGTTGTCGCATGTTCAACTCCTTTTGGGTAAAGATATACTTTAGACTTTTATGATCTGTGTAAATTTCACATTTTTCACCGTAGAGATAATGTCTCCAAAGCTTCAACGCAAATACGATCGCTGCCAATTCCAGATCATGAGTGGGATATTTTTGTTCATGAGGTTTAAGTTGTCTCGAAGCATATGCGATGACGTTACCGTGCTGCATCAGTACACATCCTAACCCGCGATACGAAGCGTCGCTAAAAATGACGAAATTTCCTAGCTCGTCTGGCAATACAAGTACTGGTGCGGTTACTAACCGATTTTTCAGCTCTTGAAAACTTTCTTCACACTTATCACTCCATTCAAACTTTTCACTTTTTCGAGTTAACTTGGTCAGCGGTGTTGCTATTTTCGCAAAATCTTTGACAAACCTTCGATAATATCCTGCCAATCCCAAGAAACTTCGAACTTCTGTCGGCGTCCTTGGTCTTTCCCAATTTAACACAGCTTCAATCTTCGCTTGATCGACTTGGATGCCTTCTCTACTGATAATATGCCCTAGAAATTGTACTTCTCTTAACCAGAATTCACATTTCGAAAATTTTGCGTATAGTTACTCTTTCCTCAGAATTTCCAAAGCTATTCTCAAGTGTTCTGCATGCTCTTCTTCTGACTTGGAGTAAATCAAGATGTCATCAATGAATACAATCACGAATTTATCCAAATATTTCTTGAATCCTCTATTCATCAAATCCATGAATGCTGCTGGCCCGTTTGTCAGACCGAATGCCATTACCAAAAACTCGTAATGCCCATATCTTGTACGAAACGCAGTCTTTGGAATATCTTCAGCTTTAATCTTCAATTGATGATAGCCTGATCGCAAATCTATCTTTGAAAACCATGCTGCTCCTTTTAGCTGATCGAACAAATCGTCGATTCTCGGTAAGGGATACTTGTTCTTGATAGTGGGTTTATTCAATTCCCTATAGTCAATGCATAATCGCATGCTACCGTCCTTCTTCTTCACAAATAACACCGGTGCACCCCATGAGGATACATTAGGTCGTATGATGCCTCGGTCTAGAAGATCTTGCAGTTGCATTGACAATTCCTTCATTTCGATTAGAGCCATCCGATATGGAGCTTTCGAAACTGGTTCTGTACCTGGTGCTAGATCAATTGTGAACTCAATTTCTCGATCTGGTGGTAACCCTGGAAGCTCGTCTGGAAAGACGTCTGGAAACTCGCACACAATTGGAATGTCTTATATTCTAGGACTTCCTCTTTCAGTATCTAACACGTAAGCTATGTACGCCTCACATCCTTGTCGAAGCAATCGTTTAGTCTGCATCACAGTAAGAAATTTCTTCTGCTGTTTTTCGCCTTTGAATATTACCGTTGCATTTTCCGCAGTTCGCAATTTGACTCTCTTATTCGCGCAATCTATCTGAGCATTATGACATGCTAACCAATCCATTCCCAAGATAATATCGAATTTTCCTAGCTTAAAAGGAATTAAATCTACCGAAAAATGATGTCCGGCTATTTCTATATCACACGCAGGACATACTCGATCTACCGGAACTTGGTCGTCATTCGCTAATTTTATAATTAACGTTTCGCCCAACCATTCGATTTCACAATGTAACTTATCAAGAAATTCTTCAGAAACAAATGAACGAGTAGCTCCAGAATCAATTAATACTTTTGAAATTACGGAATTCACCAAAAGCGTACCAGCTAATAACACTCGGACTCTGCACCGCTTCTTTCATGGTCATGTTAAAAGTTCTTGCTTTGGGTTGATTAGGCGGAGGCGGAGGTAATGCTAACACTCTCGGAACACTGGCTGCCATAGCTGATCCTTTGCAATTTCTGGCGATATGCCCTTTCTTTCCACACTGGAAACAAGTCATCTCTGCTGTTCTACCTGTTAGACATTCGTTAGAATAATGCCCTTTCTGCTTACACCGATAACACATTACATCCCTTTTGATACATACACCAAGTATGCTTTCGATTACATGTCTTGCAGTACGGCACTGGAACTCTGACCATTCCCTGCTAACTGGAGGTTTGGAAACGATTACCTGCCTTCTGTGAACCTTATCCTATCCTTTTAAAATTCAAATTTTCCCGGGCTTGGAATCCTCGCTTTCTGCTGGAGCGATCTTGGAAACTTCCCTGTCCCTTGTCTTGCTGAGATCTTTCACTTTCCCCTTCTATAATCAAAGCTTTCTGAACTACGGCGGTATACGTCGTTAATTCAAAAACTGCAAATTGGCCACGAATCCATGGTCGTAACCCTTCTTGAAACCTTTGAACTAGTTTTTCTTCAGTGTCAACCTGTTCTGGAACAAACCTAGCCAACTCAGTAAATTTGGCTTCATATTCTGCCACGGACATATTTCCCTGCTTCAGTTTTAGAAACTTAATCTGCATTTGATTCTTCACATAGCGAGGAAAATGCTTTTCTAAAAATAACTCTTTAAACCTATCCCATGCAATAACTTCTTCACCCTCTAAGGCCTTTTTAGATTCCCACCAATAATTCGCCTCTCATTTCAACAAGTAACTAGCAAAATCAGTCTTCTGGTCCTCACCTACCTTCACTAGTGCGAATCGCTTTCTCTACTTCTTTTAACCAGGTGGTAGCTTTAATAGGATCAGTAGTCCCTTCAAACTCTGGAGGTCTAACTGACTGAAACTGCTTAAAAGTAACAACAGGTAATACTTGTGGTAATTGAAGCTCAGGACGAGGTGGCTGTTGTAACATTTCTTGTTGTATCTGCTGTTGCTGATGCTGCATCTGCTGCATCATTACCATCTGTTGTTGCATCAGATGGAATATTTGGTTCATGGTCTCATTAGTCTGATCTTCAGAATTGCTGTTAGAGGTCTCAGCCCTAGTCTTTCTTTTTGGTGCCATCTTCTTCTGATAATAAAACAGGTGATATTTATTTAACAGTTTAATAAACAATCGACAATATGTATGGAAAACAATTTATCCTGTATTCATAACATGGTTTATTTAAAGAAAACAGTTGCCTGTAAAGTGAAAGTAAATGCTATAAAACTGTAAAGACTGAAATTTAAATAAAAGAATTTGAAAAAGTTCATCTTATATATATGTGACACCAGCTTCAGGTGTAAATGCTTGATACAAAAAGTCTCGGGCTACTGGTCATCACTACGGCTACAAGTCACACTATCGCTACAAGTTAAACTACTACTACAAGTTAAACTGCTGATACACACATACACATTACTCACTAGGTTATACTATGCTGCCTCTATATACACATGTACTCTGGAGTCACCGTCTCAAACCCTCTCAGAACCCAGGCGGAATACTCCTAAGCTCCTCTCTAAGTGCCTGGACCAAAGTCTGTGCCAAGCGAAAAACCCTGTAGAACTCTGCAAAAGAAGGAGGTCCATCATGAGTCAAATCATCCGGCTCCCAAGTAGCACTCATCAACACTGACTGTAATCGCTCTCTCATATAATAATCGGGTTGTAGGGCCGCTAACGGTCCTCTGTCCCTCTGATCAAACAGATGCATAATCTCCCGACACTGTGCCCGCCAATACTCCACATCATCCCTCATAACTCTATACTCATGGTATGGTACCATATGCGGCTGAGCAACCTGACCTACTGACTCCTGAGAAAGGAACCCTCGGAATACCTGCACCCTGCTGGGGTAAACCTAACTGTAGATCCACATCATGCTCTCCCATCCCCTCTACTGGAATCATCTGAACTATGTCCGGCTCTGGGGCATGCACTGGTATAGGAGGTAACAATGGTGGTGGTGGTAACTCCTGCTCAATACCTAGTATAAACTGGTGCTCAATAGGTAAAGGAACCATCGGCTCGAAGAACTCAAATGGATCAAACATCTCTATGGGGTCATGCACTATCCCCTGTACTGGTGGTACCGGCTCCTGTGGCAATGGTGGTGGAGGTGGTAGAGGAGGAAACATATACTCAGATACTGGAGGTATGGCTGGTGCTACTGACCCAGTGACTGTCCTCTCGGAAGATGCAGAATAACCAGAAGATGCCATCTGATAATATACCAAAGAAAACAAAAGGTCATTAACAATCCTAAGATTATTTCCCTATTCTAATCTGACCTAAATCCTAACACTATTCATCCTAATTTGACTATCCCTATCTTATGTGATCTCCCTATCCTATCTTAATCCTAATGTTCTTATTTTCAGGGATCAAACCTACAGCTCTGATGCCAAACCTGTAACGCCCTCCAGACCCGGGGTATAAGTCTGGGGGTTACTAGCTAATCACCAAACCTCTACAATCTGATTAACAATTAATAAAGAAATGAAATTAAACCCCTTTAACACTAACCAGGATCTTTTTAGGTTGAAGTATGAAAATAAGAACCACTAACTACTTTTATTACAAACCAACATTCAAAGTCTCACAAACTCTCTTTATTACAAACCATTGTCTAATTCATTTTAAACTAAGTTCAACTTTATTCAAACACACATACATACTATCTATCAACACTCCACCTGCTCGGGCAACTCAAAGCTTTCTTCCTGGATTGGGATCAACACCTTGGGTATAAGAGGATCCCGAGGCTTGACTCGCTTCTTTACCACTCGAGTCCTGATTGGTTTCATATTCCTTCTTAACTGAAAATAATAAGGTGAATAACAACAAAAGGGGTGAGCCAAAAGTTGCTCAACAAGTCGACAAACATATAAACAGTGTTAAATCATTTTAAATGAATCCGCCATCCCAGGTATATCTGCCAAGATATAACCTCACGAGAATAGAAAGAAGGCCATTACTGGCGAGTATAAATAAACTAAACTGGACACATGTTCGCATCTATATTCTGCAGATCAGTCAGAATATAATGCAGATCCATATCTCAATATATAGATCCAGTCGGGTACCCAGGCACTACGGCCCACGTCGAGGCACCAGTCATCCCGGTCATCAGGATTATGACACACTCAATCCCAAAATATCATTATCCAGTCCATCGCTTAGCAACCGGGACAATCGGTATGCTTTGATATATTCCAAACACTAGAATATATCAATCTCCATGTGTTACCAACAGAATATGAATCAAGAATCCAAAGAAACGGAGAAGAAATCAAGAATTAAAATGAAATATGAACAAAGGAATAGGGATTGTATATTAGTGATCAAGAACAATAATCAAGAGAATGTAAATATGATAAATATTTGAATCAATATCACTATTCTGAAAGTAGAATAGAGGAAAAAACTTGCCTTCTGCGCGACTTACTGCAATTGAATCACTTATGTCTACCACCTTGGACTATTACCGACTCAACTGGCCTGGCTGGCTTAGCTTCTGTTGGCAAAACAGACTGGTTAAGTCACGTCGTACTTCATTTGCATCTTGAATCGACTTCAAACCGATCCTAACATCTACCCATGCGCTTATGACTGACTCATGTATTACATATAAGCAAGTAAGACTCGATTAACCACGTAATACACATAAGCACATAAGCACATAATCATTTTTATGGTTAAAATAATTTTTAAAACCAAAATCGAATCGTTGATCGCTCAACTGATTGTTATCTGACTCGTTTACCATTTTTCCGGAATTTTTCGGACTCGTCTCGGCACGTAACTTGACTGATAATCAAACAAGTCACAAAATCAACTAACTTCTAAAAGAAATTAAGCTTTGATATTATTTTTATTGAAAATGATTCATTTTTCTCGAGTTAATAGGCTTTCGTTTCACGCAAAACGGACTAACGGTTGAATTATTATTAATTAAATACTGATAATTCCATTTATTAATCATTATAAATAATTATTACTAATTTTTAAAACCCAAAAATAATTTTTAAATCATTATTTAAGAAAATCAGAATTAAAAATAATTTTCCAATATAATTTTTGAAATTAAAATGAAGTTATTATAATTTATTGAAATTTTTTTGATTAATTATCAAAATAATTAATCACTTTTAAATAATTAATAAGTAATAAATAAATAATAAATAATTAAGAAAATAATTCAATCTGATTTTTAGAAAATAATTCAGAATTATTTATAATATAAATTAATTAATTAATTAATCAATTTACAAAATAAATAAAACTGATTTTTAAAATTAATAAAAATAAAAAGTAAAAATAATTTTCAGAAACAATTGTCAGAAAACCATCCCTGACAAAATCAGATCAAACCCGGGTATTTTACACGGGTCAAACGGGTCAAAATCCGGGTCGTGAAGAACACGCCGGATTTTGCCCAGAATCCGGCCACCGGTGCAGAATCCGGTGAGCCACTTTCAGGCCAAAAACGGAACCGTTTGGTTCGTTTTTCACAGGGTTTCAATTCCAAATCGTTCTGGCAATCTAATTCTGGCAATAACATCACAGAATAACCCTTGGGTCATCTTCCCCGATCAAAATCGACATGAACTCCGGCCAAAAACCCAAATCATTCATTTGTACATAAAATCAAACGTTATATAGTGCAAAATAAAGCTAAGAACATATACAATCAAAGCCCTAACATTACAAGAACCAAATATTCACAGAAATCATCGAGTTGTGTTTTGAAAATTCGACCTAAACCCTAGAAATCGTGAATCATTATCCAAGCATCGTTTGTTCAATTAAAAACCATGAATCGACTGTAAATCATCTAACAAAGCTATATCAATCATCAAAACATCAAAATAACCCCAGAATCAAAAAGCCCTAATTCGAACATAAACCCTAGAAATCAAAAATCAAAAAAGATGCAATAAAACGTGAAATTGATGCAAGAAACAGAAAGAACGGATCAAAACCTTCGATTTAAGTACTTGAATCACACGATTTGATGCTGTAATCAGTGAGAAATCACGACTTGATTCTTCGACCCGAACCTGTTCTTCCCGACCCGATTTCAGAGAATTTTTGGTAATTTTGCAGATTTTAATGATTAATTATAATTAACTAAATAAAAATTAGGCTATTTATAGTAGTAAAAATAATACTCCTAATTAAAATTAAGGGGCTAATTATACATTAAATAAAAATATTGGGCCCTAATTTTTATAATTTTTGAGTATTAAAATTTAATTTATAAATATTTTATATATGCAATATATATGCCAAAAATTCCCAAAAATTGTGAATAATGCAAAAATGCAAAGAAATAATATAAATGAAAGTCCTATAATTTTATAAAAATAAAAATGTGATTTTTGTGGGGTTTTTGACACCCAATGGGGCCCGGAAAAATCATTTTTCGCAAAACGAGAAAATTTATAAATTATCTAGATGTTCAGAACAAGGCGATTGTAAAAGCCATTTGATGAAAAATAAGGCCCATTATTTTATTTGAAATACTGGCTTTAAAATCATCGTTTGGGTCGTAAAACGTTTGAAATAAAACCTATAAATGCATAATAAAATATCTGAAAAATACCTTAAAAATACAAAAATGACATGGGATACACGTATCACGTAACAGTTAGGGTTTATCAGATAATCACACATAAATTGACACATTAATTCACATATTTTATTATAATCATGATATAATATAAACGTAAAGTTCCCAGTCGTTACATCTAACATGAAAATCAACTCAATAGGACTTTAACATCACTACACTAGCATCAATATCACAAATCAATCGGTAAAGCAAACTTACGGGATCATAATATAATGCAAATGCATGAACTATATGCAACTAACTAACATGCAAAATAAAATAAAAAAACTACTACATGGCAATTATGTAAAATAAAATAAAAAAACTACTACATGGAAAATATGCAACTAAATGAACTAAACTATCAAGAATATGCAAACTATATGAGACTCACACATAACATATATTCCTTAACTACCACCCTCAAACTTAAAATATTCACTGTCCTCAGTGAAGGTAATAGTAAGGAATCAGGCATACCTACTCAGAATCAGGATCATCACCCTCAACGGGTGGCGTGTCAGGAGTGCTAGGAGTTTCTGGAGGCGGGTACACAGAAACCTCACCAAATATTGGCCACTGGATGTCAACTCCTCTGGCTCTGAATGCAGTCCCCAACGCCTGGGTGAGATCATGTGCAAACCTACTATGGATGTCATGCATCGCATTCATCCTCCTCATCAAGTGCCTATACGGTGCGGAACCCAAACCAACACTACCCTCTGCTTCCTGCTGCTGCTGTGACCGTGAAGGCCCAGCCTCACCCAACTCAGCTCTCCAAGCAGCCTTGCTCACCTGATTCATACTACCAGCATATCCCTAAGGTGGTGGATGTCCACCTGGCAATTGGTCATAAGAATAACCAAGCCCGTTCCGATCAGGCTTCCCATCGTACCACTCATGCATGCTCAAAAGTGTAGAAATGTCAATAGGAGCACTAGGAAGCTGAAGTTGCTCGTGTGCGGGCCAAAGAACTCCAAATGCCACACACAACTTCGTCACAATGGACGCATAGGGAATAGAGCCCGTAGTACTGCCTCGCAGAAACCTTAATATATCCTAATAAATCACAGACCTCAAGTCCACATAATCACCCTGGAGATTACCACACAACAACTTTGTCTGGTTCACCGTAACATCATGCACATGTGATGAAGGCATAATGTTAGCACAAATAAACGAATTCCATGTACGGGCATACCTGTTCATGCACGAAGCCGGGAAAGTAGCATACTCGTTCGTGCCCCTCTTGAACTTCCAGTGAGTCTCAGGCACACACAATGTAGCAACAATCAAATCCAAGTTAAAATCATCCCCCATCTTAGAATTCCAATCCTCCTGCTCTGGCCTCCTCTCAGGCTGATCGATCACCCTACAAATAGCCTCAGCATTGTAGTCCACCGTCAACCCCCTCACCACAGTAAAACCATTCTTTTTCGCCTTTGCATTTGTGTAAAACTCACGAACCACACTCATAGGCACCGCAACTGGTGCCTCACAAAAAGCAATCCAACCCATTTCCACAATCATCTCCAACAACTTACCATCCCTACCCGATGGCAGAAAACCTCGCTCATTGGCTATGGGCTTCGAAAGCAACCTCGTATACTCCGCCTCAGCCTCCGGAGTTGAAAACCTAGTCCTCGCACCCCCAACACTTGAATAATCGGTGGTTCTGCTGCTTAATTGAGGTTTTTGTCCTTTGGGTTCCATTGAGATTGAACAAGTTTAGAGAAAAGATGTGTGTATAAGAGAGATTTATGTTTGAGAATTTGAGAAGTGATTGAGAATTCTGTGTATAAGTGTGTGTATATATAGGATTTTTTAGAATAGAATTACTTTAGGAAAATAAGTGGGAATTGATTATAGGAATAATAGGAGTAATGGGGTTGATTGAAATTGATTTGGAGAGGGAAATATGGAAGTGGGAGAGTAAAATTAGGTTGGGAATGGATTTGGTGTTTAAATTCCCGTTTTTCTGACTTCTTTATTTCTTCAGGTCCAGGGAGCCAGCGTGGCCACCCCGCCTGGTAGCGCGGGCGCGCCGTGCTACTGGAAAACCAGTGCGGCCACCCCACATACTAGCGCGGGCGCGCTGTGCTACTGGATTTTCAGCGCGGCTGCCCCGCTTCTCAGTACGGACGCGCCGTGCTACTGTAGTTGAAACTGAATTTTTTTCTTTTTCTGTTTTTTTTGTGGTTTTCTCCTTATTTTCTCCTTCCTCTATCTACTAATGTAACAAACTTGGGTTTCCTCCCAAGAAGTGCTTGGTTTACGTCATTAGCTTGACGTAGAAACTCGAGATCAAGTAGTCAATAGAACGACACTAACCACCTCGCGGTTTGGAGTATTTCCATAGTAATGCTTCAACCTCTGTCCATTTACCTTGAACGCTTGGCCCTGATCATTCTCAAAAATCTTCCCCGCTCCATATGGAAGCACAGTTTTGACAATAAACGGCCCCGACCACCTCGACTTCAACTTTTCAGGCAAAAAGATGGAGACGAGAGTTGAACAAAAGAACTTGTTACCCCGGCGCAAATGATTTGAGGAGTAGACCCCTATCATGCCACCTCTAGACTTTCTCATTATACATTTTGTTGTTCTCATACGCTTGAAGCTAAAACTCATCGAGTTCGTTCAATTGAAGCATCCTTTTCTTACCAACTGCATCCATATCAAGGTTCAACTTCTTCAAAGCCCAATACACTTTATGCTCGAGCTCCACAGGCAAATGACAATCCTTACAATAAACCAACTGAAATGGCGACATGCCTAGTGGAGTCTTGTAAGCTGTTCTATACGCCCAAACAGCTTCATCTAGCTTCAAAGACCAATCCTTCCTTGATGGACATACAACTTTCTTTAGAATATGTTTGATCTCTCTGTTAGATACCTCAGCTTGACCATTTGTCCGAGGATGGTAGGATGTAGTAATGCGATGATTCACATTATGTCGCTGCATCATAGCATTGAACTTGCGATTGCAAAAATGCGATCCCTCGTCACTGATTATGACTCTTGGAGTCCCAAATCTTGTGAATATCTGCTTATGAAGAAAATTAAGCACTACGTTTGCATCTTTTATTGGCAAAACCTTGACTTCAACCTATTTCGAGACATAATCAACTGCCAACAAGATATACTGATTATTGCAAGATGTGACAAATGGCCCCATAAAGTCAATTCCCCAAACATCGAAGACTTCAACCTCGAGAAGCACATTAAGAGGAACCTCATCCTTCTTGGACATATTACCAACACACTGGCATCGATCACACTTCAAAACAAACTGATGCGCATCCTTAAACAATGTAGGCCAGAAGAATCCTGCTTAAGCGATACGAGTTGTTGTCTTTTCTCCACCTTAGTGGCCTCCATAAACAGTCGAATGACAATCTCGTAAGATCCCCCCCCCCATTTTGTTGTACGGAATACATCTCCTGATGATTTGGTCAGCTCCTTGCATAAACAGAAATGGCTCATCCTACATGTACCACTTCACCTCATGAAGAAACTTCTTTCTTTGAGCAGAAGACTAGTCTGGGGGTATAATGTTACTCATAAGGTAGTTCACAATGTTTGTGAACCACGGTTCTTCCTCTTGCACCCCAAACAGCTGTTCATCGGGAAAAGTCTCATTAATCAATGTCTTATCCTGTGAAGCTGCACTTGGATCTTCTAAATAAGAGAGATGATCAGTGACTTGATTCTCAGTACCCTTTATGTCTTTGATCTCTAACTCGAATTGCTGAAGTAAAAGAACCCATCGAATCACTCTAGGCTTTGAGTCCTTCTTCGAGACAAGATAGCGAATCATAGCGTGATCAGTGAAAACTGTCACCTTCGTCCCAAGCAAATCAGATCGAAACTTCTCAAAACCATAGACACATAACCAATAGCTCTTTCTCAGTAGTAGTATAGTTTAGTTGAGCACCATTGAGGGTCTTACTAGCATAGTAGACCACATGAAATATATTATTCTTTCTCTGTCCAAGAACTGCTCCAACTGCATAGTCACTTGCATTGCACATCATTTCAAAAGTTTCATCCCAATTATGTGCAGTTATGACTGGTATCATTATCAAACTCTTCTTTAAGATCTCAAAATCAGCTAGGCACTCGTCATCAAACTTGAACGGGATAACTTTCTCTAGAAGATTGCACAAGGGTTTAGAGATTTTAGAGAAGTCCTTGATGAAACGCCGAAAGAAACCTGCATGACCAAGAAAGTTGCAGACTCCCTTAACAGAAATTGGTGGATGAAGGTTTTCAATTACCCCCACCTTGGCTTTATCCACCTCGAGACCCTTACTAGAGACCTTATGACCAAGAATGATGCCCTGTTGCACCATAAAATGATATTTCTCCCAGTTGAGAACCAGATTGATCTCAACACACCTTTTAAGGACGGCGCCAAGATTTTGCAAGCACTCGTCAAAAGAATCACCGAACACAGAGAAATCGTCAATAAACACCTCCACATTCTGACCAATCATGTCAGAGAAGATAGCCATCATGCATCTCTGAAATATGGCAGGTGTTCCATACAAACCAAAAGAAACCCTTCTGAAGGTGAAAGTCCCAAACAGATATGTGAAGGTAGTCTTTTCCTGATCTTCTGGAGCAATGCAAATCCGATTATAGCCCGAATAACCAACCATAAGACAATAGTACTCATGCCCAGCCAATATGTCAAGCATTTAATCAATAAAAGGAAGAGGGAAGTGATCTTTCCTTGTGGCCTTGTTCAGCTTCTCGTAATCCATGCAAACTCTCCACCCCGTGACTGTTCGAGTAGGAATGAGCTCATTCTTCTCATTAGCAACAACTGTGATGCCTTATTTTTCGGCACACACTGAACTGGACTCACCAAGAACTGTCAGAAATGGGATAGATGATCCCTGCATATAGCCACTTGATAATTTCCTTCTTCACAACTTCTTTCATGATCGGATTAAGCCTTCTCCATTGCTCAATAGTAGGCTTGCTACCTTCCTCTAACAGAATTTTATGCATTTAATAAGAAGGGTTGATTCCCTTGATATCTGCTATAGTCCGTCCAATTTCCAACTTGAACTCTCTCAGAATTCTTAAGAGCTTTTCCTCATCACAACCTGAAAGGCCAGATGCAATAATAACATGCAAAGTAGATGCATCACCTAAAAATGCATACCTTAAGTGTTCAGGAAATGGTTTAAGCTCAAGTGTAGGAGCTTCCTCAATAGATGGCTTGAGGCACTTTAGATATTTGTTTAGCTCCTCCAATCTAAGAGATTCAAAAGGAATATCCAGCCTTCGCTTTCAAGGAGAAGCATTCAAATATTGCAACTGCTCATCACCTTCATCATCTTCACTATCTGAATTCCCCAACAAGGCCTTTTCTAAGGCATAAGACCTTAGCATTTGATCAAGTTTAGAAGTAACCACAGAATCAACCAATTCCACTTATAAGCACTCATCATTATCAGTATGGAATTTCATGGCATTGAATACATTGAATGTCACATCCTGATCCAAAACTCGCATAGTGAGCTCACCCTTCTGCACATCTATCAAGGTCCGACCAGTAGCCAAGAATGGTCTTCCCAAGATTATGGGAATCTTCTTATCCTCCTCGAAATCAAGAATTACAAAATCAGAAGGAAAGATGAGTTTGCCACCTTGACCAAGACATCCTCCATAATGCCTCATGGATATGTAATAGAACGATCGGCCAACTGCAAGGACATATAAGTAGGCTTTGGATCAGGTAGGTCCAACTTCTTGAAGATAGACAAAGGCATTAGATTGATGCTAGCTCCCAAATCACATAAACACTTGTCAAACGACAAGTTTCCAATAGTTCAAGGAATAGTGAAGCTTCCTAGATCTTTAAGTTTCGGAGGCAACTTTTATTGTAGCATAGCACTGCATTCCTCTGTGGGGGCAATTGTCTCTATTTCATCAAGCTTCACTTTTTGAGAGAGAATACCTTTCATAAACTTCGCATAACTAGGCATCTGTTCAAGAGCTTCCGCGAAAGGTATGTTGATATGAAGTTTCTTGAACACCTCCAGAAACTTCTCAAACTGCTTATCCAACTTTTTCTTCTGCATCCTCTTAGGAAAAGAAGGTGGAGGATAGACCTGTTTTTCCCCTGTATTACCCTCATGAGGAGTGTTGGCAATAGTTGTCTTTCTTGGTTCCACTTCTGCTTCCTTCTGCACTTCTTCTTAGCCACAACTTCAACCTCTGGAACTGGAGATTTTTCGAGATTTGCGACCTTCCCATACCTCAATGTGATTGCCTTAACATGCTCTTTAGCTTCCCATTTTCCTTGTACTTCAGTGTCACTAGGGAGTGTACCAGCTTGTCGATTCAGCAAGGCATTGGCAATCTGCCCAATTTGATTCTCCAATGTCTTGATAGAACCGCTTGGCTCTTGCACATGAGCCTCAACTCTTCCAATTCAGATTTTTCATTGGATTGTGGTAGCTCCTGAAATTGGATTTGTTTTCTTGGTGCATATTGTGGTTGTTGAAAACCATGAGGGTTGTATTGCTTAGCTGCATATGGTTGATAAGGTTGTTGTACCACATTCTGAGTGTTGCTCCAGCTGAAGTTAGGATGATTGCGGTTGTTGGGATGATAAGTGGTTGGAGCTGGTTGCTGCAACCTCTGAAAGTTGCTCACGAACTTAGCCGATTCACTGGAAATAACACACTGCTCTGTCTCATGCGTACCAGCACAAATCTCACAAATACTAGTGATATGATTAACTCCAAAATTAGCCAAAAAATCCATCTTCATCATCAAAGCCTGAAGTTGAGCAACTACAGCAGTAGCTGTGTCCACTTCCAGAATTCCTGCTACCTTTCCCTGAGGCATTCTCTGAGTTGGATTCTGGTATTCATTTGCAGCCACCAGTTTAATCAATTTATAAGCTTCATCGTAGCTTTTGGCCCATAAGGCTCCTCCTGATGCTGCATCAAGCATGGGTCTAGAAGTAGCACCCAACCCATTGTAAAAGCAGTTAATGATCATCTAGTCAAGCATCCCATGATGAGGACACTTTCTAAGCATTTCTTTGAAGCGGTCTTAAGCTTCACACAAAGATTCTCCCATTTGCTGCGCAAATTGAGTAAGAGCATTTCTGATTGCAGTTGTCTTCGCCATAGGGAAGAATTTAGTGAGAAACTTTTGAGCAAGATCCTCCCAAGTAGTAATAGAGTCAGGTGGTAGAGAATGTAACCAAAACTTAGCCTTATCCCTCAGAGAGAATGGGAAAAGCCTCAGCTTAATAGCATCTTCAGTAACTCTATTGAACTAGAAAGTGTCGCAGATCTCGATGAAATCTCTGATGTGCATGTTGGGATCTTCTATAGGAGAACTCCCAAACTGAACTGAATTATGTATCATCTGAATCGTGCTCGACTTGATTTCAAAGGTATTAGCCGCGATGGCTGGCCTGATAATGTTGGACTGAATATCATTAATCTTCGGCTTAGAATAGTCCATCAAAGCCTTAAGATTCACTGCTTGATCTCCCATTATGACTAGAGCTTCTTCTTCAACTTTCTCCTCAACAAAAACTTCTTCAACTACTTCCTCCTCTTTATCCAGTGTTCTCTTGTGAGACCGAGAACGCATATGCATACACGCTCGCTAGAGTGCCTGAAACACGATAAGAAAACAAGTAAGTAACAATGTCCGAGTCAATGAACTTTAACAACCACTGATGATAAACACATAAACTAAAAATTAACACCGAGTCCCCGGCAGCGGCGCCAAAAACTTGTTAGGACGAAAACACGCGCTAATATTCACGCAAGTATACGCGATCACGAGTAATATAGAATTAATTCTAGTTCATTCCAACAGAGACTGGTTTAGGTTAGTTTCAATTAATGTACTTATGGAACATTGGTATGGTTATTATTCGATGCTAAGACGAATAACAAATTGATTTTGTTTATAACTAAGATTATTAACTAACATGCAATTAACTAAGAGAGTAAAAAGTTGATTTTCTTATATAACACATACATGGGATTCTAACTTCATTACTACTTCATTCAATAGCCTTTTTGTTCTTAACCTTAGCATACAATGGTGATGACACTAATCAGATAACATGAAACTAGTAAACACCAACTTTTGTTGTACGAATACCCTACTACCAGGCATCCACAAAAGAGATAGAAGCTGAATAAACACCAATTATATTGAGACCCTATATATCTATAGAATTTGACAACATAAAATTTTAACGAACAAGTTACCTATCGTGATTACATAGGGCAAGTAAGATGGTTAAAATTACCTACGAATCATGCATATCAAATATATGAACCTATGCTAGCATGGCAAGTTCTAAACCTCTAAATTCACTGTCGCTTCATTAGAGATTAACACACTATTTTATAAGTTCGTGATGCTCATAAGCCAAATAAGCACAACCAATACTAGGACATCATACAATCACCACACACTAAGGTATCAAAACATATTAACTATTGAAATCCATAAGTAAATCCGTTAGAACCCCACGATAACGATTAGCCCATAACCGAACTCATCATCACCGTGGGTTCCGATGAAAGCATGGTGTAATAAACTATGTCTTTATAAACGAATAATAAACAAAGTACGTAATCCAGAGTATTAGGTTCAACAAACAAGAAACGAGCATCCAAGATTATAAATTAAACAAAGAATCACAAGAATAAACTAGATCTTCTTCGCCTTGGTTGTATTTATGCTATAGGTCTTCTCGCTGTCTTCTCCTTAAGCTCTGTGATTAAAAACATCGTTAAGTTATCTTTAAATAGCAGTCTAGAAAAATAGTCTTATAATTGAAACAGAAATCTGGAATCTCGACCTAACGCGGTCGCGCGCTTTACCAGCGCGGGCACTGACATTCTGCTTCTCGGCGCGGCCGCGTGCTAGCACAGCGCGGGTGCGCCGACCTTCTGGAAAAAATGATTTTGCCTTCTTTATTTTTCTTGTTCTTGACGGATTTGTACGAGCAATCTTCATGACACCTTCCTAATACCATTTTAGCATCAAAGCAGTGCTAAATCACCTTGATCCCTGTTATATGCCTAAAATGCAAAAACACTACAAAACACATCAAAAACACAAATAACTTGAGTTACAGAACATCAATCCAAGCCTTTATAGAGCATTCTAAGTGAACATAAATGCCACGTAACAGCGTCTCTATTGAACAAAATGCTCTCCCTAGTACAATTTATACAGAGTCTGCACCCCAACTTGAGGACTCTCAAGTTAGTAAAAGAAAAAATATGGTTGGCACACACAAAGAGGGCACATAATTTGAAACTTCCTCATTTGCTCAGGGGGAATTGCCAACACTCAGTTATGATCTTACAAATCTTATCTCACAAATTTCTTCTTCATATAATGAAAAACTTGAATCTTCATCTCAGGTTTTGCCAAAATCAAGTGACATAGTTCATGAAACTGTGCTCACCACCCATGAACCATATTTAGTTGGGGACAGGCTACAAGCTGGGGTAGACCTTGATGACACAAACATAAACACATAGGTTTCATCAGTTCTAACTGAAGACCCTGTGGATGTTACTTTAGCACCTTCATGTGCCAAACAATCTTCATAAAATGACAGGTTTGAGGGTAGTACTCCCGAAGGGGAGCTATCTAAATCCTCTCCAATTCAATTGGAGGTTCCTCTAGGAGGGACAATTCCCCTCAAAACCCTAGCTGAAATTTCCTTGTCAATTCAAGCTTGGAGTAAAATTGCAATGATCCAGCTATTGGGAGGTAGGTATAGATCATTCAAGTGCTAGTTCTTTTCAAGAAGAATAGGGGTTTGGCTATGGTACATGTTAGTAACCTAGTAAACTCCCCTCCAATTCAAATGGAGGTTCCCAATAGTGGTGAACAACAGACTATCACAACCACAACAATAGTTGTGAGTCTAACTATGACTCTTATCACAGGGTTACCTACCACATTCAACCCATCAACCTCAACACAAACAGACAAACCCTCTACCTCAAACACTACTCCATAACCTTCTCACCTCATCTCTCCATGGCTGTAAGATGCTCAAGCCCAACCAACAACTGTTAATGATGTTTTGGTTGAGCAACTTGCAGGCCTAAGCAATATCACCCAACAATTCCTCACTACAGATATGTCAAACCAAGACTATCAAGCAATACTACTTTCTTACAAGGAGGATTTTGCAGATAAAGCGGATGGTAATGTGGATGCATGGCTTTCCAAGGATTTTACTACAACTTTGGAGGAGGCCTTAGAAAAATTTAGAGAAGAATATGTGACCATTTTGGGTAGCAATGCTAAGGTCCTCACTCCCCAAGAAGTGTATGATGCAGTGACAGAAGTGTATAAAGCACAGTTAAAGGCCTTTTATAACATTGGAAGAGCTATGAAAAACACTCTGGTCAAGCATCAAGCTGCAGTAAAGAAATTGGTGAATGACAGAATTGATGAGCTAATGCCAACATTTCAAGACATCAAGACCAAGTTCAACAGATTTTTTGACAGGCTTCAAGCCCTCTTTAACTCCAGTAGAAGAAAATGTTTCTAAGCTGAGAGAGTCTTTCAAAGCCCTGTATAAATTGATCTAGAAGCAAATCACTCAAATAATGACTCAAAGGTCAAACTGGATCAAATTTACAAAGCTAGGTTTGAATCTTCATCCTTGGTCATAGAGGAGGTCAAGAATGACGTGCAAAATTCTATTGGTATTTTGGCAACATCAAATTCACAACAACCTATATCTACATCAACCAACCTACAAATCCAACACTTGCAAGCTCAAATCTCCAATCTATAGTCTTCAAATACCTCTTTGTCAACTCAAGTCCCCCACTTGAAATCCTTGGTGCACAGTCAATAGAAAGATATAAAGTCCCTAGTAGACTCTCACAAACACCTTCAAAAGCAGAATTATGTATCTTTGGGAGATAGTATAGGAGCTTTAAACATTCCTCTTCCAGAATTTCCAGAAGCAGTTAGACCTGAAATTCCTAATCCTCTAATCTTGCCTGCTACCAAGACTAAGGGGGAGATAGAAGCTATACTGCTAAAATCATCCACCCAAGCCACGGTTCAAACAACTCAAGATAATTTTAGGGTAGAAAGACTACAGAAAGCAGCCGAGGGATCCTGCTTGGACAAATAATTTGATGAATTACTCATGACTCTCAGAGATTCTCTAACCAACAACTTCTTCACCTACAAAAAGGCTTTGGACAGAAATATCAATTTTCTAAGGGTGATAATGGTGACAAAAGAGAACTTCAAAGCGAAGAGGATTCTTGCAAACAGAAATGACTCAAGTGTGGATAGATGTATGCAGGTGTCTCTTACTTATCTCCAATCTAGAAGAGCATCTGAGATGGACATCCTAATCAACAAGGTTAACAGGGTAATTCCAGAGGACACTTTTTTGCTAAATGAACTCAAGAAGGCTCAAGTAGCTACTTTTCTAGAAGCATATCTTCAACCAAGAAAGGGAGTGATCTACATCTATCCATCAACCAAAAGGTGCAATCATTTCATGATTCCAAAGCACCGTGTCATGGGGAACTTGAGATTGCTGATAAAGATATTGCTTAATACTCAAATTCTTAGTAGAATTTGATGATTCAGAAATAATAGAATTCATGTATTGATGTGCATTTTCCTTTTTAGCTGAGGACTCAATATTGACTTCCTTAAGATCAACTTTCAGCTTGTGGTAATTTGTCATTACTTTCATGTTGTAAGGTACGCAATCAAACTTGTCACAAAATGAGTAGGGATCATTAGCCTTTGCTTCATTATACTTACATGCTCCCAATATTGGCTCACTAACAGCCTTTTTACAAAGGTGAGTTAGAAGATTTATAGAGCCATATTTATGACGTTGTTTCCTATGAGCATCTGCAATAAATGCAAATTTATTGCTCTTGTTTATCCTAATCTTCCCATTTCTGTTATATTTCTTCTTTCCTGCATTCTCAGTCTTAACCTCCTTGATTAGCTTCTTGGGGGTTTGATCCACCATGGACTTCTTCTCAGTTTTAGAAGGTGAAGTTGTTTCTTTGCATTTCTTTTCATTGTCCTCATCAGCAAGTTCTTGCTTTATGATTAACTCCTCTTCAGTGAAATTTACTTCACATGCTTTGAATAGTGGTGAACCAACCTTTCTTAGCATAGATGGGACATCTTTATTTACAGTTGCTTTTCCCTTGTCACCTTCAACTTTCTTGTAGTTGTTCAATGCATCATAATCCAAGCCAATAGCTATGTTAGCACATGGCTTGTTCTTCTCATGGTATTGACCAACTAGCTGAGATGCATTTCTGAATGATTTTAGTTTCACCTTATTCTTCTCTATCTTTTCTCTTAATGCAACTTCTATTTCACTAGCATGCTTCAGCTTGTTATATACATATTCATTCTCTTGCTTGACTATCTCAAGCTCCACAAGTAGTAGCTCAAACTTTTGTAGCCATTTTTGCTTCCAGAGTTGTACTGTGCCTTTGACTTCCAGCTGATATCCTTGTTGGATGTATGTCCCTTATTTTTGAAGAACTTTGGTTTCTTTACTCTAATGTTAGAGAATTTCCTTGTTAAGTAAGCCATGGACTGATGTAACTCATCATGTTCATCCAAGGTATAGAATTCATCCTCTTCAAGTTCAAGAATAACTTGCTTCTGTGGTTCTTTGTTCTTTTGATCATTGCTTGAAACAACTGGAGTCTGGATTTCTAGTTCATCATCAGATAACTGGTTGTCATTAACCACTAGTGCACTTGATCCATCAACAATGTGCCCTTGACCAGCTCTTAAAGATTTTCTTTAGATCATTTTCAATTCATAGGTTTTTAGAATACCATACAAAACCTCCAATGTCATTCTGCTCAAGTCTCTCTCTTCTCTTATAGCTGAAATCTTCTGTTCTAGATGGTCAGAAAGGGTGAGCAAAAACTTCAAGTTTACCTCCTCAGCTTCATAGTATTTTTCATGAATCTGCAAGTCATTAATCAACTTATTGAATCTTTCAAAGACATCAGTTATACTCTCCTTTGGTTTAGCCATGAAACCCTCATACTGAGACACCAGTATTCTCCTTTGGTTGGATCTAACTTCCTCTGTAGCTTCACACAGAATTTCTATTTTCTCCCAGATCTACTTAGCCGTGTCATAGTTGATAATGTTATTGTACATGACATTGTCAAGTTATCAGAATTAATTGTAGACCACTATCAAGAGAAACTTTTTCCTTCTCAATGTCTGTGTATTTTGAAGGATCTTTAAGACCATATTAAGTTGGGATGACCATGTCTCCTTCTGTAAACTCTTTAATCCTTTCCATAGGAATAAAAGGTCCATTCTTTAGAATCTAGATGTACAAGGGGTTTGCCATCCTTAGAAACAATATCATATTTTTCTTCCATAGTGTGTAGTTAGTCTTATCAAAGGCTGGTATCTTTATACTGCTAATCATCTGTGTATTCATTCTTCCAAGATCTTTAATCTGTTTGGTTTCAGATTTTGCTCTGATACCACTTGTTAGGTAATGAATACAACACCAGGGGGTGAATGTGTTTTGGATATTTTTAAGGCTTTTTGAATGTTTGTTACTTGGTTAACAAAGCAGATTATAAATGCAGTAATATTATGTTAGCTGAAATAAAATAGTGCACATAATATTTCAAAACTCACTTAATTTTGTATTAAAATCAAGCTACTTTTTTGCTACAAATCCTGGGTTCTTTGTAAGTAAAGAACTCAACTTCTTCCTTGAGAGAGGACAAGATAACCTAGATCGGTTGCATATAATTTAAGTATAATGGCTTATTGAGATCTCTAAGTTCTTTATAAGTGTCTTTGATTTGTCGAGGTCTCTGAGTTCTCTATAAGTGAACTTGGCTTATCGAGGTCTCCAAATTTCTGCATGTAGAAATGACTTGTCGATATCTCCGAGATCTCTATAGGCATTTTGACTTGTCGATATCTCTGAGATCTCTAATGAGAAAATTGACTTGTCGATATCTCCAATCTTCATATCTTCATTTTGATTTGTCAATATCTCTAAGTTCTCTAATATAGAAATGACTTGTCGATATCTCAGAGATATTTATATACATTTTGACTTATAGAAATTTCTGAGATCTCTAATGATAATTTGACTTGTTGATATCTCCAATATTCATGTCTTCATTTGGCTTGTCGATATTTCTAAGACTTCTCTATAAGCTATTTTGGACTTCTCGATAAGTCATTCTGGAGTTCTCGAATGACTTCTCTATATGACTTGATTTGTGACTTGTAGATATCTTGACTTAGAACATTTTTCCTAAAACAGATTTATTCAACTCCAAGATTCTTCACAATATCTTTGAGGCATGATCTTCTTGATATTCTTTCAGAGTATATTCTTAGGCTTGAGACTGTTTACAGAAAAATACTCCAGTCCGATCTTTCACATTTTAACAGACTCAAGAGATACAATACAAAATACAAATTTAGATTATCATACAACTAATTCTTAGGGTTGTCAATTTGACTTAGTCTTGTTATGATAAAGGCATGTCTTGCACAACATTATGTGTCTGGGACAACCACTATCAATGACCCACATGAATTTATTCTTGGTGCCCTGTGCATAATAAGTTTTAAGTGTTTTTAGCAACCCAAGCTGTGTTAGGCATATTCTTCTTCTTTACAAAGTTAGCAGAAGTAGAGCTTGAGTTATCAAAAGAAGCAATTTTTTTAGGTTGATTAGCATTCTTATTTTTGACCTCAGATCTAAAGTTGATATCCTTTATATTTTTTCTTAGTTTATGGAAGCTAGTCATGACCTTCATGTTGCAGGGAATGCAATCAAACTTGTTATAAAAAGAATAAGGATCATTAGTTTATGCTTCATTGTACTTACATGCCATATGCTTGGGCTCACTAACAGTCTTTTTACAAAGACGAGTTAGATGATTTGTTGAGCCACACATTTTGACATTGTTTTCTAGGGGCATCTGCAACATAAGCATAATTGTTGTTTTTTTTACTACAATCTTTCCATTCCTATTTTTCTTTTTCTTAATTTTACCTTCACTCATCACCTCACGTTTAGGTGTTTTAGGGACATGACTAGTCTCAAGATTCTTTTCACTTTTACTATTTATAGTTGATTCAACACTTTCTTTGCTTTCATCATCATCTGTAATTTCTTGCTTGATGATGAGCTCTTCTTCATTAAAGTCCACCTCAGAGGGTTTAAACAAGGGTGCATCCACTTTTTGTAGCACATCAGGAACTCCCTTGTTTAATCTCTCTTTGTTTTTATCATTTTGATTTCTCTTAACAGGTGGATTAGCCTCATAGTCTAGTCCAATTGCCACATTGGCATAAGGTTAGTTTTTCCCTTGATAGAGACCAACTAATTCAAATTCATTCTTAAGTACCTTAATTTTAAGTTTATTTTTCTCAATCTTTTCTCCTAGAATAGCCTCTATCTTCTCTGCACATTTCAGCTTTTATTATAGATATTCATTTTCTTGCCTAACAGAGTCTAGGCTCACAGGCTGCAGTTCTAGCTCTTGTTTCTCTTTTTCCAGTTGCTCATTCAACTTAGACAATTTGTTCATTTCTTCACTGGAAACCACCATACTTGTGTGAATCTGAAACATTTTCATGCTCATATTTTCAACAGTTTCTTTATATTGAGAGGCATTTAAATTAATAATGGTTAAGATGGGTACATCAGATTTTGATGTAGTTGACTCTCCTTCCTCTAAGGCCATAAGAGCATAATTTTCATATTCTTCATTTTCATCATCTATGCCATCCGAACTTTTTCCCTCAGCAATATAAGCATTTCCTTGTTGCTTTTTCAGAAGAGCCTCATACTTATCTTCAAGCTCCAAGTATGCCTTGTCTTTTTTCACCTTCTTTGGCTTTCTACATTCTGTGGCAAAGTGGCCAGGTTCATCACAATTATAACATCTAATTTTAGACCGGTCAACATATCCTGATTTGTAACCACTCTTGCCAGTTGTGTTTGAGTTTTTCATCTGAGACTTTCCTTTCCAGGCATTGTTGTGGTAGGATTGACCTTTACTTTTGAAGTACCTAGGCTTCTTGAATTTTATGTTTAAGAATTCATCAAAAGTGTAGAACTTTTCCTCTTCTACTTCCAGAATGACTTATTTTGAGGTTCCTTCCATTTCTGCTCAATAGGTCGTACAAATTGAATTTGAGATTCAGTATTATTTTCAATCATCTTTTGGTCACTTTCTATCAAGGCACTTGACACATCAACCACATGTCCTTGATTTAGCTTCAATGACATTTTCTGCAACATCTCAAGTTCATAGGTTTTTAGAACTTCATATAAAACCTCCAAGGTTATTCTGTCTAGATCTCTTCCTTCCCTCATTGCAGAAAATATATGTTCTAAGTGGTCATGAAAAGTGAGTAAGAACTTCAAGTTGACCTCCTTAATCTCATAGAATTTTTCATGTAACTGCAAGTTATTTATAAGCTTATTGAATCTGTCAAACACTTTAGTAATGCCTTCCTTTGGTTTGGCCATAAAACCCTCATATGTGATATTAAGATTCTTTGTTGGTTTGATCTCACCTCTTTAGTACCTTCACGTAGAATCTCTATCTTTTCCCATATCTTCTTGGAAGATTCATAGTTAATAATGTTGTTGTACATAACATTATCAAGAGACTCAATCAAGACGAGTTGTAAGCCATTGTATAGTGAGAGCTTCTCCTTCTTCGTATCAGTTTACATAGCTGGATCTTTTGGAACATACTGAGCAGAAATAACAACATCATCTTGAGTTGTTTCAGGTACTCTCATCATGGGACCAAAAGGTCCATGCTTTAGAATCCCAAGGTACAGCAGATGAGCCATCCTATTGAACAACATCATCTTTTTCTTCCACGGTGTATAGTTCCCTTTGTCAAAGATAGGTATCTTGATACTGCTACATTTTTGTGCACTCATACTTCCAAGATCTAATATGTTTGCTTTCAAATTTTGCTCTGATACCACTTGTTAGATATGAAATGCACACAGAGGGGGATTGAATGTGTGTTTCTTGATTTTTACTTAAAAACTTTATGAATTATTTTCAAGAAATCAAGTTTAGTGTTTAGGCTTGCTTGAGCTTAACACATAAAGTACTTTGTAGTGATAATCTATTAACTGTAAAAGAAAAAGAAAAACAATTATCAAAACTTACTTGATCATTATTCAAAATCAATTGGGTTATGCTACAAATATAAGTTCTTGAATATTGAAGAACATAGCTTATACTTGAGAAAATACAAGAAAATCTAGACTGTTTAGTTAGTTATAGAAAAAGGACCCGTGACATACTTTATAGAACAACATGCACAGTTTACATAAATTGCACTAAAATAGACTAACATATTTTCTAAAGCTCTTTTGTCTATTTCTGTTTCAAGAGCTACATATCTGCATACAGTCTTCTAGATCTGTTACACTTCTTTGTTCAGTTCATCTTGGTCCTTGATCTTGCACTCTTCAAGTTGCATTTGTAGACTTTCCATTTTAATGATAAAATGGTTTGTTGACTGGTAATTTGAAATCTTTATGATAGATGCATTCTCTAAATGAAACAGATATCGAGATCTTCCAAGTACAAAAATTCTAGTCGATATATCCACATCTCTACATGTATTTGTCTTGTCGACATCTCCATATCTCTACATGTATTTGACTTGTCGATATCTCCACATCTCTATGTGCATTTGACTTGTCGATATCTCCACATCTCTACATGCATTTCTCTTGTCGATATCTCCACATATCTACATGTATTTAACTTGTCGATATCTCAACATGTATCTGACTTGTCGATATATCCCCACCTCTACATGCATTTGACTTGTCGACAGGAAAATTTACTTCTCTATAATAAAATGATTTCTCTACAGGCCAAATGACTACTCTATAGAAAAATGACTTCTCTACATGCTAAATGACTTCTCTATTAAAAAATGACTTCTCTACAAGCCAAATGACTTCTCTATAGAAAAATACTTTTCTACATGCTTTGACAGTTCTCAATATGACTTCTCTATAAGCTTGAACATTTCTTGATATATTTCTTTATATTCTTTGATATGTGACTTCTAAAAATTTGACTTTAAACATTTTTCAATCTACAACATTATTCTTCTCCGAATTTTGTATCTTCATACTGAGGCATGATCAGACTTGATCTTCTTCCACAGATTTATTCATTAGCTTGTTGGTTGTTCACTGAAAAATATTTCAGTTTAGTCTTCTAATCATTTTTACAGACTCATAGAATACATTTACAGATTACACAACTATTACAAGTCAACTAATTCTTAGGATTGTAAAAATGAATTAGTCTTGTTATATTAAGGCATGCCTTGCACAACATGTTTAAATAAAACACTTAATTTTTTCTTAACTAACCATCAAACATTGTCATCATGATATATTCGTTTCCAGTTCTTCACAATTTCGTAGTTTACAAAAACCTAATATAAATAAAATATCAAAATTTTATAAAATTTCAAGATTGAAATTTAAAAAGTAATTAATGATTTCTAAATTTATGAACGTCTCAATAAATTTATTAATGTCCCACTAATTTGAAGTAAATTTGGATATATTTTTAAACTCGATTTGAAAAGTAAATAATATAGAAGAAAAATTAAGTGAGCAGTGTGAGTATATCATTCTAACATAGAGATTAGGATTGGGAACTGATATCGATGTAACCTTTAATATTATTAGTTATATTTTAAGGTGGTCGAGTAAAAAAGATAAACGAACTATTAGTGGACGACTCAACTTTGTTCGAACTCGGCTCGAGTTCAGATCCACTCAAATTGTTCGTAAGCAAACTCGTGTTTGGTTCGTTTATTAATGAGTCAATATTGATCATCATTTTTTGTTAAGTTATTAAACTCAAATCAGTTTAATTTGTAATTAATTTTTCTATAAATAAATGAAATTTCACTGAATATCTTTGATGGTATAATTAGTCCAAAAACTTGACATAAAATTTGAATAGAATATCAGCATTCAGCAACCAAGACCTTTATTTATATGTGTAAATAATGTGCGAATAGACAAAGAAAAAGTCTTTTTCTACGAAACCAGTATTATGTTACCTAAACATATCGAAGTGTAATTTTGTGATCCAGAAATGAGAACGTTCATTTCACTCCCTTAAAGCCTTTATTCTCTTTTGCGGCACTGACATTATTAAGACGAAAAATAATTGAATTTTTTTGTGGTTACTTTCGAGTTTGCATGTGGTTACATTTAGTTGCAAAATTGTATTTTTTGCCAAAAAATTAAAAAAAATATATTTTTTACTAATAAAAATATGATGCCGTTCTAGAGCGTAGAAAAAGCAAGAGATAATCATCACAGGGACTCTTACATGAGAAATTCTTTAATATCTTGAATCCACAAGACAAATTTTGAGTTCACAAGGGTTTTCTTGAATTCACAAGAAATATGAGAAAAAACTCTTAGGGTTTCAATTTCAATAAAAGGTTTCTAATAAGTTAACTGTTTATATAGGGATCTAATGTGACGGCCTCAACCTCGGGGTCAGGAGTTGACGTCATCAATAACCACAATAACAAACATAATATAATCTATTTCAATTCTAAAACATAATCACGACCCCTTACCAAGATCTTTTCCAGGTTTAAGTATGATTTAGGCTACCCAACTATCGTAACCCAATTTACCTTATACAATCCTGACCACTAACTTAATACAGCAACTCAATAGACCACATCTGGTCTGAACAATACTACCTCAGAGGATCCTAACACAGAAGGAACTGGAACTCTGTCCTGACTACCACGGAAGAATCTCCTAGGCATCTGCAATACATATAAAAAATATTCTGCAAGGGTGAGCAATCAATTGCTCAGCAGTACCACTATATGAATAGCAAGTCAAACAATTCGAAGTAAAGCAGTTATAGAAACATAATTCATAACTCGTTAAAAAACAAATAAAACATGTATAAACTAGATATCAAAACTAGAATGCTCTGTAAAACAAAATCAACAGTCGTGTGCTGTGCATAAATACCAGAGTTCAATTTTAGCATGCTATTTTCATTTTCAAACCTTCTGTTCCATTACAGGAACCATAAAACCATTTGTCCCGTTACGGGGACCCAAAACCATTTGTTCCGTTACTGGAACCTTGATCACTTGTTCCATTACTGGAACCACAAAACCACAATCAAATATGTATTGGATGTTATCTAGGGACGGTTGATCAAGCCTCCACACAAATTATCTAGGATAGTTGGCCGGGCTATCACATAAAATGTCTAGGAAAGCTAATCGGGCTTTCACACAAAATAACCGGATCCGCAGAGACTAGCTAGGTCTCTGATTAACTATATTGGACTAATCGGTTATGTAATGCGCGCAACCGAATTAGCCACTTACGCAACGTTATCCAATATCTGATTCGTTTTAACCATTTTTCAAAATCACTTTTACCTATCTCTTGTTAAAATCAATTCTGTCACAACACACTATTCAAAACCTCTTTTCAATTTTTAATCACATTTTAGAGATAGGTACTTTCAGAAGTTTCTTCTCCCCAAAACATATATTCAACAACATTTCTAAACACAGGGGATACGTAACTTAAAATGTTTCTGTTCCATTACGAGACTAAAACATTAGCTATTCACATCTATTAAACCATAAAAGAATGGTCAGGGGTACTTTCCTTGCAGAGCTTACAACTATCTCTGATTGACCTTGGACGTTTGGCTTTATCGCCTTACTATCAGACTATCCTGGATCCGACTTCAACACTTAGGTCCTTCGCTTGGAACCTCGTTGAGCTGGTCGACTGATCACTAGGCTATCTTGGGTCCGACGTCAACTTTCGAGTCTTTTGACTAGAACCTACAGAGTCGAACTACCCTATGTTAGACAACCAGTTATGCTTGACATATCCTCACTAACAATTCTACCCAATCGATAACAATTTCCTGACTCGTAAGTATACGTATTACCACAATACATATAACAATTAGGGTACAAGCATTTACAACTCGATTCAATAATCTTTTTCGAAAAATATACATACTTGACATTTCGTAAAGTAGGGTTGTCAATTATTTTTGTAAAATGCTATATCACGATACGCAAACACGTTTCGTACAATATTTATAATTATACAATCATATACACTCGACTAGTAGTTCCAATAATCTTAGGATATGTTCCCATATTTACGAATTTAATTTTTCGAAAATCGGCAGCATCTCCTTTATTTATCGGCCAACCCGTCGAAACATAATCGACGTCTCAAACACAACCAATCAAATCCGCAATTCAACTATCACAATTTACAATACAATTTATTTACCCGACTTTGATACAACATAACAAATTTTTTGTTCCAAAAATTAATTTTACGCGCTAAGTTTTATTTTAATAATAATTATAGGACTCGGAACGCATCATCATGGTCTACCGTCAGCTTAGCGAAAGTCATCACCGACGGCAACGAAATTCATTGGTGCCCGATAAATTCGAGTGTCCGAATGAAATTCGCCGATCAAATAAATATTCCGCACGAAAATTAATTATATCACAAAATTACTCAATGAATTCTCTGCAAAAAATACCAATTTCGATTAATAATCACAAAACCGAAACAACACAGAGGTTGAGGTAATCGGAAAGAAATAAGGCAGCCGGAAGTAAAGCAAGGCAACCACGATAACACTACTTAACACCACAAACACTCGACTGCACATACACGCGCGTGTATATACACACGCATATACATACATACCGTGAAACAAGAAACAGGCGGCGACGGTGGCACAACCGGGAAGGAAATCAGGAATACCAAAGATGGGGGCCGCCGGAAAGGGAAGTACTGCGGCGCCAGAAACAACAGGGAATGGAAGAAATGGAAAGAAAGGAGGGAGAGAGGAGACATGAGAGAGATAGAGGAGAGAAGTTGCGAAAGAAATGGGAACATGGGGTAGTATAATATACTTAATTAATATTTTTTTCCACTGCAAATCTAGTATTGACACGTATATATGAATACTCCACAGCTCTTCTTAGTTTGCCACGTACTAAAATTAGTACAGCCTTCCTGCAGCTCGATTTTTTATCCGTATTTTAAAATTTAACGGCTTAAGTTGCGGGTGAAACTAACCCGAAAATTACCTAGATAGTTTTAAAATATCACAAATAATCCAAAGTTATTAAAAATAAAATTTCATAATTTTTTAATCATTTTTGAAATGCAACTTATACCCGCTTTTAACGATTAAACGAAACATCGCGCGAGTGAATTTAATCCCAAAAATTTCCAAAATAATTTTAAAACTCTCATAATATTCCAAACTTAATAAAATATGAATTTCATAATTTTTGAAATATTTCTTATTTTATTATCGAATTTATAATAAAATGCATTCAGAAAATCATTCAGGGCTAAATAATTAATGAAATATTGATTTCTAAATTTTATAAAATCCCAAAAATAGTTATTGAAATTATAAAATCATAAAAACAATTTTAGAGACAATTCAAATATTTATGCAAATAAATTTGCATTAAATCCACTTTTAAAAGTAATAACGAGACAATACAACTCAACAAACAATTATACAAATAATCCTCGTAAACCACTAAGCACACATAACTATTAATAAAACAACACACGGCTGACAGAACCCATACACATATTTTATTTATTTAATAGTTCCATAATTACACATTTAAATAATACAAAAATACGCGAGTCGTTATATCTAAAATCCTAAAATAAATAAAAACAAGTTCTAATTAAAAATAAATAATAATTTAATGCAGCGTGATTATAATAACCCAAATTTTTAAGACTTTTTAAAACATTCGATGAATAGTAACCCTGACGATCGGGGAAAACTTTTTAGCCCACACTACATTATGTATGGAAAATTTAGTTTTCGAGTCGATATCGTGATTATACGTACCAAATGAGTGTATGTTAAAGTCATTAGTTTTCGAAGAAAACAAACTTTGTAAAACGCCCTTATCTTATGAACCCTCGAGGAATACGAAAATCACATTACGATTATGAATCTAGAATTCTATAAATTAAAACCCAAGAACAAAGTTTCAAAACATAAAGGACTTATAAGAAAGGATTTTACCCCGTGAATCGCTTACGAAGATTTATTACGAAAATGAATAAACGACCAAGCGGATTAAGCGAATAAAAAAAATGTATCAAGCCAAGCAACATCCCATGCAAGCCATGAAAACTAATTAGTAATAATGTAACCAAAAATTGGAAACCAAATAATAACCAATCTAAGAGCATAGTAACCTAGCTAGGGCAAATAGTTACATAAATAGTAGTTGTGGTACTTGTCTAACAAACTAGCTTCGAAAATTATCCAAGCTAGAAAAATATGATCAAAATTTGTGTATCTAAATAATATATACACAAATAACATATCACTTATACAAGAAGTAACCAAGCAACAAATTTTTTTCTCTTCCAAGCTTCATTCGGCCCTTTCAAAGAAAAACAAGAACACAAATTCAAATTCCAAGATCTAGCCATGGATAAATGCTCCAATTAATTCCAAAGCTTCCTACATATCAAACTCAGGTAATATAATTTTTTCAAAGCATTTCGTTAAGGTTTAGATGGTTAAATTAATCCATGAACGTGATGATGAGTAGTTCCAAACAGTAACAATTCTTGATTTCTTGATTTCTTGATTTTTCATGGAAAGATTTAGGATCCTTAAGCAGAGACGTGCTTGAGGGTGTTCCAGATGTTCGACCGAATAGGGTCCTAAAATTTTATGGGGCACATTTTTTAAAATGTAAGTGTATATGCTTTCAAATAAATAAATAGATTTTTTTATTTTGAAGAAAAAAACTTGTGCAAACATAAAAAATAGTAATTGTTAAATTATAATAAAATATATTGCCTTAAACAAAATTCAAATTTATCATACTAATTTCAAAATTTAAGTAAATCACAAATCTGTTATAAACAAAATAATAAGCAAAGCATGTTAAGTTTTGGATAAGCCTTATAAATTATTAGTATTATTAATTTCATTAAAGTTATTAAATACAATGGTTATGAGATGCTAGTACTTTCTTTTTTGAAACTTTTACAGGATTGCGTGATTTTATTATTATGTGATTAACTTACTTGAAATTATATTTATAATTTTTCATATTCAAATATCAAGCAGAAGAAGTTAATTTAAAATTAAAAATAATATATACATATATATATATATATTTATATTGTTTACATTTAAATTAGTTTAGGTGATTTTTTTGTTTAATTCAAAAAGTTATTATAATACATAAAGTTATAGTTAATTTACATATAAGTTAGTTTTATATGATTGTTTTTTAGCTTATAATTATTATATAAATTGCTATTTTATTATGAGTTAAGCATGACTTATTAAAATTTTATGTACATATTTTTATATTTTTAATTTCAATTTCTATCTTCTAATAATGTTCAAATATCTAGTAAGGCTTAAAATTATTATATTTTCTATTATATATTTTTTACATTTTATTTATTATCATTAGGGGCACTTTTTTTTTATTTTGTACAAGGTACATCAATTTTCAGGCATGGCTCTGTCCTTAAGCACACCCAAGCCTCACCAACTTTCATCCATCAAGAAGAACACCTTCCAAGATATCAAGAAAGGTATAAATATTTACCCAAACTTTTTTTAAGGTTTAAGTTTCAAGAAAATCATGGATCTTAGTTATAAACCTAGTTTTGATGGTTGTTATGTTGGTTTCTTGATGACCAATTAGTTAGTTTCTAAGACTGATGTTGTGGCCTCAAGAAATTGATTTTATTGAGAGGATTAAGTGTTAATATGATGTTATGATAATGGTTATTTATCGATAAGTAGTTTAGAGCAAAAACGAAACTCGAATCGTGAGCGTAACATCGATAAAATGAGCGAATCATAACCTTAAGTTTTCTGCAGAAATACAGAATGTATAAACTATGATTTCTTGAAAAGTAAGACTTAAGATATAGATTTTTGTAAGGATCGTTTAGGCGCTTGAATCGCTTGATTTCGATTTACGGTTCAAAAGTTAGGCCCATTTTAGTAAAAATGATTTACATGACAAAAACTGCTACGAATTACGAACTTTGGATATAGAAATGATCGACTTAAAAGTATTCAAAAATTATGAAATTTTTGTAGAGAGTAAGAAATGGAATATATTAACTTCCATAAAAATTTCAAGTAAAAATATGGATTTTCAATATTATAAAAATATCGGAGCCGAGATTGCGCGAGTAGAATTGCTTAAGGATCACGAGTGGAGCCGAGTGACAAAATGCAAAAGAGATTAATGGACGTAAAAGATTATGAAAGAAAAAGAATTTAACAAGTACTCGTACTTATTGAAATGATGAGAGTAAAGCGAGTCACGTAAATGGATAGTAAGTATTGCGTATTTACCAAGTGATGATAAATACGATTAGAATCTAACGGAATGATAAATATTCTTGATTTTAGATTTATGGACGAACTCTAAAGCACCTCCACCTCGAAGCACCCAGGAAAGGTTACGAACCCGACTTCATATACTGTTGTGTTGTGAATATTGTTTCACTGTCTTTCGTACAAATACCATGTTTGCCATGATAGTAAAATATGAGTTTTAACGTATCAATAATGATTGAGTTTACTATGAATATATCATAGAATATTTTAACGCTATGATAGAGCGTGTTGTAAAAATTATAATACCGAGAGTCGGTCATCTTTTATAAAGTAAAAACCCGGGAATCTTCCGGAGATGTTTTGGACGATTAAAAGTCCGTACGTATTTATTCCAAGGGACTCGATGTCCCCTTGCGAAATATTAAATTACCTCGAAATTATTTAAAACGATTTTTCAAAGATCGTATCCCCTCAACTTTATTACTCGAACAATAAATATTATTTCAGATATTTATTTAAAAAGGAGAATTATTCTCAACGATTATTTATTTCAAACTCAATTATTTTATATTTATTAAAGATTACTTTAATTATTTAAACATAAATTAGTTGAGTAATATTATTTAAAATATTCTTTTAAAATAGAATTTTTGAGGTTTAATTATTTAATAATTATTATTTAATTATTAAATAGTTATTAAATGATTTAAAAATCATAAAACCTATTTTAAAATATTTTCTGAGTTTCAGAAAAATCAGTTTAATACTTTCGGATCGTAGAAATATATTATCTCGACGTATTTTAAATATTTTGACTATAGTATCAAAAGAACTTCCCCTTAATTATTTATCTATTGACAACAGTCAACTCACATTATCATATTATTTCCTCCGAAAATTCTCAGAAGTATATATATATATATATATATATATATACATACATATCAATATGTACCTATCAACAAGAAATATGCTTGGGGAACAATATAAGTTCCAGATATATGATAGGATTCTTACAAGGACAATGAGGGGTAGACTCCAGTACTTTGTGGAGTGGGAAGATTACTAATTTGCTACCGCATGAGAAGGTACCTTATATACCGATGAACATGTGGGGTATGCGTAACTGAGAGGGATGGACGCAAAACCGTGTCTTGAGAGGGATAGAGCGAAGTGTGTACCTGAGAGGGATAGAGCGAAGTGTGTACCTGAGAGGGATGGACACAGAAAAGGCCCGAATGTAGACGGGGTGATAACCGATAACAAAGGGAATCGTCTTTCTACATGTAGAGAACAATAATAATATTCCGTTGTACGACTGATCATCGTATAGTAGGGGCTCCGGTGAATGTCCTATTCTTCCAATTGGAATTGAGATGCAATACCGTAACCCAAGCCTAGGTGATGGGTTTACCATTAACGTATTTGCAGACTAATAAGTCAACCAAAGAATTATTTTGAAAAGAGGTGTGTATCACCAAGAAAAATTATTTTAAACAAACATATATATCATATACGGAATCAGATATGAATTTCTTGTGCAGTCTTTTCATATTGTACATTATTATGTTGGGCATTATATCTCACACTTATTTTTTTAAAATGACACAACACAACAGTGAACCAAGAATCCGGTCAGAAAGCTCACAGTCCGGAAGCGAGTAGGAAATGGCCAGTGTTTCCTTAGATTGTTTTGTGCAGTGCCACAAGTAGACCGTATAAGCTGGATTGGGTTTCAGTTATTTTAAGTCTGGATTATATTTATGTATGACTTATGTAAGGTAGTACCAAAGAAACGAATATTTAGCCGCCGGTCTAACCTTAAAGTAAAGGTTACACCCGTGGTAAGACTTAATTAATTTTGGTCTATAATAACTATCACCTAGGGGAATTAAAAACTTTAGTAATGCATTGTTCGTTTCTAAGACAATAACCTCTAAGTGTGTGTGTTAATAGCTGTGGGGTTATAGATGTGTGAGTATATATATAATGTTGTGCAAGATAAGTGTTAAACATGATTCAAGACGGTGTGGCCTCCTAGATCCCTGACCCCGGATTTTGGGGCACCACAGTGATCATGCAGTATGAAGCATGAGCATACAATATCTCCATTCTTGATCCTCAAAAGTCACTCGTGTATTTTTCAGTTTTGGCATGTTCATGCTATTCGGCGCATAAACATGCCATCATATATTCTCAACAGCGTGACCAAGAAATTCTCAGCATGATCATACATTTGCTCTTCTCGCATTCGCCACACCCTTAATTTATTCCGAAAATCATCCTATATCAAACTCATCCTTTTCAAAAGAATTCAACCTCGATTTCTCATGTAAAACAACAATTACGTCGACTTGTTGTTTATCTCGCCGATGTGGTACTTTTTAAGGGAAAGGCCTTGTTAAAATTTTGTACTCCACATTCTCCACCAAAATAACTTTAAAGCATAAAGGCATAACTAAAACCGGCCTAAACCAACCATGATAAATGTTTGTGAGCCCAAATATGGAATCAGCATTACAAAACTTATGTATTATACCAAGAAACAATGTGCATTTATATGATGACTTCAAAACACCTTTATACTCAAACGGAGATAAGACATATTCCATGTTATCAGTTTTGAAGTCAATTGACCATGCAGTCCTCGACGTTGTCATACATTTGCTTTTCTCGTACTCAACATACTTTTAATATGTCATGAAAATCCTCCTACAACAAAATAAAAAAAAAAACTTATTATTGCAAAAATAACCTAAAAATATAAAGATTTTTCAAAAAGCCTGTCTAAATATTGAAAAGTCTATCTAATTGATGAAAAACATTTTTTTCCAAAAATTAATATTTATTACCTTACTTCGAAAACAAATGTTTCTAAATCCGCATACGTTGTTAGGAGCACATTGACATGTACATCTTTGGATTAACCGGTGAATATAGTTATTATGATATTGATCTGTAATGTAAAGAAGTTCCAAAATTTGAAATATCATTTTGAAAAATATTTTCACCAAAATACCAAAATTTTCAAGTATGTTGTAGAACTAAATGAGAGGATCGCAATGATATATTTAGTCTTTAAAATCGTTAGTTCAGCTTGAAAATATAGAATATAGAAAATTTGGCAGTTATTTCCCTGATGGGTTTCCCGAGAGCGCGAGGATGAGAGAATTGTAACCGGAAAAATTATTGAGATGTTTAAAATTTTAAAATTAATAATTAAATTTAAGACTTATTTAGAAAAATTATTTAATTTAAGAATTAAATTTTATGGAGTCCACCATTTTATTAGAGTCCTGAATTTCAAATTTGTTCTACAATTAAAGCATTGTAAAATATATTATTTTGTGAAACATATTTTACAAACATCACTATTTTAATGAGAATCTTGCAATACATTTTATAAGTATAATATTGCAAAATATTTTATGTTCTACAACGTGAACATGAGTGTTCTGCAAAATAAGAATGTTTTATAGAACATATATATTTTACAATGTTTTACTTGTAAAATATATGAAATTTGCAAGATTATCATTAAAATAATAATATTTGCAGAACATGATTTGAAAAATAATATATTTTATAATATTTTATGTAATATATATTATTTATAGAACATATATGTACTCCAGGACTCCAATAAAATAGTGGACTCCATAAAAATGTTTTTTAATTTAATTTTGTATCATTGCAAATTTTTGTTCCCCCACAAGTAGAGATGCACAAAAAACCCATCGTGTCGGGATTTATCCGGACTTTAAAAAACCCAGTTTTTTTGGAAACGGATCAGGTCGGGCCGGGTCGAGCTTTCTAAGAAATATAAGGCATATTTTAGACTCGCGAGCCAGGCCAAACCGGGCTTTATCCAGGCTTTTATTTATATATTAAATATTATTTTTATATATTATAACTCGAACTATGAGTAGTTCAAATATTAGAGAAAATAATATCTTGATATATCAAATAGAGTAGTTTAGACACCGAAATAAATAATTATTCTTAATATAATATATAATTATAATAATATAATTATGTACAGTAATTTTTATTGTCCAAAATCTGGTATGGTCAGCTAGTTATTAGTTTCGAGCATAAACTTTTTAGTTGTTATTACTTTGTATGTACTATGCATTCTTGATGCACTAGACTCGCTAACCAGCTAATTCATACATTTTGTATTATCACTGAATATATAATATAAAATTATAAATTTAAATATGACATCATTTGTAATTTATAATAATAAAATTTGGTTACAATTACAACTAATTTAGTAATTATCTTTAATACCTTTTAATTTGATGAAAAAAATACAAAACTTTGACGAAATAAGTCAGCAAATATATATCTTAATTGCTTCTAATATTATAATATAATTTTTTAAAATTTATAAAAAGGTATTGTATATTTTCAAATTTTATATAAAAATTTTGTTTTTTAATCGGGCTTTTCAAAAAACTCGGGCTTTTATCCAGATTTTTATCCAGATTTTTGGAGTTTCACTTCGGACCGGATTTTTGAAAAAAAGAGCCCCATTTAAGGCCCGCGGGCCGGGCTAAATTGGAACGGGTTTTTTTCCGGATCGGATTTTTCAAGTTTTTTTTCAAATCGAATCGGATCGAATTTCGAATTTCGAATTTCGGATTTCGGATTTTGTGAACATCTATACCCACAAGCGAGGAAAATTTTAACATCTATACCCAAAACTCTGTCGTAACCATTGAAGTCCTGATCAATATAATCTCTTCTATATATAACCATTGACATTAAAAAATTTCATTGAAAAGACTAAACTACCCTTGTTTTTAATTTTATATAAAAAATGTGATTTGTGGGAATCGAACTCGAGATATTTCATTCACCTATACAACCTCATACCACTACACCATAATGTCACATATACTTTTTATCATACACATAATATGTAAGTGTGCTAAATAAATATTTTATTTACCTTTAAAGATAGTTACTAGAATTCCGGAAAAAAAAAAGATAATTACTTTAATATTTGTACAGTTAGTTTTAAAGAATTAAATTCCGGATACAAAATTAGACATAGTATATAAATGAATTATTATCTTATTTATTAATCTGTTTTTTTAGTTTGAAAATGTATCTCAAATATTTTTAACATATTTTATTATTATAAAAAGTAATTAAAATGTACATATATAATTTTAAAGAAAATATTGAAAATATAATCGCTTATATATAAATAATCTATAATGGTATTACATATTTAGATGAGTTCCAATTATAATGAGTCAAAACATTTTATTTTATTTCGAATACATATTTAGATGAGTTCCAATTATAATGAGTCAAAGCATTTTATTTTATTTCGAATTTGAAATCAGAACTTGACTCATTCTTCAAAAAATACTCGAAATTTGACTACATGACCCAGCCGAAAAATATCGTCATATTATACGTTTAGTAAATTCAAATTACAAGTTCGGCGATAATATCTTACCAAGAATGTAAATTTTTTTAATATCTTATATTAATATAAATTAATGTGTTCGAGGTGTTTATAAGATCAAGTCAATTGATTATTTATATTAAAATTACTAACTTTACTGGTAGTGCGTTATTATTTTTAGGACTTGTCCCAATTTTAAAAATATTCGAAATTTGATATGAGATCTCACGAGTTTTTTTAAACCTACGATGATATATTAAATCGATTTATTTTTCAGTTTTCACTTTAAAAAAATTAGCTTTTTAAAAAGAATTTTTCTAGATAAATAATATTCAGTGATCAAGATAATATTTTACAAATATTTTGAATTATTTTTATATTTTGAATTATTCAAATATAATTTATATATATACTATATTGTAACATTTGATTCAGTGCATTTTATACCATTTAAAGAAAAATATATATATTTCAATAATCTGAATGAATTAGACATGTCAACTGATATTTATAAAATTTTATCAAATTTAAAAATATTTAATTTTAGGAAAATAGTATACAATCCTATCAAATTATTATATGAAGAAATATTAGAGTAGTAATGAAAGGAACTTAAAACGGTTTAAATAACAATATAATTATAATTTTTCCTTCGAATCCTTGAAAAAAATTCATGAATATCAATAATAAGTCTTTATAATATATAATTTATTTTTATGGTACAGCCATGATTGATACGCAGTTACGTAAAAACTAGATATATATTGTTTGTCAGTGATAATATGAATACCATATATAAATTATTGTAATTTATTTATTACATAATTTTAATTTTTGAATAATTATAAATGCATTTTATTTAAGTAATCATTTGTCTCACTAGATGTTAATAGTGATTATACATGTACATAAATCAGATATTTTGCATATAAATAATTGAAATCTTCGTAATTTACTAAGAAATGTAACATACGACAATTTACATACTGGCACACACACATATAACTTAATGTTACTTTGGTAACCGTAGTGTAAATTAAAAACTAACATTTTTCCATGCATACATACGTTGAATTTCAAAAACTAACATTTTTCATTAAAATCAACTTTTATATTGTAACACCCCCAGATCCGGGGTCGGGGATCCGGGTCGTCACGGTCTTTCTTCCACAATATCACTTCACTTAATTAATAATAATCAACCTTATGCTGTGACCCCACACCAACACACACCACAACCCGTTATAGTCTCAGAGATGAAATTCAAATAAGTACAAGTCTTTGAATCCACAATTTAAAAGTTATTACAACCCAAAACGATTACTTGATAAATTTACAGTTAATTGCCATTATCTGCCACAAGTTATAATTATACATAATTGATTCTCAAAAGTAGATGGTCTGATCTACAATAGATCTACCTCTGCAGCTATAGCAGCTACGACATCATCGGGAAGACGAGGGACGCTTCCCACGCGCTTGCGCTGGGTCTGCTGGAGTCTGGCCATCCTTCCTAACTGTTGTTGTGTGATGAAGAAATAAAGCAAGAGTGAGCCTTACAGCTCGCAAGATAATACATAGTGATAACAATAATATAAGTATCTAAATGGATACTTACTAGAATCTTTATCGTGAGTAAGGTAATTACTTACTGGATATAAGTTTTAAAACAAGGGATGAAGTTACCAAATACTTCACTATACTTATATCATTTATAAAGCTACTTGAACTACCACTGTTCAAAGTATAATAAAATTCACGAGGTCATCCCATAGATGAGACCACAAATAAAACTTGAAAATATTTGATCTTTAAAATATTTTGAAAAGAGATGAAGTTACGAGATACTTCATTCAATGGATACACCAATAAAAATGTTTGACCCTGTCAATGCTTCGGCAACCACCCATTAGTAGCCTTTCAATCGAAATGCTACGGGTAGTGTTGCAGAATTATCCAAATGGATGATGAACTCATTACGGGAGTTTACCGCGCCAGGAAGACCACTTACGATGATCAGTCGTAGTAGTACAACCCCACCATTTTCTACATGTAGAGGAGAACCTGTCGGATTTACTTGTCAACCGAACACTGAACTCCTAAGGAATGGACCGCCTTAGCGGAACTTCCAGGCCATTTGGGCCAATATAATAAGGCTGGGCCGGCGCTACTCGACCACTTAAGCCACTCCTAGTTCAGATGAAATCCATGACTCTGAAACGTAAAGCTCGTTTCCCCCTTTCCCCAAGTAGAAACTTGTTGATACGGCTCCACCAAGAAGTCGTATCTAGTTGGAAAGGAAAACTCACCGATATTTCCCAGGCGATGCCTGTTAATGGATTAACTTGTTCCAAGAATTTTACTTCCCGAATATTGGGTAAGTAATCAAAAACTCTTTTACCAAGACAGCAACCTTGTTGCGAATATAAAACACACCACCGAGCCGGATCCCCCATGTTTTGAGCGAGTATTTAAATCCCCTTTTTAAAAGAAAGATCTTAAATATAAAAATAGTTTTGGGATCCGCTCTAACTTTTGAAAATCATTTTAAAGACTCGAAAACACTTTAAAGAGTGTTTGGAGTAAAACTGATTTAATGAAGTAATCAGTCCCCAGAATATTTAGAAAATGACTGAATATTATTATTTAAATAATATTCCCATAAAGAATAATCTTTATAAAATAATTGAAGTAGAAGTATTAAAACTTATACTTGAAACGAGTATTAAATAACCAAAGATATACTTATATGAAAGTATTATCTTTATTTGAATAATCGAAAATAAGTTTGATTATTTACACCTTATTCTTTAATAAAATAAAGAATATATCTCAGCAAATAATCGGAGTCATAGATCCTCAAATGAATATTCAAGAATATTCAATAAATAATATAAACTGAGTCATAAGCCCTCGAATGAATATTCAAATAATATTCATTAAATAATAAGCCGAGTCATAATACCTCGAATGAATATTATAAATAATATTCATTAAATAAAATAAAGGAGTCATACATCCTCAAATGAATATCCAAGTAATATTCAATAAATAATATAAAGGAGTCATAAGTCCTCGAATGAATATTCAAGATAATATTCATTAATAAAATAAAGTTATCGAATAAACCTTATTCGATTAATAGTTTGGAAAACTATAACCATATATATATATATATATATATAAATATATATATATATATATATCCATATCCATATATACGAAATCTACTCGGGATCCTCGACTCCCGGTTTTAGAATATATTTTCACCTTTGGGTCCCTATACTAAGGGTATATGCAAGTTACCGCTATCCTCTAGCATAGGTATTATCAACTGAACCAACAGATATATAACTCAAGAATATGAGACAGGCATGCATATATATATACCATATTAGCATGCTTCAATATATCGCAACATTTGCTAATTAACCAATATGCATTTATCGCAAGATCATGCATATACAAATGTATACATCACAACAACAGTATAACGGATAGAATACTTGCCTGAGCGACTTGGGGTGAGAAAGGCTCGGGACGAGTCTGATAACCTATAAACAACAAGTAAGTTGGAATTAAACCAAAATCACTTGTAAATCTATACTTTAACTAACTTAGACTCTAACGCTTGTTTTGCGCTCACTGATTTGCTTAAGTCACTCGGGTACCCTCGGCTCCACCATTTTTAATAATTTAACCTTTACGAGTTTTAAAGCGATTCCTTCGCGAGTGTCTTACCAACTGCCTAACACACTTACCATAAATGTTTCATACATTAATTAACCCTTTTTGGTCTTTAACCTATGTTTCAAAGTAAGGCGAGGGAAAAAGTTTCGTTCGCGAAACGCCGTTACTTGAAACGGTCGTTTCTCCTAAACCGTGCATCGGAATCGAACGAACTACATATCAAAACGAAGCTCGTAACATGAGCTATCTAAACATGGCAGTGGTCATAATCTAGCAGGGGGTTCTCGGGTCCTAATGCTATGCACAAAAACAGTCCAAAGAAAATCGGACGTTACGACGGCTATGTTTACGCGATTTCCCAATTTTAAACCATACAAAACCAACCACAAACCAACCTCAAATCCAACATACAACCAACATCCATCCTTATCACATCATAACAACCCCAACCAATTCAATTTAATCATTCATACTTATGCCTAAACTTAACTTTAATCATACTTAAGTTCTTTTAATCAAAACCACAACATTTACCATTCCATTTCACTACCACTCCAAATCCCAAACTCTAAATCACAACAACAAGCTACAATATCATCCTACTAATCAAAATCATCTTATAATACATAGGAATCTAGGGTTTGGAGATGGTATACCTTCCTTGAAGTGGTGGGAGGAGCTAGGAAGCCTTAAGAAGCTTTGAGAAGTCTTAAGAATGCTTGGATCTTCAAGAAAACAAGAAAACTTCAAGTTAAAAAAACTTGAAAACACTATTCATAGTCTTCTTCTTTGATTAAATGAAGAAGATTGAGAAGGAATTAATGGCTTAAACTCATGATATAGTCCTAACTAAGCATGAAGATGATTAGGGAATTATCTTACCAATTTAGGAAGCTTGGATCTTGGATTTTGAATTTCTCTTGCCTTTTGAATAGTGAAAAGCCGTGAGCAATGAAGAACAAAGCCTTGGTTGCTTTTGATTTTTGATGAAAATGATTTTACTTGGCTTGGTTGATTGGTTTTTGTGCTTGCTTTAGTCAATTACCTTCTTGCCCTTGGATTTGTGTGATTACAAAGCCACCACACCTCCTTCCTTCTCATGTCATGCTTATGTCATCCTCATGATGTCATCCTCACTTCCTTGTCCTCTTTCTATTGGTTGGATGACATCATTCCCACTAATCCCTTTGATTAACTTCCTAATCGTTTGCCTAATGACCGCTGATCTGTTATACGGTTCGCTTAACTTTCGTTTTCGTTTATCGTTTGAGGGATCATACCCGGTATCTTATTACTTAGGTTCCCTCAACCTTTCTCAATATATTATATTCCTTTTATGATCCTCTCCTATAATCCTTTAATTTAAATCCTTTTTATCCTGTTACCTTATACTCAATTCTCTCCGTATCTAGTGGATTTCCGGGAAAAATCAAAGTGTTCAGAATTGGATTCTGACGATCTTTACATACACTTATATACCACATAGAGTACTAATAATATCCCATAAGATCAATAACAGAACCCCTACATAGCGTGGCATGAACAGTTTTCTCATTCAGCAAAAACACTATTCATAAGGGTTTCAAAAATTTCCAAAAATTGGGGTTATTACATATATTAACAATAGTGTAAAGTTTACATTATTGTATATTATGATTGTAAGTCATCCTTATTTCAATTATGCATTTTTTGTCTTTTTAAATTGAGTATGTTAATTGTAAGTTGGTAGTAAACTCAATAATAATATAGACCAATACATATAATTTATTTAAATAAAATTCAAATTCTTTGTTTAACTCTGTATTCATCATATATGTTATTTTTTAACTTTGTATTTGTAAACATACTAACGATATTTTACAGATTAAGTATAATTGTTTCGCTTTAAAGTACACCACTACCATATTTATATTCATTCATTAAATATAAATTATACAACACAAACAAGAATATATATATAGGCAAGTGCTCAAATACAAACCAATATTAGAATATAAACTACAAACCGATGAGACCCATATGTTTAATCACTTTCCCCTTCGTTTTTAATTTTATTTTTCCCGTTAGTTGGTTAACTTTTTAAAAAAAATAAATTCACCCGTATTTATTCATCTCCCACTCATCGATTTGCATAGCATATTTGCTATATTTTGACGATAAATCAGTATTTAAACTTACCCGAATCAGTAAACTGAAATCAGTACAAATTCCAGAACCAGTACTTTTGGTGATTCTCGTATACATAATTAGTGATTTATCATCGAAACATATCAAATATGATATTCATACTGATTGTTGGATGATGTAGAAAAATATAGTTAAGTTAGATTTTAAAAAGTGTTCACTAATTGACGGGAAAAATTCAATTAAAAATGCAGGGGAATTATGTGTAATTGTGTGTGGGAGGTGTAATTTGTAGTTTGTATTTTAATTTAGTTTGTATTGGAATAAGACTCTATATATATTTTTTTTTTTGCTTAATGAGTTATATTTGAAATATTGTGTAATTTGGTATTGTCTTTTATGAAAATAAACAATTAATTGATATTTGATATATATTAGATATTGTACAACATTTATAAATAAAAAGATAGTTAAGAACATTATAATTGTATGATAAATTAAAAAAATGACCCGTGCCTAGTAAATGATAATATTCAAACATGCGAATAGCATATGCTGCGACTTGCGAATGTAGTCCGCCGGACATTTTGAACGAATCAAATGTGTATTCATTGACGCACCTTGAGTCAGGAGGAATCCATTTTTGCTTTTTCCATATTTTTCGTTCCTTTTTTCAGAATATTCTTATTTTCCTTAAATTTTTTAAAATATCCGCCTTTTTTATTTTCTCTTTTACGTTTAACATTTCTCCATTTTACATTTAACATTTCTCCAATCTCAAATCATACTGCAACTCACGTGACTTTCTTTCTATTTTTATTTTTTATTCAATAAATTAGTATTTAACTATTTTTTTAATTTATAAATTAAATAATATAAAATTTAATTAAAATAAATATAAGTGAAATTTAAACATAATATATTAAAAAAATATATACATAAAATATATAAAAATTACGTTTAATAAACATTAAAAAATATTCAATTTGTTAAAAAGGGATACCTATCCTCTTGGTCAGATGCTCGAATTCCACGGGAGAAGAATTTATGATTATACCTCATAAGTCAGAGTCTGTCGCTTAAATGCGGTTTAACTTGGCTCAAGTGTTTTGCACGCTGTTACATGAACCCGTGGGGTTTACCCAGTGCGCACCTGAAGCGTAGCAGCTGCGGGTTCCCAATGATAAAAAAAATAAAAATAAAAGAAATTACATAGAATATAAAATACGTCACAAAACAAATTAAAATACAAATAATTAATTATTTTTATTATACTTATGGTTGTACTAACTTTATTCGATGCCTATTAATTATTTGTATTTTAATTTGTTTTATGAGGTATTTTATATTCAATGTAATGTCTTTTATGTTAATGTTTGTGTGATATATTTTTTTAATGTTTATTTAACATAATTTTTAAATATTTTATGCATATATTTATCTTAATATATTATGTTTAAATTTCACTTTCATTTTATTTTAATTAAATCTTAAATTATTTAATTTTTAAATTAAAAAATAGTTATATACTAGTTTATTGAATAAAAATAAAAAATAAAAGTATAAAGAAAGTCACGTGAATTGCAGTATGATTTGGGGTCGAAGCAATGTTAAATGTAAGAGAGAGGTTTGCAGTATATTACGTGAGCCCGTAATATTTACGAATACGCATCGAATGTTAGCGGCTACGGATTAAATATGATAATTTTTTTTTATATATTTTAGAAAGTTAAACGGAAATATGAATATCCTTGAAAAATGAAAGAAAACATGGGCAAAGTAAGAATGGATTTTATAGAGGAGCACACTTTCAACTGTTTGTATACCTGCGAATCAAATGTTCCGAGAGTACAAATTATTGGGTGTTGACCCTAAATACATTTTAGGATAAAAAATAGTTTAAAATATCTAGATATTATAACCTAAAATATTACTTGACCACACGAATTGAACAGCGTTTTGTCAAAAGGCTAGATCATCTCACGTTTTGTATTAACTTTTTCTTTTAATTTTTTAAACACATAACGTTACATGGAGGCACATTTTGCCTTTTTTTATTTTTATTTTCTTATTTTGTAAATGCTGAATCGTATAGGGTTTTGGTTCCCACACACAACATCAACATCATGTAGCGTTTTAATCCCAAAATATTACTTTATCTTGTATTTTATACATAATTTAAAAATATTTTTAAACCAAATTAATAATTGTTAAACGCTAAAACGTTAATATTTTTTTAAAAATTATATTGCATCCTTAAATTTTAAAATTGATTAATTTAGAATTTACATTTGGTTTTTAGGGTTTATGGCTGTTAAATTAGGGTTTAGATTCTAGGGTTTAGGGTCGTTAAATCAGGGTTTAGGTTATAGTGTTTAGGCCCTAAACCCTAAATCGGTGTACATTTTATTAAATTTTTTTAATGCTTTTAAAACCCAAAAGTGAATTGACGAATCCTAAAATGTTAAAAATTGTTAAATTAGACGTGTTTTTACATAATTTGCTAATATTTCTAAAATAGAAAAGTGAATGATTGAATTCTAAATATTAAAAATTCTTAAATTTTAAAAATATTAATTTAAAAATAAATATCAAAAACGTAAAATTAAGTAATATTTCTGGGTCCAAAACGACCCACCATAAAAATCTCAAAATATTTTAAAAAAAGCATCGTGAGCATTACCTGAAATAACGTTTGTGGCATTAAAACATTTTAAAAAAAAAGAATTAAAACGCTACATCGTATAGCATTTGATAATTTTCTAAACGCTGCACAAATTAATGTTGTAAATTGATATTTGAATCATTTTAAACCCCATATGACATTTTAATCCATTTCTCAAATTAATGCATGTTTACGAAACATGTTGTTTTCACTTCACTAAAATATGCATACTCAAAATAAAAGAAGATAAATAAATTATCCTCAATTTTTTGGTAATCTTGTATTTAATTTATCGTAGTTAACCCACAATTTTAATCCATTTCTCAAATTACTGCATGTTTATGAAACATTTTGCTTTCACTTCACTAAAATGTGTTTACTCAAAATAAAGGAAGATAAATAAATTATCCTCAATTTTTTTGGTAATCTTGTATTTAATTTATCGTAGGTAACCCACAGCCGCTACCCTTCGTGTGCGCACTGGGTAAACCCTACGAGCTCACGCAATAAGCAACATGCTACAAAACACGTAAACAAAGCCGCAAAACATGTGAATCAAGGTAAACCGCCTGACTCAGGAGGTATAATCATAAATTCTCCTCTCGTGAGATTCGAACTTGTGACCAAGAGAATAGTTATCCCCTCTTTAATCAACTGAGTCAAAATCTCGTGGGCGGGTAATCTTGTATTTTATGGTATATTGGTATGAATAGTTGAATACTAACAAATTTTGGATAGATAAGATTGGAAACCATAATTATAAGACATGGGATAAAAACGAAATATATAACAATTTTTTTTTTTTTTGAATTTAGGTTTATTCTAACAAATTTTCGAGGGGGTGCAAGTGCAAGGATCACAGTCAGTTCCTATAACAAAAAATTGGCACATGTCCCTTGGGTTATCTTATCGTATTGGGTTTATATAGAAAGGGCTTACATAATAAATATACTAGTAAATTGTTTAGTTCAGCTCAAATCTATTGTATATTAGACCCCTTTTTCCACTACTCCAACCGAATAAATAAATTATGTTTTTGAAGTTGATCTCTAAATTTGTCACACAAGTTAGAAGCTATATCATTACATGTTCCTCTTTTTTTAAAAAAAGAAAAAATCTGATTGGTGCTAAAATTTGATGACATGCATGTATTCGAATCTCCGATGACATTGGATAGAAATTATAGACACAATTGTTCAGGGTTTGTCAAACTATAAATAAATTTAAAAAAAGGACAGTAAATTAAAGTCAACAGGGATGAAAGAATGGAATCCGGATAGTGCGACGGAGGAACTAAATTCAATAAAAAACAAATCTATTATCTATAAAATCATTTTATTATCTCAAAAATTATGAGGCATTTTATTCTTTATAAAATGTCTAATTTGCCCTTAGAAATTGGTGAGACATAAAATTCAACTTAAAATATCTAATTTACCTCTCTTTTCATAAACTGTATAAAACTTGTTATTAAAGGGAATCGAACACAGGTTTTCAATTTATAATAGCAATCAACTTACCACTCTGCCACTTATTCACATTAGTCTTTCACCATGCATATAATATAAGTACGTGTGATCGAGACCTATTGTTACCTCAAAATAGCCCAACGGGCAATATTGATGAGACATTTTATTATCTCAAAAATCATGAGGCATTTTATTCTTTATAAAATATCTAATTTGCCCTTAGAAATTGGTGAGACATAAAATTCAACTTAAAATATCTAATTTACCTCTTTTTTCATAAAAAGTATAAAACTTTTTATTAAAGGGAATCGAACTCAGGTTTTCAAGTTACAATAGCAATCAACTTACCACTCTGCCACTTATTCACATTAGTCTTTAACCATGCATATAATATAAGTACGTGTGATCGAGACCTATTGTTACCTCAAAATAGCCCAACATGGGTAATATTGATGAGACATTTTATTATCTCAAAAATCATGAGGCATTTTATTCTTTATAAAATGTCTAATTTGCCCTTAGAAATTGATAAAATGTCTAATTTGCCCTTAGAAATTGGTGAGACATAAAATTCAACTTAAAATATCTAATTTACCTCTCTTTTCATAAACTGTATAAAACTTGTTATTAAAGGGAATCGAACCCAGGTTTTCAAGTTACAATAGCAATCAACTTACCACTCTGCCACTTATTCACATTAGTCTTTCACCATGCATATAATATAAGTACGTGTGATCGAGACCTATTGTTACCTCAAAATTTTGAGACATTTTGTTATTCGTAAAATGTATAATTACTTTTAAAAGTTAGTGAGACATAAAATTCAATTTTTTGATCATAAACTCTTTATATTTGATAAAAATACAATAACTTTTTATTAAAAAAATTATAAGTTTTAAGTAATTATAAATGTGTTGATGAATACATAATTAAAATATACATAGTATTATATTTTTAAAAAAAATTTAAAAATAAATAAACATTCACGGGTTTAAAGAGGCATTAAACTTCAGCTTATTTTGAATTCAAAATTAGTACTTCACTTATTTTTTAAAAGATACTCGAAATTTGACAATGTGATCCACCATAAAATAATCGTCATTATCCAGTTTTATAAGGTTCAAAATTACGATCTCGATAAAAGCATCTTACAAATACGACAAATTTTTGTAAATACTATATAGATAAGGATAGATGTGTTTGAGACTCTTTTTTGTAAAATCAAGTTAATAACTAATAGGTATCAAACTTACTAACTTGATCGGTGATAGGTTATTATTTTTCGGATTTAACTCGGTTTTTAAAAAATACTCAAAATTTGAAATTAGTCTTCACCAAATTTGATATGATTACATAATACACACACATAACATACACACACAACATACACACAACATACATACATACATACATACATACATACAAACATACATATATATATATACATACATACATACATACATACATACATACATACATACATACATACATACATACATACATACACATGTACGTGAGAAAGATGGGTCTGAGTCATCCTCACGTGACAATCCCGAGATCGAAGAATTTTACATGTAAAATTTTAAGGGTGTATTTGTAAATTCGATCATATTTTATATATTTACAAATATATCCTTATACATTATATGAGAAAATAGTCTAATATCAAAATTTTATCCAAGGTCATCCACATGTGCAATATTATATATATAAGATGAGATTTAGTCTTAACGTGTAAATCCACCTCCCAACTCATTTATAACTTTGGTTCAACATCGTTTATTAAAAAAATAGTTAAAATTATATTGAATACACATAATTTATAACGAAAATATATTTATTACATTTTATAATTTATTTTTAAATAATTTAAGACAAGTGTTTAACAAATATATAACTTAAGTTCTACACATATGTTGAACAATAGTTATACTTGTGTAGATCAAATAGATAAAATAATTTTACATTGGTATTATTAATAAAATTATATTAAATTAATAATGTTTCCTTTTTGCATAACCAAATTTAATATTGATGAACCTTAGAAGGATAGTTCAAAATTATGAAATATATATTTAACAAAATTTTAACAACGGTTTTACACATTATATATTAAATAAATAAAATTTTTATTTCTTTGTGCTCTAATTTGATATTGATGAATTTTAAAAGGATATTGAAAGATTAAATTATATGTATTCAATTAAATTCCAACTATTATTTAATAAATTAAGTTGAATTTACATGTGTGCGCGCACGTGTACTGCATGTGTGTCATTTAACAAAATATTATCTAATTATTATAAGAAAAGATTAAAATTATAACAGATAAAATTCGAAATGATTTAAATGGCGATATTAATTCATAACTAAAGATCAAATTTTAGAAAATAACCTGTGCCTTGCACGGGTTTTTATGCTAGTATTAATAATAGCCCAACATAGGGCAATATTGATGAGACATTTTATTATCTCAAAAATCATGAGGCATTTTATTCTTTATAAACTGTCTAATTTGCCCTTAGAAATTGGTGAGACATAAAATTCAACTTAAAATATCTAATTTACCTCTCTTTTCATAAACTGTATAAAACTTGTTATTAAAGGGAATCGAACCCAGATTTTCAAGTTACAATAGCAATCAACTTACCACTCTGCCACTTATTCACATTAATCTTTAACCATGCATATAATATAAGTACGTGTGATCGAGACCTTTTGTTACCTCAAAATTTTGAGACATTTTGTTATTCGTAAAATGTCTAATTACTTTTAAAAGTTAGTGAGACATAAAATTCAATTTTTTGATCATAAACTCTTTATATTTGATAAAAATACAATAACTTTTTATTAAAAAATTATAAGTTTTAAGTAATTATAAATGTGTTAATGAATACATAATTAAAATATACATAGTATTATATTTTTAAAAAAAATTTAAAAATAAATAAACATTCACAGGTATAAAGAGCCATTAAACTTCAGCTTATTTCGAATTCAAAATTAGTACTTCACTTATTTTTTAAAAGATACTCGAAATTTGACAATGTGATCCAGCATAAAGTAATCGTCATTATCCAGTTTTATAGGTTCAAAATTACGATCTCGATAAAAACATCTTACAAATACGACAAATTTTTGTAAATACTATATAGATAAGGATTGATGTGTTTGAGATTCTTTTTTGTAAAATCAAGTTAATAACTAATAGGTATCAAACTTACTAACTTGATTGGTGATAGGTTATTATTTTTCGGACTTAACTCGGTTTTTAAAAAATACTCAAAATTTGAAATTAGTCTTCACCAAATTTGATATGATTACATAATACACAAACATAACATACACACACAACATACACACAACATACATACATACATACATACAAACAAACATACATATATACATACATACATATATACATACATACATACATACACATGTACGTGAGAAAGATGGGTCTGAGTCATCCTCACGTGACAATCCCGAGATCGAAGAATTTTACATGTAAAATTTTAAGGGTGTATTTGTAAATTCGATCATATTTTATATATTTACAAATATATCCCCTATACATTATATGAGAAAATAGTCTAATATCAAGATTTTATCCAAGGTCAGTCACATGTGCAATATTATATATACAAGATGAGATTCAGTCTTAACGTGTAAATCCACCTCCCAATTCATATATAACTTTGGTTCAACATCGTTTATTAAAAGAATAGTTAAAATTATATTGAATACACATAATTAATAATGAAAATATTTTTATTACATTTTATAATTTATTTTTTAAACAATTTAAGACGAGTATTTAACAAATATATAACTTAAGTTCTACACATATGTTGAACTATAGTTATACTTGTGTAGACCTAATAGATAAAATAATTTTACATTGGTATTATTAATAAAATTATATTAAATTAATAATGTTTCCTTTTTGTATAACCAAATTTAATATTGATGAACCTTAGAAGGATAGTTCAAAATTATGAAATATATATTTAACAAAATTTTAACAACGGTTTTACATATTATATATTAAATAAATAAAATTTTCATATCTTTGTGCTCTAATTTGATATTGATGAACTTTAAAAGGATATTGAAAGATTAAATTATATGTATTCAATTAAATTTCAACTATTATTTAATAAATTAAGTTGAATTTACGAGTGTGCGGGCACGTGTACTGCATGTGTGTCATTTACAATATATTATCTAATTATTATAAGAAAAGATTAAAATTATAACATATAAAATTCGAAATGATTTAAATAACGATATTAATTCATAACTCAAGATCAAATTTTAGAAAATAACCCGTGCCTTGCACGAGTTTTTATGCTAGTTGGAGTTAATACAGGTACAGATATAGATATACATTACAAGTTGCAGGAAGCCAGTTGAGATTCGTTTTGTATGGCAAATGCCAAAGAGATCGATATAATGGGAAAAAAACGGTTACTCTGTATCTTATTGTCCTCTGATATTGACATCATATGTAAATTGGGTACACTTGTTTAGTTTGAACAAATTATTTGGTATTATCTTCTTGATACCCTCAGAGATGTTAGAGTAAAATGTCCATGCTAAAAAGATGAAGAACAGGAATATTTCCAGCGGCAAGGTTGAAATTTTTCGCTTGTCTTTTCAGGTAATTTCCAGTTTCTAGGCACATCATCTCTACTTGAAGAATTGGATTCTTTGAAATGAAATTGAAGACGAATTATGAAATTCATCTTAATCAAATTATTAACATAAAAGCCAACATAAAGGTCGAATTAACTACCAAGCACCCAAGGCTCCTGCATGACCAAGACCTTAGAAAGATCCCAAAATACGAAATCTTTACTGAATTTTTTTTATAAAGAGACTGTTTAAATAGTACAGAATCATGACCTAGTCACTAGTCAGTAACAATTAACCAGTTAACCATTGGTTAAGCATGACCTTCGTTCTGATGATCAATATATTGCCAAGGAAATTATTTCAGAAACAGCCTAGAGAATCTGAGCAGTAATGTGCCCCAAGAGTGCAGAGTACTCACTGAATAGATAATACTATAAAAATCACGGAGATCTTTATTCTTTCTCTAATTTTACGGTATTTTTCTTGATAACTTCGTAAATTTTATTTATTCTTTTATTTCTTTGCTAGTTGATTATACACGCATACACACCACACCTAAAATGAAAACACTGACTTCCCGCAAGGGGTACAAGAGTTCAACCACTGCACCAACTTTGTAAATTTTTGGCTAACCTTGTTAAATTTTAGGTTATTATGGAGATGAATGCTAGACGTTTAACTTAATCCTTTCCCAGTTGAGTTAAATCTACTTATCTGTATTTGCAATCTTTTTACAAACAAACAGATAAAAATACAATCTTACTAAAAAGCTTAGCTTTTCTAGGTCTCTGGATTTCTAGTTGCTCCTGATGAATATGTTAGGGGGAACACACACAAGTATAGAACCAAACAAACAATGTAAAACACACACTCAATATATGACGCGGAAAAACCCACGTCCCAACTTGTATTATTAATCAAAACAATTATCAATAATACAATCAATCTCACCAAACGGTATTCACTCAAGCGATACTTAAGTCAAGCGATACTTAAGTCAAACAATACTCAAGCATACATCAAAACAATAACATGACTATGTATATATAGTCATCACAAACTTAGCCAACAAGACATACCTAATCTGATTACAATAATAATTGTCTACCCATACAATTATTACCCATTCCCATTATAATAATAATTTTTAACACATACAATTATTACCCAACTCAATTATGATAATAATTGTCTACCCATACAATTATTACCCAATTCAATTATGTTTTCTATCACAAAGACCATACTACCTATTGGGTTTAACCCCAACAATCCTCCCCTTCAACCCAATATGATTTCATGCACAACCGAATTAACGGTCACCATCAAGCCATCGACGTCGATCGCCCAATACCTCCCCTCGAACAATAACCCCTCCTTCTAGTACAAAAAGATTTCTCTTATCTTTTCGACCTTTGAGTATCTCTAAATCTCCTTTAGTGACTTTCAACATACTGTTCTTCATCATAACAGTATATCCCAAATCAACTAATTTACCCAACGAAATCAAATTTCGATTTAACTCCGGTATGTATCTTACTTGAGTTAACTTCTGAACACGACCGTTGTGACGTTTCATTGTTACCTCACCAATGCCAGCAACCTTTACCGTTTTAACGTTCGGTAAAGTTACAATCTTTCCCTCACACTTTTTATAGGACGAGAACCACTCCCTCCTACCACATATGTGATGAGAACATCCCGAGTCAAGGACCCATTCTTCTTTTGATCCCTTCTCTTCTTGAACCAAAAGAACATCTTCATCAGCTTCTACAAGCGAAACACTACCCCCTCGATTTTCTTCAACTCTCTCAAGTCTTCTCTTGCCTTTGGACACATAAATTGTATATGACCCAATTCCTCACAATAAAAACACCTGATATTAGGGTTATGTTTGTTAGCATACTTCTTTTCCGTGTCACGCGAACGTACCACAAATGCACTTCCATCAGATGTGTCACTCGATTCTTGTTTCATCAATCTTTCGTCCTCCAGAAGAACAACAATAGTCTCATCCAAATCTAACTTCGTTTTCCCAACCAATAAAGAAGTCATCACAGTATTATACTTCTTCGGTAGAGACACTAGTAGTAGAACAACTTTATCCTTATCCTTTAATTTTTCATCCAAATTATTTAGCTGGTTGATTAAGCCATTAAAACGATTAAGATGATCTCTTAAATCTCATTCTTCTTCCATCTTGAGCCCAAACAAATCTTTCTTGAGAAATAACTTGTTGGCCAAAGACTTTGAGTGGTCTTCGTTAACTTCTCCCACAAATTCTTGGGATTGTCCTCTTCAAGAACATCATACTTGATTTCCGGTGCAAGGGCCAACCGGATCGTTGATGCCGCACGTAACTTCATGTCTCCCCACTTTGTATCATCAACTTCAGTAGGCTTCTTCCCTCCGAGAGTCGCATATAACCCTCTTTGAATTAACAGATCTTTTACCGTACTTTGCCACAAGGTAAAATTGTTTCTTCCATTAAACAATTCAATTTCAAATCCCCCAACCTTCTCCATCATGAACCTTGGCTCTGATACCAATTGTTAGGGGGAACACACACAAGTATAGAACCAAACAAACAATGCAAAACACACACTCAATATATGACGCGGAAAAGCCCACGTCCCAACTTGTATTATTAATCAAAACAATTATCAATAATACAATCAATCTCACCAAACGGTATTCACTCAAGCGATACTTAAGTCAAACAATACTCAAGCATACATCAAAACAATAACATGACTATGTATATATAGCCATCACAAACTTAGCCAACAAGACATACCTAATCTGATTACAATAATAATTGTCTACCCATACAATTATTACCCATTCCCATTATAATAATAATTGTCAACACATACAATTATTAACCAACTCAATTATGGTAATAATTGTCTACCCATACAATTATTACCCAATTTAATTATGTTTTCTATCACCAAGACCATATTACCTATTGGGTTTAACCCTAACAGAATATATGTCGCATCTGAGATTTAGACAAACTTTGGCCATATATTACTTGTGTCAAGTCTCAGTCTATATTCTGGAAAGGTATCGTTAGTTCATTAATTGAAATTTCAGATATTCAGCAAGTTATGGTTAAGGTGGTGCTAGTCAAAATCGACAGTCATGATGGATGATATGTGGCTCTTTGATATGTGTCTCACATTTTTAGAGCAAGTCCAATACAAAGCTATAATTAGTGTCATTTCTATAATTTAGTTAGTCAAAAATTTCAACTCCAAAAGAGTTCTATACTTGGATGCAAATATGCATATATGTGTTATGCCCGCTTTCGGTCATGGGCCCTAAACATGTCCCTTTAGGTGCATTGAATGGCTGGACTATCATGTGTGGGCTAGAATCATGGACCAATACGAGCTGGGCTCGTGACATGCAAGCTGGGCTCGTGACATACAAGATGGGCTCATAACATGCGAGCTGGGCTCGTGACATGCGAGCTGGGCTCGGTTGCCCACACGCGGGCTGGGCCCATGAGCTCACATCTAATGGAGTTAAAGATAATATTGTATTTATTAATGAAGGCGGGGTGGGCCGAGGCCGCCAGGCCGGCCCGCATTAGAGGACTTTGTGCTTGATATGGAAAGTAACTCATAGATGATTGAGTTGCTCGTAGATTTTGGGGCCGACACGGGTTGTTCCTACAATCACGGGAAGGATTGCGGAGATGCCGTGAGATTGTAGAAAGCGTATGGAGCCGGTTGAGATTTACGTGACTAAATTGGCTGAAGGCCTGACTCTATCATGGGCTTGGGCTGCACGGGCTGAAGAGTCCTAACCCTAGCCTATGTGACTTGTTCCCCAAGAACTACGTGAGGCTTGATCCCTATAAATAGGGTACGTAGGCACTTGTATGAGACATGAGTCGACACTTGACAGAGAATAACAAACCCTATTCTTTCTTAAGGAGTTAACATACAAGCTCAGCCACCACCAAACAACCTTCCTTCGCCCTCAAACACCGTCCTTGATCTTTGTTCCGCCCATTAACCTCCACAACACTGTTATACGAAATTCTCCCTATAACAATTGGCGCTAGAAGGAGGGCTTCATTCATCTTAGGGAGATAGATGACCAAAGAAAGCAAGCAAGCGGCGACACCAGGGAGCGGAGGCAAGAAGAAGGACCCTACTGAGGTCGAACACACGCCCCCAGAGAATCAGGCACCACCTCCACCAATTGCAACCGTGGACGGGCAGACTGTGATGACGTATCTCGAATGTCAAAGGTAGAAAGAAGCTCGGTCCGGAACGCCAAGCGTAAGGCGCGCCGCCTCAAGGTCTCACAGCGTAGCTGGAAGGGCAAAGGCCCTCAGAAGATGCTGATCCACGATTTTGATGACGTGGCAACCGAGACCAAGCAGAAGAAATAAACATCGCGCGAAAAGGAAGATATACCCCGAGGCCATGATGAGCGGGGCAGCCAGATCTCTACGAGATCGGGGCAGAAGCCAGCTTCATCTGAGGCAAGGTCAACTAGCGTGCTAGACCGAGTGGGTAAAAAACTAAGCGAGCATGACCTCAGGCTCAAATTGGAGAATTGTAAGAAGGAGAGAGAAGAGAAAGAGCCCATGGATCGGAGAGGCTCGAAAAGGGAATGGGCAGCGACCCCTCCGGAAAGACGTCAACACACCTCGCCCAGGAGGGAGGAGCGACGTAGACGCAGAGACAATCGTGAAGAGGAGTCGCAGGCGCGAGCTGGAGGAGGGGGACGCCGCGAACGACCTCAGGGCTCATATCATTCGAGTAATGCGGGTGGTGACAGAGAAGGAGAAGTTGTTAGGGTAAGGGACCTGAGAAGGATCTTAGATGAGATGGAGCGAGAGAAGAGAGGGCCCCCTGCCTCGGCTGCCCCCTCTCCGTTTACGGCTGCTATCCGATCATCCCCCCTACCTCGGGTGTTTAGGCACAACCCCGACCTTCTATTCAACGGCGAAGCCGACCCGGCGGAGTACCTTATACAATTTATCACTGAGATGGAAGTCTATCAGGTGCCGGAGATGACCTGCTGCAGACTCTTCGCGGCATCACTCAGAGGTAGTGCCCAACAATGTTTTCCAAGTTGGGACTGGCTAGCATAAGAACGTGGAGGCAATTGGAGGACTTGTTCATCAGACAATTTCAGTCGACCCTCCACTATTCGCCTCCTGTGGCCACGTTAGCTAACATCAAGCAAAGGGAGGGGGAGCCCTTGGCAGAATACTTTCGTTGGTTCAACGCCGAGGTCCCCAAGGTGAGAGGAGCCAGTGAGGAGACCATCAAAAATTTCTTGATAGCAGGGCTGAAAGAAGGATCGAAATTTTGGAAGAGCCTCCAAGCGAGTGAGCCGAGGACCTTGGCCGAGTTCTATGAGCAAGCCGAACCCTTCAAGAGGGTAGAGAAATCTATGAGAGAGCTGAAAATCAGCAAAAGCTATCGAGACAAGAGGGACCGATCCTCAAGCCCTGACGAGAGGAGGAAGACATATCGGCGTAGTTCGAGCCCGAAAAAGTCTGCCCGTGGCAAAGAGACCACCAAAGATTCGGGAAGGCCTTATACAAGCAAATGGTAGACACACACCCCTCTGGTACCCTCTATCGACCACATATATGCTACATATGTAGGGAAGGGGGTATTCAGGAAGGCAACCCCTCTCACAGACTACAATAAAAGAGACACTTCAAAGTATTGTGCATACCATGAGGCCACCGGACACGATACAGCTATTGTAGACAACTAAAGGATGAGATCGAGACTTTGATTAGACAAGGGAAGCTTACGGAGTGGGTTGTCAAGGAGGTTCGAAAGCACATGAATGATTATTATACCGTCCCTCCTCCACCCCCAGAAGACAAAGAAAGGGTCCCTCGGGCTGGTAGCATTCATATTATTCTAGGCGGGTCTCACATTGGTGGAGACAGCCGGAAAGCAATGGACAGATATGCCCGGGAAGCAAAGCACAAGCCCCTCACAACCGTCAACCATCTAAGCCAAAGGCCCCCGGAGCTTTTTGAAAGGGAGGCCGATGATATCGTGTTTAAAGAGAACGATGCAAAATGGGTGCATTACCCTCATACCGATGCCCTAGTCATAAAAATGAAGATTGGGACGGTGAATGTTCACCGAGCAATGGTGGACACCGGGAGCTCGGCTGATGTTCTGACTTATGATGCATATAAAAAACTGGGATTGTTGGATAGAGAGTTAACCACGACAGGTGGGCACTTGTACGAGTTCACGGGAAACTCGATCGGAGTGAAAGGGACAATTCGACTCCCGGTGACCATAGGAGAAGAGCCTCACGTGGCCACCCAGATCGCCATGTTTACAGTTGTAGACCAGCCTTGTGCCTACAATGTTATAGTGGGCAGACCCCTTATGAGGACGATGAGGATGGTGACCTCAATCCATCATATGACGATAAAATTCCCAACCCCCACGGGGGTAGGCATCTTGAAGAGCTGTCAATACGAATCAAGGGTCTGCTACAATCAGGCACTCAAGGCGACCGAGTCAAGAAACATCTTAAGGGAGACAGCTGAAGCAGGTAAATGCGACGTCCCCATGGAAGAGGCAGAAGGCAGGAAAATGATACGTCCCGAGGGCCACGAGACTTGTAATTTGATTTCAATTGAGGAATTGCCCGAGAACTACTTCGAGCACATGGGAATTCAGGTGGAACCACGCCCAGGGGCCTTGCTAATGGAAGCCTCTCAGCCCATCATGTTAATACAAGAGGGGATTATGGAGGAAGCAAGTGATGAAGAAGAGAGCCCATAACAAATCGCTGCAAGACTAAGGAGAGGTAAATGGGAACGCAAAGAAACAACAATCACTATAGACCTGCCCAATGGAATCACTCGCACTGTAACTGCAGCCTCTGAATGCTTGATAAATCCGGCCCGAGCTCACCAGCCCGAGCTCAAGGATACGGAAGGTTTGACAATCACGGAAATGGGAAAATCTAGCGAGGCTCGAGCAGATTTAGACCCGAGAATGCCCCCAATGGTCGAAAGGGCTGGGGCCGCAGATGACACAATCCCGATCTTGGTAGACCCAAATGATCCCTCCAAGGTACTCAGAATAGGCTATAACCTAAGTCCTGACTTGAGAGAGGATCTAGCCCGCTTCCTAAGAGAGAATTTGGATGTCTTTGCATGGTCACACTCTGATATGATAGGGATTGATCCAAATGTCATGTGCCACCGGATCAACTTGGACCCGAAAAAGAAGGGGGTTAGGCAGAAGAGACGGCCGATTAGTGGAGAAAGGTCAGAGGCCCTCAGAGAAGAAGTGGATAGATTAATGGAGGCATGACTTATGAGAGAAGCCTTCTACCCCATGTGGCTGGCCAACCCCGTGCTTGTCAAGAAGCCCAATGGCAAGTGGAGGACATGTGTAGACTTCACCGACCTGAACAAAGCTTGCCCGAAGGACAACTTTCCTCTACCCCGAATCGACCAGCTAGTTGATTCCACGGCTGGGCACGCATTGCTTAGCTTTATGGATGCTTATTCGGGATATAACCAAATTCCCATGTATGGGCCAGATCAGGAGCACACCTCCTTTATTACTGATCGGGGCCTTTACTGTTATATAAGGATGCCTTTCGGGCTCCTTAATGCGGGGGCAACCTATCAGAGGCTGGTGAATAAGATGTTCAACATCAATTGGGGAAGACTATGGAGGCCTATGTAGATGACATGCTGGTGAAGTCGAAAGAAGCGAGGGATCATGTCCGCCACCTGGCAGAAATGTTCTAGATCCTAAGGGAGTACAGAATGAAGCTCAACCCCTAGAAATGTGTGTTTGGGGTCGAATCGGGGAAGTTTTTGGGATTTATTGTCAACCATAGAGGCATTGAGGCCAACCCAGGCAAGATACAAGCCCTACTCGAGATGAGGTCCCCTCAACGGGTGAAGGATATTCAAAGCTTAACGGGACGAGTGGCTGCCTTGAATCGCTTCGTCTCAAAATCCTCCGATAAATGCCAAGAGTTTTTCAAAGCAATTAAAGGTGCAGGGAGGGATTTTAAGTGGACCGAAAAATGTGAGGAAGCCTTTCAGAACATAAAGAAGCATCTCAGCAGCCCTCCAATGTTGTCCAACCCAAAGGCAGGAGAAACATTGATCCTATACTTGGTTGTCTCCAACTTTGTAATAAGTGCGGTATTAGTCCGAGAGGAGGATGGTGTCCAACTCCTGGTATATTATGTGAGTAAAAGGATAGCCGATGCCGAGACTCGATACACAAGCCTTGAAAAGCTAGCATATGCATTGATCTTGGCCTCCCGAAAACTCAGGCCCTATTTTCAGGCACACAGGATAGAAGTGCGAACCTCCTACCCCCTCAGACAAGTGATGCATAAACCAGAGTCTTCTGGTCGAATGTTGAAGTGGACGGTTGAGCTCAGCCAATTCGAAGTAATTTATAAGCCAAGGACTGCGATCAAAGGCCAAGCCCTGGCCGATTCTGTGCTAGAATTTCCTCCACATCAAGAGGTGGAGCCGGGAGCCCTTGTTGATACCTAGCACAGAAGAAGTTGGACTGGAGAGACAAAATAGTGCCCCATGGTGGAGCCTATTTGTGGATGGAGCTTCTAACGGTGATGGAGCAGGAGCTGGAATTGAGCTAATCAGCCTAGAGGCGAACAAGATCAGACGTGCGACCCATCTGGCCTTTCATGCAACCAACAATGATGCCGAGTATGAGGCCCTGATCAACGGTCTCAAGCTAGCTTTGGAAATGAAGGTCGAGAATTTGAATTTGTTTAGTGACTCCATGATTGTGGTCTATCAGATAAACGGGGGGTATCAAGCTAAGGGGCCGAGAACAGAGCTTTACCTGAAGTGCGCACAGAGGATAATCGCGAGGTTCAATGAGGTGAGGCTGGAACTAATCCCGCGTGGGCAGAATGAAGGCGCGAACGAGCTAGCTAAGCTCGGCTCACGCCGCGAGAGCACTTTGCTAGGGACCGTGCCCCTTGATATACAGAGGCAACCTAGTGTGCCCGAGCACGAGGTGGGCAGCCTCAGTAATGAGCTCGGCCCCACGTGGATGACACCTATTCTAGCATACATAAAATAAGGTTCACTTCTGGATGAAAAAAAATGAGGCAAGGAGGATAAAATACAAAGCAGCCCGCTATGTGATATACGATGGGATTCTATACAGAAGAGGGTTCAGTGTGCCTCTCCTGAAATGCATAGATGAAGATGAATGCAATTACATCCTAAGGGAAGTACACGAGGGAATTTGTGGCAATCACTCGGGGGGTAGCTCTCTAGCTCAGAAAATCCTCCGTCAAGGCTACTACTGGCCAACGCTGAAAAAAGATGCCTTTGAATTCTCCCGAGCTTGTGATAAGTGTCAGCGATATGCCAATTATTACAACAGCCCCGTGGCCTCTCTCACATCCCTCATGAGCCCCTGGCCCTTCTCCATGTGGGGAATTGATCTGATTGGGGAACTCCCGAAGGCCAGGGGAGGCCTCAAGTATGCGGTGGTTGCGGTAGACTATTTCACTAAGTGGGCAGAGGCCGAGCCCCTAGCCACCATCACAGCGAAAAAGCTCAAGGAGTTTGTATACAAGGCTATTGTATGTCGCTATGGCATCCCTTACAAGCTGATATCTAACAATGGGAAATAATTTGATAGCAAGGAAATGCGAGAGTTTTGTGAGCAGCTGGAGATTCAGAAGAGCTTTAGCGCAGTCTGCCACCCCCAGAGTAACGGGCAGACAGAGGCTGTTAATAAAATTATTAAGCATACCTTAAAGGCAAATCTTGAAGAGAAGGAAGGAGCATGGCCAGAGGAGCTCGCCCAGGTCCTATGGTCTTACAAAACTACACCCCGAACCACAACTGGAGAGACCCCTTTCTCTCTGGTGTATGGGTGTGAAGCTATGATGCCCGTTGAAGTGGGAGCAGGATCTTTTCGAAGGGATAACTATGACTCAGAGGCAAACGAGGTCAATCATCGGCTCTATTTGGATATGATCGAAGAAACTCGAGAAGATGCTCAGATCAGGATAGCGGCATATCAGCAGAGGACAGCTAGGTATTACAACAGTAAAGTTCGAGCCCGAACTTTCAAAGTGGAAGATTTGGTTCTGCACTGGGTCATGCCAAACACCAAGATGGTGAGTCACAGAGTCTTTAGAGCGAATTGGTAAGACCCTTACAAGATAAAGTCGGTGCTCTGGAAGGGAACCTACCACCTCAATGATATGCAAGACAAGTTGATCCCAAGAGCCTGGAACGCGGAGCACCTTCGCAAGTATTATCAGTAATATTATTCTTTTCAGACTTAGTATTATCTTAAAATATTCCTAAGTCTCGGGGGGTAGTGCCATATAGGTGCCTCCCTGAGACCACAAGCATGTACTCCTTTCACTTCCCATTATCTATGAATAAACGATTAATCTCTGTTTGTGCACTTGATATTTTAACTTCTGTTAATAGATTAAATACCCAGCAGGGGAGCCCATCCTTAAGAACCCATGCGATGACATAACAGTTGTTTTATTAACATGTTAAAATCACAAATCAGGCCGGACCCCGGCCCGCTTGACGCCAAGAACGCGAAACGAGCTGGGCCACGGCCCGCTTAGACAAATATGAACACATAGTAGATAAACGATGAGGATAAAAAGAGGTATAGGCCCGCAATGCGACCTCTTACCCTGGCCCGCAAGACCACAAATGCGACCCAGGGGGCCCAACCCTCCATCAAACATACCCAAGGTCGCATGATGCGAGGAGAAGACACATGCGAGCTCCTAGGCCGGCCCGCTAGTGCGAGCACACCTACAACACCTGCGAGTTGATGCGAGCTTGTTCCACTTGGCATTCTTTGTCAATTTTTGTTTGATTGAACAAATGACACGAGCTGGTTAATTGGGCTCGCTGTGAAGGGTTAACGCTTGCCATACGCGTCCAGAGTTATGATAACTTTTGGTCAGTAGAGGCGTGATAAGAAAACACAAAAATAGAGAAAGCCAGCTAGTACCGTAAAGACATATGCAGGCACATTTTATACAAACAAAAGTTAAATAAGTTATGCCCCGAGGCAGAATATTTCAAATACAAGCGCGAGGCGAGAGGGGTGCCCGCTTACCCAGTCAAAAGTCTAGTTCTAATTAAAATTACATCAAGGGTTATCAGCCTCTGCTCCCTCACGATTTTCATCACCAGCGACCTGGGCCTGCTCGGCCGCGAGTCGAGCCTCCTCAGCAATTTGGGCATCCCTCTCCATCTCTAGCTTCAACTTTTCAGCATGCCTCGCTGTGCTCGCACCCAGAGCCTCCCAATCGAAGTCAGGAACCTTCTTCATAAAGACTTTCATAAAATTCCTGGCCCCCAGGTTCCCAGCATTAGCGAGGGCGGCCTCACGGCCCTCGGTCAGGGCAGAGACTGATCCCTCCAGCTCGAGCACCCTCTCCTCGAGGGCATCCTTCTCCTTCTTCCATGTCTCAGCAGCCAGGTCATGAGCCTCCTTTTGCTCCCTTAGGGCCTTGTCCTGAACAACGTTCAGGTTAATTATCTTCTGATTATAGTTGTTCACCATCATAACTTTCTCTTGCCCGTGCTCAGCGACCTTACTCTGAAGGGACTTGACTTTAGCCTCGAGCTTTGTGTTGGTCTGGCTGAGGGCTCGCATCTCTCGAGCCTTAGATAACTGCCGATAGTATACTTCGGCCGCGGCTCGGGAGAGTGCATCCTGGTTGACCTCGAGAGAAGAGGAAGACCAATCCTTTAAATCCTGCTCGCTGATGTGACCTTGAGCGAGCCAGCCGAATGTGGTCGCAACCATATTGGTAGAAGAAGAGGAGGGAAGAGGAGCATCAGAGGGAGCAGCTTTCTTTGGCTCAGGCTCGCCAGTTTTTCCTTCTTTGTGACCCCGATGCCTTTTTAGCCGAGGAGAAGGCCCTGAGCCTTTGAAATGCTCAGTAAGGGTCCTCATGCGAGCTGGAAAGGGGACTTGAGAGTGAGCCCCTGTGGTCGCTACAGCGGGCTGAACAGTGCCCGAGGTCGCAGCTTGCTCAGCCTTCTCCATGAAGGGGATAGGGGAGATGGCCATTTCTGAAAAAGAAAATAATGAAGAAAAAGATTAGTCACAGCGAGATGCAATGCAAGGAAGTAATGCCAGTAGATAAAAAATATGGAAAATTAAGGTGCAATGTGAAGTGATGCATGCAGGAAGTGTAAAGACGCGAGCCCACGAGCACGCGCTCGCGAGTATACAGGCCCGCACATGCGAGCCCGATATTCTTACCCTTTCTGGCTCTCTTAGATTTCTTCTTTTGAGGGGTCAGCCTCACTCCTTCTTTCAAAAACCCACACGTGACCAGGTTCGAGGTCGTTATGAGCTTTCGAATATCCCTGTTTGCCTTGGGAAGGTCTAGCAGGCTGTCTACATTTATTTTTTCTTGTCCCACGAGGACAGTGCGAGGTGGGGTGGCTGGAGAAAAAAAAACATTTCTTGTTAAAAGAAGGAATTATGGTAGAAAAAACGAGAGCGGCTAGGGAATACTTACATGGATTGTAATAGAAATGAGTCTGGACTCGAGGCACCTCGTGGACGTAGAAATAGGGGCTCTTCCACTTCCCTGAGTTGCTTGGCCCGTTGTGAATGAGATTCTTCTTGTTGAAGCACGGCCAGACATAGAAATAAAAATATCCAAAGTCATTGGGAGAATGTTTTAGATTAAGGAAATAGCCCAGCTGCCTCGCTGTGAGGGGATGAAACCCACACTTTCTATACATGATGTATAATGTGAGGGCGGCCCGGTATCCATTCGGGTTGATCTGCAAAGGTGCGAGCTGGTAGTACTCGCAGACATCCTTGATGAAAGGATGAAGAGGAGAAGAGATGCCTAGCCTCAGAAGGAAGGTAGACAAGACCATGCGAGGCACCCTGCCTCCATTCTCTGGATGGTTAAATCGGTAACATCTCATGTGAGGCAGGGGCAGGACAACATGGCCCTCGAGCTGGAATTGCTCAATGTTCTCGGCCAGATGTTTTTGAGTCAGCGAGGTGGGAAGGTCACGGCAGGCGAGCACCTTAACCTCCTCATTTGCAGTTGAGCTCTCCTCCCCATCAGGAATGATCTGCCTCTTGAAAACAATTTCACCCTCCAGCTCGGGCTGGGCAGGAGGCACGTAAGGCTCAGGAGAGGCCGCAGGGACGTAGTTGTAGTTACAAATCTTGTACTGACTTGTAACATCTGCCACCTCCTCGCTCTGAGGAGAGTCATATGACCAGTGCGATCCGTCCTTTTCACCCTCGAGCCCCAATATGGGGTATTCAGCAGCTACGGGCTCCTATCCTTTCTTCTTGGTGTCGTAGTATGCACTCCTCAGATTGCTGTCAGTAGACTCGGAGTCAAGGTGAATGGGTCGAGGTCGTTAGTTGCTGCTTGCCTCAAACGGGCTGCCCTCTCTTCGGCCATTTCTCTTAAAATCTCCTAGGTTCGTTCTTTGTCCAGAGGAACGGGCTCGCGGTTGAGAAGTTCCTCCACCCCGAGGGAGGCTGGTATTTTGGAGAGGTCCACGGGCATGTTTCTCCAATCATAAATATTCTTTTCCCTGGTGTAATCTTTAGGATTAGGGTCGAGGTGAATATCAATCGAACCGGATCCTGCTGCTCGTATCGAGTTCTCAACTCTGGCAATGTTCAAAGCCCCTTGAGGGGTGATAGCTGAGCTAGGAGAGATGGGTTGGCTAAGACGACCAGAAAGAGAAGTCAGCTCGCGTTGGAAGTCCTTTGAGCCTCGCTGCTCAGGAGGATATTGGTTTAATGATGACGGAGTGGCTGAAGAATGAGATGGGCTGGCGGAGGTGCGAGCCGGGCTCGAGGAGGAGCGAGACGATCCGTAGGAACGGGCTGAAGACGCACTCGACATCTGTAAAAGATGGTGAAAATTAGTGTGTGGCCCTAAAAAAAAACAAAAACAAGTATGGGGTTGCACCTAAGTGTCCTCACATCTCACACGGGATCGCACCTAAGTATCTAAACGAGCGGAAGGGCTCGCATCACGTGTTGTGGTTGTGTGTGAACTCGCATCGAACAGGTGGTGTGTGCTCGCATGGTGTACATGAATAAGCATGAATAAAAAACGATCTCGAATTGAAGAGTACCTGTGGGAGAGGTGTATGAAGATCCTGATGAATCTGGTCCCGGAGAATATCGCCGCCGGTAGACGGTTCTTGTGGAGATGATAATCTTCGCCGTGGTAGATCCTTGAGCAAATTGAACAGCAATTCAGGAAGTGTTTTTGGAAATGTGAGAAATGAATTGAAATCTCACATATTTATAGGGGATAGGAGAGAGAAAGGGGAGGTGACACATGTCACCATCTCAGATGATGACACGGATCCCTACGCCAGTTGTCCAACGGCTGTCAAAATGAATATTAAATAGAAGGCGTGCGAGGCAAGGTACGCGAGGCGATTTGGTGCGGCCTGGTGGGCTCGCACCTACGAGGCCATGAAAAACTACTGTTAGAAAATTCCTAGCCTCAAGATGCGACCAGGAATTTTGGGGGGTAGTTGTTATGCCCGCTTTCGGTCATGGGCCCTAAACAGGTCCCTTTAGGTGCATTGAATGGCTGGACTATCATGTGTGGGCTAGAATCATGGACCAATGCGAGCTGGGCTCGTGACATGCGAGCTGAGCTCGTGACATTTGAGCTGGGCTCTTAACATGCGAGCTGGGCTCGGTTGCCCACACGCGGGCTGGGCCCATGAGCTCACATCTAATGGAGTTAAAGATAATATTATATTTAGTAATGAAGGCGGGGCGGGCCGAGGCCGCCAGGCCGGCCCGCATTAGAGGACTTTGTGCTTGATATGGAAAGTAACTCATAGATGATTGAGTTGCTCCTAGATTTCGGGGCCGACACGGGTTGTTCCTACAATCACGGGAAGGATTGCGGAGATGCCGCGAGATTGTAGGAAGCGTGTGGAGCCGGTTGAGATTTACGTGACTAAATTGGCTGAAGGCCTGACTCTATCATGGGCTTGGGCTGCACGGGCTGAAGAGTCTTAACTCTAGCCTATGTGACTTGTTCCCCAAGAACTACGTGAGGCTTGATCCCTATAAATAGGGTACGTAGGCACTTGTATGAGACAGGAGTCGACACTTGACAGAGAATAACAAACCCTATTCTTTCTTAAGGAGTTAACATACAAGCTCAGCCACCTCCAAACAACCTTCCTTCGCCCTCAAACACCGTCCTTGATCTTTGTTCCGCCCATTAACCTCCACAATACTGTTATACGAAATTCTCCCTATAACAATATGCATTCTTGGTTCTAAATTTAAAACCAAGGATGCATTTATGCAACTAGTCACATCATCAAACTACTACAAATGAGATGAATGTTGTTGTATATTAAATAAAACTTAGGGGTAGGTAACAAAATTTAGGTATTAGAAAATATTTGGTTTCAAAATGCATCTAGCATTGGAGTTAAAGTTTTATTTTAGCATCAAAAGACACGTTTTGGTGCCAAATTACAAGTTACTAATCCACTTCTTTTATCATCTTGAATTATTTTTCGCACTGATAGAGAGTATTCGACACAAATAGTGCAATTCAATAGTGCTTACTGAAACTAGCATGAATGCATAAGGTTCAGAATGGTAATGATTAAATGAGGTGGTGATAGTTTCCAGGTCTCTGAAAAGTTTCTAATATGGGAATTGCAACCTAAATTATACTATTAACAAAAATCTTAACAGTAGTAAGAACGGTTATGTTGTAGCTTCAAAAGATTAGGATGATTAATTGTAAAGTCTTGTTGACATTGGTTTTATACTGGAAAAATTTAGGATTAAAGTGAATGATGTATTATTTGATTATTAGTGAAATATATGAGTTTTAATTGCATTTCGAACCAAACTAAATATACCTAGGACGTTCTATTCAGAAGTAGGGTCTACTGAGAGTGTAATTTTAAATATTCTATTAGGTCCTAACATCTTTTTTTTCCCTTTATCTTCTTCACATTTTCTAAATTATAGACTTCTCTTAATGAAAATGAATCAACAAGTTGTTGCAGAAAGTGACGAAAAAGGCCTGCAATTTGACAAATGGTAAGCATACTTTATTCCATTCCATATATGCCTGTCAAAGCAAAATTATAATCAGAGCCCCCACATTTGAGATCTTTGTTTTCAGCTCCCTCACTCACATGATAATATTTTTCAATTCAGAAGAGAGAATAGAGGAAGGCGATGGAAATAAAGAAGTCAGAAGATAGACCGTGTTATAGTAACTGGCAGGTAATGAAGTCACCTGAAATCGTGGAGATTGATGATAACTCGAAGTGTTGTATAGGCAGCACGGATGAAGGAATTGCAGATGTATTTGTCGCTGTTGGTAAAAATGACATGGGCGTACTTAAATGGGCTCTTAATCATGCTGTCCTCCCTGGAAACCGCATCCTTCTTGTGCATGTATACTCTCCAATCACATACATTCCTACGCCTGGTAACAATACTCATCCACCACTTTTAACGCATTGGTATATGATTTTGACTTGAGCATATCATCGTGTCTTGGAAAAATATAATTTATGAAATTTATGTGATCCTTGTTATAGGGAGAATTTCGTATAACAATGTTGTGGAGGTTAATGGGCGGAACAAAGATCAAGGACGGTGTTTGAGGGCGGAGGAAGGTTGTTTGGTGGTGGCTGAGCTTGTATGTGGACTCCTTAAGAAAGAATAGGGTTTGTTATTCTCTGTCAAGTGTCGACTCATCCCTCATACAAGTGCCTACGTACCTTATTTATAGGGATCAAGCCTCACGTAGTTCTTGGGGAACAAGTCACGTAGGCTAGGGTTAGGACTCTTCAGCCCGTGCAGCCCAAGCCCACGATAAAGTCAGGCCTTCAGCCAATTAGTCACGTAAATCTCGATCGGCTCCACACGCTTCCTACAATCTCGCGGCATCTCCGCAATCCTTCCCGTGATTGTAGGAACAACCCGTGTCGACCCCGAAATCTATGAGCAACTCAGTCATCTATGAGTCACTTTCCATGTTGCACACAAAGTCTTTCGATGCGGGCCGGCCTGGTCACCTCGGCCCGCACCGCCTTCAAACAATAAATATAATGTTACCTCTGTTTCTATAAAATGTGGGCTCATGAGCTCAGCCCGTGTGTGGGCAGCTAAGCCCACCTCGCATGAAGGCACCTGAGCCCACCTCGCGTGGGCACAACCGAGCTCAGCTCGCATATGAGAGCCCAAATGACAAATGTGAGCTCACCTTTCATGTGTGAGCCCAGCTCGCATGTCCTCATTTGAGCCCAGCTCGCGTGTTTGAGCCCATCTCTCATGTCATCACTTGAGCCCAGCTCGCATGTTTGATTCCAGCTCTCATGTCATCACTTGAGCCCAGCTCGCATGTTTGAGCCCAGCTCGCATGTTACGGGCCCAGCCCGCATGTGCTGGCCCAAGTCATATAAATCCATGGTTCTAGCCCACACACGAGAGTCCAACTATTTAGTACACCCACAGGGACCTGTTTAGGGCCCATGGCCGAAAGCGGGCATAACAACTACCCCCCAAAATTCCTGGTCGCATCTTGAGGCCAGGTATTTTCTAATCCTTTTATGGCCTCGCAAGTGTGAGCCCACCAGGCCGCACCAAACCGCCTCGCGTGTCTCGCCTCGCATGCCTTTCATCTTTGCATTCATTTTGACAGCCATTGGACAGCTGGCGTGGGGATTCGTGTCATCTTATGAGATGACGACACGTGTCGCCTCCTCCTTTCTCTCTCCTATCTCCTATAAATATGTGGGATTTCAATTCATTTCTCACATTTCCAAAAACACTTCCTGAATTGCTGCTCAATTTGCTCAAGGATCTACCACGGCGAAGATTATCATTTCAACAAGAACCGTCTACCGGCGGCGATATTCTCCGGGACCAGATTCATCAGGATCTTCATACACCTCTCCCACAGGTACTCTTCGATTCGAGCCCATTCTTTATTCATGCTTTATTCACGCACACCATGCGAGCACACACTACATGTTCGATACGAGTTCACACACAACCACAACGCGCGATGCGAGCCCCTTCGCTCGTTTAGATACTTAGGTGCGATCCCGTGTGAGATGTGAGGACACTTAGGTGCGACCCCATACTTGTTTTTTTTTTTTTTGTTTTCTTTTTTAGGGCCACACACTAATTTTCACCATCTTTTACAGATATCGAGTGCGTCTTCAGCCCGCTCCTATGGATCATCTCGCTCTTCCTCGAGCCCGGCTCGCACCTCTGCTAGCCCGGCTTGCTCTTCAGCTACTCCATCTCCATTAAACCAATACCCTCCTGAGCAGCGAGGCTCCAAGGACTTCCAACGCGAGCTGACCTCTCTTTCTGGTCGTCTTAGCCAACCTATCTCTCCCGGCTCAGCTATCACCCCTCAAGGGGCTTTGAACATTGCCAGAGTTGAGAACTCGATGCGAGCAGCTGGATCCGGCTCGCTTGATATTCACCTCGACCCGAACCCTGAGGATTTTACCAGGGAGAAGAATATATATAATTGGAGAAATAGGCCCGTGGACCTCTCTCATATTCCAGCCTCCCTTGGGGTAGAAGAGCTGCTAAACCGCGAGCCTGCTCCCTTGGATAAAGACCGAGCCGAGGAGATTTTAAGAGAAATGGCTGAAGAGAGGGCAGCCCGTCTGAGGCAAGCAGCAGCTAACCACCTCGACCCCATTCACCTTGACTCAGAATCAACTGACAGCGACCTGGGGAGTGCATACTATGACACCAGGAGGAAAGGAAAAGAGCCTGTAGCTGCTGAATATCCCATCCTGGGACTCGAGGGTGAAGAGGACGGCTCGCATTGGTCCTATGACTCTCCTCAGAGCGAGGAGGTGGCAGATGTTACAAGTCAGTACAAGATTTGTAACTATAATTATGTCCCCGCGGCCTCTCCTGAGCCTTATGTGCCTCCTGCCCAGCCCGAGCTCGAGGGTGAGATTGTTTTCAAAAGGCAGATCATTCCTGATGGGGAGGAGAGCTCAACTGCAAATGAGGAGGTTAAGGTGCTCGCTTGTCGCGACCTGCCTACCTCGCTGACTCAGAAACATCTGGCCGAGCACATTGAGCAGTTTCAGCTCGAGGGCCATATTGTCTTGCCCCTACCTCATATGAGATGCTATAGATTCAATCACTCGGAGAATGGAGGTAGGGTGCCTCGCATGGTCTTGTCCACCTTCCTATTAAGGCTGGGAATCTCCTCTCCTCTCCATCCCTTCATTAAAGATGTTTGCGAGTACTTCCAGCTCGCACCCCTTCAGATCAATCCAAACGGATACCGGGCCGCCCTCGCATTGTACATCATGTACCACAAATGCGGGTACCCTTCTCTAACCGCGAGGCAGCTGGGTTACTTCCTCCATTTGAAGCATTCTCCTAACGACTTTAGATATTTCTACTTCTCTGTCTGGCCGTGCTTCAACAAGAAGAACCTCATCCACAACGGGCCGAGCAACTCAGGGAAGTGGAAAAGCCCTTACTTCTATATCCACGAGGTGCCTCGAGTCCAGACTCATTTTTATTATAATCCATGTAAGTTTTCTCCTGCCCGCTCTCGTCTCTTCTACCATAGCTCTTTCCTTTTAACAAGAATTTCTTTCATCTCCAGCCACCCCGCCTCGCACTGTTCTTGTGGGACAGGAAAAGATAAACACGGACAGTCTTCTAAACCTTCCTAAGGCGGACCGGGACATCCGAAAACTCATAACGACCTCCAATCTGGTCGCATGTGGGTTTTTGAAGGAAGGAGTGAGGCTGACTCCTCAGAAGAAATCTAGGAAGAGATCCAGAAAGGGTAAGAATATCGGGCTCGCACGTCCGGGCCTGGCTGCTCGCATGCGCGAGCTCGTGTGCTCACTTTTTCCTGCATGCATCTTGTTTCACATCGCACTTTAATTCTCCATATTTTTCACCTGCTCGCATTACTTCTTTCCTTTGCATCATGCTGTGACTAATCTATTGCTTTGTTGTTTTCTTTTTCAGAAATGGCCATCTCCCCTATCCCCTTCATGGAAGAGGCTGAGCAGGCTGCGGCCTCGGGCCCAGTTCAGCCCGCAGCTGCGAGCACAAGGGCTCGATCTCAGGCCAATCCTCCGGCCCGCATGACTACTCTCTCCGAGCATCTCAAGGATTCAGGGCCCTCTCCTCGACTAAAGAGGCATAGAGGTAAAGAAGGAAAAACTGGCGAGCCTGAGCCAAAGAAAGCTGCTCCCTCTGATGCTCCTCTTCCCTCTTCTTCTTCTGCCAATGCGGTTGCGACCACATTCGGCCGGCTCGCCCAAGGTCACATCAGCGAGCAGGATTTAAAGGATTGGTCTTCCTCTGCTCTCGAGGTTAACCAGGATGCACTCTCCCGAGCCGCGGCCGAAGTATACTATCGTCAGTTATCTAAGGCTCGAGAGATGCGAGCCCTCAGCCAGACCAACACAAAGCTCGAGGCTAAAGTCAAGTCCCTTCAGAGTAAGGTCGCTGAGCACGGGCAAGAGAAAGTTACGCTGGTGAACAACTATAATCAGAAGATAGTTAACCTGAATGCTGCTCACGACAAGGCCCTAAGGGAGCAGAAGGAGGCTCATGACCTGGCTGCTGAGGCATGTAAGAAGGAGAAGGATGCCCTCGAGGAGAGGGTGCTTGAGCTGGAGGGATCAGTTTCTGCCCTGACCGAGGGCCATGAGGCCGCCCTCGCTGATGCTAGGAACCTGGGGGCCAGGAATTTCATGAAAGTCTTTATGAAGAAGGTTCCTGACTTCGATTGGGCGGCTCTGGGTGCGAGCACAGCGAGGCATGCTGACAAGTTGAAGCTGGAGATGGAGAGGGATGCCCAAATTGCTGAGGAGGCTCGGCTCGCGGCCGAGAAGGCCCAGGTCGCTGGTGAAAATCGTGAGGGAGCAGAGGCTGATAACCCTTAATGTAATTTTGATTAGAACTAGACTTTTGACTGGGTAAGCGGGCGCCCCTCTCGCCTCGCGCTTGTATTTGAAATATTCTGCCTCGGGGCATAACTTATTTAACTTTTGTTTGTATAAAATGTCTAAGTTTTTTGTGCCCGCGTATGTCTTTACGGTGCTAGCTGTTTTTTTTTATCTTTAAATCAAACAACCATTGAAAGAGAATGCCAAGTGGAACAAGCCCGCATCGACTCGCAGGTGTTGTAGGTGTGCTCGCACTAGGAGCTCGCATGTGTCTTCTCCTCGCATCATGCGATTTTGAGTATGTTTGATGGAGGGCTGGGCCCCCTGGGTCGCATTTATGGTTTTGAGGGCCAGGGTATGAGCTCGCATCGCGGGCCTATATCTCTATCCACATCTTTTATCTACTATGTGTTCGTATTTGTCTAAGCGGGCCGTGGCCCGGCTCGTTTCATGTTCTTGGCATCAAGCGGGTCGGGGCCCAGCTTGATTTAACATGTTAATAAAACAACTGTTCTGTCCTCGCATGGGTTCCCAAGGATGGGGTCCCCTGCTGGGTATTTAATCTATTAACAGAAGTTAAAATATCAAGTGCACAAATAGAGATCAATCGTTTATTCATAGATAATGGGAAGTGAAAGGAATACATGCTTGTGGTCTCAGGGAGGCACCTATATGGCACTACCCCCCGAGACTTAGGAATATTTGAAGATAATACTAAGTCTGAAAAGAATAATATTACTGATAATACTTGCGAAGGTGTTCCGCGTTCCAGGCTCTTGGGATCAACTTGTCTTGCATATCATTGAGGTGGTAGGTTCCCTCCCAGAGCACCGATTTTATCTTGTAAGGGCCTTCCCAATTTGCTCCCAAGACTCCGTGACTCACCACCTTGGTATTTGGCATGACCCGGCGCAGAACTAAATCTCCCACCTTGAAAGATCGGGCTCGAACCTTACTGTTGTAATGCCTAGCTGTCCTCTGCTGATATGCCGCAATCCTGATCTGAGCCTCTTCTCGAGTTTCTTCGATCATATCCAAATAGAGCCGATGATTGACCTCGTTTGCCTCTGAGTCATAGTTGTCCCTTCGAAAAGATCCTGCTCCCACTTCAACGGGCACCATAGCTTCACACCCATACACCAGAGAGAAAGGGGTCTCTCCAGTTGTGGTTCGGGGTGTAGTGTTATAAGACCATAGGACCTGGGCGAGTTCTTCTGGCCATGCTCCTTTCTTCTCTTCAAGCTTTGCCTTTAAGGTATGCTTAATGATTTTATTAACAGCCTCTGTCTGCCCGTTACTCTGGGGGTGGCAGACTGCGCTAAAGCTCTTCTGAATCCCCAGCTGCTCACAAAACTCTCGCATCTCCTTGCTATCAAATTGTTTCCCATTGTCAGATATCAGCTTGTAAGGGATGCCATAGCGACATACAATAGCCCTGTATATAAACTCCAGGAGCTTTCTCGCTGTGATAGTGGCTAGGGGCTCGGCCTCTGCCCACTTAGTGAAATAGTCTACCGCAACTACCGCATACTTGACGCCTCCCCTGGCCTTCGGGAGTTCCCCAATCAGATCAATTCCCCACATGGAGAAGGGCCAGGGGCTCATGAGGGATGTGAGAGAGGCCACGGGGTTGTTGTAATAATTGGCATATCGCTGACACTTATCACAAGCTCGGGAGAATTCAAAGGCGTCTTTTTTCAGCGTTGGCCAGTAGTAGCCTTGACGGAGGATTTTCTGAGCTAGAGAGCTACCCCCCGAGTGATTGCCACAAATACCCTCGTGTACTTCCCTTAGGATGTAGTTGCATTCCTCCCCATGTATGCATTTCAGAAGAGGAACACTGAACCCCCTTCTGTATAGAATCTCGTCGTATATCACATAGCGGGTTGCTTTGTATTTTATTCTCCTTGCCTCGTTCTTTTCATCCGGAAGTGAACCTTCTCTTATGTATGCTAGAATAGATGTCATCCACGTGGGGCCGAGCTCATTATTGAGGCTGCCCACCTCGTGCTCGGGCACACTAGGTTGCCTCTGTATATCAAGGGGCACGGTCCCTAGCAAAGTGCTCTCGCGGCGTGAACCGAGCTTAGCTAGCTCGTCCGCGCCTTCATTCTGCCCACGCGGGATTAGTTCCAGCCTCACCTCGTTGAATCTTGCGATTATCCTCTGTGCGCACTTCAGGTAAAGCTCTGTTCTCGGCCCCTTAGCTTGATACCCCCCATTTACCTGATAGACCACAATCATGGAGTCACTAAACACATTCAAATTCTCGACCTTCATTTCCCAAGCTAGCTTGAGACCGTTGATCAGGGCCTCATACTCGGCATCATTGTTGGTTGCATGAAAGGCCAGATGGGTCGCATGTCTGATTTTGTGAGCCTCTGGGCTGATTAGCTCGATTCCAGCTCCTGCTCCATCACCGTTAGAGGCACCATCCACATATAGGCTCCACCATGGGGCACTATTTTGTCTCTCCAGTCCAACTTCTTCTGTGCTAGGTATAACAACAAGGGCTCCCGGCTCCACTTCTTGATGTGGGGGAAATTCTAGCACAAAATCGGCCAGGGCTTGGCCTTTGATCGCAGTCCTTGGCTTATAATCCACCTCGAATTGGCCGAGCTCAACCGTCCACTTCAACATTCGACCAGAAGATTCTGGTCTATGCATCACTTGTCTGAGGGGGTAGGAGGTTCGCACTTCTATCTTATGTGCCTGAAAATAGGGCCTGAGTTTTCGGGAGGCCAGAATCAGAGCATACGCTAGCTTTTCGAGGCTTGTGTATCGAGTCTCGGCATCGGCTAGCCTTTTACTCACATAATATACCGGGAGCTGGACACCATCCTCCTCTCGGACTAATACTGCACTTATTGCAAAGTCGGAGACGGCCAAGTATAGGATCAAAGTTTCTCCTGCTTTTGGGTTGGTCAACATGGGAGGGCTACTGAGATGCTTCTTTATGTTCTGAAAGGCTTCCTCACATTCTTCGGTCCACTTAAAGTTCCTCCCCACTCCTTTGATTGCTTTGAAGAACTCTTGGCATTTATCGGAGGATTTTGAGACGAAGCGGTTTAAGGCAGCCACTCGTCCTGTTAAGCTTTGAACATCCTTCACCCGTCGAGGGGATCTCATCTCGAGTAGTGCTTGTATCTTGGATGGGTTGGCCTCAATGCCTCTATGGTTGACAATAAATCCCAAAAACTTCCCCGATTCAACCCCAAACACGCATTTCTGGGGGTTGAGTTTCATTCTATACTCCCTTAGGATCTGGAACATTTCTGCCAGGTGGCGGACATGATCCCTCGCTTCTTTCGATTTTACCAGCATGTCGTCTACATAGGCCTCCATAGTCTTCCCCAATTGATGTTTGAACATCTTATTCACCAGCCTCTGATAGGTTGCCCCCGCATTAAGGAGCCCGAAGGGCATCCCGATGTAACAGTAAAGGCCCCGATCAGTAATAAAGGAGGTGTGCTCCTGATCTAGCCCATACATGGGGATTTGGTTATATCCCGAATAAACATCCATAAAACTAAGCAGCGCGTGCCCAGCCGTGGAATCAACCAGCTGGTCGATTCGGGGTAGAGGAAAGCTGTCCTTCGGGCAAGCTTTGTTCAGGTCGGTGAAGTCTACACATGTCCTCCACTTGCCATTGGGCTTCTTGACAAGCACAGGGTTGGCCAGCCACATGGGGTAGAAGGCTTCTCTCACAAGTCCTGCCTCCATTAATCTATCCACTTCTTCTCTGAGGGCCTCTGCCCTCTCTCCACTAATCGGCCGTCTCTTTTGCCTAACCCCCTTCTTTTTCGGGTCCAAGTTGAGCCGGTGGCACATGACATTTGGGTCAATCCCTATCATATCGGAGTGTGACCATGCAAAGACATCCAAATTCTCCCTTAGGAAGCGGGCTAGATCCACTCTCAAGTCAGGACTTAGGTTAGAGCCTATTCTGAGTACCTTGGAGGGATCATTTGAGTCTACCAAGATCGGGATTGTGTCCTCTGCGGCCCCGGCCCTCTCGACCATTGAGGGCATTCTCGGGTCTAGATCTGCTCGAGCCTCGCTAGTTTTTTCCATTTCCGTGATTGCCAAACCTTCCGCATCCTTGAGCTCGGTTTGGTGAGCTTGGGTCGGGTTTATCAAGCGTTCAGAGGTCGCAGTTACAATTCGAGTGATTGGGTCCATAGTGATGGTTGTTTCTTTGTGTGCCCACTTCCCTCTCCTAAGTGTTGCAGTGATTTGTTCTGGGCTCTCTTCTTCATCACTTGCTTCCTCTACAATCCCCTCTTGTATCAACATGATGGGCTGAGATGCTTCCATTAGTAAGGCCCCTGGGCGTGGTTCCACATGAATTCCCATGTGCTCGAAGTAGTTCTCGGGCAACTCCTCAATTGAAATCAAATTACAAGTCTCGTGGCCCTCAGAACGTATTCTTTTCCTGCCCTCTGCCTCTTCCATGGGGATGTCGCACTCACCTGCTTCAGCTATCTCCCTTGAGGCATTTCTTGACTCGGCCGCTTTGAGTGCCTGGTTGTAGCAGACCCTGGATTCGTATTGATAGCTCTTCAAGATGCCTACCCCCGTGGGGGTTGGGAATTTTATCGTCATATGATGGATCGAGGTCACCATCCTCATTGCCCTCATAAGGGGTCTGCCCACTATAACATTGTAGGCACAAGGCTGGTCTACGACTGTAAACATAGCGATCTGGGTGGCCACATGAGGCTCCTCTCCTATGGTCACCGGGAGCCGAATTGTCCCTTTCACTCCGATCGAGTCTCCCGTGAACCCGTACAGGTGCCCACCTGTTGAGGTTAATTCTCTATCCAATAATCCCAGTTTTTTGTAGGCATCATAAGTCAAAACATCAGCCGAGCTCCCGGTGTCCACCATTGCTCGGTGAACATTCACCGTCCCAATCTTCATTTTTATGACTAGGGCATCGGTATGAGGGTAATGCACCCATTTTGCATCATTCTCTTTAAACACGATATCATCGACCTCCCTTTCAAAGAGCTCCGGGGGCCTTTGGCTTAGATGATTGACGTTGGTGAGTGGCTTGTCCTTTGCTTCCCGGGCATATCTGTCCATCGCCTTCCGGCTGTCTCCACCAATGTGAGACCCGCCTAGAATAATATGAATACTACCAGCCCGAGGGACCCTTTCTTTGTCTTCTGGGGGTGGAGGAGGGACGGTATGATAATCCGTCCTGTGTCTTCGAACCTCCTTGATAACCCACTCCGTAAGCTTCCCTTGTCTAATCAAAGTCTCGATCTCATCCTTTAGTTGTCTACAATCAGCTGTATCGTGTCCGGTGGCCTCATGGTATGCACAATACTTTGAAGTGTCTCTTTTATTGTAGTCTGTGAGAGGAGTTGCCTTCCTGAATACCCCCTTCCCCACATATGTAGCATATATGTGGTCGATAGAGGCTACTAGAGGAGTGTGTGTCTACCATTTGCTTGTATAAGGCCTCCCCGAATCTTTTGTGGTCTCTTTGCCACGGGCAGACTTTTTCGGGCTCGAACTACGCCGATATGTCTTCCTCCTTTCGTCAGGGCTTGAGGATCGGTCCCTCTTGTCTCGATAGCTTTCGCTGATTTTCAGCTCTCTCATCGATTTCTCTACCCTCTTGAAGGGTTCGGCTTGCTCATAGAACTCGGCCAAGGTCCTCGGCTCACTCGCTTGGAGGCTCTTCCAAAATTTCGATCCTTCTTTCAGCCCTGCTATCAAGAAATTTTTGATGGTCTCCTCACTGGCTCCTCTCACCTTGGGGACCTCGGCGTTGAACCGACGAAAGTATTCTGCCAAGGGCTCCCCCTCCCTTTGCTTGATGTTGGCTAACGTGGCCACAGGAGGCGAATAGTGGAGGGTCGACTGAAATTGTCTGACGAACAAGTCCTCCAATTGCCTCCACGTTCTTATGCTAGCCGGTCCCAACTTGGAGAACCATTGTTGGGCACTACCTCTGAGTGACGCCGCGAAGAGTCTGCAATGGGTCATCTCCGGCACCTGATAGACTTCCATCTCAGTGTTAAATTGAATAAGGTACTCCGCCGGGTCGGCTTCGCCGTTGAATAGAAGGTCGGGGTTGTGCCTAAACACCCGAGGTAGGGGGGATGATCGGATAGCAGCCGTAAACGGAGAGGGGGCAGCCGAAGCAGGGGGCCCTCTCTTCTCTTGCTCCATCTCATCTAAGATCCTTCTCAGGTCCCTTACTCTAACAACTTCTCCTTCTCTGTCACCTCCCGCATTACTCGAATGATGTGAGCCCTGAGGTCGTTCGCGGCGTTCCCCTCCTCCAGCTCGGTCCTGCGACTCCTCTTCACGATTGTATCTGCGTCTATGTCGCTCCTCCCTTCTGGGTGAGGTGCGTTGACCCCTCCTTCTAGCGCCAAATGTTATAGGGAGAATTTCGTATAACAATGTTGTGGAGGTTAATGGGCGGAACAAAGATCAAGGACGGTGTTTGAGGGCGGAGGAAGGTTGTTTGGTGGTGGCTGAGCTTGTATGTGGACTCCTTAAGAAAGAATAGGGTTTATTATTCTCTGTCAAGTGTCGACTCATCCCTCATACAAGTGCCTACGTACCCTATTTATAGGGATCAAGCCTCACGTAGTTCTTGGGGAACAAGTCACGTAGGCTAGGGTTAGGACTCTTCAGCCCGTGCAGCCCAAGCCCACGATAAAGTCAGGCCTTCAGCCAATTAGTCACGTAAATCTCGATCGGCTCCACACGCTTCCTACAATCTCGCGGCATCTCCGCAATCCTTCCCGTGATTGTAGGAACAACCCGTGTCGACCCCGAAATCTACGAGCAACTCAGTCATCTATGAGTCACTTTCCATGTTGCACACAAAGTCTTTCGATGCGGGCCGGCCTGGTCACCTCGACCCGCACCGCCTTCAAACAATAAATATAATGTTACCTCTGTTTCTATAAAATGTGGGCTCATGAGCATGAAGGCACCTGAGCCCACCTCGCGTGGGCACAACCGAGCTCAGCTCGCATATGAGAGCCCAAATGACAAATGTGAGCTCACCTTTCATGTGTGAGCCCAGCTCGCATGTCCTCATTTGAGCCCAGCTCGCGTGTTTGAGCCCATCTCTCATGTCATCACTTGAGCCCAGCTCGCATGTTTGATTCCAGCTCTCATGTCATCACTTGAGCCCAGCTCGCATGTTTGAGCCCAGCTCGCATGTTACGGGCCCAGCCCGCATGTGCTGGCCCAAGTCATATAAATCCATGGTTCTAGCCCACACACGAGAGTCCAGCTATTTAGTACACCCACAGGGACCTGTTTAGGGCCCATGGCCGAAAGCGGGCATAACAATCCTAATATGTCATTTTGTAAGACAATTGACGATTTCATGACTTCCTCAAAAATTGCTTCTGGAGTGAACTTCATTAAACAAAAAAAAATCTATTCGCTAGTGGGAATGCTATCTATAGGCCAGTTGAGCAGAGGACAAATGCAAATGTATATCAATGAAGAGAATACAAAATGGAGAAACCTATTGCAGAAATATATTAGCCTCTGCAATGACGCCAAAGTAGGTGCACAAACAAATACTTTCCTTTCCATTATCTGCAGAATATTGCTTAATGTACTTTTATTCTTGTTATTATAGGTACTGGTGGACACAATGCTTATGGAGAGTGATACAGTAGCAAAAACAATCTTAGATCTTATAGCCGTAGTGAATATTACCAACCTTGTCATGGGAAGTAGGCGGCCTCCTTCTACAAGGTACACCATCAACATTACTCGTACAGTTTCATATACATGTTTCTCTCAACAAAACACTCGTTTTTATTAGTTGTCACAAAACCTCAGTTTTATCAGACCACTGCCTACTGTTTGTTGTATAAATTTGCATCACTACAACTAATCAAGTGATGTAGTTTGCAGAACACGTAAGATTAAGTCCAATTCTAGATGTATAATGGCTATAGCCATTGCTATAATGTGATTTTTTTTTATTTGCATTTTTATATGCGTTATTTACGGACTAATCAAATTCTATTCAATGCAGTACCCATTGTCTCTTTTCTAGTATATTCAAGATAGGAGTGGGGAAGGCAGCATATGTTCAGAAAAATGCACCAAGATATTGCGATATTAGCATTGTTTATTCGGACAAGAAGGTTAATATAGATGGAAAAAAACAACTAACATTAATGCCCGTATCTTCTCCTCCTGTATCCAGTAACCAGAAAGGAATAAGTGCTCAACAACAAGAGATTAATTTTCCCGAGTGCGTATGCTTTTCAGGAAAGTTCAACTGAACGCGTTCCTGCTGATATTTATGCAATTCTGACAAAGTTTACATAACAGTATTCTTTAATTTAATTTGGTCTTAGCATTGTTTTTTTTGCCTTCACCACCGAGGCTAGCACCGCTTGTGAAGTTGCAAATTGATGAATCATAAAAGGCAAATGTTGACAGTAAAAAATCTCCTGGATTTTGCCAATAAAACAATGGACACGATAATATACATTTGCAGAATTAGCAAGAAAAACGCTAAGTTTGCAGGTCATCATTAACAATTCATTAGAAAATAATGACTTTGAAATGTCGTATAACTAACAAAAGAGAAAAACGTAGGGTGCCTAGTACAATTCTTTAAAACATTCATACTCATCAAAAAGTAGACGTTGATACTCTCTTAAATTGAGATACTATTGCCGCAATCGAGTTTAAACTTAAAGTGCATTGTGAAGTCAAATTCTAGCAAAATTCGAATTTTCTGAACAGCTTGCAGTTGTCGCTATTTTGGCTATTACGGGAGCTCTGAATATCAGAGTGTTGTCATTCAGAATGAGATCATTCAGGAACTGTTGGAAAGCTACATTTTATTGTCTTATATTTAATTGGTACTCCAGTCTGTCCAGAAAATTTCCAAAATTAGACAGCTCCACTGTAGCCCCTCCTACTGCCTCACCACCATCCTCAACCTCCAATCTACTCTGGCCATCACATGCAACAACCCAATTTTTTCTTCGACCATATGTTATATATTAATAGCTCTACTATATCCCTTCCTACTCCTACTGTCTCATCATCCTCAACCTCCGATCTATTCTGGCCATCACCTGCAACAACCCAATTTTTTCTTTAGACCATATGTTATATATCAGGAAGAGGAGGAATAAGATGAAGTGTTGGAGGCCCACATATTTTAGCCCACAATGATGACTAGACCGGAGGAAATAGGCTTTTTGACGGGGACGAAAAATAGTCAGCCCACTACGAGTCGCAGTACAGTCCAAAAGTCTGGATGTCTAATCGCTTGGCGGTTGCCCCACCCGAAGATACAGGGAAGACGTGGTCCTCATGGCCACAACGTCCACCTCCCGAATAATGAGGAAAAAATCGGAAAAAGTGGAAGCAAAGTTAATGTTTATAATAGGTTTTATATACACGCATAGTCATTCCGTAAAACAAACACTCACATACTCTCAGTAATGACGAACAAGGACCTCCTGGGTTCACCGATCTGAAAATCAATCCACCACCAAAGCAACTGACGGTCATCCCTCGGAATTTGGAGACTGATTTTGATGAAGAGGCTGACATCGTCCCTTCCCCCAAGGAATAGGCGATGTTCAAGAAGCCGATGGCTGAGAAGGTCACTAAGGAGAGAGGCAAGTCTAAAGAAAGCGAAGAGGTAGTTCAGGAGGCTCAGGGAAGAGGGAAGCTGATGTCTTGAAACTCAAAGCTACCAAACTTTGAAGAGTGGAGCTTGAATTGGAAGAGAAGGTGTTACGTACGTCACCGGAAGAAACCGAAGGGGCTAAATGTTCTCGGAAAGAGAAACGAGTCCATATTGAGGAAGATGAGTACACAGACTCTGACTCACACTGTAGGAGAAAGAGGACGAAGGTTGTGCTAACTTCGGACTCCGAGCAGGAAAAAGAGGGAGATGGCTCCCGAACGAGAATATCTATGCAGAAGAAGGCTATGTTTGGAGACATAAAATTTTGCCGAGAACTGGTGATTACCGAAGAGATTGAGGCCTACCGACCTCTGCCAGAAGAAGAAAAGCAATTTTTGAAGATGACCGAGTTCAGTGGAACGGGAGACCTCAAAGACCATTGTGACAAGTATGAATTGGTGATTACTGGTATGAGTCACAGTCAGGCAATGCTCTGTAAAATATTCAGGACCTATTGAAAGGGAGGAATACTAATGTGGTATAAGTCACTTTGCCCACGATTGTTGGTGAAACTACGTAGTTGTATGAACAGTTATATGATAACTCAATAAGAGAACAACACTAGAACATGACAGATTAGTAATACTACGTTTACACAAGAAATCATGAAAAATGAAGACAAGGCAAATATAAAGAATCAAAGGATTAGAAGAAAGCTTGAAGTCTGTTTACAGGTCATTGAAAGAAGCTCATTAATATGTTCATGCCTAAGTGAAGAAGTAAGGTTAAAGACTTTCAAGATTTCAAAAATGTTGAAGATTCAGTGTATAAGTGCTACCAGAAGATTTCAGTGTATTGGTATTGATTGAAGATAGACAGTGTATGCAGTATATGAATTTGAAGAATTGAGGATAGGGTATAGACAGGGGTAAAAGAAGACAGCTGTAGTCTTGAAGTTATACTCACTGACACGAGTTCATTTATATGTTCAAGCGTCGGTGAAGTACAGTGAATGAAGTATTCAAGATTGTAGTAGCAATGAAGACGTTGTCTAAAGTACCAGAAAGGATTTCATTGAAAGTACTTATTGACAGTCAGTGTTCGAAGCGATAAAGTTGTTGCAAGCTTAACAATTTAATCAAGGCCATAATACGAAGACCTGAATCGGGGTTAGTCGTCTGTGAATCAGACAGTTGCACTAGGCGTCAACAGCTCGTGAAAAGAATTTTGATATTATTTATAGAAGAATTGTTGAGTTGAGGAATGTACTTGGATTGAAATTTTATTTGCTAAACTACGAGAAGAGGTGCGCGGGGTATACAGCTAAACTACTCAAGGGACTGGCGAAACTCAAAGTTTAATTGTTAAATTAAATATATTTATTTAATGGATTTTAATATAATTTATTTAATAAAATTAAAATGATTTATTTTATAAATTTTAAATAAGTTTATTTTATAAATCTAAATTAATTTATTTATATAAGTTATATTTAAGTTTATTTTATAAATTAATTTAGTTATAATTTAAATTTAAATAAAAATAAAAGAAAGCAAAAAAGAAAAGAAAATAGAAAAAGAAAAGAAAAGAGAAAAAGAATAAAGTAACGAAAAAAAATAAACAAACAAACCTTGCAACCATTTAAGGTCGCAGGTTGTTTGTTAACCAAAATAAAGAAACCAGACTAAGTATATATGTTACGCGCAGGTTGTAATCCTGTCCTGGTCGCAGGTTAAGTCCTATGAAAAAAAATTAAGTAAACCCTTAGTCGCATGTTGTATAACAGAGGATTAAATAAGCTAGTCGGCAATTGATTTTCCAGTCGCAGGTTAGAAAGAATATTCCTGACTCAGCTCTCTCCTCAGCCACACATTATTGATATAAAGACTACACTCAACAACAGATGTAAAGAAGACTTGTACTATTTATCTTCTTCTCCAACAAGAGAGCTGAAAAAATAGAAGCAAAGATGTTCAGAGAAGTTCAAGCTTTTTGTTTATCCGTTTAACTTCTCACCGGAATAACGTTATAATGCCCAGTTTAACTCTTGTATATTTTTAGGGGCATTATAAACGTTACCCAGTAATTAAATCCTACTACAAACAAAAACTAGATCATTGTATAGGATTTGATTTGTAAATCTTTGTAGAAGTTAGAAACTTTGTTATTTTTAGATTGTAGCCGGTTAATTTATTTACGGGAGTGTAGCAACACCCCTCGAGGATTTATATACGAATATATATTTTCTCGAATATCTTGTGTTCCTCGTTTTATTGTTCCAAACACTATTCACCTCAAGAACACGAAACCACTAACCAAGCACTAGATTTTATATCCGCAAAAGATTCGAAAGAATTTTTTAATTTAGTGATTATCGTATTCAACCCCCCCTCTACGATAATTCGGGACCTAACAATTGGTATCAGAGCTGACTGATTGACACACAAATCAGGATTCTTAAATAAATTTATTTTATTAATTTTTTATTTACATAAATTTATTTAGTAAATTTGATTTACAAAATTCATTTTATAAATTTAACTAAATTAATTTACTATTTAAATTTTAGTAAATTAAAGTTTTTAATTTAAATTTATTTTTGATTAATTTCCTCGGATTTTTGCTGCCAGTTTGCTTGAAATGGCTGCCAGTTTTCTTTGTAATCAATTGCAATTTCTTGAATCACTTCGGAACAAGACTTTGCAAATGGAATTAGAGGGCTGCCATTTTTTTTACTAACAAAAGAAAAGAAGGAAGGAGTAGGGGTGTACGCGGTTCGGATCAGATCGGTTTTAGGGTAAAAATCGAACCAAATCGCGAAGAGCGGTTTTAGAAAATTGTCATCCGCAACCGCATCCGCAACCGCAAATGCGGTTGCGGTTAACCGCGTCAATTACGATTGCGAATTTATGGTTATTACGGATCGGTTTGCGGTTCAATCACTTATTTTAAAATAATTCGTAATTTGTAAAAAAATAAATTCAGAATATTAATAAATTCAAGTTTAAGTTACGTGATAAATTTACATTCAAAAATAAAATACAAACTAATGTTACGTGTGGAGCAAGAATATTAAAAACATACAAAAATATGGAGGCGAGAGAAAAGAAAAAAGAAAAGGATAAAAAAAATTAAACGTTGATTACAGTTTCCATTTATTTGGTTATATATCTTATAATGATTGTGAATCTTATGAACGAAGTCCTAACATTAAGCTAAGATTAGTTAATATATGTGTATAATTATTAATTTATATGATATCAACTATATTTTGAAAATATATTTTATTATAAATATATGTTGCGATTTGCGGCTGCGGTTGCGATTTTGCGATTTTCAAGAATTTAAAACCGCATCCAAACCGTGAATGAGCGGTTTTTAAAATTTAAATCCAAAACCAACCCGCGTTTCACGATTATCCGTAAAATACGGTCGGTTGTGAGCGGTTGAGCGGTTGGATGTGGTTGAGCGGTTCATCTGTACACCCCTGGGAAGGAGTCACTCATCATGTGTCGCAGGTTATCAATTACAAGGAGTTAATCTTGCCGCGGGACCCACCTGAAATGCACTTGTACAAAACAAACAAAAGAAATCAGTCTGGATTGCTAGATTTTGTACTCGAAGGTTTAAATTGCGACGTTAAAGTAATTGAAGGAGTCGCAGGTTAAGGTTGTACAGAATACAAGTCGCAAGTTATTATTCTAAAACTGTAGTCGCAGGTTGGAGTCTACATACAAATTCTGTAACCCAAAATTTATTTCCGATTTATCTATTTTTTTCAGAAAATTTAAAATTTTTAAATTTAATTTTTTCTTAGATAATAATTTACGTTTTATTTAATTTTTAAGAAAATTCAAAATTCTTGAAAATTAATTTTTTCGTAAATATTTATTTTTGATTAATTTATTTTCTAAGAAAATTAAAAATTTTGGAAATTTAATTTTTTCTTAAATATTAAATTAAGGGTTCACAAGGTATTGGTAGACTCGAGATTCCTCCGGGCTTTTAAAGGTTATTTAATCTTTCGAAAAAAACGAAGACCATGTGCTATTCAGATGGAAAATTCCCGAACACGGAAATTGTAGATAATGGTTTTCTTTCTCCAATGGAACTGATTTCAAGACCTACAGATGAAAATTGTGGAACATCCTTAAAGGCTTACTCCATAGGATACCACTGAGTTTTCAGACGCAGGAAAGGAATGAAATTCATAAGGGTACAAGGTTTCAGATGAAGTTTTTAAGACAACTCTAATGATTCCAGAGTGTACAGTCATACAGTGGTTTGTACCAATGCTACATTTATCCGGGAATCACAGAGATCAGAAAGCCAGGAATATTGGAGGTCAGAGAGAATAGTGGGGACATACAAATATCTCAGTTACATGCAGTATAGTTGGAATCTCAGGACATAATGTAAGAGTTACTGATAGCTGAATCAAAGGAAGCTCAGTTAGAAGTACTTGAGGGACTGGACATCAGGGCAGTGTTTCACTTGTCAGGGAAGTTTAGTCGCATCAGATTCACAAGGAGTACATAAGCTATATCCAAAGATCAAGCCTATCTATTCTGAAGCAGAGATTCTTACAGACTCAGTTCAAGGGGTGATTATAAGACTGGGATTGGGATAAAAACAAGATTTGATAGCTACAGTTATGATAAGATATATGTGTCAAGTAACTATCAGGGGTTTTGTTACAACAGAATAAGAAGCTTGACAAACAAGGATGAGTAAGGACTCAGTTGACGAGTTGAGAAAAAGGTGGAATGTTTTCTTAGGGAAGCATCCAGTAAAAACTTATAGTGCACGGGAAAGAGTTGGGATGGATCAGATGACGAGAATCATGAATATTTTATTTTTATAGCAATCTCTGAATATGGTCCAACTCACATATCTCAGGTTTCAATTTCTTGAACCACTGTAATATTTTGTTATCAATATTCAATGCATGATAAGATCTTAGTGTTTAAATATTTAACACTTGCACAAGCATGATATCATCACACATAGATAATGCTGAACTAGTTCACTAGAATATTTTTCTAGTAACTTGGATTGATGTTTAACTTGTGCATGCTACTTTAGATGATCTTAAATGTGTGTTTGAATATTTGTTGAACATGATTAATTGCTTTAGTGAGATATATATTTTCCAACATATAAGACCTTTGTTTATGCTTATCTCCTGTATCCTAATACAATGTGATTTGTTCATTTAATCTGAATTGTTTGTTAAGATGTATTAGTTTATAATTGGATTGAGATAGCGAGATGGGATACATCAACATGATTGGACTAGATAGAATTAGTGATTTATTTATTAATTCTATTTGTTCCATATCATGCTTGTCATGCTTAATTTTTATGCGTAATGTTTCTGAATGAATGCCATGTATTCTTAATACAATGCTTGCTTATTTCGATACCATAAATGTATCTCTTAGTACTTGCATTAATTGTAGAAAAAGCATGTTTAGGATTAGAATAGGACATAAACTGCTAGGCCTCCTTATGTAAGGTTGAAACCATTTTTCCCTAGCCTAGAGATAAATTTGTCAAGGGTATTAACATGGAGAAAATGGACAGTCAAAGATAAGAATCAGCATGATAAGGTTGCAGCTGTTTTTATCTCCATTTATAGTAAAATCTCTAATCCAACTGGACCAAAACTGATAAGTTGGGTACCAAGAAATGTTAATCCATTTGTGAGTGCAGGACATAACAGGTTAATTGATTCATATATATTCTTGGTAATTCATACTCAGGGCATTTGATCAAAGAAAGAGCCTCACAATCAAATGTGATTAACAAAAGCTATTCCGTCAATAATCTTTGGAGATGACAGCAAGGGTTTTCATTGATAAGTGGATTTTATATCCACTTGGAATGCTTTATTACAAGCTTAAATTGGTGTTTTGGACTCAAGTTGTTGGTATTTTGATGTGTTTTTGTGTTATTGCATTTCAGGTATCAGTTATATGAAGAAAAGAGCTTTTAAAGGAAATATGATAAAAAGTGATCAGATTTGGAAGCCGAGGCCATTGTCAAGTTGTAGAGAATCTCAATAGCTTCGCGTGGGCAGTTGAATCGCCTAATTCTGATGAGTAGAACTCAAGTTATGGCCAAAACAAGATTCATCAGAAATGTTTCCAGACAGGAGCTGAGCGCCCGCCCGGAGAGCTGAGCGGCCGCCCAAGGCGCGACTGGTCACTGATTTCGCTGAAAAAGCCTTTTTTGAGTGGAATTTGACGATTTTAAGGGTCCAGGTCCACTAGGGGCGTATAAATACTTAAAAAAAGGGTTTTCATCATCTGGGAAGATTGAGATACCAAGGAGAAGACCTAGAGCATAAAACAACTCCGTAAAAGAAGATCTTGTTTTCAACTTATGATTCTTTGAATTAGTTGTAACTTTGGATGCTCGTTTTCGTTCTTGTTGAACCTAGATCTCGTTTATTCGTACTTTAATTATTATTCAGTTTATTAAGACCTTGTTTTTTACCATGCTTTCATTGGAACTCATGGTGACGATGGGTTCAATTATGGGCTAATCGTTGTCATGGGGTTCTAGCGAATTTACTTATGGATTTCAATAATTAATTTGTTTCGATATCTTAATGTGTGGTGATTGATTGATATCCTAGTATTGATTATGCTTATTCGTCTTATGTGCGTAGCTAATATATAAGATAGCGTGTTAATCTCTATTGAAGCGACAGTGAATATAGAGGTTTAGAACTTGCCATGCTAGCATAGGTTCATGTATGTGTATGCATGATTCGTAGGTAACTCTAACCGTTTTACTTGCCCTATGTAATCATTATGGATAACTTGTGCTTAAACCGTTATGTTGTCAAATTCTATAGACATATAGGGTCTCAATATAATTGGTGCCTATTCAGCTTCTATCTCTTTTGTGGATGTCTGGTAGAATGGTACTCGTGCAACGAAAGTTGGCGTTTATCAGTTTCATGTTATCTGATTAGTGTCATCACCATCACATGCTAAGGTTAAGAACAATAAGGCTATTGAATGAAGTATTTAATGAAGTTAGGATCCCATGTTTGTTATATATAGTAATTCAATCTCAATTCTCTTAGTTAATGTTATTTAGTATAATCTCTTAGTTTAATAAAAACCCAATTTGTTATTTGTCTTAGCATTGAGCGATAACCATACATTGTTGTATAGGTGCATAAATTGAACTTAACCTAAACCAGTCTCAGTGGGAACGAATCTGATTTATATCTTATACTACTTGCGAACGCGTATACTTGCGTGTATTTTAGCACGTGTTTTCGCCCTAACATTCATCACGAGACAAGCTATGAAGAAAAAGGAATGTCATAATCGATTCAACAATTGCTATCATTGATAACAATTAATCATTGGAGTCACTGATAACATTTGAAGCATCTTTTTTGCTGAAGAATCAAGGCACAAATCCTCTTATCGGACCGTTCTGCATCAAAGGACAAAATGTCAATTCAATGAAGGATTAATGTCTCATCTGAAGTAGGAAGGTTGAGAAGCTTGCTCTTCTTAGAATAAGGAAAGAATATGCTTATGGCTAGACTAGAATCTCAAAAAAGGCGAAGTCAATGATTTCTACCATAAAGCTTCATTGGACAGAAGTTTAGCTATGGCATTAGAAGCTCTCACCCTTGAACATCAACTCAAGGAACTCTTTTGTAAAAATGGATTAGTGAGAGGACTACCTCATCTGAAATTCAGAAGGATGATAAATGTGAGGCATGTCAGAAAGAGAAGTTAAAGACAATATCACATCAAAGTAAATATATACCTTAGTGATGGTGGATAGCTACTCTCAACACAAAGATGTTGATTCGTGCATTTTCAAGACAAGACATCACAGATGGTGATTGATCATATCAGAAGATTAAGCTAGAAGCAACTGTAAGAGAAATGATCTTGTAGACATATAATGGGACCGAATTCAAGAAGCAGTTTTGATTAATATATGTAACATCAAGAATATTCTGAGACATAATCAGCACTTGGAGCTCCGTGTCATAATGGAGTGGTACAAGGGAAGAACCGAAAATTGATTAAAGCAATAAGAGAAATATCAAGCTAATTAAGACTTTCTAAAGACCAAAGGGCTGAAGCAGTCAACACAGTTTGCAATAAGTAAGATCAAGCCTTGATCAGGATGTATACATGAAGAGTACTACTGAGTTTATGGCCAATAGAAGTAAATACTGGATAACCTGAAAGTATTTGGAGCGAATGTTTAGCAGAAGCAAACAATGAAATGTTTTCATTTGTTTGAAGATCTTAGCATTTTCAGCTAAGACTTGTAAGGATATTCTTCATGGCTACTCAGTAGAATCTACAACCTATAGGGCATTTGTGGTTGATCAACAGAAGATGATTGAAAGTCTAAGTGCACAGTTCAACAACTCTATGCTCCAAGCTGTTTCAGGAGAAATTAATGGTATTGATGATTCATATCCAAGCAGTGGAATGGCAGTGTATAACACATCTCATTACTTCAATGAAGCCAATCAGCAAGGGTAAGGATTTTCAGGAAATCCCAACAACAGCTTAGGGGGAGCAAAAGAAGATCAACTAGTCAGACACTACACCACATTGAAAATCATAGGACACTAAAGAACATATCTGTTGAGACAAAGGAGTTGATGTCAATATTATTCCCAGAGTCTAGTTCTTAAGTGATCCAAATGGTGGGATAATGATTAGTAGGGATACTGTGTATGGATGATTATTTCTCCAAATTTCTATCTGAAGAAGAAACTGAGAAAGTTATAGAAGCTCTAAATAGATCCGGATTGATTGGGTGATTGCAAAGCAAGATAAACTCAATCCGTCAGCAAGCAAATCGAAGGGAAGCTGGTATCCAAAGCAAATGACAATATTGTAATTGGTACAAGGATAACCAGAAGTCAAACTGGATGATAATGGAATTGTTACGAGGGAGAAGGCCAAACTGGATGCTAGGTTATTATCAAGAAGCAGTATCTAACAAAAAGCACCAGAGACGAGACTTAAGGATATTATGACATATCAGGCACCTATTGCACATTCACACTTGGAATTGGACTCTAGTAGATGTGTACAAGTGTACTTCTGGTTGGTGAGTCAAAGGAGGAAGTCAATGCATAACAGTTCATGGACTTTGCACTTGCAAATCTTTTGGACTATGTATATCTCTTCTTCACAAGCTCACTTCAGGATGGTATAAAATAATATCTTACTCAAGAAATTGTCAAGGACATGGTATGACACTCTAACTAAAGCTACATTTATATACGAACTAGTAGAGTCATCATATTAATAACTCTCTTATCACTAGGCACATATATAGTGTTATATACGTTTAGTGATATAATGTTCTCAAAATGGCAATGTGCAAGGTTCTAAGTGGATCCTAGAGAATCCAATCTTATAGCTATTAACAAGATTATTAGATATCTTAAGGGACTATCAACTCTTGGAGTAAAGTACCCTAAATATATTAAGCTTAACATGTTTGGCTATATAGATATAGATTACACAGGTTGTAAGAAAAACAGGAGAAGCATCTCTGAAGCTGTCAACTTAGGTAACAGGAGAAAAATCTCAGGAAGCTGCAACTTCGTGGAAGAAGATTGATTTCTTGTTACGATGAGAAATAATTTTAAATCCAACAACTCTGTGGAACACTCTATGACAAAGCACCTTCACACCAGGTATATTTATTTCGAGAGCATGTCTTTGAGTCAAAGAGTCACTTGTAGAAACACTTATTAAATCACTTGTTAAAATTAATCTTTCAAGACTAGTTTGTAAGTGTGGGATATCATTCATTGCATATTAGTTGGAAATCCCATATGTAAGGAATTCTTAATATAAGTTCATAAGTATTAAATCTTCAATATTTAAAGGACTTGTGAATTTATCAGTAATCCAATACCTCATACTTAGTGCTACTATCTTGATTATCATGATTACAATGTTATATACATTTGTGGTAGTTAAGTATTATAGCATTAAGTTTGAATTTTATTTTAATTGATTTAAATTATGACTATAGACAATTCCATTCCATATCAGTCTCATAATTTAAATTATATTAGAATAATATACAGCATAGTTATTTGTATCATGTACGAATAATTATGATACTTTTAGTATTAGTGATATTATTTAGAATTTTTGTTCTAAGTAATCGATCCTTATATCTAAAATCACTAATATTGAAAGTTGAAGTATCTTCTAAGTGATGTGTATAAAACTCTCAATATTTTATATGCTTAGAAAGTATTTCTAAAAGTTACTAATTATCCAGAGAGTGATTGCCATGTGTATAAATCATATATCCTATTGGTGATTATTCAAGGATAATTATAAATATTTAAGTGTTAGTATCTAACTCATAGATATTTAGTATTTATTTATTTAATATTCATTTTGGGTAGTTTGGATTATGGAAATTGAAGCTATTCAATGATTTTAATTGCTACATAATTCAAACTAACTTAAAATAAATAAGCAACATGATTGATTATAACTAATTATATCAACAGTTGATATCTAGTATATTGATTGTAACTTATGTGTTATAAGTTAATTATGAGATTTTGGTTTTAGTGAATTTAACAATGTTTATATCTCAAGAATTCACTGAAATCAGAATCATGATTGCAGCATGATTAGTTGTATGCTAATTTTTTACTTATATCAGTTAATGATATTTAGTTAAGAGTTTAACTATGAACTAATTATGAAGTATTAGTATTTATGACATTAATTATGTTGCATATTGAATTCTCAATGATCAGAAGAAGCTCAGGATCTTGGCTGTTCAGGTGTCATCAGGATCTGATGTACCGTCAGGATTTGGTATGTCATCAACATTTGTATGACATCAGTATTTAAAGACAGTCAGCATTAGAGAATTTATTCTATTCCTTATAATGTGGATCAGATATCTGTTACGTGTGAGTTATAGGACTTTATCTGTTTAGTTTAAGATATGTATCAGTTTCAGTTAGTTTTTGATAATGCATATCTTAGATTAATCTATTGTAGGTGTGTAGTATATAAGCACAGTTTAGGTCATTACTTAGTGTATCACACTCGAGGATCATTCGACCTAGCAGCTCTCAAGAACATTAGTATTTCTTGAGAGGATTTTGTAATAGTTTTTATCAGAAATATAAAAAGCTGTTATATTTTATTACTTATTCAAAACATTTATACAATTGTATCCAACCCCCCTTAAACAATTATATCTTTACTGGGCAACAATTGGTATCAGAGCTCACTGATAAATTTACAATCAGAAACGATCTAAACATGTATCTTAAAAAGTATGAAAGCATTAAAATTCCCATTCTGAAAAAGACTGAATATCCAACATGGAAGGTGAAGATGCTCATGTACCTGGAAGCTACAGATCCATAATATTTAGACATAATCAATGATGGACCCTTCATGCCAACAAAACTGGTGCCTGCAACTCCTACAGTTGCTGAACATTATCAACTGAAGGAGAAGACATAATGGACATTAGAAGAGAAAGTAGTTGTGCTGAAAGATGCAAAGGTGAGAAACATTTTGCATAACAGTCTTGATTATGTGATGTCAAATAGGGTTATAGCCTACAAGACCGCCAAAGAGATATGGGATGCTCTTGAAACTCAATGTCAAGGAACCATGGCCATCAAGAAGAACAGAATGGCTGTTCTGATTCAAGAATATGAACACTTTGAGGCCAAGCCTGATGAAAGTCTCACTGACATTTATGACAGATTTCTGACTCTGCTAAACAATCTGTCTTTGGTGGGAAATGTGTATGATCGAGAGGATTCAAACACCAAGTTTCTGAGAGCCTTGAGAAAAGAATGGGAGACTCAGACTTCAATCATATGACATCAGTATGATCTGGAAGTAATTACTCTGAATGAAGTCTATGGCATGCTGAAAACTCATGATTTGGAAGTTCAGCAAAGGAGAGAGAGGAAAAGCAACAAAGGGAAATCTGTTGCTTTGAAAGTGAATGATAAAGCTTCAAGAGAAAAGTCTACTGAAGCTGCAAGAAAGAAGAACAATTTGCCAGAATCAGATACTGATGATTCATCATCAAACACTGATGATGATACTGATTCTAAAACTGATGAGAACATGACAGATTCTGATGTCATGCAAATGGCCGCATTGCTGATTAAGGGCTTCAGGAGGATGCAGTTCAGGAAGTCCAAGAACAACAGGAGCTTCAGGAAGAAGTTTACTGGAGGTGAAATGAAGTTGATTGGGAGAAAAGATGGAAATGACTCTAGAGCTGGGAAGGTAGACAGGACAAAGATCAAATGCTACAACTGTGATGAACCTGGTTACTTTGCCACAGAGTGCAAGAAAATAAAGCATGACAAAGGGACAAGCAAAGCCCTGATCACATCAAGCAAGAATTGTGTGTACTCCTCTGATTCTGAAGATGAAGACACATGCTATGCACTGATGGCCAGTCTTGATGATCCTACTGCTTCTAAGCCTAAGGGTAACAAGAAAAATACACTTGTCTTGGATAGTGGATGTTCAGGACACATGACTGGAAATAAATCCCTGCTATCAGAATTTGAGAAGAAGGCTGGCCCAGATGTATCTTATGGAGATGGAAATGTAGGACATACTCTGGGATATGGCAACCTGATAATTGGAAGAGTGGCAATAGAGAATGTAGCTCTGGTGGATGGACTGAAGCATAATCTTCTGAGCATCAGTCAAATCACTGACAGAGGTTATCATGTGGTATTATATGACTCACACTGTGAAGTTGTTCATAACAAGTCAAAGAAAATTGTCTTGATAGGATACAGACATGGCAACATTTATGAAGCAAGGCTACATGAAAGTCTTGAAAAGGAAGCTGCTTGCCTTATCTCTAAGGCATCAGTAGATGAGAGCTGGAACTGGCATAAGAAGCTCTCATATCTCAACTTTAACTCAATCAATGAACTTGCCAAAAAGGAGCTTGTAAGAGGATTGCCAAACATGCTATACTCAAGTGATGGTCTTTGTGATGCTTGCCAAAAGTCTAAACAAAGAAGAGTATCTTTCAAAAGCAAAACATAATTCTCTATCTCTAAGCCATATCTCATGCTGCACCTGGACCTTTTTGGACCAGTGAACATAATGTCCATCAACAAGAAAAGGTACACACTTGTAATTGTTGATGATTTCACTAGATATACATGGGTCTATTTTCTACACAGGAAGGATGAAACTCCAGAAATTCTTCTGGACCATATAAGGCGAATTAAAAATGGATCTACTCACAAAGTGAAAATCCTGAGAAGTGATAATGGAATTGAATTCAAGAACTCAAAGATGGAGGAATTCTGCAAGTACAAAGGCATAGAGCAACAATTCTCAGCTCCTGGTACACCTCAGCAAAATGTTATTATTGAGAGGAAGAATAGAACCTTGATTGAAACTGGCAGAACTCTGCTAGAGGAAGCAAAACTACCCACTTACTTTTGGGCTGAAACAGTAAACATAACATGTTATACTCAGAATATCACTCTGATAAACAGACATGATGTTACTCCTTATCAAATGATAAAAGAAAAGAAGCCAAGTCTCAAACATCTTCATGTATTTGGATGTAAGTGCTTTGTTTTGAGAACTCATACTGATCAGCTTGGAAAATTTGAATCAAAGGCTGATGAAGGAATCTTTGTTGGATACTCACCATCAAAAGCATACAGAGTGTTCAATCTGAGAACATATACTGTAGTAGTCTCCATAAATGTATCTTTCGATGATAAGAAGATTCCTGGTTTTAAAGTAGACACTCATGAAAGCTTAATCTTTGCAAATAAAAATGCATTGTTGGAATCTGGATCAAACTTTAATGAACTATCAAATCCTGATGATCCAAATCCTGACACTCCTTCAGATTCTGAAGATAATCACTGTACTAATGAGCCTGCATATGTTGAGGGGGAGGAACATCAAGGGTCAGCTGATGGTACTAACACTGAAGAATCATCTCTAGAGTCTTCACAATCTAATCTCTCAGAATTCAATGCTGATTCAACATCAAATGAACATGAGTCAAGTCTCGATATCTCATCAGGAGATAACACAACAGATTCAGGGGGAGCCTCAGATGCATTTGAAGAGGCATACAATTCAGGGGGAGCATCAAGCTCCAGAAGGACACTTTCTAATGCCAGAAAATGGACTAAAGATCATACTCCTTATCTGATCAATGGAAATCCTGATGATGGTGTAAAGACAAGAAGTGCAACTCAGAATGAATGTTTGTATCACAATCTACTTTCAAAAGAGGAGCCAAAGAAAGTAGAAGATGCACTCAAGGATGCAGATTAGGTCATGGCTATGCAAGAAGAATCGAATGAATTTGAAAGAAATGAAGTGTGGAAGCTGGTGCCTAGACCTAAGAACAGGTCTATTGTGGGCATAAAGTGGGTCTTTAGAAATAAGACTGATTCTGATGGAACAATCATCTGAAACAAGGCAAGGTTGGTGGCTAAAGGATATTCCCAACAGGCAGGCATTGACTATGATGAGACATTTTCTCCTGTTGCTGGGTTGGAAGCAATCAGAATCTTCTTGGTATATGCTGCTTACAAGAAGTTCAAGGTCTTCCAGATGGATGTCAAGAGTGCATTTCTCAATGGAGAACTTGAAGAAGAAGTCTATGTTGAACAACCACCAGGATTTGTGGATCCCAAACATCCTGACTATGTGTACGGACTTGATAAAGCACTCTATGGACTAAAGCAAGCACCTAGAGCATGGTATGAAACCCTTGCTCAGTTTCTACTTGAAAGTGGATTCAAAAGAGGTATAATAGATAAAACTCTATTTTATCTGAATAAAGGTAAATATTTGCTTCTAGTCCAAATTTATGTGGATGATATCATTTTTTGATCAACTAATCAAACACTGTGTGATAAGTTTTCAAAGTTGATGCAATCAAGATATCAAATAAGTATGATGGGAGAGATGACCTACTTCCTAGGCTTGCAGATTAAACAGACTGATAATGGAATCTATATCAATCAGTCCAAGTACACAAGAAATCTACTGAAGAGGTTTAATATGTAAGAAAGTGCAACTGCAAGTACTCCTATGGCAACTGCTACAAAACTTGATCCAAATGAAGGTACATCAGTTGATGTCACACCTTACAGAGGTATGATTGGTTCTCTGTTATACCTAACTGCTAGCAGGCCAGACATTATATTTGCCACTTGTATGTGTACAAATTTCAGGCAAATCCAAGGGAGCCACATCTTATTGCACTAAAGAGAATCTTTAGATACCTCAAGGGTACTATTTCACCTGGACTTTGGTATGCAAGGGAAGCTGACTTTGCATTATGTGGTTATTCAGATGCTGATTTTACTGGATGCAAAATAGACAGGAAGAGTACATCAGGGAGTTGTCAGTTCTTGGGAGGCAGATTAGTCTCATGGTTCAGCAAGAAGCAGAAATCTATTTCCAATTCAACTGCTGAGGCTGAATATATTGCAGCAGGGAGTTGATGTGCTTAGTTGTTATGGATGAGAAATCAGCTCATGGACTATGGATTATCATTCTCAAAAATTCCTATTTATTGTGATAATCAAAGTGCTATTGCTATGACAGGAAATCCGGTGCAACACTCTCTTACAAAGCACATCAGTATCAGATATCACTTCATAAGGGAGCATGTCATGGAAGGAACAATAGAGCTTCATTTTGTTCCTACTGATCAGCAGCTGGCCGATATCTTCACAAAGCCATTACCTGAAGCAACATTTACAAAGCTTGTGAATGAACTTGGTATGGTTAATTGGGACAAGTAAATTTTTATTTCAATTTATATTTGATCAAATCCTGATGTATATTGATCAAATCCTGATATGTCCTAAATACTGTGTTTTTAGATATTAAGCCAGAAATATTTGATGTATTCTATTTTACATGCATAATAAATTAAGTGAATTTATTTGCTAATTATGCATGTCTGAATAAATATATCACTGTCATCATTACACATCAGTCTAGGGAGACGCGCCTTAAAAAGAAATCTTTTGGTTAATTCATTAAGTTAACTCTATACTCAATAATTAATCAGTCCTCTAGTCCCTTGATATTCCATAGGTTATTTAACCGTTATTTCATCTCAGTCATATCATCTTCTATTCTCACACAAAACTATTCTCTCTCTTATTCCTCACTACTTTCTTCCTTCATAAAAATGGTTCTTGTAAACATGTTTATGAACTATGAAAACTTCAACGTCGAGTTCAGTTGTGGTGACTGGGAGCAGGAATGGCACGTCACTGCCATTCCTAATGAGATATGGAACTTGGTTCCACAAGAGGTTCAGACAAATCTCTTGTTCTTTGAGATGGACTATCAACTCCATCTCGATCGCTTGGAAGAAGAACGAAGAGAGGCTCTTCTTCAACAAGAATGGATCATCCATCTTGCAGTGCTAGTTTTCAACATCAGGAGGAACTAATCGATAGCCTTCCCTCTTAGACTAAGGCTGTTAATATTCACCACCGTAGACTAGGATTATCTTGTAATCTTTTTGCATGTAATCTACGAATTTCATGAAATGTAATTTTTTGATATATTAATGAAATTTCTTTTTGCAAGATTTAGTCTATGTTTATCTCGAATTATATGCATGTGAATGTTCTTATTAAAGCCTATTAATCTATACTTCATCTACTTGAATTGTATTTCTTGATGAATGTTTTGATTAAAATTATGGTTGCTAATAATTTGTGATGCTTTGACAAACAAATGTTGAATTTGAATCGACACATACCGAGTTAGTCAAATCCTGACAGAAGAAAGGTCTCAAATCATGATGACAGGTCATCGCGTTCTAATTCAGATTATTAATGTTAATCAATCTCTGAGTAAGCTTTATTGTTGTAATTAAGTGTCTCACTTAATTAATGATTAATGGTGGATTATCAGGTAAACAAATATCTACGGTTGTGTCTTGATATAACTGTATGTATTTTGTATTTACTTCCGTAATTTCCTTCACCGTCAAACTCAATAACTCAGTAATTATTTCCTGTTCGAAGTCAAATTTGCTAGGTTACCTCATTCATACGAGTGTGTTAAACCTATCTCTGAATAGTGAAGCTACAAAACTAGAAGAAATTTTGTAACACAATTCATCATACACTTAGTTTCACTGCGCACATCTCACACTTACTCTCTCTCACAAGCTATTCACATTATGACAACTTTTGAAGTTTCACCACTCTTTAGTCAAACCACAATCATTCATGGAAACATATTTGGCACTAACAATTACTTAGCTCTCCTTACACATCAGCAGCTACCATCATCTTTTCATGATATTCATGATTTTCTTCTTCTATGTCCAATTGGGTATGCTCTCACAAATCCTGTTAAGGTATCATACAAGGCTATCATGAAGGTCTGGAACACAGCTGTGGTAAATCCAACACATACTGGCTTTTCCTTTGAGTATAAGGACCAAAGATATAAAGTTGATGCTGACATTCTGCTTCAATCCTTGAGATTGCCTGCTCTTGATGGTGCTCCTGATACTCATACCACTGAGCAGCTGTTTGATATGCTCAGGACTTTAGGCTATCAAGGAGAAATCACAACCATTGGAAAACTGGCCAGGACCAAATTGAAAAGAGAGTGGAACTTTTTCTTTGACTGCATCAGTAGATGTTTCTTGAATAAGACAATAAACTTTGATGCTCTTCCATCCACTTCCTTGAGAATTGGGTACTCTCTTCTTAACTCTAGTAATTTTGATTATGGTAATACTATATTACAGTTCATAATTTCTAGGAGAGCAGATGCTTCAGGAGTAATAGGGTATACGAGGTTTTTATAACTGATTTTCAATTTTTTATGTCGTAATGCTATGTTTGATGATGATGAATTACTCCATGTTTTTCAAATTTCTGAAAAAGCAATTACTGATCATATTAAAAGGGATTAAAAGAACAAATTTTTAGGACCACCCCTTCTTCCTAGAGAGGTCAGACAATTTCTGTTAAGAAATAGACCTACTCTACACAAGTGCCTGTAAATCCTGATGCTGGCACCTCTGTCACAGTTCCTGATGCTAAGATTCAAGAAATCACCCATCTTGTTTTTAACCCAAGCATTTCTTCTTCCAAACAGCAAACATAACAAGCCTCTAAATTAGCCTCCTCTGCTGTCTCTCAAAACATATCAGTTGTAACAAAAAAAAGGCTGTTTAAGAAATCTGTCACATCTGGACAGAAAGCTAAACAAGTCTCACTGAGTGAGAGTGAGAAGAACGAAGACTACTTTCCAATCAGGAAAAGAAGAATGATCATTCAAGAAGATTATGAATCAGATGATCATATGCCAATAGGGTCCCTGTCAAAAATCAAGAAGTCCATTGATCAAAATCCTGATGACTTGATTGACACTACTGGAATCAAGGAGCCAACTATTGATGCTAGTACTCTGCTTGACAAGATTCCAGTAATTGAAGCAACTGCTGAACACAAGAAAACTGCAAAGAGCCAGTTGAAAAGAAGAAGTGAAGAAGTAGTTGGATACATCAGAAAGAAGAAGAAGACACAGCCTCTTGACAAGAATGTTAGTACACAAGAACCTAGGTCTCAAAGGGATTTAGCAACTGCAACACATCCAGTCACACAAGAACCATCTTCTCAAAGGGAAGATGTAGACACTGAGGCTGCACAGATCATTGTTAATATTGCTCAGAGTGATCTTCTTGGTGACTTTGTTCAACTACGTCAAGAAAAGTAAACTCATCAAGATATACTGTCACAGGTGGATGCAATCATTGATGATCTTATTTTTTAGAAGAGCACACAAGAACCTTCACCTAGCATTGCTAAAGCAACTCAAATGTCTCAGACTCCACAAGAACCATCAGTTCAAAGTACTGATGCTGGTCTTTCAACTTCTCCTGACAGATCAAATCCTGATGATATAACAACTCCTACTGAGAATCATCCTTCAACTGCACTAGCTATAATTGATGATCCATTACTAGTTGCTAGTTTGAAAAAGCATCCTGATGTGCTATTTATTCCTCCACTATCATCACTTCCACTTGAGGACTCACCTTCAGGTATTGTTATATTTCTCATATATTCTCATGTTTGTATGATTATAAATAGTCTCTTCTTTGAGGTTACCTTTATTTATATGACAAGTATACAACTCTTCTCAGCCATCTCTTATTTCTTTGCTATATGTGTGATTGAGCCTTTCTGTGAGACTGTGTGAAAATATCAGATTGAAAAAAATATTTTGAGTGGCAGTCTCCTGTACTGGCAAAAGGAGAGGTAGTTTTGAGACAAGAATCTTATAAGTTTTTCTTTACTTATAAAGTTTCTTCTGTGAGAATAATGTTACTCTTAAAAGTAATATGTTGTGTGAGAAGTGATGAGATCACTTGAAAAGAATAGAGAGATTTAGGTGTTACTATGTTTCTGTTTCAGGATCACATCAGCCACAGGCATCTCTTGCAAAGAATCTCAATAAAGGCAAGGCAATTCTGCCTGATTCTGCACATTCTTCTGATGGATTGTCTGACTTCGACAGTGATAGTGATGACGATGATTCTGATTTAGCTCAGCTTAAATCTGCAATTGATGTATCTAAGAAGTCCAATATTGGTTCTTCTTCGCACTTCACTGAAAATCCTTCTTATTACAATCCTGATGTTGAGTATTTTAGACAGAAAGAATGGGATTATAAATGGAGACTTACAAATACTTTTATCTCATCTGTTGTTGGCCTGCAACATATTCATCGTGCCTATGATGAAATTCAAACTCCTGATCTGAAGTTGCATCTTAAGGCCTCAACCATTTCTGTTAAAGGAATTCACTCTGAACTTGATGAAATGAAGAAGTTTCATGCCGGTGTCAAAGAGAAAATTGATGGATTTTTGCTTCACACACCTAACTTAGCTGAAATCAAAAGTGTGAAAAATACCATCAAAGATGTTGTTAAGTCTCAAGACAGTATGGCCTCTAGACTTTCCTCCTTAGAAGACAAGGTTTCTTCTATAGGTGACAAACTGGATGCTCTGTTTTCTCTTCTTTCAAATACTGATGCCAAAAAGGGGGAGAAGATAGTTGCTATAAAATGTACACCGGATTATATTCAGACAAAGGATATAGATATTGATGATGATGGTGATAAGAATAATCCAGTTACAGATGTTCAAATTGCTTCTACTGCTCATCAACTTCAAAATGATCCTTCAGGACAAAGGAAGTCTACTAGTGCTTATAAAGCCAAGCACAAGACTACTGCTGGTGCTCTTGAGGATGATGATATTACAATCTCAAATTTAGCAGAAGCTAAAGGGATGTTCTTTCCTTACAAAAATAAGGAAATAGGTGAAGAGATTGTCTTGTACTACAAAGACAAGAAGTTTGAGCAAAAGAATGCTAGGAGTGCTCTTGGGTATATAACTGAAGAATTTCTTGATCTAACACCTGAAGAAGCAGTTTTGCAACAAAAGGAGCTTTTGGCTCAAATTGAAGCTAAAGCTAACACTTCTAAAGGTAGAAGAAAAAGAGGTGGTAGATCTGCAAGAGCAAGAGGAAGAGGTGGAAGAACTTCTGGATCAAGTCAAGTGACTGCATTCAACTCTACTTTTCTGAATTTTCTATTCAGAGAAGGTTATGTTCCTGTACAAGAAAATGAAGAAGATAAAGAAGTTCAGAAGCCAGAAGAGTTGATTATACCAAGGAAGAAAAGATCAGCCACTGACATTGATCAAGCTAATACATCAAATCAGAATGTAACTCCTAATGCAGACACAAATCCTGAGGTAAAAGCAGATCCTGATGTTGTGAACCTGATAACTGATTTTAACTCTGATGAAAAAGTGATCAAAGCATTAAATGAGTCAGCTCCTTCTCTGGAAATCACTCATCATATTTCAGAGGCTGATGAAAAAAAAGGATTGATAGAAGGAAAGCTGATCAAGCATGCAAATAATATTTGCAGAGAGTTTTAAAATCAAAGAGGGAGATATGGCATAAAGCAGAAGGGAAGACTGATGATTTGTCTTCAAACTACGCTCCTCTCGATAAGAAGAATAGAAAATGGAAAGACATCCATGTATTCAATTATTCTAAAGGGTTCAAGCATGTTGAATTTGTGTCAGCTGGGTTAAGAGATTCTATCTCAGAACAGGAAGATATTGATAAGTCTATCAAGAAGCCTTCTTGGGTGGTATACAATGAAAAACTGAAACTTATCAAATCTCAAACCAGAGGAGGCATTGGTCATTCCAGTATGGAGATTTTAGAATCTGATCTGCTGGATATATATACTCTGATAGAAAATCTTGGTGAAAGAATTTCTCCTTCACATCTTGAGAAAGTTGAAGCTATGAAGATTGTTCATAGAAAGATATATGATAATGATGTCAGAGAAGAGATTCTCTACTTTTTCAGGGATGGTAAAGTAAAAAGATTTATATTACAGCAACTCTTAATGAAGACTGTAACAGAATTGAAATACATTCACTATCTTCTTAGAGTTGAGAATAAAGTCACTAGAAACTGGTCTTCTATGATACTTGAAGTGATCAGAAGAAGAGTTATGAAAAAAGATGATAAATACAATGGTGATTATGTTCCTAAGTATAGTATATATACTGGTCAAGAAATGTAGAAAAAAAAGTGAGCTGCAGTGCTACAAGTTTTTCTCAACAGTCCCCAGTTATCCTTCAGTCCTGATCATGAAGATGTCAGTTTAAGCTTCATGTTGATTGGTGATCTTGAGATAAGCAAAAGCTTAATTTCTAAGTTAAGATCACTATCTATCAGCTTGGAGAAGACACTGAAGAGAAGAGAGAGTTGAAGAAAAAGCTTGTTAAAGTCCTACAAGATAAGGAGGAAGAAAGATTGAAGAACTTTCTTGGAATAACTGTCAGTTATCTGAAGATACTGAAGTAAGCTTTACTCCTTGTACATTTTTTAGATTGGTTTTGGAATCATTGAGAATGGAATTTATGCTTCATTGCATTAAGCATAAATTAGGGGAGATTGTTATATATTGAATTCTCAATGATTAGAAGAAGCTCAGGATCTGGCTGTTCGGGTGTCATCAAGATCTGATGTACCGTCAGGATTTGGTATGTCATCAGCATTTGTATGACATCAGTATTTGAAGACAGTCAGCATTAGATGATTTGTTTTGTTCCTTATAATATCGAGTAGATATCTGTTACGTCTGAGTTATAGGACTTTATCTGTTTAGTTTAAGATATGTATCAGTTTCAGTTAGTTTTTGATAATGCATATCTTAGATTAATCTGTTGTAGCTGTGTAGTATATAAAAACAGTTTAGGTCATCGCTTAGTGTATCACACTTGAGGATCATTCGACCTAGCAGCTCTCAAGAACATCAGTATTTCTTGAGAGGATTTTCTTAAGTCACACAACACTGTAGAAGGGGGTTGAATACAGTGTATAATACAATCAAATCGATTTCGAACACAAGTAACAGTAAACAAATATATTCGATATAATAAACTCTGTTACAATGGATCTGTTCTCTCTCAGTGATGAACAAATATCACGAGAGCTGCTAGGTTATAATGTATGATCTTCTCGATAATTATAACACATATAGTGTAAACCTATGTCTATTTTTATATAGTACACAGTTACAAGATAACTTCTAATTGATATGGAATATAATTCTGTCTCCTAAAATATATCAATCAGATATCTTCTACAATTCTTTCGGTCCTCTAACTCTTTCCATGCATATCTTCTTTTGTATTAGTCTTGATCTTCTTTCCTGTAAATCAGCTTCCTTCCTTAACTGGTAGTCCTCCCGTACTTAAGTTATGATATCCATCTTCTGATATTTATCTTCTGATAATCTAAGTCCTGATATCCTTAAGTTCTGACTTCCAGTAAGTACTGATTCCAGTAAGTACTGATATTTCCTGTTTGTTAAGATCTGAAAACTAAACATGAAACATATTAGACATGACATCTCAAATATATCTAACAATCTCCCCCAACTTTTAAATTGTGCAAAAATATACAAGTTAATAGATTTGATGATGTCAAAACATTTAAGTTCAAATGTAATGAGAGTTTAATAAGACTATTAACTACAACTTAAAGTCCTTATAGCTTTACCACCTTTACTGGATCAATCTGAATCCATAATGATTCTTAACAAAATCTCCTACCAGCTTGTCTTCAGCTTTTCTCAGAACTTCAAATAACTGTGCTTTGACCTACATCAGTTCTTCATCTTTACTATCACCAATTTGATAAATGGCTGTTCTGAGAGCTTGAATTGATGTTCTTTCAAGTCCATCACCAAGTCTGATAACTCTAGGATGTGAAGAGTTTTCATTATAACATAAGCATTTTCCTTTCAAAATAACTTCCACCTTAGCAGATGTTTTCAGCATAGGAATTTCTCTTCCATCACCTTCAGTAATCATTGGTATATACTGAGAAGTCTTTGTACGAGAGATTCTAAATAGATCTCTTATAGCCTTCAAAATTTATTCTGACCATCTTCTTGTAACATCAGATTTTACTTCCAGAAGATAGTGAATATGTTGAAGTTCTGTGACAGACTTCTTTAGCACACCAGTATTAGCTAGTCTGTAAGTTAATCCATCATAGAGAAATAAAATCAATTTTTCATTTAGATTATTCTTATCATGAGCATCTATCACAATTTGAGCAGACAGTACTTTGTCAAGGTGCTTTTGTTTGATTTGTTCATATGGTTTATCTGTCAACATGAAAGGATCTCTTAGAGTAACTTCTACTCCTGTTTGTATATTCTATTCATCCTAATCCAGTTTTATCTCTAGGTTGCTTGGATCTCAACCCAAATGTTGCAAATTGATTCATCATAAGATTGGATTTTGGTTTAACTATAGTAGCTCTCTTTCATAACAGCTTCTTCTTATCAGCAATTGTCATCTATTCCAAATTAACTTAATCAGAATTTGTTGTTTCTTCTGTAACTTGTTGTTCTTCATTCTGAACAACTTGAGCAGTGTTAGAGGTTGTTTAAGATTCTTCAATTATCTTTCTGAGAGTCTTTAGATCCTGACTGAATCAGAATATCAGAACTTGACATCAGACTTTGTTTATTAGAACTTGACTTGTTCTGTGTAGAAGATTTTCCTTGAACTTTTCCTTGACCTCTACTCTTATCAGAGTTTCGCTGGTCATCACCTTTATCATCCTTTTTCTTCAGTATTTGAGTAGGTGAGCATTTGGACTTAACTACCTTCTCCCCCTTTTTGGAATTATCAAGAAGTAAGAGAGAAAGAAGAAGTTCAACTGAAGATTGGATTTCTTCCAATTGAGCTTTCTGAGAAACTTGGTTAGCCAGGACCTCATCAATTTGGGCCTGTTGCTTCTCTTGAATCTTCTCAATGGCTTCAATTTTCTCAAGAATAGGTCTGATATATCTGTTATTGTCAAGCTTGATCTGTAGATCTAGCTTATCAGCATGTTCCTTTAGTGTATCAACCTTTTCATGAGTAAAATAATGTAGACCTTGAAGATGTTTGGTAGATAGAGCAGTGATCTTGAGTTGTGTCTTTAAATCAGCATTTGTGAGCAACTCATAAGCTTTAGTAATATGCTCTGTCAAAACGTTAGAACTTGGAATGAATTTAGTGTCATTCCACTTCTTGGTCCACTCCACACCTCTGTGAGTATCCTCCCAAGGAATAGGTGCTTCCTGTTCAACAAATTTCTTCACCAATTCTTCCTTTCCCAGAATGGGAACTGGAGTCTCAACAGAAACATTGTCTTCGGAACTTGAGGAAGACTCATTATGTTCTGACAGCATAACAGTGTGTGAAGCAACTGGAGATTCAGCAACAACTTCATTTAAATTCTGAAAATCAGAATTTATCTCCAGAGCTGGTGTGGTTGATGTAGATGGTATCTCAGCATTTAAAATTGGAAAATGAGTTGGAGATTGCTGAGCTTCTGTAGATGGAGCTTCTAGATAAAGAACATTTGGTATATTCAAATTATGAATATCTATTTCAGAAGTTGTAGTTTGTTCTTCAGCATCATCTGTAGCTTTAATAGGATAGACATGAGGTGTTGACACAGTATCCTGAGCTTGAGTAGGGAATGGCAGAGCTTCAATTACCACAGGTTCTGATGAGATCAAAGATTCCTGATCCCCTTCCTCAGCTTCAGTTGAATCCTCATATATAGGCTTGGCCTTGTACCTTTCTGCCCTCATTTTCTTTAGTCTCCTTGCTAGTGAAGGAGTTGCATTAGCAGCTTCAAAACTTACAGATTTCCTCTTCAAAGTATCAGAACTTTGAGCTGCAGTTTCTTTCTGAGAAGTATTCTCAGCTCCAACTATCACATGTTCTGATGCATGAACCCGTGCTTCAACTGTTTCCTCATCACTATTAGATTCATCTCTGAGAATCATCTTCCTTCTCTTTTGTTCTCTTTGGCCTGGAAGATGAAGATCTGATGGTATGTGCTGATGATTCAGGTTGAGATGATTGAGTTGATGGTTTAAAAGATGTCCTGATGGTATATTTTGGTTGTGGTTGAGAAGTTTGAGGTATATGGGTAGTGGTGGTAGGTGCTGATGGTTGAGGTTCAGATGGTTGGACATCAGGATATAGTGTAGTGTATGTAACTGGATCATAGGTTATTAAGGCTTGTTTGACAGGTAAAGGAATTTGGAGGGGTCTTAACACAACCTTCTTATTATCAGTAGATAATAAGTCATTAAAAGCTCTTTCAGCTAGTCTAAATGGTGAAAGTGATTCACTAGCTAATTGGGGCTTATCAGAACAACAAACACTATAGATAAGCTGACAGAATCTAGAAAAATATACAGTATTCCTATCTTCTTTCATCCTATCCCAAATAAGGCCTAAAACAACACTTTCATAATCAAAATCAGGTTGATTAATGAGAGCATACCTGATTTGTTGACTGAGTATGGGGATTGCATCAAAATTAGAACATTTGTTGGAGAAGGTCTTTATAATGCAGTCAAAGAAGAAACTCCATTCCCTCCTTATGTTGGATCTCTTCAATTGACCCAACTTTTCCAATGTCTTTTCATACCCCAGGTTGGCCATCATATTTTGAAGAACTGGCTCCTCAACAGTTGAATAAACGCAGTTCTCAGGCAGCTGCAGTGCTTGACGAACTGTAGCCAAAGTCACGACATGCTCATCCTCCCCTATTGTAAAGATAATACTTGGGGACCCTTGAGCACCACCATCATCATAGATTCCACTTCTCTAAAACTCCAGCACTTGGGTTCCAGAGATTACTTCAGGTTGGGTCAAAGCATACTCAATATCAGAATTAGCAAGGAAATCCTGAATAAAGTGAAGTTCTGATGGAGCTTCAGCCTTGCTAAGAATAGATGAGTAGTTGTTGGGAACAAACTTAGCTCCATTAAAAATCAAGTCTTTTGGTGCCATCTCTGTAAGAAATTAAGTGAGAAAATATGTTGCGCGAAAGGTGTTTGTGAGAATGCCTGTAAGAAAACGCTTCAGAGAATATTAGAGAGAGAGAGAATAAAAGAGATTAAGAATAGAAAAGCAAGTAAAAGATTAGAAAATCTTTTAACTCCCATATATATACTCTCTCCACTCAATAGTTATATTTTTGAAGCATGGGATACACTTTACACCTGGCAACGTGTGAACAGTTAGTAAACAGTTAAAGTAGGAGGTAATAAGCATGTAAAATAAACGATAATTACTGTGCACATGCAGTTTTTCAAGACAAAGACGTTTACCACTAACCCATAATGATTATGACTGTTTTTATCTTACCCAGATATATTCTGATTTAAATATGACTGTTTCAGTTTTTTACCACAAATAAGTCAAGTAAAGAACAATGTCACGTAAGCATCAAGGATTCCATCAGAATTTATTATCAAAACTTAAACTTATATCAGATTTTAACAGTCATCAGAATATGGCTTCTGTATTCAAAAAGTGAATATCTTTTTCTGTGATTCTTCATACAAATACTGACTTGTTTTCTTCAGAGTTTAATCATCAGAACTTCCATCAGAACTTGTCCTCAAAATTTATGCAAATGACACTTATTTATTTGTCAAAAACAACTTAATCACCACAGTAATTTTCATCATTCATATGGAGTGAAAGTGTGTGCTTCCAGCAGAATATCAGATAAAGATTAAAGTCTGATAAACTTCAGTACATCTTAGAAATAAGGCATAACTAAGAAAAGTGCTTAAAATCTGTCATCAATCATGAAGTCTACTATAGAAAAATTTATGCAAGAGTCCACCTCAACTGTTTGTGCTCATTTTATGCATCTTTTGAAATTCCTTTTTACAGTGGCTTCTCAGTGTAAGTGAGTCGCAACTGCTTATCAGAATTTATGTTGTTGTCATAGTATTTCTCCAGTAATTAGAGAATGTGAAAAGTCACCAAGAAAATTTATTTGCTTTTCTAATGTATATTACTTAATACCAGTAATGCACTTGGGTCTTCCCTTCCATATATTTACTCTAGATCTCAAAGGAGTACCTGACTTTTATTTCCTTTTTTTTTCTTTTCTTTTGATAAGTGAGGCTTATCAACATTTAGTTCATCCTTAAGATTTATTGACATCAGAATTTGACAGATAAGAAGCAAGAATCTAGTTTGTAACTTAATAATAAGGTACACAAAGTAAACTTGACTAAGCTCAAAATCAGAATTTGCTTGTGTTAATGAGTTTCCACATAAATAACTAATTCAAACATGGGATTTCTAGTATGTTAAAGACTACTAGGTCAGCATCTAGCATAGTTATCCTCATTGGATTGAATAGTCACAAAATATTTAAAACACTATCAGAGTTTAAAGATCCACATCAGATAACAATCAGTATTTAATGAATTTCAATTAAAGAACATATTTCATGAAGATAAGACAATCTGTAAACACTGATCATAAGTCTGATGCATGAGAACAAAAACTAAACAGATTTAGAGAAAGAACCTGAAACCATTCCAAGTTTATTTACCAGTCTTGTAAAGGTAGCTTCACATAGTGGTTTTGTGAAGATATCTGCTAGTTGTTGATCTGTTGGAACAAAATGTAATTCCACTATACCTTCCATCACATGTTCCCTTATGAAATGGTACATAATGCTGATGTGCTTTGTCATTGAGTGTTGAACTGGATTACCTGTCATAACAATAACACTTTGATTATCACAGTAAATAGGGATTTTAGAAAACTCTAACCCGTAATCCAGTAACTGATTCTTCATCCAAAGAATCTGTGCACAACAGCTTCCTGCAGCAATATATTTTGCTTCTGCAGTTGATGTGGAAATTGACTTCTGTTTCTTGCTAAACCAAGAAACCAATCTGCCTCCAATAAATTGGCAGCTTCCACTAGTGTTTTTCTTGTCTATTTTGCATCCTGCAAAATCTGCATCTGAGTAACCTATTAGCTTAAAATCTGATTCTCTAGGATACCACAATTCCAGATCAGCTGTACCCTTAAGGTACTTGAAAATTCTCTTCGCAACTATTAAATGAGGTTCTCTTGGATCAGACTAAAATCTTGCACAAAGACAGGTAGCATACATGATATCAGGTCTACTTGCAGTTAAATAGAGTAAAGAACCAATCATACCTCTGTAGTTAGTAATATCTACCGGTGAGCCAATATCTTTATCTAACTTGGTTGCAGGGGCCATGTGAGTGGATGCAGTTGAACAATCTTGCATTCCAAATTTCTTCAGTAAATTTCTGGTGTACTTGGATTGACAGATAAAAGTACCTTCTTCACTTTGCTTGACTTGAAGGCATAGAAAATAACTAAGTTCTCCCATCATACTCATTTGATATCTGGACTATATTAGTTTTGCAAACCTCTCACAGAGTTTGGCATTTGCAGAACCAAATATGATATCATCAACATATATCTGTACCAAAAGTAAGTCCTTTCCATTGTTGAGGTAGAACAATATTTTATCAATTGTACCTCTGTGAAATCCACTTTCCAGAAGGAATTGAGCTAAAGTCTCATACCATGCTCTAGGAGCTTGCTTAAGGCCATAAAGTGCTTTGTCAAGCCTGTAGACATGATTTGGAAATTTTGAATCTACAAAGCCTGGAGGTTATTCAACATAGACCTCTTCTTTCAATTCTCCATTAAGAAAAGCACTTTTCACATCCATTTGAAAGACTTAAAACTTTTTGTGAGCAGCATAAGCCAAAAAGATCCTTATGGCTTTTAATCTAGCAACTGGTGCAAATGTTTCATCATAATCAATACCCTCCTGTTGAGAGTAGCCTTTAGCAACCAGCCTTGCTTTATTCCTTGTAATTATGCCATCACTGTCAGTTTTGTTTCTGAACACCCATTTTGTGCCAACAACTGATATGTTCTTTGGTCTTGGCACTAGGGTCCAGACTTTATTTCTTTCAAATTCACTTAACTCTTCCTGCATTGCTTGCACCCAATCAACATCTTGAAGAGCTTCTTCCACTTTCTTTGGTTCAGTCTGAGATAGAAAAGAGTGATAGAGACATTCATTTGATGTTGTAGTTCTAATCTCTGACACATGCTTTAGGATCTCCAATAATTAAGTCAGGTGTATGTGATTTGGTCCACTTCCTTGCAGATTGAAGTTGACTTCTAGAACTAGATCCTCCCCCATGATCCATGCTGTCTCCATTAGCATTTTCTGATGCTCCCCCTGTAGTTATGCTCTCTAAGACTTCAGAATTTGACTTAAATCCTTCAGGAATCAGAGCTTCCGGAATTATCAGAATTTGGCTCATCAGAGCTAGATGAATCAGAACTTGAAGAGCTAGTGACAGGTTCTGATGCTTCTTGAGAGTCTTGAGATGTGGTAGGATTTCCAGCTTGCCCCCCTGGACAAGTGCATTTTCCTTTGGAGTTGTTACCACAGATTCAATGACATCAGTACTTACAGGATCAGAGTTTCAGTCTTCTTATGCAAGAAGTACACCCAAGTGTACCTTGTGAACTCATCCACTATAACCATAGCATATTTCTTCTTTGCAATAGACATGACATTGACTGGACCAAATAGATCAACATGCAATAGGTGATAAGGCTCAAGAATTGATGACTCAGTTTTGCTCTTGAAAGAAGATTTTCTTTGTTTTGGCTTTTGACATGAATCACAAAGGCCATCAGGAGCAAATACTGATTTTGGAAGTCCTCTCACAAGATCTTTCTTTACAAGCTCATTTATGTTGTTGAAGTTTAAATGAGAGAGTCTTTTGTGCCAATTCCAGCTTTCTTCAATTGATGCTCTACTCAACAAACAGATTGCAGAACCATCAGAACTTGTTGAAAGTCTGGCTTCATAAATGTTACCATGCCTATAACCTTTCAGAACCACTTTGCCTCTAGAATTGCTTACAACTTCACAGTGTTCTTCAAAGAAATCCACATGATAACCTCTGTCACAGATTTGACTCACACTCAGCAGATTGTGTTTAAGTCCTGAGACAAGAGCTACTCTTTCAATGATGACATTCCCAAGATTAATACTGCCATATCCCAGAGTTTTTTCCATGTTGCCATCTCCATAAGAAACTTCTAGGCCAGATTTCTCCACAAAATCTGAGAGCAGGGCTTTATTTCCAGTCATATGTCCTGAACATCCACTATCTAGTACTAGGATGTTTTTCCTGTTGCCCTGCAATCACAAAGACCACTAATGGTTAGTTTTAAGGACCCAGACTTGCTTGGATCCTTTGGCCTTTTTAAGTTTGTTAGCATTTGCAGCGGATTTAATATCAGAGTTTATGCTAACATGCTGTTTATCAGAACTTATATTAGACTTTGCATCAGACTTTACACTAGAAGGAATTAAAGTAACTTTCTTCAAAGAAGGTTTTATTTGATAATAATCATAGTATAAACTATGATATTCCTTACAAGTATAAATGGAATGCCATAAACTTCCACAATGAAAACATGGATTTTGTAGTTTAAACCTAACAGACTGACTTTTAACTCCTGACTTAGGAGGTAAAGAGTTTATATTCTTATTCTTCCTGCAAAAAGAAGCAAGATGGTTAGAGTTTCCATGGTTATAACATTTCTTTCTAGGAGCATTAGGAACAGGCATATAATTATTGTTTTTATTCATACCTTCCTTTCCATTCCAATTTTTTCTAGCTGCCTTAACCTTGTTGACATTCCTTATTTCTTTCAGCTTATGCTTAAGCTGCTTCTTTGTCATTAAGCCTATGTTGACTTCAGCTGGTTTATCATGTTCTAATTTGTCAGAAGTTGACTTCTCCTTAACTTCTGTCACAGACTCTTTCATCTTTTCAGAATTAGACTTTACAGTTTTAGCTACAAACTTAACATAATTTACCTTTGGCTTAGCAGTTTGTTTAACAATAATTGGCTCAATTTGTTCAGTTCCTTTTTCACTTTAATCATCTCCATAACCTAAGCCCTCTTTCCAGTTTCCACTACTTAATAAATTCTGAGTTGTTCTGCCAGAGTTAGTCCAAGTCCTGATAATCTCTTTTTCTTTTTCTAACTCAGTTTTTAGAGATTTATTCAATTTTAGCAATTCATCTCTAACGTAAAAAGTATCATCTCTTTCTTTCTGAGTTTGATGGAACATAACCAACTCCTTTTCTAAATAATCATTGTCTTTCTTAAAAGCAATATTTTCAGAAGTTAATCTTTCACATGTTAAAGTTTGATCTCTGTAGCTAATAAACATGGTTTTAAGATATAATCTCAACTTAGTTCTATTATCAGTATGAAAGACATAAGTTGTTTAAGGTACCTTTAATTCAGCAGTTTCAGGGCTGCCATCAGCATTTGCTATTAAAACATAAATCACCTCATCTTCAGAATCTGAAGAGTCTGTCCAGCTTTTCTTCTTTGTGACAAGTGCCTTGCCTTTGTCATTCTTTCCTTTCTTGCAGTCAGGAGATATGTGGCCTCTTTCACCACAATTGTAGCATTTGACATTTGACTTGTCTCCTCTGTCAGACTTTGCACTTTTGCCTTCATACTTTCTGAACCCTTTTTTATCAGTACTTCCACCTTTTTTGAAAAACTTATTTCCCCTTCTGAATTTCCTGTAGGCTATCTTTGTGATACCCTACACCATAAGAGCACACAATTTCATAATCTCTTCATCAACATCTATTTCAGGTAAACTTTCAGTTTCTGAATCATCATCATCAGAACTTGATGATTCTGAATCAGACTTTGTGATGAGAGATTTTCCTTTGACTTTCTTTGAGACAACCACTTTGGGGGATTCCTCCTCAGCCTTAAGAGCAATTGTCCTTGACTTTCTCCCATATCTCTTGCTTCTTTGATCCATCTCAAGTTCATAAGTCTTGAGAATACCATAAATTTCATCAAGAGTAGTTTCATCAAGAGCATAGTTGTCTCTTATAGTAGTAGACTTTAAATCCCAACTTTCAGGAAGAGCTAAAAGGAATTTTAGATTTGAATCTTCAAGATCATATTCCTTGTCCACCAATGACAGATTATTCAAGAGTTTGACAAACCTGTCATATAATTCAGTTAATGACTCATCAGCTTTTGAGTCAAAGTGCTCATACTCTTGAGTGAGTATAGTCCTCCTGTTCTTCTTGATTGCATTAGTTCCCTGGCATCTTGTCTCCAAAGCATCCCATATCTACTTTGCATTCTTACAATGAATTACCCTGTTTGACATGACATTATCAATGTCACTATGCAACAAATGCCTTACCTTTGCATCCTTGGCAATGGATGAGATATCTTCAACTGTATACTCATTTTTCTCCTTTGGTATGGTCTTTGCTGGCTGATCTGCAACTACAACAAAGAGCTTGGTTGGCTTATGCGGTCCTTCATTAATCATGTCAAGGTATTCTGGATCAGTAGCTTCCAGAAACATAGCCATCTTTACTTTCCATATGGGATACTCGGAAGGTCTCAGTATGGGAACCCTAATAGTCTCATATCGACTGTGGATTTGAGTATTTTTAGTTTCTTCAGTTTTGGTGGGCTTGGTTGGATTTTCTGCTTCTTCAGACACGATTGTTTGGATCTTTATTGTATATGTGTTAGAAGATAGGCTCTGATACCAATTGTTAGGTAACACAACACTGTAGAAGGGGGTTGAATACAGTGTAGAATACAATCAAATCGATTTCGAACTCAAGTAACAGTAAATAAATATATTCGATATAATAAACTCTGTTACAATGGAACTGTTCTCTCTTAGTGATGAACAAATATCATGAGAACTGCTACGTTACAATGTATGATCTTCTCGATAATGATAACACATATAGTGTAAACCTATGTCTGTGTTTATATAGTACACAGTTACAAGATAACTTCTAATTGATAGGGAATATAATTCTGTCTCCTAAAATATATCAATCAGATATCTTAAACTATTCTTTCAGTCCTCTAACTCTTTCCATGCATATCTTCTTTTATATTAGTCTTGATCTTCTTTCCTGTAAATTAGCGTCCTTCCTTAACTGTTAGTCCTCCCGTACTTTAGTTCTGATATCCATCTTCTGATATTTATCTTCTGATAATCTAAGTCTTGATATTCTTAAGTTCTGACTTCCAGTAAGTACTGATTCCAGTAAGTACTGATATTTCCCGTTTGTTAAGATCTGAAAACTAAATATTAAACATATTAGACATGACATCTCAAATATATCTAACAGATTTTGTAATAGTTTTTATCAAAAATATAAAAAGCTGTTATATTTTATTACTTGTTCGAAACATTTATACAATTATATCCAACCCCCCTTAAACAATTGTATCTTTACTGGGCTACAATTTAGAACTCCTCTAAGTAATCAATGATTATCCTTGATCACTTATACTAATATACAAAGCGTGGAAATCTTTCTTAAAGTACAACTATGATCAATGTGGATTATGCTTTATTATAGATAACCATATGTTGTCAATTTAGAATAATTTTCATACTTACTTGCAAATTCCTAAATGCTTTGATATAGATGCAATACCCATTGGATCAAAGTATATTTCTAAGATTGCAAACAAGACAATGTTTGGTTAATGTTGCTTTATTTATCTAACCAATATTGTTTGAGCTATTACAGTTGTTAGGAGTTAACAACTGTAGAGTATATGAAATTGAATGCTAATGTCTAATTGATAGATAATTAGTATTTAATTCATTGATATCCTATTTTAATATATTTGAATTATAATGTTAGACGATTCCATGTCAAATCAGTTTCATGATTTAAATTATATTAAAGTAGGGTGCAACATAATTATTGGTATCTAAAATACTTGACATGTATCAATCAATGATATATTGTTAATATTTTGTTGCAGATAATGGTGAGATTTTAAGTTCTAGTGAATTTATATGCTTTGCTATATCTGAAAGATTCACTATAATTTGAAATTAGCACCATAGTCATGCTTATTAAGATTGTTTATCAATAAACAATATTGTTGATAATAATTTTATTAAGATAGATTATGGAGCTTTTGACATGAATGAAAATTGCTTAGATTTTACCCTAAGTGATCAATGCTTTTACAAAAACTCATTCATATTAAAAGACAAAATCTTTCTTTCTCTTCTTAATACTGCTAGGTCACGAGTCTATGTCTTTTTCATATTAAAAGACATGATTATTTATTTTTTATGCATAAAAATAGACTCATGCACTCGAACAGTTTTAAGAGAAAAATCAAACTTCTTTCTACATTGGTGATTGCTTATTTCATTAAAATATTTTGAAATCAATATTGTACATCAATTCTCTCAAAAGATTAAATGCATAATTTTCATTCATTATAGATTTTAAGTGCATTTTATCTCTATATTGCCATATGATTCTGTGATACAGGTTCATCCTCCAATGGCCTTTTTTCATTGATTGTCATGAGGTTGAAAACCCACAACTTCTATCCTAGACTGTAAAGACACACACAAAAACAAAAGCAACCAACATTCTCTTACCACTAAAATGAAGTATGAATAAGCGTGAGGGAGAAAGTGCCTTAGTTGTAACGCCCTCCAAACAAGGGTCAGAAGTTTGGGGTCCATAACACACACAAACCATATTTAAACCTGTTTATAAAAATAATAATATATATATAATGATCCTACTTACCATAATCAACGGATCGATGTAGTTTAAAGTATACCCACAATCCACAACCTTATTTATATTACAATCATTCCAAATCCCAGTTTATTTCTCTTACAACGGAAGTAAACTTTATTATAAACCATCAACACAAACTATGCCAAACATCCTCTGCTAGCTTAAACCATTTCAATCTGGATACCTAGCTCGCACACTTGTCTAGGGATCCTCGCTACCACCAATTTCCTTTTTTACTGGAAAAGAATATAAACAGATTTGCAAGAGTGAGCTAACTAGCTCAGCAAGTCATAATGACAACACTGAGATTAATCAATGATCAATTGAAATGATATAAGGAATTAATATTACTGATAAGCACTGATTAGAATTGAATATTCATATTTAGTTTAGAAACCAAGGTTAGGCTGCTGATCAGTCACATATTAACCCCGAGCAAGGCTCCCATTTTTGCTCCATATACTGGATCCAAGGCACATATTGGCCTATTATGACCCGAATTTGGTCCGACCACGAATTTGGTCCATATTTAAAAACAATCCAATTCCAGAGTATGATAAACAATGTAAATCAATAAGCTGAATTATAAACAACATTCATCTCGAATCATAGGGTGATTCATAATACCATGAAGGTATAAGAAGGAATTCAAAAAGATTGGTTGTCAATCAAGGAAAGAATCTGAAAGTAGAAGCCCAAGGGTTATAGGGTTACAAAGATTGGTCTTCTGTTCAATAAGGCACATGGGTTGATATATCAAGAAATTCCATATCAAGAATCAGTATGTGGTAGATTTTTATTTGGGGAGTAGTATCGTATATGTGTGGTTCGTATATGAGAATTCAATAATTAATGATTTATGAAGAATCAGGCTTATGGCTCAAGATCAATAAGAATCAGGATTTAGGGTTAAGTACTTCAAAGTACTTGCAAAATAGAATAAGAATTATTTGCAATAATTGAAACATTAAGAAGTGAGTTCGAGAATACTTGTAATTACAGTATAAGAGAGTTCAGGGATACTTGCAATATAATCAAGAAGAATAAGAACACTTGCCTTATCAATCCGCTTTTACTTTACTAACACTTGTCAGTTGGTTTCCACTCTCCAATCACTTGCTTTCCCTTTCTATGTCTCGCTTCCTCTGTTAAACATCATATTTACTTATCAATACTGATTCTCATCTCATTTTATTCGTTACAAGCTTCTAAATACCCTTCGTTTCACGCAAATCCGACGTACGGATTAAAAGTTATGAATAAAATAGTCAAACAATCCAGGTACAGTCATATTATGCATCAATCAGATCACATATAACATGTAGCACATAAGATATTCAATTAAAATAATTATTCAAAGAAGATTCGGGGTTAAAATGATTTTCCAGGTATTTAATATAAATTTTTGAACAATTTTCGGAATTTAAACGGGACTCCGAATCAATTTATAATTAAGTAACAGGATTCGAATACTCAAATCTGGCTTTAAAATAATATTTTAACAATTATAGAGTCTTGGAAATAATTTTAAATACTATTTTAAAACTCGAAACTATTTTTCGAAATTTTTAAACCAAAAATAAATAATTAAATCCAATTTTTAAATTAATTAATAATTAATTAAATTAATTAATCAATTAATATTAAATTAATCCATTAATTAAAATAATTAAAAACTAAATAAATTAATTAATAAAATAAATCAGATTTATTTTTGAATAAATAAATAATTAAAACAATTTTCGGAATTTAAAATAATTAAATAAACAATTTTTCTGATTTTTAAAATAATAAAAATATCATTTTTAAAATAAAGTAAATAGCAATCCATTTTTGTAAAATTTTACAACTCCAGTAGCTAAAGTGTAAAAATAGGTGTGAAAATTTTGATTTAGGAAAATTTGGATTAAAATCGGGTTAATTCCCGGGTCGAAATCGACCCGACCGGGTCAATCAAGAACAGACTAGCCGGTTCTAGAATTCGGCGAACATGACTTTTCCCGCGAAGTCAATTAGCAGCAAAACAGGAACCGTTTGATCAGGGTTTTGCTGCGTAACTACTCTACTGTCTTCCAGTAACACATATATGCTAATATTTAACAGGAACAAGTCCCCGATCGTGTTTTCCAGTAAAAACTCCATGAACTCGGCGAAGCTTTGAGCTTCTCCGGTGATACGTTCCAGGCATCCAACAGTGCATAAAATTACATGGATTAACTCGTTTTGATACGATCTGTCGATTAGTGCAACTCAAACATACCCAGAATCAACAGATTTAAAAGTCCCAAATTTCGATTGAAATTATTCAAGAACATAAACCCCTAATTTTAAAATCCGAGAATCAAACATCTATTTCTATATGTTATTGAACTACAAATTCGATGTATAATATACCAAAATGACCAGAAAAAGATTATCTACACGATGAAATTATCAAATCATATCAACAACATCAAGAACAAATTTTCATAATTTAATCTTTAATTAAATAGAATTAAAACAATTAAATAAGAAAAATACCTTGATTTCTGCACCAAAATAGTTGATTGATTTAGGAAGAGTTTTTCGAGAGCTTCGATTTGATATATTTCATGCTTGAATTGGAGTTCGATAACGCCTTCGTTTGTGCGATTAATTTTCAAGAACACGGTATTTTATTAGGTTTTTCTCTGTGTTTTACTGGTTTGTACTGTCAATGATTTTTCAAGAACACGGTATTTTATTAGGGTTTTCTCGGTGTTTTACTGGTTTGTACTGTCTGAGTATGATTTTATGAGTAAAATGAAATGAGAAAAGGGCTATTTATATTTATAGAATATTGGATCGTGTTGAATCATTTTGGATCGATAAATTAGTTACTTAGCCGCTAAGTAACTGCAAAAATGATCCGATTTGATACACGTATTTTATACGAAAATAATGTAATAGTATCCCGTCTTTCAAGAATACGGGGTTTGTTGATATATCAAAATATCTATCGTATTGAAAATTGTATGCCGGGACGCGTACGGGTCAAATCGTAATCCGGATTGAAAAAGTTAAAACACGGAAAATGTCCAGAATTATCAAATTAGGTTCGGAAGGAGTTTTCGAAAGATTTTCGGGTTGTAAAAACGTAAAAACGGTTGAGGTTGGACGATTCCCGGTAATTATTCAGAAAATAATTATTAAATCTATAATTAATTATAAAATCATATAATGATCTAAAATTACCGAAAAAATATCACAATTATCTATATTTTATTCTGGACATAATAAAATAATATACTCTCATTTTATCACATTCAAACATCTAAATATTACTATTAATCATCAGATAATTCACATAATAATCACATAATAATCATTTTAATAATCATTTATTGATATATAATTACACGCGATATCCCGGATATTACATCCTTCCCCCTTAAAAGGATTCTGTCCTCAGAATCTCCTAAGTAAACAAATGAGGGTAGTTTTCTCGCATATCACTTTCTAATTCCCAGGTTGACTCTTCAACCTTTGGTTTTCTCCACAATACTCTTACTAAATTTATAACTTTATTTCTCAATATCTTTTCTCTCTTTTCTAGAATCTCTATTGGATTCTCTATATATGATAAATCTGCAAGAAGTTCTATTAGCTCATACTCGTTCACATGCCTAGAATCTGGATTATACTTCTTAAGCATCGATACGTGAAAGAAATTATGGATGTGCTCTATGTGCGGGGGTAACGCCAATTCGTATGCTACCTTGCCGACACGTTTCAAATTTTAAAAGGGCCGACGTATCTAGGACTCAGCTTTCCTTTCTTTCAGAATCTCGATAATCCTTTCCAGGGTGACACTTTCAGTAACACTAGATCTCCTTCTTCGAATTCCACATCTTTTTTTGATTGATCTACATACTTTCTTTGACGATCTTGTGCTGTAATTAACCTTTTCTGGATGACTTCCATAACTTCTTTTGTCTGCTGCACCAATTCGGGTCCAAGTATCTTACATTCTCCGATTTCGTCCCAATATACTGGTGATCGACACTTGTATCCATAAAGAGCTTCATAGGGAGGCATTCCGATACTGGCATGTTAACTGTTATTGTAAGAAAATTCCACTAAGGGCAAATGCTCGTCCCAATTTTCTTTGAAATCAATGGCACAAACACGTAACATATCCTCAATTGTTTGATTCGTTCTCTTGCTTTGGACATCCGTTTGAGGATGATAAGCTGTATTCATTTTTAATCTGGTTCCCAAGCATTCTTGAAAACTTCTCCAAAATCTTGAATTGAATCGTGGATCTTGATCAGATACAATAGACACATGGACTCCATGATGAACTACTATTTCCTTCAAATACATGTGAACCAGCTTATCCCGTGAAAATCTTTCATTAATAGGCAAGAAATGCGTTGATTTGGTTAGTCTGTCCATTATAACCCAAATGACATCGTGGTTTGCTTTCTTTCTTGGTAAGCCAACTATAAAATCCTTAGCAATGTGCTCCCATTTCCACTCTGGAATCTCTAGTGGCTGTAATAGCCCACTTGGTCTCCGGTGCTCCACCTTAACTCTTTGACACGTGTAACATTTTCTAACCCATTCTGCAATTTCTCTCTTCATGTCTGGCCACCAATAATTCTTCTTTAAGTCTCTGTACATCTTGGTAATTCCCGGATGAATGGAATACCTTGAATTGTGAGCTTCCTATAGAATTTCATTCTTCAATTCTGTCACTGGTGGTATCCAAATTCTGGATAAAAATCTGAGAATACCCTGATCGTCCTTCTGAGTGCATGAATCTTCTACAACCAAATGATTGATATCCTGATCCATTATTTCCTCTTGGCATTTTCTTATCTTTTCTAGATATTCTGGTTAAAAAGTCATACTATACATATTTGCTTCATCAGGTTTACAAATTCTGATTTCCAATTCCAATTTCTGAAATTTCTTGTATAACTCTTCAGGTACTGTCAACACGTTCAGTCTTTCCAATATGCTTAAAACGTCTGCCACCACATTCTCTTTTCTGGGGTGATAGTTAATCGTGCAATCATAGTCTTTCATCATCTCCAACCATCTTCTCTGTCTCATATTAAGCTCCTTTTGCGTGAATATGTATTTTAAACTTTATGGTCCGTATAGATCTCGCATTTTTCTCCATATAGATAATGTCTCTAAATTTTCAAGGCGAATACAATTGTTGCTAGTTCCAAGTCATGAGTAAGATACTTCTGCTCATGAGGTTACAGTTGTCTAGACGCATATGCAATGACTTTATCATGTCGCATCAAAACACAACCTAATCTCTTATGAGAAGCATCACTATAAATTAAAAAATTTCCTGGGTCATATGGAAGTGACAAAACAGGTGCCGTGATTAATCTCTTTTTCAATTCCTGGAAACTTTCTTCAAATTTCTCGTTCCATATGAACTTCTCACTTTTCCTGGTAAGCTTCGTCAAAGGCGTCGCAATCTTTGAGAAATCTTGAATAAATCTTTGATAATATCCCGCTAATCCCAAGAAACTTCTCACTTCTATTGGTGTTTTTGGCCTTTCCCAATTCATAACGGCTTCAATCTTTGCTGGATCCACTTTGATTCCTTCATTACTTACGACGTGCCCTAAGAATTAAACCTCTTGCAACCAAAACTCACACTTTGAAAACTTTGCATATAACTTCTTCTTTCTCAAAATTTTTAAAGATATCCTTAGATGCTCCGCGTGATCTTCCATTGACTTTGAGTAGATCAAGATATCATCGATAAACACAATTACAAACTTGTCCAAATATTCCTTGAAAATTTTGTTCATCAAGTCCATAAATGTTGCTGGGGCATTGGTCAATCCAAATGACATCACTAAAAATTCATAGTGACTATACCTTGTTCTGAAAGCTGTCTTTTCTATATCTTCAGATTTAATCTTCAGTTGGTGATATTCGGATCTCAAATCAATTTTAGAGAAATACTTTGCTCCTTTCAGCTGATCAAACAAATCGTCGATTCAAGGTAACATATACTTGTTCTTAATCGTAAGCTTGTTGAGTTCTCGATAGTCGATGCATAACCTCATGCTTCCGTCCTTTTTCTTAACAAATAATACCCGTGCACCCCATGGGGATATACTGGGTCAAATTACTCCTTTTTCCAATAATTCTTTCAACTGCTTTGCCAATTCCTTTATTTCCACTGGCGCCATTCTGTATAGGACCTTAGATACTGGTTCCGTCCCGGGTGCTAAGTCGATTGCATATTCAATTTCTCTATCTGGAGGAAGTCCTGGTAATTCGTCTAGAAATACGTCTGGAAATTCATTTACCACTGGAATGTCTTCCATTTTTTCTGGCTCCTTACTTCTATCTATCGCATACGCAATAAAGTGCTTGTATCCTTGTTGCAATAACTTATTGGCTTGAATTATCGTCAAGAACTTATTTGCTTGCTTCTGGCCTTTAAACGTCACCATTTTCTCGTCTAGCATTTTCTGGATTATCTTCTTGTTACGATAGTCTATCCGAGCATCGTGTTGAGATAGTTAGTCCATCCATAAAATAACGTCAAACTCTCCTAACTTAAATGGTATCAAGTCAGCAATAAATTTATTGCCAGAAATCTCAATCTCATAGCTCTTACACACTTGATTAACCGATACACGATCCTGATTTGCTAATTCTACCATCATAATTTCACTTAACAATTCAATTGGACAATTCAGCTTATCAACAAAATCTTGAGAAATAAATGATCGAGTTGCTCCCGAATCTATCAGCACTTTAGCACATAAAGAGTTCACAATAAGCGTACCTGCTACAACATCAATGTCCATAATAGCATCCTTCATAGACATGTCATAAACTCTAGATCTGGGAGGTTCATTCACTGTTGGAGGGGCTCCCATGATTCACAGTGTATTATTGACTGAAACTGGTGCTTTGCAATCCCTGGCTACGTACCCTGGCTTTCCGCACTTGAAACATGTATACCCAATTGCTGGAACTTTACCTTCCTGATTCCTGGTAGGCTGATCCTTGTTGATTGGCTCTCTGGCTGGCTGCTTACAGCACTCCCTTGAATATTCCCCTTCTAGTTGCATCTGTAGCAGACCACATTCAACTTGTTGTAAACTCCACCATTCTTCTTCCCGCAGACTTGGCAATCTGGTATAGATGGCCTCTACTGGGTTGGCTATTTCCCAGTGGATAGACGGTTACCTTGGCCTCTGTTGCATGCATTCTGCCTATTAAAGTTCTTTTCGGGCTGAAACTTGCCTTTCCTCTTATTGAAATTTGGAAACTTCCCTGCTTGTGACTGTCCTTCATTCCTTTCAAACTTTCTTTTCTTACTTTCCTTTTTTTTCCTGAGACATTTCATTTTCTGTCTCCGCAATCATGGCTTTCTACACAACTCCCTCATACGTGTCTAATTCAAATATGGCCACCTTCCCTCAAATCCATGGCTTGAGTCCTTGATGAAACCTCTTAGCCTTCTTCCTATCAGTGTCCACATATGAAGGCACAAATATAGATAATTCCTCAAACTTATTTTCATAATCTGCCACTGACATATTCCCTTGCTTGAGCTCCAGAAATTTCAATTCCAATTGATCCTGAACAAACCGAGGGAAATACTTCTCGAGAAATAATTCCTTGAATCTCTCCCATGTAACATCATCTATACCTTCCAATACTTTAACAGTTCCCACCAGTAGGTGGCTTCATTCTTCAGATAGTAACTCACAAACTCAGTCTTCTGTTCCTCTCTCACCTTGACTAAGGCAAATGCCCTCTCAATTTCCTTCAACCAGACTCTTGCCTCAATAGGATGTACAAAACCTTTAAATTCTGGGGGATTCACCTCTTGGAAAGTCTTATAGGTTACCTGAGGATTAGTCTGCCTCTGCTGTTGTTGAGTCAGGTGGACTGTCTGTTGGGCCAAGATCTGAAGAATCTGGGCTACAGTTGGGTCTATGGGACCTGGATTAACATTCTGGTTATTGTTGTCTTGGGTGTTGTTGTTGTTGTTGGTTTCTTCATTTTGGTTGGTGGAACGGGTGTTTCTTCTAAGAGGCATTTTATGTAAAGAATCAAACAACTTATTTAGCCTTTAAAACAAATCCTTTTTATGAAAAGGTTTTTATAAAAAAGAATTATCTCTTTTTGAAAAAATTTTCAATCGTTGAACTAAGTAAATTGAATGCTTCTTTACAAAATATAAACAGTTAAGGGAAAAAGGGTACATGTTATTATAAGAGTTTTATAACTGGTGTAGTAAGATAAAACAAGTATGGTAAAGTAAAGGACAATGCTGGAAAAAAGGAAAGGTACTGATATATATGTCAAAGTTTGGTGGTACAAGCACGAAAGGTTTTATTAAGGAAAAGGTACAACAGGCCTATCCATTATTCAGCAAATCTTGTTTATTTATATACCCACCAAAAGTGTGATAATATATATCAAATATTATTATACATATATCAGTTGTCACATCATCTCCATCGTCTAGCTTCTGGGAAACTCTGGTCTACCAAGCCTCTTCAAATCCTCCAATACCTCTCTAGCCCATCTCATAAGAGCATTTGGGGCTGCATACTTGTAAGTAGCTCCATGAAGTTTGGCCTCAGGTACTCTCTGGGTCACCTGAATCTCATTTCGAAGTGCTCTCACATTCCTATCCACATCTATAGTTCTTATAATATGTTGTAGCTCCTAGATCTGTGCCAACAGGGCTTCTCATTCTAAAAAAGAGCCTCATACTTATAATATGGAACAGGGTGTGGAGTAAACTGGAAAGATGCACCCGCAACTGAATATCCAGTAGAGTCAGAATCAGCAGGTGGAGACCTCGAATAGGTGGTCTCACACTTGGAGGTGGAATAGCTCGCATTGGTGCAACTGTCGCAACAGGTATTTTAGCTGATACCGGCGGAGGAGCAGGACGTGGATCAGATGACAGTCTTCTAACCGAAGGCTTCGAGTGACCAGATGATATCGAGATAGAGGAATCTACCATTACTGCTATCTGAAAATCACGCTACTAGATAAGAATCTCAAATCTCGTCATGAATCATACTAAAGCCTACTATTTAGTCGTACTCAACTTCTCGATGTTCTATCTCTTTATTTCCTAATACTAATCTTAACACTCTACCCCTTCCCGACAATCTAGGCTTATGGCAGTGACTTTAAACCTTAGCTCTGATGCCAAACCTGTAGTACCCTCCAAACCTGGGTTAGAAGTTTGGGGTCCACAACACACACACACACATACACACATACACACACACACACACCATATTTAAACCTGTTTAGGAATATAATAATATATATACAATGACCCTACTTACCATAATCCACGGATCGACGCAGTTTAAAGTATGCCCACAAGCCACAACCTTATTTATATTACAATCGTTCCAAATCCCAGTTTATTTATCTTACAACGGAAGTAAACTTTATTACAAACTATCAACACAAACTATGCCAAACATCCTCTTCTAGCTTATTCCATCTCAACTTGGATACCTAGCTCGCACACTTGTCTGGGGATCCTCGCTACCACCAATTTTCTTTTTCACTGGAAAAGAATATAAACAGATTTGCAAGAGTGAGCTAACTAGCTCAGCAAGTCATAATGACAACACTGAGATTAATCAATGATCAATTGAAATGATATAAGGAATTAAGATTACTGATAAGCAGTGATTAGAATTGGATATTCACTTTTATTTTAAAAACCAAGGTTAGGCTGCTGATCAGTCACGCACTAACCCCGAGCAAGGCTCCCAGCTTTGCTCTATATACTGGATCCAAGGCACACATTGGCCTATTATGACCACGAATCTGGTCCGACCATGAATCTGGTCCATATTTAAAAATAATCCAATTCCAGAGTAACAATATGATAAACAATGTAAATTAATAAGCTGAATTATAAACAACATTCATCTCGAAGTATAAGGTGATTCATAATACCATGAAGGTATAACAATGAATTCAAAAAGATTGGCTGTCAATCAAGGAAAGAATCTGAAAGTAAAAACCAAGGGTTCAAGGGTTACAAAGATTGGTCTTCTGTTCAACAAGGCACATGGGTTGGTATATCAAACAATTCCATATCAAGAATCAATATGTGGTAGATATGTATTTGTGGAGTAGTATCGTATATGTGTAGTTCATATCTGAAAATTCAATAATTAATGATTTATGAAGAATCAGGCTTATGGCTCAAGATCAATAAGAATCATGGTTTAGGGTTAAGTACTTCAAAGTACTTGCAAATTAGAATAAGAATTATTTGGAACAATTGCAACATAAAGAAGAGAGTTCGAGAATACTTGCAATTATAGTATAAGAAAGTTCAGGGATACTTGTAATATAATCAAGAAGAATAAGAACACTTGCCTTATCAATCCACTTTTACTTTACAAACACTTGTTAGTTGGTTCCCACTCGTCAATCACTTGCTTTCCCTTTCTACGTCTCGCTTCCTCTACTAAACATCACATTTACTTATCAAGACTCATTCTCATCTCGCTCTATTCGTTACAAGCTTCTAACTACCCTTCGTTTCACCCAAATCCGACGTACGTATTGAAAGTTATGAATAAAACAGTCAAACAATGCATGCACGGTCATATTATGCATCAATCGGATCACATATAACACACAAAATGTAAGATATTCAATTAAAATAATTATTCAAAGAAGATTCAGGGTTAAAATAATTTTCCAAGTATTTAATATAAATTTTTAAACATTTTTCGGAATTTAAACGGTACTCCAAATCAATTTATAATTAAGTAACAGGGTTCGAATACTCGAATCTGGCTTTAAAATAATTTTTTTAATAATTATCGAGCCTTGAAAATAATTTTAAATAATATTTTAAAGCTCAAAACTATTTTTTAGAATTTTTAAATCAAAAATAAATAATTAAATGCAATTATTAAATTAATTAATAATGAATTAAATTGATTAATTAATTAATATTAAATTATGTGATTAATTAAAATAATTAAAAACTAATTAAAATTAATAAACTAAATCAGATTTATTTTTGAATAAGTAAATAATTAAAACAATTTTCGGAATTTAAAATAATTAAATAAACAATTTTTCTGATTTTTAAAATAATAAAAATATTATTTTTAAAATAAAATAAACAGCAATCCATTTTTGTAAAATTTTACAACTCCAGTGACTAAAGTGTAAAAACAGGTGTAAAAATTTTGATTTAGGAAAATTTGGATTGAAACCGGGTTAATTCCCAGGTCGAATTCGACCCGATCAGGTCAATCAAGAACAGACCGGCCGGTTCCAGAATTCGGCGAACAAGACTTTTCCGGCGAAGTCAATTAGCAGCAAAACAGGAACCGTTTGATCAGTGTTTTGCTTCTTAACTACTCTACAGTCTTCTAGTAACATAGATATGCCAGTATTTAATAGGAACAAGTCCCCGATCATGTTTTCCGGTGAAACCTCCATGAACGCCGGTGAAGCTTCGAGCTTCTCCGATTATACGTTCCAGGCATCTAATGGTGCATAAAATTACATGGATTAACTCGTTTTGATACGATTTGTCGATTAGTGCAACTCAAACATACCCAGAATCAACAGATTTAAAAGTCCCAAATTTCGATTGAAATTATTCAAGAACATAAACCCTAATTTTAAAATCTGAGAATCAAACATCAATTTCTATATGTTATTGAACTCCAAATTCGATGTATAATATACCAAAATGACCAGAAAAAGATTATCCACACGATGGAATCATCAAATCATATCAACAACATCAATAACAAATTTTCATAATTTATTCTTTAATTAATTCAAATTAAAATAATTAAATAAGAAAAATACCTTGATTTCTGCACTAAAATAGTTGATTGATTCAGGAAGAGTTTTTCGAGAGCTTCGATTTGATATATTGCACGCTAGAATTAGAATTCGATAACACCTTCGTTTGTGCGATTTGATTTTTCAAAAACGAGGTATTTTATTAGGGTTTTCTCTGTGTTTTACTGGTTTGTCCTGTTTGATTATGATTTTACGAGTAAAATGAAATGAGAAAAGGGCTATTTATATTTATAGAATATTGGATCTTGTTGAATCATTTTGGATCGATAAATTAGTTACTTAGTCGCTAAGTAACTGCAAAAACGATCTAATTTGATACCCGTATTGGATAATTATCCAAACTGGGCTTCTTATAAAACACGTTATAGGAAAATAATGTAATAATATCACGTCTTTTAAGAATACGGGTTTTGTTGATATATTGAAATGATTATCGTATTTAAAATTGTACACCGGGACACGTACGTGTCAAACCGTAATCCAGATTGAAAAAGTCAAAAAACGGAAAATATCCGGAATTATCAGATTAGGTTAGGAAGGAGTTTTCGGAAGAGTTTCGGGTTGTAAAAACATAAACACGGTTGAGGTTTGATGATTCCCGGTAATTATTCAGAAAATAATTATTAAATCTATAAATCATTATAAAATCATATAACGATCCAAAATTACCGGAAAAATATAACAATTATCTATATTTTATTCTGGACATAATAAAATAACATACTCTCATTTTATCACATTCAAACATCTAAATATTACTATCAATCATCAGATAATTCACATAATAATCATTTTAATAATCATTTATTGATAACTAATTACACGCGATATCCCGGATATTACATTAGTGCACCACATAAGGAAGGTTTTGAAGTCAACCTAACAGCTCTGTCTCCTACAAAGATGAGCAGTATTTAAACCGAGACAACTGTTAGCCCCCATAAATCTTCTCAAAAAGATGTAATGGATGAAAAGGCACAAAAATAGTTACTAGATTCATTCTCTCAACAGGGTGCGTCTATTGAAATTTTCCTGTCGGCTAGGGTATCCGATGTAGTGTCGCCACCTCAAACATAAACAATCCTTGATGCACAAGGAAATGTTACACACACGAAGGAAGAATTGACGAAAACAAGAGTTTCGACCATTTTATGGTCAGATTCAATTGTTCAAGGTTCTTTAATGGACCAATTGACTTTACAGGTGTTAGGAGAGGATACTGATCCAATAGCCATATGTCAGTGGTCAGTGTCTACCTCCCCAGGCTTAAATCCCCTGGATACATCTGCGGATAGTGGATCTGACATAGGCGCAAATCGGCAACTTGTTGACAATGATTTAGATTTACCTAATAAGTCACAAGGAAATGTCTTCACAGACATTATAAGGGAACTTTGATCTTTATGCTAAATTCTTTGGATCATTATTTACCTTCCCAGAGTTCAAATCTGGAACCCTAAAAGGGAAACTAGCAACTTGTAGATTATGACTCATATTCATCTGACGATTCTAACAAGGATGGGGATTTGCGAACTCCCATTGCGCCACATGTGACCTCCTTAAGGATGGCTAAGGTTATTTTCCTTGCAGGTACAACTGGATTTTGGAGCTATCAGAGGAGTGATACACTTGTGAGAATGAGTGTAAACACGAGTGGAGAGAAGTGTGAAACACTTGTGAGGTACACGAAACAGAATCACACACTCACAGTGAGGAAGAAAGAGAAACACCATATCCCATTCCGTATCCCTAAACATGATTCTTGATACTTCGGATCTCGAATCTGTTTATGATTGGAACCTAACTCTTAGGGACCTAACATTTACAGATTGGATTAGAATACTTCGGGACCTAACAAGTTGGGAGCTAACAATTGGTGATCTCATAGTTGGGAGGTATAAGGAGTTGGGAAGATTGGTGAACATGATGATCAACAATGAAGTCATTCTTGCAGCATTTAAAGGGACATGGTTGATTAGACTCTGACTTGTTATTTCTTTTCCAACCAAGTGAAATATGACAACTCCTTCAGACAACAGCATACATTTTTTCTCTAAGGGGGAGATAAAAGCTTAAGTAATAGTTTGGAGGAATCCTCAACTAAGGGGGAGAAATAGAAAGCAGGTGGAAAAAGGTAAAGCATATAACCATAACACCATTGTTGTTTGTAACTACGGATCCTATTGTACAGGAGATGTGGTAAACACCAAGGTGATTTCCTAGTAATCAGAAGAAGTGGTTTGGTTCATCACTATTCTTCATAAGGGGAGAAGTTGTTTTCCAAAAGGGGAGTACCATTAGTTCTTATCTACGGATCCTATTATACGGGAGAGGTGGTACACGAAGGTGATCTCCTTTAAGTAGTTGATTCTCATAAGGGGAGAATCAAGAGAGATATGCGTTTCTCAACAGGAAATGTGGGTGCATAAAAGAAGCTGCTGATGATTACTTCAAGACTAAGAAGTGTTATCTGGAAGATATTTGAAAAACTAAGGAAATGAAGATGAAACTACTTAAAAATCAGTTCAGTGCTAGAGGAACAAGCATCTTTCATTTCAATTACACAAGAAATCTGGAAATGCAGTATTTGATCCAGAAAACCAGTAGCATTACTTACAAGTGCTGGTACTTTACTTTTTCAAGTTATTAGTTGAGTTATCCTCTCTATTTAATTTAGTTTTTAGGTGTAATAATCAAATAGGGGGAGATTGTTGGTGAGACTACGTAGCTGTATGAACAGTTATGTGATATCTCAACACGAGAACAACACTGGAACAGCACAGGTTAATAATACTACGTCTATACAAGAAATCAGGAAGAAATGAAGACAAGGAAAATACAAAGAATCAAAGGATTAGGTTAAAGTCTATTTACAAGTCACTGAAAGAAGCTCATAAATATGTTCCTGCATCAGTGAAGAACTAAGGTTAAAGACTTTCAAGGTTTCAGAAATGTTGAAGATTCAGTGTATAAGTGTTACCAGAAGATTTCAATGTATTGGCATTGATTGAAGATAGACAATGTATGAAGCATAGGAATTTGACGAAGTGAAGACAGGGTATAGACAGAGGTTAAAGAAGACAACTGCAGTCTTGAAGCTATATTCAGTGACAGGAGTTCATTTATATGTTCAAGCATCGGTGAAGAATAGTGAATGAAGTATTCAAGATTGTAGTAGCAATGAAGATGTTGTCTAAAGTACTAGAAAGGATTCCAGTAAAAGTACAATTATTTATTGACAGTCAGTGTTCGAAGCAATAAAGTCGTTGTAAGCTTAAAAATTTAATCAAGGCCATAATACGAAGACCTGAATCGGGGTTAGTCGTCTGTGAACCAGACCAGTTGTACTAGGCGTCAATAGCTCGTGAAAGGAATCCAGGTATTATTTATAGAAGAATTGTTAAGTTGAGGAACGTACTTGGATTGAATATTTATCTGCTAAAGTATGAGAATAGGTGCGTGGGGTATACAGCTAAACTGCTCAGGGGACTGGCGAAGCTCAAAGTTTAATTGTTAAATTAAATAAATTTATTTAATGGACTTTAATATAATTTATTTAATAAACTTAAAAAGATTTATTTTATAAACTTTAAATAAGTTTATTTTATAAATCTAAATTATTTTATTTATATAAGTTATATTTAAGTTTATTTTATAAATTAATTTAGTTGTAATTTAAACTTATATAAAAATAAAAGAAAGCAAAAAGGAAAAGAAAATAGAAAAAGAAAAGAAAAGAGAAAATGAATAAAGAAAAGGAAAAAAAAATAAACAAACAAACCTTGCAACCATTTAAGGTCGCAGGTTGTTTGTTAACCAAAATAAAGAAACCAGACTAAGTATATATGTTAGTTGCAGGTTAAAATCCTCTCCTGGTCGCAGGTTAAGTCCTGTGGAAATAAACTATGTAAACACTTAGTCGCAGGTTGTACAACAGAGGATTAAATAAGCTAGTCGCCAGTTGATTTTCCAGTCGCAGGTTAGAAAGAATATTCATGACTCAGCTCTCTCCTCAGCTACACATTATTGATATAAAGACTACACTCAGCAGCAGATGCAAAGAAGACTTGTACTGTTTATCTTTTTCTCCAACAAGAGAGTTGATAAAATAGAAGCAGAGATTTTCAGAGAAGCTCAAGCTTTTTGTTTATCCGTTTAACTTCTCACCGGAGTAATGTTATAAAGTCCAGTTTAACTCTTGTATATTCTTAGGGGCATTATAAACGTTACCCGGTAATTAAATCCTAGTACAAACAAAAGCTTGATCATTGTATAGGATTTGATTTGTAAATCTTTGTAGAAGCTAGAAACTTTGTTGTTCTTAGATTGTAGCCGGTTAATTTATTTACTAGAGTGTAGCAACGCCCCTCGAGGATTTATATACGAATATATATTTCCCCGAATATCTTGTATTCCTCGTTTTATTGTTCCAAACACTATTCACCTCAAGAATACGAAAGCACTAACCGAGCACTAGATTTTATATCCGTAAAAGATTTGAAAGAATTTTTTAATTTAGTGATTATCGTATTCAACCCCCCTTTCTACAATAATTCGGGACCTAACAACGATCAATCTACTCTTATGAACAATTGAAGGGAAAGTTCATAAGGTACTACTCACAAATTTCCCGAAAGGAGAAGGACACAGAAATGCTCATACATTGTAGATAAAGAGTGAACCGAACGCTGAGTGATTACCTGGCCAAGTTCAAAGAAGAAGCGGGCATGGTCACCAATTTGAATAAGACCTAAGCTACGTGATACTTAACAAACAGACTTGATCCTATTAAAGGTTTTTATCGCTTTATGATTTCCCCCCAAGATTCTTTAATGATATATTTGTGAGGGGTGAGAACATCCGAAGAAAGATGAAAATCCTGGGGGGATACAGGGTGCCCAAGAGAGATGACCATAGTCGACATTCTAGACGATAAAAGTGTTCTTGAGGGCCCAACAAAGATCGAAGGGATGATCATAGGGGTAGTGGACATGAAATGAAATGACCGCGACACAGAAAGGAAAGGGGATAGAGATTCGACTGTGTTTACCCCACCTAACGCGCTGATCACCAAGATTCTCCATGAGATCAAGGGAAATCCTGGGTTCGTTCGGCCAACCAAGATGAAGATGGCCGACCACAAGAAAAATGACGATAAATACTATGTTTATCATCCAGATAAAGGATACAATACCGACAAATATTTTCATCTAAAAAGGTTAACTAAGAAGATGATTAAAGCCAATTAAATGAATAAGTTTGTAATGGACCTAAGGGATAAGCTGAATCCGAAGGAACAGAGAGCCGGAAGAAAGGTATTGTGTGGAGGTGAAGACGATCTCTAGGGCAGTGCCCTCGGCCTTGACGGCAAAAATGCCCGAAAAAAGGTACGCCCGTCCAGCTCATAATCTATATCAATTCAGCCCTGCTAGAGATAATATGCCCCTCTCATTCACCGAAGAGGATTATGAAGATGTCATATACCCCCACGAAAATCCGTTGATCATTCATTCAGTTATGGAGGAAAAAAAGTTGTGCAAAGTATTGGTTAACGGAGGTAGTTCGGTTAACACCTCGTTTCATCGAACATATACCAAAATGAACTTGGTCATAGAGTAGATGGAGCCATTCTATGAGGCACCCCTTCAAGCCTTTAGCGGATGTTTAAGCCATAAAAAAGAGAAGTGGTAGAAAGTGATAGATGTAACGTTGTGGGGGTGTGAAGTTGTTGTATAGATTCATGACACTAGCATTCATCCAGGGCGCACCCTATCATGTTTAAAGAAGAAATAAAGTAGGATGAAGAAAGAGGAATGAATAAGTTTATAAGGGCATACCCTCAAATTTGTAGACACTCATACAAATTTTTCAAGTTTGCTAGGAGGTTGAAAATTCCAATCCCATTTTCAATAGCATATGGAATTTGGGGGTAATTGTTATGCCCAAAATTTGGTATAAACCTTGTTCGGGTCAAAAATGGGTCAATTGGTTAGAACTAGGATATTGGTGCCTAAAATTAGGGAAATGATAAGGCATCTATTTTTATCATGAAGGAAGAAGGCGCACCCTACAGATATGGGGATGCGCGTTTTTATGCATATAAGAAGAGTAATGCTGACATCTTACATAATCAAGGCGCACCCTCTGTGGTGAAGGAGGCGTGCCCTATTGATATATGAAGAAAGGAATTCAATTGATTCTTAGATCTAGCCCCTAAGGTATTAGGGCGCGCCCTAAGTGGGAAAGATAGCTTGGATGAGACTTCAACATGGTTATTTGGACGGGTTCTTTGGATGATTCAAGGAAGAGGGAGATTATTATTACTAACCTATTTGTTGCAGGTACTCTATTGAAGAAATCCAATTTGTAATGCAACCACAGAAAGGCGGTATCCGTGGTCAGAGACCTCCAGGAGTATGCATGGACGGAAGGCCTCTTCTTGTACTCAATGAGTGTCCTCATTGGGGATGTGGGGTGAACTTTGGCTTGTGCTTTGGGAACTCTGTCTCTTTAGTCAACGGGTGTCCTCGTAGGGAGACTTCGGAGTATCCTGCACTTTGCACCCAAAAACTTGGGATCACTTGTCTTGCAATCTGGTAGGGGCTCCTTATCCGAGGGACAATGATGCGTCCAACATTTGGGGTGAACTAAATGGATATCTTCGATATGTTATTTATTTTGGTATTTGTACGATCAAGCATAAAATTTAATTACACGTAGATCCTCTCCATTAGTACATGAATTTAATTGATCCAAATCAAAGTCAAAAAGTCAAACTAGCAAAATCATTTCTTTCAAACATATTTATATCACATATATAAATACAAAAGAGATAGTCGAGTTTTCCAAAATATCAAAATTATATCTATTATAAAATATATCTCTAAGGAAATATCATCAAAGAAGAAATATCAAGATATGACATTTCTTAGATCCGTGTTGTAATAGGAATATGGCAACAAGTTCGAATAAGGAATATATCAGAAATATTCTTTAGAGGTCTCGTGCTATATCAAAATATTTTACTCTTCGCTCCAAAATATATTTCTACATCTATCAAAAGATATTTTATTCAAAGATTATTAACATTCATGATTGAAATATTAATATCCAGTTCTATAACTCAGTCCATGTATACTTACAGTAATTTTCTCCCATTTCGTAAAATCAGCATTTCTCAGAAAAAATTATTCAAAAATACTCAAAAATATTTCCTAACATTAAAATATATTTTATATATTAGGACATATATTTTTAGTATTTATTCAAGTCAAAACTTTGGTCAAAGGATCCATATATTTAATTCTAAGACCAAAGGTATTTTTACTCGGCAAAAAAGGTTGACAGAACAGTTTTAATTTTATATAAAATACTTCCATATACTAGAATTACTTGAAATTTGGTATGGATCATTCAAATTGTATTTTATAAGTATGGTAAAAATTTTGTAACATATCGAGAATTTTTGTCTGGGCACAAAGATCGAGGCAGTTGGTCCCACAATTGACCATGTTTGACCTAGTTACCCTTGACGAAAGTTGACCAAAACTTTCAGGACATCATTTTATATTATTTAAGTAATTATTATATTTTTAATGATATTTATTTAAGAGTTTTTAAGGTGGTCATAATTATTGGTGTTTAATGCTTAATTAAGTGATTAAACAAAGATTAAAAAAAACGAAAATATATTATTATACAAATAAATCAGCTGAGTTTTTAGCTCCATAAAATTGTTTGTCTCATATGTCAAGTTTCAAAGAAACACACTTTGCTTTCCATGTCATCAATCCAAGTGACATACATCATCCACCATCCATTTTCCTCAAATCTCCACCATTCAATCCACCCTACTTCTCCTATAAATAAACCCCCAGCCGAACCCATTTTCTTCAAGCTAAAGAGCCACAAAATTGCTGAGATTTTTTCAAGAAGTATCATATTTTCATCTTTTTCAAATCTAAACACATACTTCTTCTCAAAAACCTTCTCTCTCTTCTATATACTTACATATATACAAGGTTTTTAAAACCCAAGCTTAGCTTCACCCAACCAAGCTTCATACCGCCAAGTGAGCTTATCCACTACCACTTCCCGGCCTCCTAAAGGGCTTCCCAAGTTCGACCAAAGTGCCAAAATCCGGCCGAACCTCCAGCGGATTTTTCCGGCAAAATTTTCCGACCGTTTTCCAAAAGTGGTAACTTTTAGCTTCTTATTTGAGTTCTTTTTATTTGAACTTTGTACTTAACTTCAATACTTCATATTAAGCTCTAATACAAGATCTCTTATAAAGAAATTTCTCAAGCAAAAAGAGAACTAAGATTCGAACTCGGAATTCGAATAAGTACTTGATCTTCATAAAAATCATTTCAACAAGAAGATCTATAAAGAAAAGTACTTAATCTCCAAGGGTGAGATTTTATTTGACACAAGTTCATGAGTTAGCCAATTATTTTCATGCTTTTTAATTGGATCTTGGCTAACAAATATTCATGCACATAAAATAATTACGAAACATAGTTTAATCCCATCTAACATCTTCAGTGTTCCGGGGGATTATAACTTGATCTATAAACACTTCGTAATTTGTCAAATATCAAAACGACTTAAGTTCACGAGTTAGCCAATTACTTTCACTATTTAATTGGATCTTGGCTAAAAAATATCGTGCACATAAAATATTACGAAGCATAGTTTAATCCCTTCTAACATCTTTAGTATTCCGGGGGATTATAACTCGTTCTATAAACACTTCGTAATCATCCGTTATTTAAAGATGAATCAAATCCACGAGTTAGCCAATTAATTTCACACTCTTTAATTGGATCTTGGCTAACACTTATCGTGTATATAAACAATTACGAGACATATCGTATATGCCCCTTCTAACATCTTTAATGTTCCATGGGGTTCTTATTCGATATATAAACTGTTAGGTCACACAACACTGTAGAAGGGGGTTGAATACAGTGTAGAATACAATCTAATCAATTTCGAACACAAGTAACATTAAACAGATATATTCGATATAATAAACTCTGTTACAATGGAATTGTTCTCTCTCAGTGATGAACAAATATCACGAGAGCTGTTAGGTTACAATGTATGATCTTCTCGATAATGATAACACATATAGTGTAAACCTATGTCTGTGTTTATATACTACACAGTTACAAGATAACTTCTAATTGATATGGAATATAATTCTGTCTCCTAAAATATATCAATCAGATATCTTATACAATTCTTTAAGTCCTCTAACTCTTTCCATGAATATCTTCTTTTTGTATTAGTCTCGATCTTCTTTCCTGTAAATCAGCTTCCTTCTTTAACTGTTAGTCCTCCAGTACTTAAGTTCTGATATCCATCTTCTGATATTATCTTCTGATAATCTAAATCCTGATATCCTTAAGTTCTGACTTTCAGTAAGTACTGATTCCAGTAAGTACTGATATTTCCTATTTGTTAAGATCTGAAAACTAAACATGAAATATATTAGACATGACATCTCAAATATATTTAACAATGTCCCCCAACTTGTAAATTGTGCAAAATATACAAGTTAATAGATTTTATGATGTCAAAAACATTTAAGTTCAAATGCAATAAGAGTTTAATAAGACTATTAACTATAACTTACAGTCCTTTTAGCTTTACCAACTTCACTGGATCAATCTGAATAACTCTAGGATGTTCTTTCAAGTCCATCACCAAGTCTGATAACTCTAGGATGTGAAGAGTTTTCATTATAACATAAGCATCTTCCTTTCAGAATAACTTCCACCTTAGCAGAATTCTTCAGCATAGGAATTTCTTTTCCATCATCTTCAGTAATCATTGGTATATACAGAGAAGTCTTTGTACCAGAGATTTTGAATAGATCTCTTATAGCCTTCAAAATGTATTCTGACCATCTTCTTGTAACATCAGATTTTACTTCTAGAAGATAATAAATATGTTGAAGTTCTCTGATAGACTTCTTTAGCACATCAGTATCAGCTAGTCTATAAGTTAATCCATCATAGAGAAATAAAATCAATTTCTCCTTTATATTTTCCTTATCATGAGCATCTATCACGATTTGAGCAGACAACACCTTGTCAAGGTGCTTTTGTTTGATTTGTTCATATGGTTTGTCTGTCAACATGAAAGGATCTCTTAGCGTAACTTCTACTCCTGTTTGTATCTTCTCTTCATCAGAACCTAATCTAGCTTTATCTCTAGGTTGCTTGGATCTCAATCCAAATGTTGCAAGTTGATTCATCAAGAGATTGGATTTTGGTTTAACTGGAGTAGCTTTCTTCCATAACAGCTTCTTCTCATCAGCAATTGTCATCCTTTCTAAATTAACTTGATCAGAATTTACTGTTTCTTCTGTAGCTTGCTGTTCTTTATTCTGAACAACTTGAGCAGTGTCAGAGGTTGTTTTAGATTCTTTAATTATCTTTCTTTTCTTCAGAATTTGAACAGTTTCATCTTCTATCAAATCATCATCATGCATTCTAGTTTGATAGACTGGAATGGAAGAACTTGTCTTTTTCTCAATATTTAAACATTCACCAACCTCTTATTTTCCTTGTGATTTAGGATCAATCTCAGTTTGTGATCTAGTCTTGGACTTTGAAGTCTCAGAATTTGACTTTTCCCTGATCACAATGCCTTTTTCCTTAGGCCTTGGAGGTTTCTTTGCATCAGAAGCTTTAGACTTAAGATTTGTCTTCTCAGCAGCAAATCTAGCTTCTTCCTCCTTGAGAGTTTCCAAATCCATTCCTGAATTTTGATTCAGAAATAATCTTCTAGCTATCTCCTCATCAAGTGTCTGGATTTTAGGATTTTTGTAATAAACAGTAGTCTGCTTCCCCTGTAGCTTCAGAGTTTGTAAAAACTTCTGAGAGTCTTTAGATCCTGACTGAATTAGAATAGCAGAACTTGACATCAGACTTTGTTTATCAGAACTTGACTTCAGTCTTTTAGCATTCACAGCATCAGAACTTGACTTGTTCTGTGTAGAAGATTTTCATTGAACTTTTCTTTGACCTCTACTCTTATCAGAGTTTCCCTGGTCATCACTTTTATCATCCTTTTTCTTCAGTATTTCAGTAGGTGAGCATTTGGACTTAACTACCTTCTCCCCCTTTTTGGCATCATCAGGAAGTAAGAGAGAAAGAAGAAGTTCAACTGAAGATTGGATTTCTTCCAATTGAGCTTTCTGAGAAACTTGGTTAGCCAGGACCTCATCAATTTGGGCCTGTTGCTTCTCTTGAATCTTCTCAATAGTTTCAATTTTCTCAAGAGTAGGTCTGATATATCTGTTCTTGTCAAGCTTAAGCTGTAGATCTAGCTTATCAGCATGTTCCTTTAGTGTATCAACCTTCTCAAGAGTAGAAGAATGTAGACCTTGAAGATGTTTGGTAGATAGAGCAGTGATCTTGAGTTGTGTTTTTAAAATCAGCATTTGTGAGCAACTCATCAGCTTTAGAAATACGCTTTGTCAGAATGTTAGAACTTGGAATGAAATCAGTGTCATTCCACATCTTGATCCACTCCACACCTCTATGAGTGTCCTCCCAAGGAATAGGTGCTTCCTTTTTAACAAATTTCTTCACCAATTCTTCCTTTCCTAGTATAGGAACTGGAGTCTCAGCAGAAACACTGTTTTCAGAACTTGAGGAAGACTCATTATATTCTGACAACACAACAGTGTGTGAAGCAACTGGAGATTCAGGAACAACTTCATTTAAATTCTGAACATCAGAATTTATCTCCAGAGCTGGTGTGGTGGATGTAGATGGTATCTCAGCATTTAAAATTGGAAATTGAGTTGGAAATTGCTGAGCTTCTGTTGATGGAGCTTCCAGATAAAGAACATTTGGTATATTCAAATTATGAATATCTATTTCAGAATTTTCAGTGTGTTCTTTAACATCATCTGTAGCTATAATATGTGAGACAGGAGGGGTTACAACTGTATCAGTAGCAGTTTCTTTATCTTGAGCTGGAAGGGCTTCAATGATAATCGGTTCTTGTGAGATCATAGATTCCTGATCCCCTTCCTCAGCTTCTTCAGTATCTTCTGATGGAGCTTTAGCCAAATACCTCCTAGCCTTCATTTTCTTCAATCTCCTTGCAAATGAAGGAGTTGTTTTAGCAGCTTCAGAACTTACAGAGTTTTTCTTCAAAGTATCAGAACTTTGAGCTGCAGTTTCTTTCTGAGAAGTAACATTCTCAGCTTCAACTATCACAGGTTCTGATGCATGAACCCGTGCTTCAATTGTTTCCTCTTTATCACTATCAGATTCATCTCTGAGAATCATCTTCCTTCTCTTTTGTGGAGGTTGAGGAATAGACTTTGTCCTCTTTGGCTTGGAAGATAAAGATCTGATGGTATGTGCTGATGATTCAGGTTGAGATGATTGAGGTGATGGTTTAACAGATGTCCTGATGGTAGATTTTGGTTGTGGTTGAGAAGTTTGAGGTGTTTGGGTAGTGGTGGTAGGTGCTGATGATTGTGGTTCAGATGGTTGGACATCAGGATATAATGCAGTGTATGTAACTGGATCATAGATTATTAAGGCTTGTTTGACAGATAAAGGAATTCAGAGGGGTCTTAACACAGCCTTCTTATTATCAGTAGATAATAAGTCATTAAAAAATCTTTTAGCTAGTCTAAATGATGGAAGTAATTCACTGGCTAATTGGGGCTTATCAGCACAACAAAAACTGTAGGTTAGCTGACAGAATCTAGAAAAATAGACAGTATTCTTATCTTCTGTCATCCTATTCCCAATAAAGCCTAAAACAACACTTGCATAATCAAAATCAGTTTGATTAATGAGAGCGTAGCCGATTTGTTGACTGAGTATGGGGATTGCATCAAAATTAGAACATTTATTGGCGAAGGTCTTTGCAATGCAGTCAAAGAAGAAATTCCATTCCCTCCTTATGTTGGATCTCTTCAATTGACCCAACTTTGCCAAATTTTTTTCATAACCCAGACTGGCCATCATATTTTGAAGAACTGGCTCCTCAACAATTGTATAAGTACAGTTCTCAGGCAACTGCAATGTTTGGTGTACTGTAGCCAAAGTCACGACGTGCTCATCCTCCCCTGTTGTAAAAATAATACTTGGGGACCCTTGAGCACCACCATCATCATAGATTCCACTCTTCCAAAAGTCCAACACTTGGGTGCCAGAGAATTCTTCAGGTTGGGTCAAAGCATACCCAATATCAGATTTAGTAAGGAAATCCTGAATAAAGTGAAGTTCCGATGGAGCGTCAGCCTTGTTAAGAATAGACGAGTAGTTGTTAGGAACAAACTTAGATCCATTGAAAATCAAGTCTTTTGGGGCCATCTCTATAGAAATTAAGTGAGAAAGATAGTGTTTGCAAGGTGTTTGATAAAAATCCTGAAAGAAAACACTTCAGAGAATATTAGAGAGAGAGAGAGAATAAAAGAGATTAAGAATAGAAAAGTTAGTAAAAGATTAGAAAATCTATTAACCCCTATATATATACTCTCTCCACTCAATAATTATATTTTAAAGCATGGGATACACTTTACACCTGGAAACGTGTGAACAGTCAGTAAACAAGTAAAGCAGGAGTTAATGGGCACGTAAAATAAGCAATAATTACCGTGCACATGCAGTGTAGTTTTTTTCAGGACAAACACGTTTACCACTAACATATAATGATTATGACTATTTTTATCTAACCCAAATATATTCTGATTTAAATATGACTGTTTCAGTTTTTACCACAAATAAGTCAAGTAAGGAATAATACCACATAAGCATCATAGATTCCATCACGATTTAATATCAGAACTTAACTTATATCAGATTTTAACAGTCATCAGAATATGGCTTCTGAACTCAAAAAGTTAATATCTTTTTCTGTGATTCTTCATACAAATACTGACTTGTTTTCTTCAGAGTTTAATCATCAGAACTTCCATCAGAACTTGTCCTCAGAATTTATGCAAATGACACTTAACTGTTTGTCAAAAACAACTTAATCACCACAGTAATTTTCATCATTCATATGGAGTGATAGTGTGTGCATTCAGCAGAATATCAGATAAAGATTAAAGTTTGATAAACTTCAGTACATATTAGAAATAAGGCATAACTAAGAAAAGTGCTTAAAATCTGTCATCAATCATGAAGTCTACTATAGAACAAATTTATGCAAGAGTCCACCTTAACTGTTTGTGCTCATTTTATGCATCTTTTAAAATTCCTTTTTATAGTGGCTTCTCAGTGTAAGTGAGTCACGACTGCTTATAAGAATTTATGCTGTTGTCATAGTATTTCTCCAATAATCAGAGAATGTGAAAAGTCACCAAGAAATTTTTTTTGCTTCTTTAATGCATATTACTTAATACCAGCAATGCACTTGGGTCTTCCCTTCCACATATTTACTCTAGATCTCAAAGGAGTACCTGACTTTTCTTTTCTTTTCTTTTCTTTTGATAAGTGAGGCTTATCAGCATTTAGTTCATTCTTAAGATTTACTGACATCAGCATCTGACGGATAAGAAGCAATAATCTAGTTTGTGACTTAGTAATCAGATACATAAAGTAAACTTGACTAAACTCAAAATCAGAATTTGCTTGTAATAATGAGTTTCCACATAAACAACTAATTCAAATGTGGGATTTCTAGTATGTTAAAGACTATTAGGTCAGCATCTAGCACAGTTATCCTCATTGGATTGAATAGTCACAGAACATTCAAAACACTATCAGAGTTTAAAGATCCACATCAGATAACAATCAGTATTTAATGAATTTCACTTGAAGCACAAATTATATGAAAATAAAATAATCTGTAAACACTGATCATAAAGTCTGATGCATGAGAACAAAAGCTAAGCAGATTTAGAGAAAGAACCTAAAACCATTCCAAGTTCATTTACCAGTCTTGTAAAAGTAGCTTCACATAGTGGTTTTGTGAAGATATCTGCTAGTTGTTGATCTGTTGGAACAAAATGCAATTTCACTCTACCTTCCATCACATGTTCCCTTATGAAATGGTACCTAATGCTGATGTGATTTGTCATTGAGTGTTGAACTGGATTACCTGTCATAGCAAAAGCACTTTGATTATCACAACAAATAGTGATTTTAGAAAATTCTAACCCATAATCCAGTAACTGATTCTTCATCCAAAGAATCTGTGCACAACAGCTTCCTGCAGCAATATATTCTGCTTCTACAATTGATGTGGAAATTGACTTCTGTTTCTTGCTAAACCAAGAAACCAATCTGCCTCCAAGAAATTGGCAACTTCCACTAGTGCTTTTCCTGTCTATTTTGCATCCTGCAAAATCTGCATCTGAGTAACCAATTAGCTTAAAATCTGATTCTCTAGGATACCACAATCCCATATCAGCTATACCCTTAAGGTACTTGAAAATTCTTTTCACAGCTATTAAGTGAGGTTCTCTTGGATCAGCCTAAAATCTTGCACAAAGACAGGTAGCATACATGATATCAGGTCTACTTGTAGTTAAATAGAGTAAAGAACCAATCATACCTCTATAGTTAGTAATATCTACTGGTGAGCTAGTATCTTTATCTAACTTGGTTGCAGTGGCCATGGGAGTGGATGTTGTTGAACAATCTTGCATTCCAAACTTCTTCAGTAAATTTCTGGTGTACTTGGATTGACAGATAAAAGTACCTTCTTCATTTTGCTTGACTTGAAGGCCCAGAAAATAACTAAGTTCTCCCATCATACTCATTTGATATCTTGACTGCATTAGGTTGGCAAACCTCTCACAAAGTTTGGCATTTGTAAAACCAAATATAATATCATCAATATATATCTGTACCAAAAGTAAGTCCTTTCCATGGTTGAGGTAGAACAGTGTTTTATCAATTGTACCTCTGTGAAATCCACTTTCCAGAAGGAATTGAGCTAAAGTCTCATACCATGCTCTAGGAGTTTGCTTAAGGCCATAAAGTGCTTTATCAAGCCTGTAGACATGATTTGGAAATTTTGAATCTACAAAGCCCGGAGGGTGTTCAGCATAGACCTCTTCTTCCAATTCTCCATTAAGAAAAGCACTTTTCACATCCATTTGAAAGACTTTAAACTTTTTGTGAGCAACATAAGCCAAAAAGATCCTTATGGCTTCTAATCTAGCAACTGGTGCAAATGTTTCATCATAATCAATACCCTCCTATTGAGAGTAGCCTTTAGCAACCAGCTTTGATTTATTCCTTGTAATAATTCCATCACTATCAGTTTTGTTTCTTAACACCCATTTTGTGCCAACAACTGATCTGTTCTTTGGTCTTGGCACTAGGGTCCAGACTTTATTTCTTTCAAATTTATTTAACTCTTCTTGCATTGCTTGCACCCAATCAGTATCTTGAAGAGCTTCTTCCACTTTCTTTGGTTCAGTCTGAGATAAAAAAGAATGTTCTGACACCTGCTTCAGGATCTCCAATAATTAAGTCAGGTGTATGTGATTTGGTCCACTTCCTTGCAGATTGAAGTTGGCTTCTAGAACTGCATCCTCCCCTATGATCCATGTTATCTTCATCAGCATTTTCTGATGCTCCCCCTGTAATTATGCTCTCTGAGACTTCAGAGTTTGACTTGGATCCTTCAAGATTTGAAGTATCAGAGCTTCTAGAATTATCAAAATTTGGCTCATCAGAACTAGATGAATCAGCACTTGAAGAGCCAGTGACAGGTTCTGATACTTCTTGAGAGTCTTGAGATGTGGTAGGATCTTTAACTTGCTCCCCCTGGACATGTGCATTTTCCTTTGAAGTTGTTACCACAGATTCAATGACATCAGTACTTACAGGTTCAGAGTTTAAGTCATCAGAATTTACAGAATCAGAATTTAAGTCTTCATTTTCAAATCTCAGCTGATCGTGATCATTGAAATCTTCAAGTCCGGTAATGTTCTTTTCATCAAAAGATACATTGATAGATTCTATGACAACCCTTGTTCTTAAATTGTAGACAATGAAGGCTTTTGTGGAAAGTGGATATCCAATAAAAATTCCTTCATGTAACACCCCCAAATTCAAGGTCGGGAATTCGGGTCGCTACGATTACTTAATATTGACTAATAAATAATTAATCCTCTTTTCACATCATTACTCGACCTTTTAACCAAACTCACACACACAGAGGTTATATGCTCAGAAACATTACTAAATTAACGTCAAAGTATTTAAGTTATTATAGACCAAAGGAAGTTATCTCAAAAGAATGAATGCCGAGAACAGCTCTACATGAGACTGACTCGGGTTACAAATAGTCTTGGTTCAAGTACTCAAAAGGAAACTATCTCTATTCGTCTACCTGAGGTGGCTGGCGGACGAATAGTCTACGGTACTCACGTGCGTCCCCTACTCGTTTGCGGGCAGTCATCCTGGTTCGGGCCATGTTGGTAATCTGTTGTGATATGATATTTATAAAAGCAAGAGTGAGCACTAATGCTCAGCAGGATATAGATATCCATTATCTCAATATAATCATTTAGGGAAAAACAACCATTAGGCATTGTATATCCAAGGTTTTTAAAAGTTTATATGCTTGTCAATTTTATGAAAAACTCAACTTTAACTGTATCAGTTAAATCGGCTTATACTCGTACTCATTTTATCTCAAAATCTCAATATGATGCTTGAACCAAGATTCTCATATGGATGTGATATATGTACATCAACATCCTTATTTAAAACCCAGCCTTATCGGCCTTCTGTTGTAGGTTTCACAACAATTTATCCAAAGTGGAGGAAGGGACTATACTGGAATAAACCACGTACAGGTGATCAGCCGAATACGAAATTTTCTCTACTAGTAGAAGGAATACAAACCTAGCCGCCTTTGGGCTTATCAAGACATTACACGATGGTTGCCCATTTCCGTGCAAGTCCGAAAGTCAATGGTCACAGAGACCATATAACTGTATACTGCGCCACTCCGCGCTTGGTCACTACCCGATACCTCTCCTTGCCGGGTAGGCCACATTCCAGTCCCAAAACAATTATATCATTTACATAAAATCCTTTATCGAAGGAATAGATAGTTCTTAGTTGACCTTTAAACAAGGTAATTTATCCGTCACTTTTATTACAATTGATCCTTGGGAGTTGTCGGAGTTTTGAATTTAAATTCGTTTTTGACCCTTAACCGAAGTAGAGTTTTACATATATTGTTCACTTATTTTTTATTGAGCGAGGAAGCAAAACCTTCTTGCTTCTAGACTAAGTTCCCTAAGGTTTTGATAAGTTTCAGATGATTGATCTCTTCCGAGAAATTTTGAATAATTTAGAAAGTATCCTCGGGAACTATGTCTATTTTTAAATGATTTTTAGAGGTACGTAATATTAAATATTTACGGTCTCATAATATTTTTAAGAAGGGTTCAATGAATTGATAAAACCTTAAGTACAAAATGTTTCTTAATAAGGTTCAATGAATTGATAAAAATCTTAATTAAATACTTAAGACAGGATTCGACATCTTATAATTATCCTTCGAATGGTTACATACGTTTTAGATAGAGTGAATTGATTTAAAAAACTTTTCAATATCTCTTTAAGTATTTTCCGGATATTTTAGTAACTCTTTAGGTATTACTTATAAATAAATAATCAAGTAGGATACCCCTTGAGTGAGTATTCGATTACCTCTTTTAGTTATAAATCAAATCTCAATCGTTCGCTTAGTATGTATGTTACGCGAAAGTACTTTGTTTATTGAAATCGAAATTTTCCGCGTCCGGCTCGTTCCGGGATTAAATCGATTTAAAAATATCTCCGACTCCCACTATCTTGTATTATATTGAAATTACGTTTCAATTTCTCATACTCGTATAAAACGAAGTTCGTTTTCGTAAACAGTCGCATAATTGGAATGTATTGATATCACATGCAAGCATATATTTTCGAACTGTAAATCATGGAATCAATATCACAACAGTATATATAGCATGGATAATTTGTGTTAGGGTTTCGTAAACTTGCCTCGAGTAATCAAAGTGGTATGGTCTCTGGTGTTCGGTTGGCGATCTATAAACAAGAACCAACGGTCTAAGTTAGTACGCGATTAACGTCTCGCTTTTATTAAGCAACTTTCACAACTACTCAAGTATAACGAATCTCCGATCGTCATATTCTCAACACTTATATTCTCACTTTATAACATGGTCGAGTTTTGAAATCAATCGTTCGCTTTAGAAAGTCCATTTCGAGTTTTAAGCTTGAACGTGAGAAAACGCGCGTCAAAACTAGGTTTTTATGCGTTTCTCGCTTGCGCTCGCTTTACCAAAACATTTTTTATAAAATCGAAAAATTAATATTTTCTCAAAATTCTTTTTGGAAGTCTTCTCTACTGTCATATCCATTTTTCATAATTTTTCCAGAATCTCGAAATTATTTTAAGTCCTTCAAAATCACCATGCAAGTGGACTTAAGTGCAGTTGGCTATTCGCAAAAACGTTTTACACTAAAACGACCATAACTCCTAAACCGTAAATCTCCTCATGATGATCTACACATGTATAGAAATTACAAAACAAGATCTATTTATCCATGGCCAGTAGTTTTCAAATTTTAACCATTTTCATGGCTGAATGTCCTGCAGAAAACAGATCAAGTGCAAGAATGCCCAAACTCAATTTCTACTACTTGATCTTAACACAATCACTACCTATAACCATCATAAACACAAGTACTTCTCAAGATCCACCCACATACACCTTATATGATCTATCTAGTACCACATACATGGATTACAGCTCAACATCTCAAGCCTTTAACAAGAACATAATCAATACAACCTCAAACAAACACAATCCTTTGGATCTTAACACTACAACAAACACAACTCTTAAATCCAACCATAAAACCTTAAAGGGTTAAAAGTTATACCTTCTTGGACTCTAGTAAGGTTATTTAGAGGATGATTGAGGCTTGGTTTGCTTAGAAAACACTTAGAAGGGCTAGATCCTTAAGAAACAAAACCAAGAAACAAGTTAGAATTTCGGAGTTACTTTTCAGCACCTCATTCAAATATTTTTATAAAATTGAAAACAAATAATTTGAGGCTGAAATTTGGTACGAAGCTTACCCATGATATAGAGAAGCTATGGTAAATATTTCATGATATTTGAATGCTTACATTTTGAGTTATGAATTTTTCTTTCTCCCTTGCTCAGAAAATCCGAACTCCTGGAATGAAAAATGGGAGAACTTTAAGTGAGGGAAAAGGGATTGTTTTCTTTTGTGGCTAAAGTGTTGGAGTGTATAATGAATATATGGGATGTATGCAGCAGATTTGACAATAATTTGGAAAAGGTATAGGTTGGTTTGATTGTGTGATGAAGTGAGAAAAGGGAGAAGTATGGCTTCTGTACTTGTTTGTCTCCCATCACTATTCAACACTGTTCCACTAACTATTCTAGTTAACTTCTAATCATCTAGTTACACTCCTAACTACTAGTTAGGACTTGGTTATGCATTGCCAACTTGCATGGGATTTAATTTCTCATTCGTTTATTTATCGTAAATGCAATCGTCGTTCCATTCCGATAGTTTCCACGTATAACGACTTGTTTCGTAGCGATTTCTTTTATCGCTTATAATCCTGTAACCAATTCCATTCCTTCTCTTGATCATAGAAACACCTTGATATATTATTTATTTCACGTAGTATTCCCGATTCTACGCCATTCTTTACGGATACGAAAACACGTAGTATAATCGTGAATCTTCGAATTCCGTCGGCTTTTACATTCACTTATTTTCCTCGATAAACAAGAATATGATCTCGGATTCTCAAAATTCCACTATTCATTTTATGATGATCCCCGTACGTATTACTTAATCAGCTCAAGTTACTATTCACAGAAGTTTTAAAATATTACAAAAAATCAGGGTTCTTACACTTCATCAGCTTTTAGATCAAATTTTGACAGCTGTTCAGGATGAGTCTTAAGAACAAAACACTTGCAACCAAATACATGAAAGTATTTCAGATTTGGCTTCTTTTTCTTCACCATCTCATATGGTGTTTTTCCATGCTTGTTTATGAGTGTTGCATTCTGTGCAAAACAAGCAGTCTGCTCAGCTTCAGCCCAAAAGTAGGTTGGCAGCTTTGCTTCATCAAGCATAGTTCGTGCAGCTTCAATGAGATTTCTGTTCTTTCTTTCTACAACTCCATTTTGTTGTGGAGTTCCAGGTGCAAAAAATTCCTGTTTGATTCCATGCTCTTTGTAGAACTCTTCCATGATTGAGTTCTTGAACTCAGTGCCATTATCACTTCTTATAATTTTAACATAATCTTTGATCAACTTATCCAGCTGTCTGACATGATCAGTTAGAGTAAATACAGTTTCATTTTTCTTGTGCAAGAAGTACACCCAGGTGTACCTTGTGAACTCATCCACTATAACCATAGCATATTTCTTCTTTGCAATAGACATGACATTGACTGGACCAAATAGATCAACATGTAGTAGGTGATAAGGCTCATGAATTGATGAGTCAGTTTTGCTCTTGAAAGAAGATTTTCTTTGTTTTTCCTTTTGACATGAATCACAAATGCCATCGGGAGCAAATAATGATTTTGGCAATCCTCTCATAAGATCTTTCTTTACAACCTCATTTATGTTCTTGAAGTTTAAATGAGAGAGTCTTTTGTGCCAATTCCAGCTTTTTTCAATTGATGTTCTACTCATCAGACAGATTGCAGAACCATCAGAACTTGTTGAAAGTCTGGCTTCATAAATGTTACCATGCCTGTAACCTTTCAGAACCACATTGCCTATAGAATTGCTTACAACCTCACAGTGTTCTTCAAAGAAATCCACATGATAACCTCTGTCATAGATTTGACTCACACTCAGCAGATTGTGTTTAAGTCCGGAGACAAGATTAATATTTCCATATCCCAGAGTTTTTCCCATGTTGCCATCTCCATAAGAAACTTTTGGGCCAGCTTTCTCCACAAAGTCTGAGAGCAGGGCTTTATTTCCAGTCATATGTCCTGAACATCCACTATCCAGTACTAGGATGTTTCTCCTGTTGCCCTGCAATCACAAAGACCACTAATGGTTGTTTTAAGGACCCAGACTTGCTTGGATCCTTTGGCCTTTTTAAGTTTGTTAGCATTTGCAGCGGATTTAATATCAGAGTTTATGCTAACATGCTGTTTATCAGAACTTATATCAGACTTTACATCAGATTTTACACTAGAAGGAATTAAAACAACTTTCTTGAAAGAAGGTTTTATTTGATAATAATCATAGTATAAACTATAATATTCCTTACAAGTATAAATGGAATGCCATAAACTACCACAATGAAAACAAGAATTTTGTGGCTTAAACCTAACATACTGACTCTTAACTCTTGACTTAGGAGGTAAAGAGTTTATATTCTTATTCTTCCTGCAAAAAGAAGCAAGATGTTTAGAATTTCCACAGTTATAACATTTCTTTCTAGGAGCATTAGGAACAAGCATATAGTTATTGCTTTTATTCACACCTTCCTTTCCATTCCTATTTTTCCAAGCTGCCTTAACCTTGTTAACATTCCTTATTTCTTTCAGCTTATGCTTAAGCTGCTTCTTTGTCATTAAGCCTATGTTGACTTCAGCTGGTTTATCATGTTCTAATTTGTCAGAAGTTGACTTCTCCTTAACTTCTATCTCAGACTCTTTCATCTTTTCAGAATCAGACTTTACAGTTTTAGCTACAAACTTAACAGGATTTACCTTTGGCTTAATAGTTTGTTTAACAACAATTGGCTCAATTTGTTCGGTTCCTTTTTCACTTTTGTCATCTCCACAACCTAAGCCCTCTTTCCAGTTTCCACTACTTAATAAGTTCTGAGTTGTTCTGCCAGAGTTAGTCCAAGTCCTAATAATCACCTTTTCTTTTTCTATCTCAGTTTTGAGAGATCTATTCAATTTTAGCAATTCATCTCTAACATAAAAAACATCATCTCTCTCTTTCTGAGTTATGGAACATAACTAACTCCTTTTCTAAATAATCATTCCTTTTCTTAAAAGCAAGATTTTCAGAAGTTAATCTTTCACGTGTTAAAATTTGATCTCTGTAGCTAATAAACACGGTTTTAAGATATAATCTCAACTCAGTAATATCATCAGTATGAAAGGCATAAATTGTTTGAGGTACCTTTAATTCAGCAGTTTCAGGGCTGCCATCAGCATTTGCCATCAAGGCATAGTTCACCTCATCTTCAGAATCTGAAGAGTCTGTCCAACTTTTCTTCTTAGTGACAAGTTCCTTGCCTTTGTCACTTTTTCCTTTCTTGCAGTCAGGAGATATGTGGCCTCTTTCACCACAATTGTAGCATTTGACTTTTGAGTTGTCAAACTTTGCACCTTTGCCTTCAAATTTTCTAAAACCTTTCTTATCAGTACTTCCACCTTTCTTGAAACACTTTTTTCCCCTTCTGAATTTTCTGTAGGCAATCTTTGTGATACCCTTCACCATAAGAGCACACAATTTCATCATCTCTTCATCAGCATCTACTTCAGGTAAACTTTCAGTTTCTGAATCATCATCATCAGAACTTGATGATTCTGAATTAGACTTTGTGATGAGAGCTTTTCCTTTGCCTTTCTTTGAGACAACCACTTTGGGGAATTCCTCCTCAGCCTTAAGAGCAACGGTCCTTGACTTTCTCCTTTGTCTCTTGCTTCTTTGATCCATCTCAAGTTCAAAAGTCTCGAGCATACCATAAATTTCATCAAGAGTAGTTTCATCAGGAGCATAGTTGTCTCTTATAATAGTAGCCTTCAAATCCCAACTTTCAGGAAGAGCTAAAAGGAATTTTAGATTTGAATCTTCAAGATCATATTCCTTGTCCACCAGTGACAGATCATTCAAGAGTTTGACAAACCTGTCATATAAGGCAGTTAATGACTCATCACTTTTTGAGTCAAAGTGCTCATACTCTTGAGTGAGTATAGTCCTCATGTTCTTCTTGATTGCATCAGTTCCCTGACATCTCTTGTCTCCAAAGCATCCCATATCTCCTTTGTAGTCTTGTAGTGAATTACCCTGTTTGACATGACATTATCAATGGCACTATGCAGCAAATGTCTTACCTTTGCATCCTTGGCAATGGATGAGATATCTTCAGCTGTGTACTCACTTTTCTCCTTTGGTATGGTCTTTATTGGCTGATCTGCAACTACAACAGCGAGCTTGGTTGGATTAAGCGGTCTTTCATTAATTCTGTCAAGGTATTCTGGATCTGTAGCTTCCAGAAACATAGCCATCTTCACTTTCCATATAGGGTACTCAGAAGGTCTTAGTATGGGAACCCTTATAGTCTCATATCGACTGTGGATTTGAGTCTTTTGAGTTTCTTCAGTTTTGGCGGGCTTGGTTGGATTTTCTAGCTTCTCCAGACATGATTTTTTTGGATCTTTAATATATGTGTGTTAACAGATAGGCTCTGATACCACTTGTTAGGTCACACAACGCTGTAGAAAGGGGTTGAATACAGTGTAGAATACAATCAAATCGATTTCGAACACAAGTAACAGTAAACAGATATATTCGATATAATAAACTCTGTTACAATAGAACTGTTCTCTCTCAGTGATGAACAAATATCACGAGAGCTGCTAGGTTACAATGTATGATCTTCTCGGTAATGATAACACATATAGTGTAAACATATGTCTGTGTTTATATACTACACAATTACAAGATAACTTCTAATTGATATGGAATATAATTCTATCTCCTAAAATATATTAATCAGATATCTTATACAATTCTTTAAGTCCTCTAAATCTTTCCATGCATATCTTCTTTTTGTATTAGTCTCGATCTTCTTTCCTGTAAATCAGCTTCATTCCTTAACTGTTAGTCCTCCAATACTTAAGTTCTGATATCCATCTTCTGATATTATCTTCTGATAATCTAAATCCTGATATCCTTAAGTTCTGACTTCCAGGAAGTACTGATTCCAGTAAGTACTGATATTTCCTATTTGTTAAGATCTGAAAACTAAACATGAAATATATTAGACATGACATCTCAAATATATCTAACATAAACTACTCGTAATTATTTTTCTAAACTTCAAAAGCACAATCTAAGCCAATTATTTGCACTTCATTTATTTGGATCTTGGCTAAGACTCATAAATCTTATAAACCATGCTTGAAGTTAAAAGTATACTTTGACTACATAATCGTCAAAATATAAGTATACTAAAATCCTTAAGCCTACGAGCTTAAAAGATAGTTAAAATTCTGAGATTATAACTAAAGTATTCTTCGATCTATAAATACTTAATCAAAATAACAAGAATAGTAAAGAAGTCATAAGCCATAAGTGCTTTATATAAAAGACTTCTCATATTACTCCACAAATTTATTTAATCTATAAAGGAGTAATTATAAAAATACTTGGACTACTATTTATTATCTTAAGTCAAGTATTCTTATTTAGTTTTAATATTCTTATTTGAATATTATACTATCTTGTGGGCTAGTACCGTAATATACAGTTTAAAACAAATCTTTCTCCACTTATTTTGTTTCGTGGATTGTCTTATTAGTTTTGTAGTGAGGTGAAGTGACGTGAGGTGATTCTCGTTCTAAGACCCAAGTCCTAGACGTACTAACGGGGAGTTAGTAGTATTTACATCGTCAAGAAGAGGAAAGACCCAAGACCGGATCCCTAAGATCCAAGACCGACAAAAGCAAGGAAGCCAATTCCGCACAAAGGTTCCACAACAACTTCGAAGAAATAGCGGGGAGTTATTGTCTAAGATAAGTTGTGTAGGTATTACATTTATTTTGAGGTGGTGACCCTTGTGTTACGCACCGAGATAAATACTTGTAAGGATGTAAAGGCTTCTCCGCCTACTAAAGGAGCGAGTTTATTTTAAGGGAAAATGCCGAGTCCGGGAGAGGAGCTCGGGGACTGGACGTAGAGGTGAGCGATTATATTAGAAGTTGCGCCATCGCGAACCAGGATAAAATCGCCGTGTGATATTTTATTTCCTTGCACTTTATTTTCCGCACATATAAACCGCATAACCACTCGATAAAGTTTTAAAAAGGGATAAATTATTTTTAAACACATAATAATTTTTAAATTGGTAATTAAGCTATTCAACCCTCCTTCTAGCTTAATATAACCCTCTTATGGGACCTTACATGAACCACAGCTATACATGCGTCCACGGATTTAAAAAATAGCTGGTAGCGGAAGGTTATCCTTGGCCAGGGAGATGCCTTATTCGTGAAGTCTTGAGGCCGTGGATGAGTCTTGGGCCTTTGTGGTTGGGCCTCATCGGCGGATATTCCTAAAGCTAGTAGAAGACGGTTTCCAGTAGGTTTTCTAATGGGCCTCGGGACAAGAGATCTAAGCCCATTAGGTGTTTTGTTCCCTAAGAACTACGTTGGCTTGATTCCCTATAAATAGGGATATGTAGACAAATTACAAGGGATCGGAAGCGAGTGCCATAAGGAGCCACCACCAACCTAAACAATCTCAGCCCCCAATTCATCACTACCACCACACTCCGCTCACTTCTCCGGTAAAAAACCTTCATCGTAGATCTTGATTTCGGCGACGAACCTCAAACTTTGTTCATACCAATTTCCTCCGTATTATCAATGAGTTATCTCAACTTGGGAGGAATTATATTCAAAATGAAAAGAATAGAAGAGTGCTCAAATCTCTACTCCTAGTTGGAAGGTTAAAGCTACTACTATAAAAGAGATGCACAAATTAAATGAGTATAAGATTGATAACCTATTCGGAAATCTCCGTGCTTATGAAGAAGATAATATTCTGGAAAAGGTTGCTCCAATAATGGAGGATAAAAAGAAAAATATGGCTCTAAAGGCCATATTAATTGATGAGGATGATAACGACGAGGAGTTAAACGAGGAACTCCAAAATCTTGATGAAAGTGAAATTGCTCTACTCACGAGACAAATTTGTCATGTGCTTCAAAGAAAAGCTCAAAGTTTCGGAAAAGGCTGCCTAAAATAAAAAAATAACAAAGAGTTTTTAACTCTAACGGAAGGCCAAATTACTCCCAAAATTATTCTTCCAACTATAAGAATAATTATACGTCAATAAGCTACAATAAAGGAAAAGGTAATCAAAATATAAATACCTATAGCAATGCCAATACCTCTACAAACTATCCTGTTTACACTCCTCCAAAACCTAAAGATCCATCTCCGGTGGAAACACAAGCTGTGTGTTTCGAGTGTAAACAACCTGGTCATTATAAAAGAGAATGTCCTAAATTTTCAAAGGGACGAAGTCTCGTGACCGAAAATGGTTGGGATTTAAGTGAAGATGAAGAAGCTCCGGAAGCTAGTGATGAATTGGTCAATCTACCGAAAATGGTTGGGATTTAAGTGAAGATGAAGAAGCTCCGGAAGCTAGTGAAGAATTGGTCAATTTATGCTTAATGGCTCTCGGAGATGAAACTACCTCAACGGAAATCTCCACTTCAAATCAAGAGGTTACATCTAACTATGTCTCAATTAAATATTTATTAGATGAATCTAACTTATCCCTCGAAAATATAAATAAGCATGATTTAATTGAACTTGTAGTAAGTTATAGAAATAAATATAAAGATGTTGAACAAAGGCTTCACTTGCTATGGTCCGAGAAGATGAAAATTGAGAAAGTTCATCATACTTAAAATAAAGAATATACTCGGATGATGGACTCAAAAATTCAAGATGAGAATGAGATTACATCTCTAAAAGATCAAAACTATCTCATCAAGATTGAGGTAAATAAACTTCAAGAAAATATACTCAATCTTGAAACGGAGAATATATCATTAATCCTCAAAGACGAAGAGATGGAACTTGAAAAGATACAATTGAATAATAATATTTGTAAACTTCACGTTGTTCTATTGAACTTAAAGATTCTAAATGAATCAAATGTTCAAGATAAAGAAACATCTTATAAAGAAAATCTTGATAAAGAAAAGGAGCTTTTAGAAACCAATGAGCTTAAAAGTGAAGCTTTAAGGTTAAAAGAAGAAAATCATAAACTCATAGCTCAAGTTAAAGATCGAGAAAGAATTCTTAACAACAAGATTGATGACTTAAAGAAAAAAAATGAAAATCTTGAAGTAGTCATTCAAAGATTTAGAAAAGGCAATAAGATGTTGGATCAAATGGTGCATACAAAAACCTCATATAATCATGAAGGTTTAATAAGAATTCTCCTCCTAAAGGAAATACTCGGAGATTTATATCACCAATAAAGACTTCACCCGAATCACCATATTATAAATGTTCTTATTGCAATAAAATGGGACATACCATTCAATATTGCAAATCCAAGAATGGTGAAATTTAGGGGAAGCATGTATGGATTCACAAGGAATCATACAAGAAAGATGATAAACATATGCCTTACAAAAATATGGAATATAAAAATCCAAGGCAACAAAGGTCTCATCAACCTACTATGTTTCAAAATACAAACACACAATATCACGTAAATAGTAATACATTTAGAAGGCAACAACCTCTTAATAGAAATGCTTATGCTAATTACCATGCTAATAATATATATACTGTTTATCATGCTCCATCAAGATTTCATGATAGCTCTAGGTATTATCAACCTCAAACTAGGCCTTATGCATCTAAAAATATTTATGTGCCTAATGATAATTATACCATTCCTAGATTCTTTCATGAAAAATCAAATGTTATATATGATGTACTAACCCCAGGACCCTCAAGACAAAGGGGTACCTATAAATTTAATTAATCATGTTTGTAGGTTTGTCTTGCCGCAAAACAAGACATATGGTACCTTATTAGTGGATGTTCAAGACATATGACCGGTAACAAGTCATTAAAAAGGTTATCGCGGGGAGCGTAATATTTGGTGATAGTAGCAAAGGAAACATTATCGGCATCAGAGATATGGGAAATGAGAAAGCCAAAATTTCCGACATTCAATTGGTCACCGGATTAAAGTACAATATTCTCTCCATTATTCAATTATGCGATAATGATTACCAGGTAATTTTCTACACTACTCATTGTTCTATATTAGATAAATTTGGAAAGTTGGTTCTCACTTGCCCGAGAAATAAAAATGTCTATACATGTGACATGAGCAAGCAAGTGAACGTGTGCCTAATCACTATAAATGATGATCCATGGTTATGATATCGAAGATTAGGACATGCCAACGTGAAGTTGATAAAGAATATATCAAGTAAAGACCATGTACGAGGTACACCAAAATTAAACTATCATACTTTTGAAGCTTGCGAAATAGGTAAACAAATTCGAGCCTCTCACAAAACAAAGTTTATGGTATCTACCTCAAGACCTCTCGAGCTATTACATATGGATCTTATTGGTCCGGTTTCTATACAAAGTCTCGGAGGTTGTTCATATATGTTGGTAATTGTGGATGATTATTCATGATTTACATGGACGGAATTTCTCAAAGCTAAAAGTGATGCTTTTGAATCATTCTCTTCTCTATGTAAAAAGATTCAAAATCAACAAAATAAAACCATAGTCTATATAAGGACTGATCATGGTAAATAATTTGAGAATTCCAGTTTCACCAACTTTTGTGATGAACATGGCATCACATATAATTTTTTCACTCCATACACTCCACAATCAAACGGAGTAGTTGAACGGAAAAATAGAACACTCCAAGAAATGGCTAACACAATACTAAATGAATATCGCCGATCTAAATATTTTTGGGCCGAGGCTATGTCAACGGCGTGTCATATTCTTAATCGGGTTTTTCTACGACCTATAAAGGTAAAGACTCCTTATAATATATATTTTGTCAAAACTCCGAAACTAAGCTACTTTCGAGTATTCGGAAGCAAGTGCTTCATATTAAATTCAAAAGATTACCTTACAAAGTTTGATCATAAATTAGACGAAGGTATATTTCTTGGATCTAGAACAATAGTAAATCTTACCAAGTGTTTAACCTCAAATCACTTATGGTGGAAGAATCAATGAATGTCGCTTTTGATGAAAGTAAACCACGGGCGAAATATAAAGATCTTGTTGACAAAAAAAATGTTGAACAAGATGATATTGTAACAGTTATTCGATAATTCAAAAATATGGATCTCAGGACTCCCGTACATAAAAATCCATTAGAGTTGGATGAAAAGGAAAATAAACTTCCTAAAGTAATTCCCACTATAAAAAGTCATCCACTAGATAATGTGCTTGGAGACTTATGGAAGGGAGTTCAAATGTGGTCACAAGTTCAAAACATTGTGAATCATCTTAGTTTTCTATCTCAAATAGAAACTAAGACCGTGAAAGAGGCTTTATTATACAAGGATTGGATATCTGTCATGCAAGATGAATTACTCCAATTTAGTCATAGTAAAGTGTGGGAACTTGTCCCAAAGCCTCATGATACTTCCATAATTGGTACAAAATGGGTATTTCAAAATAAATTAGATGAAAATGGAACAGTACTTTGAAATATATCAAAATTAGTTGCACAAGGATATACCCAAATGGAAGGTACAGACTTTGATGCAACATATGCAACGGTAGTAAGAATTGAATCAATTCGAATGCTATTGGCTTATGCTTTTCATAAAAATTTCAAAGTCTATCAAATGAATGTGAAATCCTCATTCTTAAACGGGATTTGGAAGAAGAAGTATATGTAAAACAACCTCCCGGTTTTGAAGATGCAACACATCCCGATTATGTCTATAAATTATATAAAGCCCTATATGGATTAAAACAAGCCCGAAGAGCATGGTATGAAAGATTGAGCAAGTTCCTTCTAGAAAATAAATTGAAAATGGGAATAGCCGATAAAACCTTTTTTACGAGGCAAGATAAAGATGATATATTGCTCGTACAAATATACGTAGATGACATCATATTTGGATCAACAAATGATGCACTATGTAAAGAATTCTCTGAAAATATGATTAAAGATTTCGAGATGAGTATGATGGGAGAATTAACTTCTTTTTGGGATTGCAAATAAGGAAATCCGATGAAGGCATCCATATCTCTCAATCCAAGTATTGTAAAGAGATGTTGAAAAAATCGAAATGGATAATGCCAAACCCATCTCTACTCCTATCTCTACATCCGATAAATTAATGGAAGACCCGAAAGGAATTCCCATAGACATAAAGAAATACCGGGGAATGATCGATAGCTTGCTCTATATAACTGCAAATCATCCCGATATTCAATATAGCATTTTTAAGTGTGCTAGGTTTCAAGTAGCACTAAAAGAATCTCACTTATCCGCAGTAAAAAGGATATTGAGATATCTTAAAGGAACCACGGATGTTGGTCTTTGGTATCCAAAAGGAATACCATTTGAATGGGTATGTTTTTGTGATTCGGACTATGCCGGGCATTTAGTCGACATAAAAAGTACAAGTGGTACTTGTCAGTTTCTCGGTGGATGTTTAGTTTTTTGGTTTTCAAAGAAACAAAATTCCGTATCCATCTCAACAACTGAGGCTGAATATATAGCAGCAGCAAAGTGGTGTGATCAAATACTGTGGATGAAGCAAACACTAGCTGACTACAATATAAAATTTGATGTGATCTCAATCTTATGTGATAAGATGAGTGCTATTGATCTTAGCAAAAATTCCGTATTACATTCAAGATCTAAATATATAGATGTGCCACTTCATTTTTTACGTGATCATATCGATAAAGATGATATAAAAATGACTCATACTGATATTGAGTTCAATCTCGCTGACATATTCACAAAACTATAAAATTCCGAAAGATTTACTAAACTCCGCTTGAATTTAGGAATGTTGGAATCTGTAAAATAATGGTTCATATAAATATTCATAAATAGAGTGAGAATATTTTAGAATTATAAAGTTATCTCACGAAAAGGATATTTCCTCGATCAAGTTATTAAGTTTATCTACAACTTAGATTCATCAATAAAGAAATTTATTGATGGAATTAAGATAACTTAAATAGCCCAGATTTACCGGAAAAATAAACCTAATCGAGTGAATATTATTATTCCATGAGATTTTTAAGAGCATTGAGTTCACTCTCATAAAAATAGATATTATATTGATATTTAAATTATATATATATATGTACCTATTTGATCTTAAAAAATACTACAAATATATATAATTATTCTCATATATTTACATACATATAAATATATAAATATATGTTATCTTGGATTTTTTTTTACAAATATATATATATATATATATATATATATATATTTTGAATTAGTTTTTGGACCAGCCCAACAGAAAAAGTATCTTAAGCCCAAACTTATATTTATATAAGCCCAAATATTTTTGTTATAAAAGAGTTGGATATATATACATATATATATTAAATCCAATATATTTCAAAAATAAAACAACCCTTTGGTTTTTAAAAAAGCCCAGCCCAATTGATTTTTTAACCCATCTAAAACCCTAAAATCTGAGCCGTTTATCTCAGGAGTGGATCAATCTTAGCCATTCATTACAGAATATATATATATATATATATATATATCTATTCTACAGTATTGTTTACACGGCTCAAACCCTATTATCTATTCTCTCTTCTCGCCGCTTCTCTCTTTCTCTCCTTCGAAACCCTAACTCTCCTTTTCTGATCAATTCCTCTCAAATCTGATGAAACGTCGGAGAGATTCTGATAATCTATACTTATATATATATATATATATATTCATCAAATATGAGACTGATTTGATGAATACGCTGTTTGGGTTGGTTATATCAAAATTGATTCTATAATACAAATCAATAATTCCTTATGAATTATTGAGAAATGTCGAATCAAACACTCGATTTATTGGTTAAATCACACACACATACAAATATATTTCAATTTTTATTTTGATTTTGTAAAAATTCTAATTGATTCATGAGTTTGTGAGCAGGAGAAGATGGAGAAAGATTTAAAATGATGAAACAGATGGATGAAATGGCTGTATGCGTCTTGAAACTCGCGAAACTCGGAGGTTGACTCAGTCCGCGACTGAGTCAACCAGGTAAGTTCTGTATACTTGGCTAAGTTGCAGAAAAAGGTAAGTAATTAACCCTATTTTTAGTATGTTTCACGAATGAATTGGTACTGATGAACCCTGATATGATACTGTGATTCCTATGAACTTCTTTGTTTGATTGAAAGTGAAACTAAGTATGAGAAACATCAAAATTATGTGTATCTCATTTGATTTACAGTTTGATCTATTTTATATAAACAGAACATCGAGTTATGTAAAGTGAATGGTCTGAATGTATAAGTAAAATATTGACTTGAATATTGACAAATCTCTCTATACTGTAGGTCCTTGTCTATATAAGTGTATCTTAAACTATGACCTATGTCTGTACTAATATGATTCAATTTGTTAAAAAATCTTATACAAAGAGTAAGTTGAATATGATAAGTCTCAGTTATAAACTGTTAATTAATCATATGTTTAATAAAAGAAGATTATGTCAGACTGTTCTATGCTAAGTTTGTAAATAATTATGTGACAATACTGGCTAAAAGAATATCTCTAATTTGTGTACTTAAACATTATAATTTTGTAATAACAAAGCTTCACTTAAAAGATACTATGTAAGAATAACTCTTTACTAATAATTCAAAGTTTTAATGGACAATTAACTATTGTTTAATCTATGCATCTGATCAATTGCAATACATAAGCTGAATAGAATTGTTATGATATAATTAACAAATCAATGTATTTGTCATCTCTATGACTCACTTGCTACTGTGTGTATATGTGTTCATAGTAACCAGTTTTAGTATGTAACTTTGATAAGTATGCTTGTAATTCTCAAGAATTAATGTGTGCCTAAATACTCTGCATCAGTGATAACCAGTTCTATGAATCATTGCTTAAACACACTTGATTACCTATAAGTACAGTGGAATCCATTGATAACTTTGATACAATATTATGCTTATAAAACCAAAAGTTCTGTGGTTTACTTGCTTCCTGTAATAACATGTTATGCTAACTACAGTGATGCCATTTGATGTGTATTTTGTCTTCATAAAATATGATTAGCATAATCAGTCCTGTACAAGCTTAAACATAGTTTAGTAAGTAAACAAATGCACAAACACACACTATCCTCACAGTAAGACCTGGCAAGGAGGCCTTGATCAACCTTGTATCTAGATCACTGTTGTGATCAATGGCCACTTAGACATCTAGGTTTTAATTGCAATAATCTGTGTTTGTTTCTAAAATTCATTAACTACTATTTGAATTAAATATGGTATGAATGAAGTGGTGCTTATCATTGGATGTTATATTCTAAGTGTTAAATGCATCATACATTCTTATTGTTGCATTCTGCATTAAACTACATTTGCCTTGAGAAATAAATATAACAAAGTTTTCTTCACTTTAAAATAAAGCTTTTCCGTCAAATTCACTTCAAACACATCAATATCCTTAAATGCATCTATACTTATAGTATAGGCTCTATGTGGTAGAGTAAGCTATGAAATTAACTTTATGTCTCACAGTTTTCAAAAATGTATACTTATGCACTGTACTATTTTTTAAAGTAGAAACAAAGACAAAGAATTAATACATTCTTTATTTTTTGTTATGTACTGGTCCATGCATCTGTGTGTCTTAGCTGCATTACATCACTCACTAATAGGCATCATCCTAGTATCTATCTGTAAAATAGGCTTGAACTATTGTATAACACATCCATGCATGTATTAAATGATTTTCAGTGTTCATGAACAGTTAAAAAAAATTTTAGAAAATTATTTTTCAAAATCGTTTTGCATCTGTGTTAAATGATTATGTATATATATACATCTTACATGGTGCATTCACACACAGAACACTTAAACTTCACTTCACTTGCAACATGAACCCAAATGCCAATCCATACTACCCAAAGCCCAGACCACTAATTGAAAAGATATGGAGAAAAATCAGTTTCACCATCACAAAACCTCTTCTTTCAAAATAGTTCCTTCTTCACTACCTAAACCCTATAATAAAAGACACTTTCCACCTAGACAAATCAGAAAAGGATACAAAAACTACACCATCCCTTTCTACCAAAGCAGAAAATATCAAAATCCTCAATCCCCTAACCCTAGGCCTCCTAAACCTTTGCAAGCCAAAGTTTATAATAAAAAAGCTAACCTAAGACAAGATCCAAACCATACCCCAAACATGAACAAGCCAAAACCTCCACCATCAAAACTGTCAAACCCTTCAAACTCTAAAACGTTTCTTGAACTTACCAAAAATGTCCAACCTGGTACTTGTGTTGATGTGAAGGGTGAAGTGGAGTTCATAATTAGACGGGCTAGGTGGGATGGTCTCACGTGTAACTTAGGTAAGCATTACTACATACATCTTATGAGAGAGTTCTATTGTAACATGAACATCATCAAAGGGGTAAAGGGCATATTGCATTTCACTACCATAGTCAATAAAAAGGTCATTTGTGTTGATAACAAAAGCATCAATAGGGCATTGCATTTACCTTTGCATTTGTGTGGTTTTCCTTGTGAGGGTATCTACTCTCTATTTGGCTTTAACAAATATGAATTTGAACTAATGCTTGGCACTTTTTGTAAATCTGATGTTCCTGATGGTCTCTGTGATGTTAATTGTGGTATTCACTTTAATCACTTCACTGGCACTTTTCAGCATCTTGCTCTAATCATTAGGGCAAATGTTATGCCAAAACCAAATCAAAGCAAATACTTTGATTTCTTTGATATGAAAATCATGTATCTTCTCTGCACTAACAAAATAAATTTTAGTATTTCTTATGTTATTCTTCTAAACATGATCAATGCACATCTTGAAGAATATATGCCTTATGGTATGCTAATCTCCTCCTTCTTTGCACTTTGCAATATCAACATGTCTGAAGCATTTTCTAATCTTACTTATTCGCAAATCACTAATGAACATATTAGGCCACGAGTGCCCTTGATGTACTGTGAATCTCAAGAGGCAACTCCCACTGTAATTTCCCAATTCATAAGAGATGAAGATGTATTTCTCTCTAAGTTTGAGTCTGTCAAAATAATGTTTCGTGAACTAAAAATTGAACTTAAAAGGGTTAAGGATGAAAATGCTGAGATTAAAGAAAAATTAGGAGAGTTAGAGAGTCTCACTGCCTCTTGCAAACATAGGATTGCATACCTAGAAAATCTAGCTACAACTACTCTAGGAACAAATTGCATGAATGATCAAGAAATTGTTAATTCCTAACAAGTCCCTGTGAGTGATAATGCTGCTATGATTCAAGAGTTAGAAGAAGTAAGCGTTGGTGCTAGAGGTCAACTGATTGATAACTTTCCTGATTTGGTTCATATCTGTGATGCTGATGGAAATATGATTGCTTGAGTTTGCCGTGTGATGGATTCTGCTATGTGATTATGTGCTTGGTTCTTGCTTTTCTGCACTGCTCTGTAATCTTAATTTATGTTCTATATTGTAATTTGAAGTTGGTTTGTAATGTTCTTAATCTGTACTCTGACTTGTGAACTTGGAATTTAGAAGTGTATGCACTTCTCTGGTCTGTAATAATTTAAAATAGGTTTAAGATTTTGTTTAAGATAATCAGTGAACAACAATGATTATTGAGAACACTTTTGATTATATATCATGATATGTTAGTTTATCTTGATTCTGACTCTTTATTGTGTAATGATTAATATGCATATGCAGGAATAAAGTCAAATCTGACTTTAAAAATTTATGTTTTCTGGTATTAAAAAATATGAACTTGTATAATTCAGTTCTTGTGCAGGATCCATAATTGATATATCATTGAAATCTGTGTTTAACCAATGAACTACACTTATTGAAAGGACATTTTTCTTCACTGTAATATATATGGCCTGTTTGGTTTAAACTATTCTACTATTATTAATCTAACAAGTTGTTGCAGGAATCTGATTAGATAGGTTAAAACTGTATAAGGTCCCGTAAGAGGGCTATATTAAGCTAGAAGGGGGGTTAAATAGCTAATTACCAATTTAAAAATTGTTATGGCGTTTTAAAATAATTTATCCCTTTTTAAATCTTTACCGAGTGGTTATGCAGTTTATATGTGCGGAAAAATAAAGTGCAAGGAAAGATCCAAATAAGTTAAGTGCAAGTAATTGGCTTAAGATTGTGCTTTCGAAGTTTGGACGAATAATTATGAGTATTTTATAGATATCGTAGTATAACCCCACGGAACACTGAAGATGTTAGAAGGGGCTTATACGATATGACTCGTAATTGATTATATACGTGATATGTGTTAGCCAAGATCCAATTGAATAGCATGAAATTAATTGGCTAACTCGTGGATTTGATTCATCCTTAAATTTAACGGATGATTACGAAGTGTTTATAGATCGAGTCATAATCCCCCAGAACACTAAAGATGTTAGAAGGGATTAAAACTATGCTTCGTAATAATTTATGTGCACGAAATGTGTTAGCCAAGATCAAATTAATTAAACTACAAGTAATAGGCTAACTCGTGAACTTAATCCGTTTTGATATTTGACAAATTGCGAAGTATTTATAGATCGAGTTATAATCCCCCGGAACACTAAAGATGTTAGAAGGGATTTAATTTTACTTCGTAATATTTTATGTGCACGAATAATTGTTAGCCAAGATCCAATAATAAAAATAATTGGCTAACTCGTGACCTTGGGTCAAATATAATCTCCCTTTTGGAGATGAAGTACTTTTGTTTATAGATCTTCTTCTTGAGATGATTTATGTGAAGATCAAGTACTTATTCGAATTTCGAGTTCAAATCTTAGTTCTCTTGAGAACTTTGTTTATAAGAGATCTTGCATTAGAGCTTAAGATGAAGTACACAAATTAAGTACAAAGCTCAAATAAAAAGAACTCAAATAAGAATTTAAAAGTTACCACTTTTGAAGAACGGTCGGAAAAGTTCGCCGGAAAAATTCGCCGGAGGTTCGGCCGAATTTTGGCACTTTAGTCGTGTTAGTGTTTGTGCCCTAAAGACAACACTATTATGTTTATATTATGAAACATTTGGATTATTAATTATGATTATATGGATTATTCTTTAGTAATTTATTATATCTTTATTTTCTGTGGTAAGATGTTAGATTAATAAATGTCCTTGGAATATGATATGTAAATCTATATCTCTAAGTACGTGACTTAGAAATGAGATTATGAGAATAATATTGATATTCCTAAAGGTCCCTAGTCAAGTATTATTGTTAAGGGACGATAATAAATACATTGAGACTAGTGTGTTTGTTGGCTGATGATCACATCTCATTGATCATAGGTATGGTGATACTAAAGTCAAAACACATGCACATGTATTAAATACATGGTGCTGGATTGACCCGTTGTGAGATACTACATGTGTTAGATATATTTGTGATGTCATGTCTAATCTGGTTTGTTTAGTTTCAGAGCTCACTATCAGATCTTAACTGGAAATCATAACTTACTGAAGACAGGAAGTTATCAGAACTTAAGGCATCAGAACATACATCAGAACTTAAGTGCGGATACACTTCAGGGATGAAAAGCGGATGATTTACATGAGAGGATCTAGATTAAACAAAAGAAGATATGCTTGGAGAGTTGTACAACTAAAAGACTACAGTAGATAATCTCTAGTTGATGTATTTTAGGAAATAGAACATATCATATCAATTAGGAGATATCTTGTGACTGTGTAGTATATAAACACAGATTAGGGCTTACACTATAAGTGTTATCATTCATGAGAATATTATTCATTGTAAGCCTAGAAGCTCTTAGTGATATCATACATCACTGAGAGAGTAGATTAAACCTAATGTAATAGAGTTTGATATATTGAATAAGCTTGTTTTCTGTTACATACTTGTGTTTATAATCGAATTGATTGTAGATATTATATTCAACCCCCTTCTATAGTATCATTGAGGCCTAACAAGTGGTATCAGAGCCAATATGTTAAGCTTACAAACATTTAAGATACAAACAAACAATCAATCATGTCTGATCAAACAAAAACACAAGACTCTCAAGAACCTGCAAAGGTTCAACCCATTTAAAACACCAGCAGATATGAAACCATCAGGGTTCCTATACTCAGGGTGTCTGAGTACCCTGTATATAGTGTGAAGATGGCCATGTTTCTGGAAGCTACAGATCTAGGATATTTAGACAGAATTTATGATGGTCCGCACAAGCCCACAAAGCTTTCTGTTGCAGTTGGGAATGAACCACAGAAGATGATTCCCAAAGAAAAGAAAGAACTCACCACTGAAGACATCTCTTCACTTGCTTCATAGTGCACTTGACAATGTCATGTCAAACAGGGTGATTGGATGCAAAACTGTAAAAGAAATCTGGGATGCATTGGAAGTGAGATGTCAAGGAACCAATGCCATCAAAAAGAACAGGAAGACAATACTCACACAGGAGTATGAGCACTTTGACTCAAAATCTGATGAGTCACTAACTGATACATATGACAGATTCACAAAGCTGTTGAATGATCTGTCACTAGTGGATAAGGAATATGATCTAGAAGATTCAAATCTGAAATTCCTACTAGCTCTTCCTGAAAATAGGGATTTGAAAGCTACTACAAGAAGAGACAACTATGAACTTGCTGATATATCTCTTGATGAAATCTATGGGATGCTCAAGACTTATGAACTTGAAATGGAGCAAAGAAAGAAGAGGCATGGAGGGAAGTCTAAGATAGTTGCTTTAAAGACTGAAGAAAAGCCAATTGTTTCTAGGAAGGCAAAAGGAAAGGCTCTTATCATACAATCTTATTCAAAGTCATCAGATTCTGATGATGATGATTCAGAACCTGACAATTTATCTGAAGTGGATGTTGATGCAGAGATGATGCAACTGTATGCTCTTATGGCGAAGGGTATCACAAAGATAGCCTAAAAGAAATTCAGAAAGAGTAAGAAGTTTTCCAGGAAAGGTGGAAGTTCTGACAAGAAAGGGTTCAGAAAGAGTGAAGGTAAAGGAGGAAAGTCTAACAGAAAAGACAACTCAAATGTCAAATGCTACAATTGTGGTGAAAGAGGCCACATCTCTCCTGATTGCAAGAAAGGAAAAGGTGATAAAGGCCAGGCACTTATCACAATGAAGAAAAACTGGGCAGACACTTCAGAATCTGAAGAAGAGGTGAACTATGCCTTAATGGCAAATGCTGATAGCAGTTCTGATGCTACTGAACTAAAGGTACCTCTATCAACTCTTTCTTTTGATATAGAATATATTACTGAGTTGAGATTATTTCTGAAAAACATTTATATTAGCTATTGAGATCAGACTTTAGAGAATGAAAGATTAAAATCTGAAAATCTAAAGTACAAAAACAGAAATAGCTATCTTGAAGAAGAGTTAGTATGAACACTATTCAGAAAGAGAGATAATGATGTGTATGTTAAGAATGAATTGCTTAAACAGAATGATTATCTAAAAATTGAATTAGAAAAAGAAAGAGAAATCATCAGGACTTGGACTAACTCAGGCAGAACAACTAAGAATATTCTAAGTAGTGGAAACTGGAAAGAGGGGTTAGGTTATAAAGATGGTAAAAGTGAGAAAGGGACTTTGCCAATTAAGAAAATTGTTATCAAACAAACTGAAAAGCCAAAGGTAAATCCTGTTAAATTTAATGCAAAAACTGTTGTGTCTGATTCTGAAGAGATGAAAGACTCTAAAACATAAGTCAAAGAAAAGTCAACTTCTGACAAATTAAAACATGATAAACCAGCTTTGGTAAACATTGGCTTAATGACAAAGAAGCAGCTTCAGTATAAGCAGAAAGAGATTAAAAATGTGAACAAGGTAAAGGAAGCTAGGAAAAATAGGAATGGAAAGGAAGGTGTGAATAAAAGTAATAATTTTATGCCTGTTCCTAATGCTCCTAGAAAGAAATGCTATAATTGTGGAAACTCTACCCATCTTGCTTCTTTTTGCAGGAAAATTAAAGATATAAACTCTTTACCTCCTAGATCAGAAGTTAAGAGTCAGTCTGTTAGGTTTAAATCACAAAATCCTTATTTTTACTATGGTAGTTTATGGCATTCTATTTATACTTGTAAGGAATATCATAGTTTGTACTATGATTATTATGAAATAAAACCTTCTTTAAAGAAAATTAGTGTAATTCCTTCTAGTGTAAATTCTGATGCAAAGTCTGATATAAATTCTGATAAAAAGCATGTTAGCATAAACTCTGAAACTAAATTCGCTGCAAATGCTAACAAACTTAACAAGGCCAAAGGATCCAAGCAAGCTTGGGTCCTTAAAACTAATCAATAGTGGTCTTTGTGATTGCAGGGCAACAAGAAAAACATCATGGTTCTAAACAGTGGATGTTTAGGACATATGACTGGAAATAAAGCCCTGGTATCAGACTTTATGGAGAAAGCGGGCCCAGGAGTTTCTTATGGAGATGGCAAAATGGGAAAGACTCTGGGATATGGAAATATCAATCTTGGGAATGTCATAATTGAATCAGTAGCTCTTGTCTCAGGATTTAAACACAATCTGCTAAGTGTAGTCAAATCTGTGACAGAGGTTATCATGTGGATTTCTTTGAAGAACACTGTGAAGTTGTAAGTAATTCTATAAGCAAAGTGGTTCTGAAAGGTTACAGACAAGGTAACATATATGAAGCCAGACTTTCAACAAATTCTGATGGTTCTGCAATCTGTCTGTTAAGCAGATCATCATTTGAAGAAAGCTGGAATTGGCACAAGAGACTCTCTCTTTTAAATTTTAACAACATAAATGAGCTAGTAAAGAAAGATCTTGTGAGAGGACTGCCAAAATCAATATTTGCTCCTGATGGTCTTTGTGACTCATGTCAAAAGGCAAAACAAAGAAAATCTTCATTCAAGAGCAAAACTGAATCCTCAATTTTTGAGCCTTATCACTTACTGCATGTTGATCTATTTGGTCCAGTCAATGTCATTTCTATTGCAAAGAAGAAATATGCTATGGTTATAGTGGATGAGTTCACAAGATACACTTGGGTGTATTTCTTGCACAAGAAGAATGAAACTGCATCTACTCTAACTGATCATGTCAGATAGCTGGATAAGTTAGTCAAAGATTCTGTTAAAAGAATAAGAAGTGATAATGGCACTGAGTTCAAGAATTCAATCATGGAAGAGTTCTGCAAAGAGCAAGGAATAAAGCAGGAATTTTTTGCACCTGGAACTCCACAGCAGAATGGAGTTGTAGAAAGAAAGAACATGACTCCTATTGAAGCTGCACGAACTATGCTTGATGAAGCAAAGCTACCAACCTATTTTTGGGCTGAAGCTGTGCAGACTGCTTGTTTTACACAGAATGCTACACTCATAAACAAGCATGGAAAAACACCATATGAGATGATGAAGAAAAAGAATCCAAATCTGAACTTTCATATATTTTGATGCAAGTGTTCTGTTCTTAAGACTCATCCTAAATAGATGTCAAAATTTGATCTAAAAGTTGATGAAGGAATTTTTGTTGGATATCCACTTTCCACAAAAGCCTTCAGAGTCTAAAATTTAAGGACTAGGGTTGTCATGGAATCTATCAATGTATCTTTTGATGATATAAAGATTACTGGACTTGAAGATTTTAATGATCATGATCAGATGAGATTTGAAAATGAAGATGTAAATTCTGATTCTGTAAATTCTGATGACCTAAATCCTGATCCTGTAAGTTCTGACGGGTTAAATTCTAATGTCATTGAAATTATGGTAACTGCTCCAAAGGAAAATGCACCTATTCAGGGGGAGCAAACTGATGATCATACCACATCTCAAGACTCTCAAAAAGCATCAGAACCAGTCACTGGCTCTTTAAGTTCAGATTCATCAAGTTCTGATGAGCCAAATTCTCATAATTCTGGAAACTCTAATTCTTCAATTCCTGAAGGATCCAACTCAAATTCTGGAATCTCAGAGAGCATAACTTTAGGGGGAGCATCAGAAAATGCTGATGGAGACAGCATGAATCATGAGGGAGGATCCAATTCTAGAGATGAACTTCCATCTGCAAGGAAGTAGACTAAATCACACACACCTGACTTAATAATTGGAGATCCTGAAGCAGGTGTCAGAACTAGAACAACAACAATAAATGAATGTCTCTATCATTCCTTTCTATCTCAGACTGAACCAAAGAAAGTAGAAGAAGCTCTTCAAGATGCTGATAGGGTGCAAACAATACAGGAAGAGTTAAATGAATTTGAAAGAAATAAAGTCTGGACCCTAGTACCAAGACCAAAGGACTGATCAATTGTTGGTACAAAATGGGTGTTCAGAAATAAAACTGATAGTGATGGCATAATTACAAGAAACAAAGCAAGACTGGTTGTTAAATGTTACTCTCAACAGGAGGGTATTGACTATGATGAAACATTTGCTCCAATTGCTAGATTGGAAGCCATAAGAATCTTTTTGGCTTATGCTGCTCACAAGAAGTTTAAAGTCTTTCAAATGGATGTGAAAAGTTGCTTTTCTCAATGGAAAATTGGAAGTATGTTGAACAACCTCCAGGCTTTATAGATCCAAAATTTCCAAATCATGTCTACAGGCTTGATAAAGCACTTTATGGCCTTAAGCAAGCTCCCAAGAGCATGGTATGGGACTTTAGCTCAATTCTTTCTAGAAAGTGGATTTCACAGAGGCACAATTGACAAGACTTTATTCTACCTCAACCATGGAAAGGACTTACTTTTTGTACATATATATGTTGATGATATCATATTTGGCTCTACAAATACAAAACTTTATGAAAGATTTTCCAAGTTAATCTAGTCAAGATATCAAATGAGTATGGTGGGAGAGTTGAGTTATTTTCTGGGACTTCAAGTCAAACAAACTGAAGAAGGTACTTTTATCAGTCAATCCAAGTACTCCATAAATCTACTCAAGAAATTTGGAATGCAAAACAGTTCTACTGCATCAACTCCCATGGCCACTACCACCAAGTTAGATAAAGATACTGGAGCATCAGTAGATATTACTAACTATAGAGGTATGATTGGCTCTTTACTCTATTTAACTGCAAGTAGACCATATATCATGTATGCTACCTGTCTTTGTGCAAGATTTCAGGCTGATCCAAGAGAAACTCATCTAATAGCTGTGAAAAGAATTTTCAAGTACCTCAAGGGTACAGCTGATCTAGGATTGTGGTATCCTAGGGAATCAGATTTTTAGCTAATAGGTTACTCAGATGCAGATTTTACAAGATGCAAAATAGACAGGAAAAACACTAGTGGAAGCTGCCAATTTCTTAGAGGCAGATTGGTTTCTTGGTTTAGCAAGAAACAGAAATCAAATTCCACATCAACTGCAGAAGCATAATATATTGCTGCAGGAAGCTGTTGTGCACAGATTCTTTGGATGAAGAATCAGTTACTAGACTATGGGTTAGAATTTTCTAAAATACCTATTTACTGTGATAATCAAATTGCTATTGCTATGACAGGAAATCCAGTTCAACACTCAATGACAAAGCACATCAGTATTAGGTACCATTTCATAAGGGAACATGTGATGGAAGGCATATTAGAATTGCAATTTGTTCCAACAGATCAACAACTAGCAGATATCTTCACAAAACTACTATGTGAAGCTACTTTTACAAGACTGGTAAATGAACTTGGAATGTTTCAGGTTCTTTCTCAAAATATGTTTAGTTTTTGTTCTCATACATCATACTTTATGATCAATGTTTACAGATTTTCTTATCTCATTGTTATCTGTGCTTAAATTGTAACATATTAAACACTACATATTATCTGATATGATTCTATAAACTCTGAAAGTGTTTTGAATGTTCTGTGACTATTCAATCCAATGGGGATTATTGTGTTAGATGGTGACTTAGTAGGCTTTAACAAACTATGTATCCCATGTTTGAATTAGTTATTTATGTGGAAATCAATAACAGAAGCGAATTCTGATTTTGATCTTAGTCAAATTTACTTCCTGTATCTTATTACTAAGTCACAAACTAGATTATTGCTTCTTATCTGTCAAATTCTGATATCAGTAAATCTTAAGGATGAACTACATGCTTGATAAACCTCACTTATCTGAAGAAAATAAAAGAAAAGAAAAATTGAAATCCGGTACTCCTTTGAGATCTAGAGTAATTTATCTGAAAGGGAAGATCCAAGTGCATTGCTGGTATTAAGTTATATGCATTAGAAAAGCAAATTAATTTTTCTTGGTGACTTTTCACATTCTCTGATTACTGGAGAAATATTATGATAACAGCATTAATTTTGATGGCAGTTGTAACTCATCTACACTGAGAAGCCCTTGTCAAAAGAATTTCAAAAGATGCATAAAATAGGCACAAACAGTTGAGGTGGATTCTTGCATAACTTTATTCTACAGTAGACTTCACAATTCAAGACATATTTTAAGCATTTTTCTTAGTTATGCCTTATTTCTAAGATATACTGAAGTTTATCAGACTTTAATCTTTATCTGATCATTTGCACATACACACACTATCACTCCATATGAATGATGAAAATTACTGTGGTGATTAAGTTGTTTCCGATAAACAGTTAAGTATTATTTGCATAAATTCTAAGGACAAGTTCTGATTATGTTCTGATGTTTAAATTTGAAGCAACAAGTCAGTATTTGTGTGAAGAAAAACAGAAACATTCATTCACTTTTTGAGTACAGAAGTCATGTTCTGATGACCGTTAAATTCTGATAATAGTCAAGTTCTGATGCAAATCCTGATGCTTTCGTGGCATTATTTATTTACGTGGCTTATTTTTGGTATTTATTGTAACGGTTATATTTCTCAGAAAAATAATTAGGTGAGATAAAAACAGTCATAATCATTTGTTAGTGGGTTGCGTGTTGGTTTTGGTATGTGCATGTGTGCAATAATTACTGCATGTTTACCGTGCCCACTATTTATATTTTGACTGATTACACGATGCCAAGTGTAAAAACTGCCGGTTCTAATTCAAAAGAGACGTTACCATGTGTGGAGTATAAATATCAGAGATAAAAGATTATACAATCTTTTACCCACTCTTTTACTCTATTCTCTCTCTCTCTCTCTCTTATTTTCTTACTCTCTTATTTTCTGACGTTCTCTTACAGGCATTTTATCAAACACTTTGTAAACACAAAATTTTCACTTGATTTTTCAACAGAAATGGCACCAAAGGATGTTATTTTTAATGGAGCTAAATTTTTTCCAAACAACTACTCTGCTATCTTGAACAAGGATGAAGCTCCTTCAGAACTTCACTTTGTTCAGGATTTCTTGGCTCACAGTGAGATTGGGTATGCTCTGACCCAACCTCAAGCAATCTCTGGTAAACAAGTGCTGGAGTTGTGGAAGACTGGAATCTATGATGATGGAGGTGAAACTGGATCTCCAAGCATCATCTTTCCATCAGGAGAAGATGAGTATGTGGTAACTGTTACTACAGTGAGGCGGGCTCTTCATCTACCTGAAAACTGCAGTTACAACTCAGCACCTGGAGAATCTCTTCTTCAGAACATGATGGCAAGCTTGGGATATGAGAAAAGCTTGTCCAAGCTAGGACAGTTGAAGAGGCCTTACATCAGGAGGGAATGGAGCTTCTTCTTATATTACATCATAAAGACTTTTGCTAACAAATGCTCAAATTTCAATGCCATTCCAATCATGAGTCAACAAATTGGGTATGCACTTCTTAATCAGACTCATTTTGATTATGCATCTACTGTGTTAGACTATATTGGTGACAGAATGAAGGAAGATGCAAATGTAGTATATTTTGCTAGGTTCTGTCAATTAATTTATAGTTATTGTTGTTTCGATAAGACACAAGTGTTCAGTGACCTAATGGAACCTTTTAAGTTACATAAAAGGGCATTTACTGACTTGTTATCTGTTGATAACAAGAAGGAAGTACTAAGACCTCTCCAAATACCCCAATATGTCAAACAGTTCTTAGTCAACACTATCCCAGACACTTACACAGCCATATTCCCTGATGTAGCACCATCACAACCATCCACTACTCAACAACCACAGTCTACCTGTGGCGCCCTCCAAACCCGGGTCAGAAGTTTGGGGTCCACAGACACACCTTAATTATAACCTGCTTATAACAATAATAAAGATAATAATAATATATGAAGTGACCCTACTTATCAACCACCACGGACCGCAACAGGTTAAAGTATGCACACAATCCAACACACTAATATATTACAAACCGTTCAAATCCCAACTATTTCAAACTCACACTGAGTATCAAACATTATTACAAACTTTTACAAACTTAAATTATCCCAAAAGAAGCCTACTAGCTCAGCTTCCTCAACCTGAACCCCTAGCTCTCGCACTGGACTGGGGATCCTCGCTACCAACTGGTTCCTTTTTAACTGGAAAGAATATAAACAACATCGCACAAATGAGCTAACTAGCTCAGCAAGTCACAATGACAAAACTGAGAATAATGATCATTAGGTGACTATGATTATGATATCAAGTGAACATTTGATTATGATTTAGAATTGGATATTATACTTTTAATTTAAAAACCAAGGTTAGGCTGCTGATCAGTCACGCACTAACCCCGAGCAAGGCACACAACATTGCTCTAACTACTGGATCCAAGGCACACATTGGCCTAACTTGACCATTATATGGTCTGACCACGAATCTGGTCCACAATTTTATAAAAACAATCCAATTCTAACATAATAACAGAATATGCAATAATAAACAATAACCAGAATCATTAACAACAATGAGTGTTTAACAATGAAAGGGTTTCAATCTTTGTAAGGATCAATAAAGTAGTTTAAAAGCTTGAATGCTGGGTAATGAAAGGATTGGATAACAAAAGAATCAATATTTCAGGGTTTCAAAGATTTGGGCTCTCAAAGCATAGGATACAATGGTTGAATGTACAAGTAATTCAGTTCCGTGTTTGGGATTTTGTTTGCATGTATTTATGGAATAGTATTGTATACTTGAGGTTCGAGTTTGGGTTTACAATAATCAATGGCTTAGAAAGAATATGGTTCATGGCTCAAGAACAATAATTGAAATCAGGGTTTAGGTTTCCGTGCTTCAAAGCACTTGCAATGTCAACAAGACTACCAAGAATTACAATATCTCGAGAAAGTTCAGAACACTTGCCTGGTATTAGCTTACTACTCTGCACTCACTTCCAATCACAACCGTCTTACTCTTCAACTATCTGTTTTCTTTTCCTACGTCTTGCCTTTTCTGCTCACATATCATAAGCATCTATCAATCATCAACTCACAAGATTCTATTTAACACACACTTCTATATACCTTTCGTTTTACCCAAATCCGATTAACGGATTGAAATCTATGCAATAACCAAGTAAATATCGAATATATAGACCGATAGTCAAACAACAAGTCACGTATAACACATAATACATCACGTAATCAATGGTATATCATTTATAAAGAAGTCTCGGGTCATAAATAGGCTTTCTGGTATTTAAAGTGATTTTTAAAACATTTTTCGGAATTAAAACGAGTCGCTGGATCAATTTCGGGTTAATAAACAGGGTTCGGTTGGCCAATTCTGGCTCCGGAACAATTTTAGAATAATTATCGAGCCTTGAAAATAATTTAGAATAATATTTTAAAGCTCGAAACTATTTTTCTAAATTTTTAAATCATTTTTAAATATTTAAATCTAATTAAATAATTAATTAAAAATCAATTAATAATTAATTAAATCAATTAATCAATTAATTTTCGAATTAATTAACTAATTAATCAATTAAAAATTAACTGAAATTAATTAACTAATTAATTTAGATTTATTTATGAATTAAAAATAATTTTTGGAATTAAAATAATAATTTTTAGAATTTTCAGAAATTAAAAACGAATTTTTATAATAAAAATAAATGGGAAATATAATTTTTAAACATTTTTAAAACAGGAATCCTATTTTTGCAAAGTCTGGAAATTACAGGGACAAAACTGCATCGTCCCCAAAACTTCAGGGACCAAACTGCAATTTTTACAGGGGATCGCCGGAAAACACAGAGGTGGCCGGAGAACACGTTCCCGGCGTCCTCACCCCACCAACACCTCCAGATCACATCTACATAACACCAGGAACACAACCATGCAATCAAAACAACCTAACAATCCCTGCGTTGGCCGGAATTTGGCCGTGAAATTTTTCAGTTTCCGACGAACATCGGAAAACTTCAAAACACAACTCCCTTCTCTACATACCTCGTTGGTTCATGAAACTTATATGACTGGATTGCTAATTTCACAGAGAACACAACCCACTATATCACAACATCAATCTATCACAGAATAAGAAACCCCCAAATTTCAATTAAGAAAATTCATACGGGTTATAAACCCTAATTTTAAAATTCGAAAATCAAACTCAAATTTGAACATGTTATTGAACTCCAAATCAAACGTATGACATATGAAAATCATCAGGAAAACAAGCTCTACAACATGCAATCATCAAATCATACAAACAATCATCCGAACAAAAATTCATATTTTTAATAAAATAAATTCGAAAATAAATAAATTTTTAGAAATTCAACCTTTGATTCTGCAGTGAAACAAAGCTTAGAATCTGATAGTACTCCTTGAGACCTTCAAATCGGTTACTCCAACTTTTCAAACGGATTTCACTAACGCCTTGAATTTGTGGTTTGATTCTCAGAAAGGTTTATGAATATATGATTTTTCTCTGTAAAATTATATATTTATCTGTCTGCAAATGATTTTGATACGAAATAAAATACGGTAAAAGGCTATTTATAATTACGGAAAATTAGTATCCCGTTGGTTCATTCCGGATATAAAATGGTACGTTTATTTATAAAAACTGATCCAAACGGTATCGGTTTTCGGGATAATTATCCAAATCAGTACAACTTGTACTGCGGTCTTGGTCTCAGCACCCAGTTACACGTACTACGAAGTGATAATTGGGATAGTTTAATAAAAAGCTCCCGTTTATCGAAAATACGGGTTTTATTAATTTACCGAAATGAATATTGTATCGAAAATGTTGTGCCGGGACCCGCGCAGGACAAACCGTACGCCGGATCGAAAAAGTCGAAACATGGAAAATGCTCGGAATATTACAACTAGGTTAGGAAGGAGTTCTCGGAAGAGTTTCGGGTTCCAAAAACGTAAAAACGATTGACGTCGGTTGGTTCCCATTTTTATAAAATAAATTTTAATTACCCAGAAAAAGATTTTAAAAATTTCATATGATTCTTATAAATCTATAAATCAACATAAAAATAATTAGGAAGATATGACAATTATCTATATTTTATTTTGGACATATAAAAATTAAAATACTCAATTAATATTATTTTTGAATATTCAAGTACATATATCACTTAACAATTAACTCACAGAATAGATAATGAACACACATATTAATTATTTAATAGTAAAAATAATTACACGTTATATCCCGGATATTACATCCTTCCCCCCTTAAAAGGATTCTGTCCTCAGAATCTCCTAAGAAAACAAATGAGGATACTTTTCTCTCATATCACTTTCTAATTCCCAGGTTGACTCTTCAACCTTTGGGTTTCTCCACAATACTCTTACTAACTTTATCACTTTATTCCTCAATATTTTCTCTCTTTCCTCTAAAATCTCTATTGGATTCTCTACATATGATAAATCTGCCTGAAGTTCTATTGGCTCATATTCTATTACATGCCTGGAGTCTGGATTATATTTCTTGAGCATCGATACATGAAAAACATTGTGAATGTGCTCCATGTGCGGAGGTAACGCCAATTCGTAAGCGACTTTGCCAACGCTCTTTAGGATCTCAAAAGGTCCGACATATCTTGGGCTTAGCTTCCCTTTCTTCCCAAACCTCGTTAGTCCTTTCCACGGTGATACTTTCAATAATACCAAGCTTCCTTCTTCAAATTCCATGTGTTTCCTTGACTGGTCTGCATATCTCCTCTGACGATTTTGTGCGGCTATTAATCTTTTCTGGATAAGTTCAACAACTTCCTTTGTCTGCTGTACCAATTCAGGTCCGAGTATTTTGCGTTCTCCTACTTCGTCCCAATATAATGGAGATCTACATTTGCGTCCATAAAGGGCTTCATAAGGTGGCATCCCAATGCTGGCGTGATAACTGTTGTTATAAGCAAATTCTACCAGGGGTAAATGCTCGTCCCAACTTCCTTTGAAATCAATAGAACAAACACGTAGCATGTCTTCGATTGTCTGAATTGTTCTTTCACTTTGGCCGTCCGTCTGCGGGTGATAGGCCGTACTCATATTCAATTTTGTTCCCAAACATTCTTGAAAACTCTTCCAAAATCTTGAATTAAACCTTGGATCTCGATCAGATACGATAGACACTGGAACTCCATGACGAACTATAATTTCTTTTAGGTACATATGGACTAACTTGTCGAGCGAAAATCTTTCATTTATAGGCAGAAAATGAGCTGACTTGGTAAGTCTATCCACTATAACCCAAATGGCATCATGATTAGCCCTTGTCCTTGGTAATCCAACTATGAAATCCATGGTAATATGTTCCCACTTCCATTCTGGAATCTCCAATGGCTGTAGCAATCCGCTTGGTCTCTGATGCTCTGCTTTAACTCTCTGACAGGTATAACATTTGCTAACCCATTCCGCAATTTCCCTCTTCATATTTTGCCACCAATAATTCTTCTTTAAATCTCGGTACATTTTAGTACTCCCTGGATGGATGGAATATCTTGAACTATGTGCTTCTTGTAAAATTTCATTTTTCAGCTCCGTCACTGGTGGAATCCAAACTCTTGAAGAAAACCTAAGAATACCTTGATCATCTTGTTACGTGCATAATTCCTCACCTACCAAACTATTTATATCTTGATCCATTACCTCTTTCTGGCATTTCTTTATTTTCTCCAATAACTCCGGGTGGAAAATCATACTGTACACTTTTGCTTCCTCAGGCTTGCAAATTCTAACCTCCAATTCTAATTTCTGAAATTCTTCATATATTTCTTCAGGTACAGATAACACATTTAACCTTTCCTTTCGACTTAACGCATCTGCTACAACGTTCGCCTTAACGGGATGATAATTAATCGAGCAATCATAATCCTTAATCAATTCTAACCATCTCCTTTGCCTCATATTAAGTTCCTTCTGGGTAAATATATATTTCAAACTTTTATGATCCGTGAAAATCTCACACTTTTCTCCATACAAATAATGTCTCCAAATCTTCAAAGCAAAAACTATAGCTGCTAGCTCCAAGTCATGAGTAGGATATTTCTGTTCATGTGGTTTCAATTGTCTTGACGCATAAGCAATCACCTTGTCGTGCTGCATAAGAACACATCCTAGTCCTTTATGAGAAGCATCGCTATAAATTACGAAATTCCCTTGATCGTCTGGAAGTGACAAAACAGGTGCCGTGATTAATCTCTGCTTCAATTCTTGAAAACTTTCTTCGCACTTGTCGTTCCATATAAACTTTTCATTCTTTCGTGTAAGCTTTGTTAATGATGTGGCAATCCTTGAGAAATTCTGAACAAATCGACGATAATATCCCGCCAATCCTAGGAAACTTCTTACCTCAGTGGGTGTTCTCGGTCTCTCCCAATTCGTAATTGCTTCGATCTTTGCCGGGTCCACTTTGATCCCTTCGTTACTGACTATGTGTCCTAAGAACTGAACTTCCTGTAGCCAAAACTCACACTTTGACAGTTTAGCATATAACTTCTTCTTCCTTAAAATCTCCAAAGCCGTTCTCACATGTTCCGCATGATCCTCTTTCGTCTTGGAATATATTAAAATATCGTCTATAAACACAATAACAAACTTATCCAAATACTCTTTGAAAATTCTATTCATCAGGTCCATAAACGCTGCTGGGGCGTTGGTCAATCCAAAAGACATCACTAGAAATTTATAATGCCCATACCTTGTTCTGAAAGCTGTCTTTGGTATATCTTCTGGCTTGATCTTTAGTTGATGATATCCCGATCTTAAATCAATTTTGGAGAAATACTTGGCTCCCTTCAATTGGTCAAACAGATCATCGATTCTGGGTAACGGATACTTGTTCTTGATTGTCAGCTTGTTGAGCTCCCTATAGTCAATGCACAGTCTCATACTTCCATCTTTCTTCTTGACAAATAATACCGGGGCTCCCCACGGGGATACGCTGGGTCTAATTACTCCTTTCTCTAACAATTCTTGCAATTGCCTTGCTAGCTCTTTCATCTCAACAGGCGCCATTCTGTACGGGGCTTTGGACACCGGTTCTGTTCCAGGTTCTAAGTCGATCGCAAATTCAATTTCTCTATCTGGAGGAAGTCCTGGTAACTCGTCGGGAAATATGTCTGGAAATTCATTCACTACTGGAATATCTTCAAGTTTTGCTGGCTCCTGACTTCTGTCGATTACATATGCTACGAAATGCTCACATCCTTGTCATAATAACTTCTTGGCTTGAATCATTGTTAAGAACTTCTTTACTTGTTTCTGACCTTTGAACGTTACTATTCTTTCGTCTGGCGTTTTCACCATTACTTTCTTATTTCGACAATCTATCTGAGCATCATGCTTAGATAACCAATCCATCCCTAATATCACATCAAATTCTCCTAACTTAAATGGTATCAAATCTACGCAAAACTTACTACCAGAAATCTCAATCTCACAATTTCCACAAACTTGGTTTACAGTTACACGTTCTTGATTTGCTAATTCCACAGTCATTATTTCATTTAAGCACTCAACTGGACAATTTAATTTACTAACAAAATCTTGTGAAACAAACGATCGAGTTGCTCCCGAGTCTATTAACACTTTGGCACATAAAGAATTCACATTAAGCGTACCTGCCACGACATCCGTATCCTGGATCGCATCCTTCACTGACATGTCAAAAGCTCTAGCCCTTGGAGTCTCATTCACTGTTGGGGTAGATCCCATAATTCTCAATGCATTACTAACTGGGGCTGGTGTCTTGCAATCCCTGGCCATATGTCCTGGCTTCCCACATTTAAAGCATGTAAATCCAATGACTGGAACCTTCACTGCTGGATTTCGGATAGGCTGATCCTTATTTGCTGGCTGATTTCGGCATTCCCTTGAATAATGCCCTTTCTGGTTGCATTTAAAACATACCACATTCAACTTGTTACAAACTCATCCATGCTTCTTTCCACAAACTTGACAATCTGGAAAAGTTAATCTCAACTGATTCGGCTGATTCACATTAGCTGGACGATTCCCTTGGCCTCCGTCTCCTGCATTTTGTCTCCTGAAATTAAAATTTCTCCCTGGCTGGAACTTGCCCTTCTTAAAATTTGGAAACTTCCCTGTTTGTGACTGACCCTCACTTCCCTCAACTTTCCTTTTCTTGCTTTCCCTATCTTTCTGGAACATCTCACTCTCTGTCTCTGCGATCATAGCTTTCTGTACAACCCCGGCATAAGTATCCAATTCAAAAATAGCTACCTTCCCTCTGATCCATGGCTTCAAGCCTTGCTGGAATCTCTTAGCTTTCTTTCTATCAGTATCAACATACGACGGCACATACCTTGACAATTCCTCAAACTTCCCCTCATAATCTGTTACCGACATATTCCCTTGTTTTAACTCTAAAAACTTTAGCTCCATCTGATCTTGAAAAAATTGAGGAAAATACTTTTCTAGAAACAATTCCTTGAACCTTTCCCAAGTAATAACATCCGTACCTTCCAATGTCTTCACCATCTCCCACCAATAGGTGGCTTCATTCTTCAGATAATAACTTGCAAACTCAACCTTCTGTTCTTCCTTTACTTTCACTAAGGCAAATGCCTTCTCTATTTCCTTTAACCAAACATTTGCTTCAATTGGCTATAAGGAACCCTTGAATTCTGGTGGGTTTATTGCTTGAAAAGTCTTGAAGGTTACCTGGGGATTGGTCTGTCTTTGTTGTTGTTGTGCTAGGTGAACTGTTTGTTGGGCCAAGATTTGAAGAATCTGGGCTATTGCTGGGTCCATAGGTCCTGGGTTCACATTCGGGTTTGTATCATCTTGATTGTTGTTGTTGTTAGTTTCTTCATTTCGGGTGTTGGTGCGGGTATTTCTTTTGGGAGGCATTTTCTGTAAAGAATCAATCAACTTATTTAGCTTTTGAATCAATCTTTTACATAAAAGAATAGTTTTGTAAAATAGAAATATTTCTTTTTGAAAACAGTTGTGACTAAATAAATTGCATGCTTCTTTACAGAATATAAACAGTTATGGAAAACAGGGCACATGGTATCACAGGGTATAACTGGTGCAATAAATAAGGTAAGGTAAAACAGGTGCAATAAAATAAATGACAGTGCTGGAAAGGAAAAAGGTACTGATATATATAGATCAAAAGTTTTAGGGTAGTACAAGCGTAAAGACGTTTCGGAAGTAAAAGCAAAAAGGGTACAACAACCTACTCACTAGTCAGCATAGCTAGTCTATAAATACAACTCAAAAGTCTACTGATACACACTACTGTACATACTACATAACCATAACAACACTGCTCAGAATATCCATCTCTAAATCTCTGGCTCATGACAAGTCTGGACCTCCAATCTCCTCAAGCTCTTCTAGAACCCATTTAGCCCACTCTACTAAGAAATCAGGGGTGATGTCCTCATGTGTAGCCTTAGCAATCCTCACTGCAGCTGTCCTACGAAACGCCTGGAGCCTCTCTCTAAGTCACCTCTCACCACTCCCCATCTCTCTGGTACGCATAATATGTAGTAACTCCTGAATCTGACCCTGAAGGAATCGCTGCTCCATAAGGCAAGCCTCAAACTGATGATATGGGACAGGATAGGAAGAGAACTGGAAAGGTACTCCTGTGACTGAATGACCGGTAAAACCTGAATCAGCAGGTGGGGGTCCTCTGACAGGTGGCCTCACGCCTGGAGGTGGAATAGCCTGCAGTGGTACGGGCTGCAACACAGGTGGAGGTAGAATAGCCAATGCTGGTGGAACAACAGGACGTGGATCTGAAGACGGCACTCCAACTGAAGGCTCTGAGTGATCAGCGGATACGGGAATAAAAGAGTCGGCCATCTCTGCTATCTGAAATCATATCGCAATATAAGAATCTCGTTCCATAACGCAAACTATACTAATACCTGATATACCGAAGCACTCAACCTCTCAACGTTCTCTCATCCTATGCCTTACTTCTAATCTTAACCCTCTACCCATTCCCGTTAACCTAGGCTTGTGTTAGTGACTTATAACCTGTAGCTCTGATACCAAACCTGTGGCGCCCTCCAAACCCGGGTCAGAAGTTTGGGGTCCACACAAACACCTTAATTATAACCTGCTTATAACAATAATAAAGATAATAATAATATATGCAGTGACCCTACTTATCAACCACCACGGACCGCAACAGGTTAAAGTATGCACACAAGCCAACAAACTAATATATTACAAACTGTTCAAATCCCAACTATTTCAAACTCACACTGAGTATCAAACATTATTACAAACTTTTACAAACTTAAATTATCCCAAAAGAAGCCTACTAGCTCAGCTTCCTCAACCTGAACCCCTAGCTCTCGCACTGGACTGGGGATCCTCGCTACCAACTGGTTCCTTTTTAACTGGAAAGAATATAAACAACATCGCACAAATGAGCTAACTAGCTCAGCAAGTCACAATGACAAAACTGAGAATAATGATCATTAGGTGACTATGATTATGATATCAAGTGAACATTTGATTATGATTTAGAATTGGATATTATACTTTTAATTTAAAAACCAAGGTTAGGCTGCTGATCAGTCACGCACTAACCCCGAGCAAGGCACACAGCATTGCTCTAACTACTGGATCCAAGGCACTTATTGGCCTAACTTGACCATTATATGGTCTGACCACGAATCTGGTCCACAATTTTATAAAAACAATCCAATTCTAACATAATAACAGAATATGCAATAATAAACAATAACCAGAATCATTAACAACAATGAGTGTTTAACAATGAAAGGGTTTCAATCTTTGTAAGGATCAATAAAGTAGTTTAAAAGCTTGAATGCTGGGTAATGAAAGAATTGGATAACAAAAGAATCAATATTTTAGGGTTTCAAAGATTTGGGCTCTCAAAGCATAGGATACAATGGTTGAATGTACAAGTAATTCAGTTCCGTGTTTGGGATTTTGTTTGCATGTATTTATGGAATAGTATTGTATACTTGAGGTTCGAGTTTGGGTTTACAATAATCAATGGCTTAGAAAGAATATGGTTCATGGCTCAAGAACAATAATTGAAATCAGGGTTTAGGTTTCCGTGCTTCAAAGCACTTGCAATGTCAACAAGACTATCAAGAATTACAATATCTCGAGAAAGTTCAGAACACTTGCCTGGTATTAGCTTACTACTCTGCACTCACTTCCAATCACAACCGTCTTACTCTTCAACTATCTGTTTTCTTTTCCTACGTCTTGCCTTTTCTGCTCACATATCATAAGCATCTATCAATCATCAACTCATAAGATTCTATTCAACACACACTTCTATCTACCTTTCGTTTTACCCAAATCCGATTAACGGATTGAAATCTATGCAATAACCAAGTAAATATCAAATATATAGACCGATAGTCAAACAACAAGTCACGTATAACACATAATACATCACGTAATCAATGGTATATCATTTATAAAGAAGTCTCGGGTCATAAATAGGCTTTCTGGTATTTAAAGTGATTTTTAAAACATTTTTCGGAATTAAAACGAGTCGCTGGATCAATTTCGGGTTAATAAACAGGGTTCGGTTGGCCAATTCTGGCTCCGAAACAATTTTAGAATAATTATCGAGCCTTGAAAATAATTTAGAATAATATTTTAAAGCTCGAAACTATTTTTCTAAATTTTTAAATCATTTTTAAATATTTAAATCTAATTAAATAATTAATTAAAAATCAATTAATAATTAATTAAATCAATTAATCAATTAATTTTCGAATTAATTGACTAATTAATCAATTAAAAATTAACTGAAATTAATTAACTAATTAATTTAGATTTATTTGTGAATTAAAAATAATTTTTGGAATTAAAATAATAATTTTTAGAATTTTCAGAAATTAAAAACGAATTTTTATAATAAAAATAAATGGGAAATATAATTTTTAAACATTTTTAAAACAGGAATCCTATTTTTGCAAAGTCTGGAAATTACAGGGACCAAACTGCATCGTCCCCAAAACTTCAGGGACCAAACTGCAATTTTTACAGGGGATCGCCGGAAAACACAGAGGTGGCCGGAGAACACGTTCCCGGCGTCCTCACCCCACCAACACCTCCAGATCACATCTACATAACACCAGGAACACTACCATGCAATCAAAACAACCTAACAATCCCTGAGTTGGCCGTGAAATTTTCCAGTTTCCGGCGAACATCGGAAAACTTCAAAACACAACTCCCTTCTCTACAGACCTCGTTGGTTCATGAAACTTATACGACTGGATTGCTAATTTCACAGAGAACACAACCCACTATATCACAACATCAATCTATCACATAATAAGAAACCCCCAAATTTCAATTAAGAACATTCATACGGGTTATAAACCCTAGTTTTAAAATTCGAAAATCAAACTCAAATTTGAACATGTTATTGAACTCCAAATCAGACGTATGACATATGAAAATCATCAGGAAAACAAGCTCTACAACATGCAATCATCAAATCATACAAACAAACATCCGAACAAAAATTCATATTTTTAATAAAATAAATTCGAAAATAAATAAATTTTTAGAAATTCAACCTTTGATTCTGCAGTGAAACAAAGCTTAGAATCTGATAGTACTCCTTGAGACCTTCAAATCGGTTACTCCAACTTTTCAAACGGATTTCACTAACGCCTTGAATTTGTGGTTTGATTCTCAGAAAGGTTTATGAATATATGATTTTTCTCTGTAAAATTATATATTTATCTGTCTGCAAATGATTTTGATACGAAATAAAATACGGTAAAAGGCTATTTATAATTACAGAAAATTAGTATCCCGTTGGATCATTCCGGATATAAAATGGTACGTTTATTTATAAAAACTGATCCAAACGGTATCGGTTTTCGGGATAATTATCCAAATCAGTACAACTTGTACTGCGGTCTTGGTCTCAGCACCCAGTTACACGTACTACGAAGTGATAATTGGGATAGTTTAATAAAAAGCTCCCGTTTATCGAAAATACGGGTTTTATTAATTTACCGAAACGAATATTGTATCGAAAATGTTGTGCCGGGACCCGCGCAGGACAAACCGTACGCCGGATCGAAAAAGTTGAAACATGGAAAATGCTCGGAATATTACGATTAGGTTAGGAAGGAGTTCTCGGAAGAGTTTCGGGTTCCAAAAACGTAAAAACGATTGACGTCGGTTGGTTCCCGTTTTTATAAAATAAATTTTAATTACCCGGAAAAAGATTTTAAAAATTTCATATGATTCTTATAAATCTATAAATCAACATAAAAATAATTAGGAAGATATGACAATTATCTATATTTTATTTTGGACATATAAAAATTAAAATACTCAATTAATATTATTTTTGAATATTCAAGTACATATATCACTTAACAATTAACTCACAGAATAGATAATGAACACACATATTAATTATTTAATAGTAAAAATAATTACACGTTATATCCCGGATATTACACTACCTCACAACCACCAACATCAGCACCTGTTGTTAGCACTTCATAGTCCAGACCCAAATCCAAAACCAAATCAACCTCTAGTACTTCTCAAAAGGTGCCAGTTGTAAAATCTGACACATCCTCCAGACCCAAAACATCAAGAGCTAAATCCGTTCCTCAATCTTCACAAGAGAAAGAGAAGGTTGATTCTGAGAGATGAATCAGATGAGGAAGAACATGTCCAGGTTCCTGCATCAGAACCTATGACAAAAGAAGCTGAAGAGTCAACTCTTCAGAAGAAGAAAGCAGCTGAAGTTTCTGGCATTCAGAAAATAAAGAGGTCTTCACACTCTGATACACATCATGTCACCCCTCCATCTAGAAAATCAAAATCGAGGAAGACGAGAGCAGGTGTGCATATTGTACAAACTCAATCTGAGGATACTGAAGATGCTAAGGAAGGGGATCAGGAATCTCTGATCTCATCAGAACCTATTGTGATTGAAGCCCTACCAGCAGCTGAAGAAGTTCTGATTCAGGAATCTAAAATTCCTGAAGTCCAAAGATCAGAACCTCTACAAGAATCTGTGATTTCTCCACCTCAATCTCCAATCAAAGCTACAGATGATGTTGAAGAACAAGAGACAAGTCCTGAAATAGATATTCATAATTTGAATATACCTACTGTTTTATATCTGGAAGCTCCAACTACAAAACAACCAACTCCTGCTACTTCTCCAATTTTACAGGCTGAGATACCAACAACACCAATTCTTGATTTTGGAACTGAAGATCAGAATTTAGACAATGCTGATTCAGAGTCTCCTATAGCCACACACACATTAGTGTTATCTGAAGATGAGGAGATTCTAGCAAGTTCTGGAGAGTCAGCTCCAGTAAACACTCCAGTGCCTACAAGAAAGGAGGCATTATTCCAGTTTGAGGAAGAGGCTGCTCTAGTTCGATAGGAGGAAACCTTTAGAGGGGTTGAGTGGATGCATAAATGGAATGATACTAATTTTATTCCCAGCCCACATGTTCTGATAGAACATGTTTCAAAAGCTGATGAGTTGCTGAAAATTTCTGACTTCAAGCATCAACTAAAGGTCACTACTCTCAGTACAAGAACTCTACAAGGTCAACACTCCAAGACTCATGCAAAGGTTGATAAACTTCAGGAAATAGCTGATAAGCTAGACATGATGCACAAACTAGACAAAAAGAGGTTTATTAGACCAAATCAATAAAAAGTGGATGCTATTGAGCTTGTTCAATCCAAGTAGCAGGCTCAACTGAATGAGGTATTACAAAATCAAGCTACTCAACAGACTCAGTTAAATGAGATCCAATCTTCAGTGGAACTCCTTCTTTCTCTACTCTTGACAGATGATGTCAAAAAGGGGGAGAAGGTAGGTAAGTCCAAATGCTCACCAAGCCAAACACTGAAGAAAAAGGATGATTATGGGGATGACCAGGGAAACTCTGAAAAGAGTAGAGGTCAAAGTCAAGGGAAGCAGCTGAGCAGAATTCCCACTCAATAAACAAGTTCTCATCAGAGAATGTCTAGTAGCAAGAACTCTGATAGATCTGCTATGCAAGGGAGGAATAAGGAAGGAAAGAAGCCAACAAATCAGGATGTTCCTTTATTGATCACAAAAGCTGATACTTCAAATACTGATGATCAAGTTCTGACAACTACTTCTGATGTGATAGTCCAAGCTGGAAGTCAAGAATCATAGATGTTTTTGCAGACTTTGAAATTCAAAGGAAAGAAAGCAACATTCTTCTACAAAGATCCCAAAATTCAATCTATTGATGAAGAATTGGCCAAGAGACTATTCCTTAAGGATAATCCAGGAGTGGATTTAGAGGAATTAAGAGAAGAAGAAGCAAAATTTGCTGCTGAGAAGAGCAAACCCAAGTCAAAAGCTTCTGATGCTAAAAAGCCACCAAGGCCAAAAGAAAAGGGGATTGTGATTAGAGAAAGATCTGCCACAGAGATTCCTAGATCAAGGACTAGATCTCAAACTACTACTGATCCCAAAGACAAGGGAAAAGGAAAAGTTGGGGAGATAGTCAAGAAACAGAAAATGAAGATTTCATAAATGCTGATGGATCCTGTGTGCAAGATGGTTTAAGTTTTGATGATACTGCTGCTGGAGATGAAACAGTTGAAACTCTGAAGAGAAAGAGGATGACAGAAGAATCTAAGACAGCCTCTGACATAGCTCAAGTTGTTCAGAGTGAAGAAGTTCAGGACTTAATAAATCCTGAAGTTATTTCAGAACAGCAAGCTACAGATGAAACTGCAGATCCTGACCAATTCATCAAGACATCAACCTCTAACACTGCTCAAGTTGACATAGACAGCTTAACATTAGAAGATAAGAAGAAGCTGCTATGGAACAAGTCTATTCCAGTTCAGCCTAAGACAAATCAGATATTGAATCAACTTCTAGAATTTGGGGTAAAAGCCAAAGAAGCTAGAGACACTTCTGGATTAGGTTCTGATATAGAGAAATTCCAGACCGGGATATAAGTTGATATTAGAGATCCATTCACATTGACTGACAAGCCATTTGAAAAGATCACACAGAAGCACCTTGACAAAGTGTTTTCTGCTCAAGTAGTGATGGATACTCATGATGATTATGAAGTAAAAGAGAAATTGATCTTATTTCTGATTGATGGCAGAACTTATAGATTATCTGAATCTGATGTGCTAAAGAAATCTGTCAAAGAGCTCCAATATATTCATTATCTACTGGAGGTAAATTCTGATGTTACCAGGAAATGGTCAGAATATATTCTGAAGACAATAAGAGATTTACTCAGAATTTCTGGTGCAAGAATGACAAAGTATACTCCAATGATGACTGAGGATGATGGAAGAGAAATTCCTATGAGGAAGAATTCTGCTAAGGTAGAAGTAATTCTGAAAGGAAAATGCTTATGCTATAATGAAGAATCTACATATCCAAGGGTAATCACACTGGGAGATGGACTTGAAAGAAATCCAATTTCTGCACTCAGAGCTGCCATATATCAGATTGATGATACTGAAGATGAAGAACTGTAGCCATTCAAAGCTCAGTTACTTGAAGTTAAAAGAAATGCAGAGACCAAGCTGGTATCAGACTCTGTAAGGAATCATTATGGATTCAGGCTGATTCAGTGAATTTGGTAAAAGCTACATGGACTGTAAGTTGTATTTAGTTGTGCATATAAATTCTCATTGCATTTATACTTAAATGTTTTTGACATCATCAAATCTATAAACTTGTATATTTTGATAATTTATAAGTTGAGGGAGATTGTTAGATATATTTGTGATGTCATGTCTAATCTGATTTGTTTAGTTTCAGAGCTTACTATCAGAACTTAACTGGAAATCAGAACTTACTGAAGATAGGAAGTTATCAGAACTTAAGCCATCAGAACTTACATCAGAACTTAAGTGCGGATACACTTCAGGGATGAAAAATGGCTGATTTACAGGAGAGGATCTGGATTAAATAAAAGAAGATATGCTTGGAGAGTTGTACAGCTAAAGGACTACAGTAGATAATCTCTGATTGATGTATTTTAGGAAACAGAACATATCATATCAATTAGGAGATATCTTGTAACTGTGTAGTATATAAACACAGATTAGGACTTACACTATAAGTGTTATCATTCACGAGAATATTATTCATTATAACCCTAGCAACTCTTAGTGATATCATACATCACTGAGAGAGTACATTAAACCTACTGTAACAGAGTTTGATATATTGAATAAGCTTGTTTTCTGTTACATACTTGTGCTTGTAATCGAATTGATTGTAGATACTATATTCAACCCCCTTCTATAGTATCATTGAGGCCTAACAACATGTTTATAGTGTCATAAGTTAATCTCACAGTGATAATGATGTATTGGTCCTTTGACCTGAAATCATTATATTTCTATACGAGAATTAATATACTTTGATACTATTGAAAGTTATCCTTGACCGGGTAATAATAAAAGTAGACATTGGGTACATTATGAATCGTATGAGAAATATGAATGATCTAGATAGAATTTATCCCTCCTTTATTAAAGGAGTGATATTATTGGCCTCTTGATTGAGTAAGACTATAAAATGCATGGCCGTGCTCAAATACTGATTTGTTTAATAGTTTACTCATTGATCAAGGAAAGAAGGATTGAACATTAACAGAGGATGACACAATGCATGCCTCGAGTTTGATCTATAATATAAGGCTAAAGGGATTATACTACATTGTACATTATTCACGAAAGGTTTAATTGATCACCGATTTAATTATTATTACTTGGGTAACAATGATGTATTACTAGATGTCGCTAATTGTTTATAATTTTAAATTAGATTTAAAATTGTTGCCAACGTAAGAATAACCTAAAGGGTCGCACAAAGAATGATTGGAGGATTATTTAATTTAAATTCAGATTTAAATTAAATGTAAGTAATTCAAATTATTTATTATTAATTAAATGTGACTTACTTAATTAAATAAATAGGAAATTCGAATTTAATATTAAATCCGAAATTAAGTTATTGGATGATTAAGTGAAACTTAATAATACAATAATTAGAATTTCGAATTTAATAATAATAATTACTCTAAAATTCAGTTTAGGGTTGGAGGCCCATTAACTCTTGATAAAACATAAACCCTAGCAGCTTGAAGAGAGATAGAGAGAGCAAGAAGGCGGCCTCAAGAACGTGCTAGTACACACCCATCCTCCGGGCGATTATTCGTGTGGATACCTTCAAGGTGTAGATCATTCCAGCGATGGGATATGTGGTGATCATTTAAGACCTCCATCTTTCCATTAACGTAAAGCTTCTTAAGGTAAAACATCTATTCTCCGAAATTATCTGTTCATTATACATAGATCCTGCGGTAGGGATTCGAAAATTTTATTTTTCCGTTGCATTTTTATGCTCGAATCCCTAACAATGGCATCAGAGCTATGTGTATAATGGGATAATTTGGTTATGTGTTTTACAGTTTTTCAATATATTAAGCATGAATCAGATCTGCCAAGTATGTATATGATACGATTTATATGTGAGATTTAATATACTTGTTGTTATATTGATTTATGACCGAGCTAATTATGTAGAGCTTTCTGGATATTCACGTGATGTTTATGCATATATTGATACGAGCACGTAATAAATTTTCCATGACTGATCATTATGCGATTTGTATGTTATGCATGATGTCTGGTTTATAGATAGTGACCTAATCTGTTGGACATATGGTGTGTTGACATGATCTGTGAAATGGGGTATGTTCAGTATGTATATGATACATGCTTCTGGAACCGCATATGATGCAGTAGAGGCATAGACTGGTTCAGATATGATCTGTTGTTCTGAAATTAAGATTTCAAACCCCAGTCGGGGTCTGCTGGTGGTGTTCCAAAGGTTGGTGATTGTCACTATTGCAAGAAACCAGGTCTTTGGAAGAGGAACTTTAATGCTTATTTGGAGGATCTGAAGAAGAAGAAGGCTGTTGTTACTTCTTCTGATTCAGGTATTTATGTTCTAGAAGTCAATTTGTCTACTTCTACATCTTGGGTATTAGATACTGGATGTGGTTCTCACATTTGTATAAATGTGCAGGAACTGCGGGGATGTAGGACATTGGCGAAGGGAAAAGTCGACCTACGAGTTGGAAATGGAGCAAAGGTTACTGCTTTAGCTGTAGGGACTTATCATTTATCGTTGCCCACTGGGCTTGTTTTAGAACTAGATAACTGTTTTTACGTGCCTGCGATTTGCAGAAACATTATTTCGGTTTTTTGTTTGGACAAGAAAGGTTTTTCATTTTTGATTCAAAACAATAGTTGTTCCTTTTCTTTCAATAATGTTACCTACGGGGTTGCACGTTTGTTTAATGGTTTATATGTTCTTGATATAGATTCTCTTTTCTATAACATAAATAATGATAATAAACATATTAAGATGAAAGACTCAAATAAAACATACCTTTGGCATTGTCATTTAGGTCACATAAATGAGAAACGCATTTCCAAATTACATAAAGATGGTTACTTGGATAAGTTTGATTTTGAATCATACGAAGAATGCAAATCTTGTCTCATTAGCAAAATAGCTAAAGCTCCTTTTACCAGACAAGGTGAAAGGGCCACCGAACGATTAGGACTTATACATAGTGATGTATGTGGTCCAATGCGTATGATGGCAAGATGTGGCTTTTACTAATTCATTACTTTTACTGATGATTTCAGTAGATATGGATATGTGTATCTTTTGAAGAACAAATCCGATTCTTTTGAAAAGTTCAAAGAATACAAGGCTGAAGTGGAAAAGCAAACAAGGGATTGTATAAAATTTCTACGATCAGATCGTGGAGGAGAATACTTAAGCCTCAAGTTTAAAGGTTTCTTGAAGGAGTATGGTATCATATCACAACTTACTCCTCGTGGAACGCCTCAATGGAATGGAGTTTCTGAGAGGAGAAATTGTACATTGTTGGACATGGTGCGATCGATGATGAGTCTAGCGGATCTTCCAATAAGTTTCTGGGGTTATGCTCTAGAAACGGCTGCATATACACTAAACCGAGTTCCAACTAAATCGGTTCAAAAGACTCCATATGAGATATGGACTGAGAAACATCACAACATGTCTTTTATGAAAGTATGGGGATGCGAAGCGTTTGTGAAATGCTTGGTGTCTGACAAGCTGGGACCGAAATCGGATAAATGTTATTTTGTGGGATATCCTGAAGAAACTAAATGGTATAGTTTCAATAATCCTACCGAGAGCAAAGTGTTTGTTGCTCGAACCACTGTATTTCTTGAAAGAGAGTTACTTTCAAAGAAAATTAGTGGGAGGACTATAGATCTCGATGAAGATCGAGTTGTACAAAATAATATTGAACTAGAGATGGAAAATGGGCAGAAAGTACATCAAGATGTTCCTGCTCCGAAAACACAGGTTGTTCGTAGATCTAGTAGGGCTCGTCATGAGCCAGATAGATATTATGGATTTCTCTTGACTCAAGATGATGATATAATGCTCATAGATAATGATGAGCCTCTTACCTACCAAGATGCTATGAACAGTCCAGAGTCCGAGAGATGGCTAGAGGCCATGAAATCCGAAATGGAATCCATGTATCAAAATAATGTATGGACTTTAGTTGATCCACCTGAAGGGGTAAAACCTATAGGGTGCAAGTGGGTTTTCAAGAAGAAAACTGACATGGATGGTAAAGTACAGACCTATAAAGCACGAATGGTGGTAAAAAGGTTTCAAACAAGTTCATGGTATAGAATATGATGAGACCTTTTCTCCAATTTCTATGGTCAAGTCCATCAGGATTTTGCTAGCAATAGCTGCTTACTACGACTATGAGATTTGGCAAATGGATGTCAAAACCGCTTTCTTAAATGGGAGCCTTGAAGAGGATGTATACATGATACAACCTGAGGGTTTTGTCGATCCCATGTTTGCTAAGATGGTCTATAAGTTGCTTCGATCTATTTATGGATTGAAGCAAGCCTCAAGGAGATGGAATCGTCGTTTTGATGAAATAGTCAAAGAATTTGGCTTTTTTCAAAATGAAGATGAACCATATGTTTACAAGAAGGTTAGTAGGAGCCATGCGGCATTTCTAGTACTATATGTAGATGACATATTACCAATAGGGAATGACATACCTTCTCTACAGGCTGTTAAGACTTGGTTGGGAAATAGTTTCTCGATGAAGGACTTAGGTGATGCTACCTATATATTAGGGATCAAGATCTATGGAGATAGATCAAGGAAATTAATTGGCCTAAGTTAGAGTAAATACATTGACAAAGTATTGCATCATTTCGGGATGAAAGAGGCAAAAAGAGGATATGTCCCAATGTCTCATAGGATATTGATCTCAAAAGACAACTGCCCTAAATCATTAGATGATAAGGGCCGTATGAGCAAAGTTCCATATGCTTCCACAATTGGATCTATAATGTATGCGATGATATGTACTCGACCTGATATTTCGTATGCCTTGAGCATGACGAGCAGATACCAGTGTAATCCTGGTGAGGGTCACTGGACAGCTGTCAAGAATATTCTTAAGTACTTGAAAAGGACTAAAGATTCATTCTTGGTGTATGGAGGAGATGAGAAGCTAGTTGTAAAGGTTACACTGATGCCATCTTTCAGACAGACAGAGATGATTCAGTATCTCAGTCAGGTTTTGTGTTTTACCTTAATAGAGGTGTTGTATGGTGGAAGAGTTCAAAGCAAGAGACAGTAGCTGATTCTATAATGGAGGCTGAGTATATTGCTGCCAGTGAAGCAGCCAAAGAGGCTGTTTGGATACAGAAATTTATAACGGGACTTGGTGTGGTTCCATCGATCATAGATCCAGTTGATCTTTACTGTGATAATAATAGAGCCATCGCGCAGGCTAAAGAACCAAGGTCCCATCCCTGGGCAAAGCATATACTTAGGAGATATCACCACCTTTGAGAGATTAATGAAAGAGGAGATATACATATATGTAAAATGCATACTGATGATAATGTTGCAGACCCACTGACTAAGGCTTTGTCGCAGTAAAAGCACGAAGGTCATACTAGTTCCATGGGTATTAGATACATGGGTGATTGGCTCTAGTGCAAGTGGGAGATTGTTAGTGTTTGTGCCCTAGAGACAACACTATTATGTTTATATTATGAAAAATTTGGATTATTAATTATGATTATATGGATTATTCTTTAGTAATTTAATATATCTTTATTTTATGTGATAAGATGTTAGATTAATAAATGTCCTTGGAATATGTTATGTAAATCTATATCTCTAAGTACGTGACTTAGAAATGAGATTATGAGAATAGTAGTAATATTCCTAAAGGTCCCTAGTCAAGTATTATTGTTAAGGGACGATAATAAATACATTAAGACTAGTGTGTTTGTTGGCTGATGATCACATCTCATTGATCATAAGTATGGTGATACTAAAGTCAAAACACTTGCACATGTATTAAATATATGGTACTGGATTGACCCGTTGTGAGATACTACATGTTTATAGTGTCATAACTTAATCTCACAGTGATAATGATGTATTGGTCCTTGGACCTGAAATCATTATATTTCTATACGAGAATTAATATACTTTGATACAATTGAAAGTTATCCTTGACCGGGTAATAATAAAAGTAGATATTGGGTACATTATGAATCGTATGAGAAATATGAATGATCTAGATGGGATTTAGCCCTCCTTTATTAAATGAGTGATATTCTTGGCCTCTTGATTGAGTAAGACTATAAAATATATGGCCGTGCTCAAATACTGATTTGTTTAATAGTTTACTCATTGATCAAGGAAAGAAGGATTGAACGTTAACAGAGGATGACACAATGCATGCCTCGAGTTTGATCTATAATATAAGGCTAAAGGGATTATATTACATTATACATTATTCACGAAAGGTTTAATTGATCACCGATTTAATTATTATTACTTGGGTAACAATGATGTATTACTAGATGCCGTTCATTGTTTATGATTTTAAATTAGATTTAAAATTGTTGCCAACGTAATAATAACCTAAAGGGTCGCAAAAAGAATGATTGGATGATTATTTAATTTAAATTAAGATTAAATTAAATGTAAGTAATTCGAATTATTTATTATTAATTAAGTGTGTCTTAATTAATTAAATAAATAAGAAATTCGAATTTAATATTAAATCTGAAATTAAGTTTTTGGATAATTAAGTGAGACTTAATAATATAATAATTAGAATTTCAAATTTAATAATAATAACTCTAAAATTCAGTTTAGGGTTAGAGGCACATTAACTTTTGCCTATATAATATCTCTTTCTAATAGAATTAGGGTTACACGTTTTATTTGATTAAACATAAACCCTAGCAGGTTGAAGAGAGATAGAGAGAGCAAGAAGGAGGCCGCAAGAACGTGCTAGTACACACCCATTCTTCGGGCGATCATTCGTATGGATACCTTCAAGGCGTAGATCATTCCAGCGACAGGCTACATGGTGATCATTCAAGACCTCCATCTTTCCATTAACGTAAAGCTTCTTAAGGTAAAACATCTATTCTCTGCAATTATCCGTTCATTATACATAGATCCTGCGTTAGGGATTCGAAAATTTTATTTTTCCGTTGCGTTTTTATGCTCGAATCCCTAACAGGTCGAACGTGGGCAGTCCTTCGGGAGGCCGGGAAGTGGTAGTGGATGAGCTCACTTGGTGGGATAAAGCTTGGTTGGGTGAAGCTAAGTTTGGGTTTCAAAAACCTTGTATATATGTAAGTATATAGAAAAGAGAGAAGGTTTTTGAGAAGAAGTGTGTGTATAGAATTTGAAAGAGATGAAGAGAAACACTTCTCGAAAAATCCCAGCAACTTTGTGGCTCTTTAGCTTGAAAAAAATGGGTTGGGGTGGTGGTTTATTTATAGGAAAAGTTGGGTAGAGTGAATGGTGTAGACTTGAGGAAAATGGATGGTGGATGATGTATGTCACTTGGATTGATGACATGGAAAGCAAAGTGTGTTTCTTTGAAACTTGCCATATGAGACAAACAACTTTATGGGTTCAAAAACTCAGCTGATATATGTAATATCTGGGACATAGCGTGTAATTATTTTATCAATAAATGATTATTATATGATTATTATGTGAATGTTGGTGAATTATCAGTTGATTGATAATAATATTTGGATGTTTATATGTGATAAAATGTGAGCATGTTAATTTTATTATATCCAGAATAAAATATAGATAAGTTTGGTATTTTTCAGGTAATTTTTGGAATGTTATATGTTTTTATATTAATTTATGAATTTATTAAATTATTTTCTGAATAATTACAAAATTATTTTATAAAGCCGGGAATCATCCAAATTCAACCGTTTTACGTTTTTACAACCCGAAACTCTTCCGAAAACTCCTTCATAACCTAATCTGGTAATTTCGAACATTTTCCGTGTTTTAACTTTTTCGATCCGGATTACGGTTTGGCCCGTGCCCGGCCCGGCGTAAAATTTTTAATACGATAATTATTTCGATATATCAACAAAACCCGTATTCTCGAAAGTCGAGATAATATTACATTATATTCGTATAAGGTGTTTTATAAGAAGCTCGGTTTGGATAATTATCCAATACGGGTATCAAATCGGATCATTTTTGCAGTTACATAACGGCTAAGCAACTAATTTATCGATCCAAAACGATCCAACAAGAACCAATATTCCATAAATATATATAGCCTTGATAATCAAACCTGAGAACGAATGCGTTATCGAACTCCGATTTGGGCGTGCTATATATCAAATCGAATCTCTCGAAAATACCTTTTTGAATCAACCATCCATTTTTGTGCAGAAATCAAGGTATTTTTCTTATTGAATTATTTTATTTCAAATTTATTAGAGATTAAATAATGAAAATTTGTTATTGATGTTGTTGATAGGATTTGATGATTCCATCGTGTAGATAATATTTTTCTGGTCAATATGGTATATTATATGTCAAAAATAAAGTTCAATAACATATGGAAAAGGGTGTTTGATTCTCAGAATTGAAATTAGGGTTCTTGGAATGAATGTTCTTAATTGATTTTGAGTGGGTTTTATTTTGTTGATACTGGGTTGAATCGAGTAAAACCACTAAATAGATCGTTTCACAAGCAAATGATTAATATAAGTGGGACGAACAGAGGGTCTGTAATTCGAGTTCGCCGGAAAACCGACGGCGACGTTGACGTGAAATTTCGGCTGGATTTTCCGGCCAAATCATTAATGTATTGTTGAATTTGTTGACTGAATTGAGTTCCTGGCATCAAGTACTATGAATCTGCAGCTTGGTGCAAAGTTCTGTGCAAGGGTACGGCGGACGGTTAAGTCGCCGCCCGTGTAGTCGTCGGAGACGACAACGGGATGGCCAAATTGCATTTAACCCCCGAAGTCTCTCCTGTTTTACGAAATTAATACTTTTGTTTAAAATTTTACAAAAAGGGAATTTTTTTTAATTTATTTTAAAAAAATGATATTGTTATTATTTTAAAAATCAGAAATTGTTTATTTAATTAATTTAAATTCAGAAAATAATTTTTAATTATTTAATTACTTAAAAATAAATTAAAATTATTTTATTAATTAATTTTAATTAGTTTTTAATTATGTTCATTAATCGATTAATTTATTATTAATTGATTAATTAATTTAATTAATTTCAATTGACTTAATAATTAGATTTAATTATTTATTTTTGATTTAAAAATTCTCAAAAATAGTTTCGAGCTTTAAAATATTATTTTTAATTATTTTCAAGGCTCGATAATTGTTATAAAATTATTTTAAGGTCAGATTCAGGTGTTCGAATCCTATTATTTAATTATAAAATTATTCGGAGTCCCATTTTAATTCCGAAAAATGTTCAAAAATTTGTATTAAATACCTGAAAAATTCTTTTAACCCCGAATCTTCTTTAAAAAATATCTTGATCGAATATATTGCGTACTATGTGCTACGTACTATCCGATTGATGATTTATATGCCAATGTGGTTACTATTTGACGGTTTTTATCATAACTTTCAATCCGTAAATCGGATTTGGGTAAAACGAAGGGTAGATAAAAGCTTATGACGTCTATGTGACGATTAGAATAATATGAGATTAAATATTGAAAGATACTTGTAATGTCCAGTAGATTAAGCGAGACATAGAAAGAGAAAGCCAGTGATTCATAAATAGAAGCAAGGCATAGAAAGAGAATGAAAGTGGTTGATGAGTAAAACTATTAGATGAGTACAAGTAAAGTTGGAAATCATCTGTGATAAGGCAATTAATTCTGAACCTTCTTCAAGATATATTATAAATATTTTCAAACTTTCTCATAACATGTTGCTAGTATTCAAAATAAATCCTATTTTATATTACAAGCTGTTATGGATCAAAATTTAAAGTATAATAATTATTGTATTTATCACTAAGGACCGTGAGCTTCGAGGCTCGATTTGACTGCACTTGTGTTTTATGATTCGATCTGCCTTAACAAGATGCCTACGTACCTTGTTGTGTGCCAAGGATCAAGTCAAAAAATGTAGTTCTGATTTGTGGGGTGAGACCCCTTATATAGATGTTGGGAGTCCTTGAATTGGACTTGGGTTAGGAGACTTGGTGGGCAAGTCTCGGAATCAGAAGGGACTTTGGAGTCCTAAGAAGCAGGAAGCTGATTCCTTATCCCACCAGGTTCCTTGGAGGCCAATCTACAAGGATTTTTTTTTCTCTACTAGGACTCATCTTATCAGTTGGCTTATCCTTTATTAATTAATTATGAAATTAATTAATATTCAAGGTTTTGGGCCTTCTCAAATGGGCCTAGCTGCTGGCCTAATTCTGATATGATAAATGCAACATTAATTACATACCCAGGCCTTATTTTCTTCCGTATCATTTTCCCCCCAACTTTTGGGAAACAGTGACTAGTTTTCACAGAAGTTAACTTCGTTCATTCCCTTACATGGTATCGTCTTTGCGTAAATCGTGGAATGACCTACACATTTATAATGATTTGCTTTAACCCCTATTATTTAGGAATTACCTTAATTTCCAGGAATTTTTCGTGAATTTCTGGGATTTTTCTTTAATTTTCAGGAATTCTTTGGAATTTTTTAGAATTTTCCCTTAATTCTGGGATTTTCCTTAACTTTCTGGAATTTTCCCTTAATTCTAGGATTTTTCCTTAAATTTCTGGAATTTTCCCTTAATTCTGGGATTTTTCCTTAATTTTCTGGATTGGTTCCTCATTTTCTGAGAAAATTCATATTTTCCAGAAGATATTTAAGGAATTTCCTTTAATTTTTGGACTTATTCCTTATTTTCTGAAATATTAATATTTTCCAGAAAATATCTAAGGAATTTCCTTTAATTCTGATTTTTTCAGGATTTTTCTCCCCTCATTTTTTCCTTCTTTTCTCTTTTTCTTTTCTTGTTTTCTCTTTTTCTTTTTTTTCTCTCCCTTTTTTTTAATACCTGGTTCGATCAGGAATCCTGTTCAACTAGGATCCTGGTCGAATTAACCCTTAATTTTCTTTGGTCGACAGGTCTTTCGAGGAGGAATTATCGAGCAGGAGTCCTGGTCGATTTTTGGCCAGGATTTTATCCTTTTTTTAATACCTGGTTCAACCAGGAATCCTGTTCGACCAGGATCTTGGTCGAATTAACCCTCAATTTGCTCTGGTCGACAATTCTTTCGAGGAGGAGTTTTCGAGCAGGAGCCTGTGCTATTTTCTGGTCGAAATATTTCCTTAGGGTTAAAATTTTTCGATCGGAATCCTAACCCTTTCGGTCAGGAATTGAGATTTTGACCGAATTAACCCTTTTTTCTAGCCTTGGTCGAAGGCTTTTTTGACCACACGCATTCGATCAGAAGATCAATGCGAATTATGATCGAATTGGGTTAGGATAATTATCTATAATTTTTGGTTTATCCACTTTCTGGGCTTTTATCTTATTTTTCGGCTTCCTTAGGCCCATTTTTTAACTGGGCTTTGGCTAATGGGCCTGACTTAACCCTATTTAAACATACTGGGCCTTATCCCTGGGCTTTTTTACCTGGGCTTTTGTATTTGGGCTATTTTGTTGATTTTCTTTAGAAAATCTTAGGTATGGGCCTTGACACTGGGCTTCTTGGGCCCTAAATACTTGGATTTTCTAGATTTTTCTAGAGTTGGGCCTTATCCCTGAGCCCGAATTCCAGATTTTTCTAGAATTTCTAGGGTTTTTTGGATTCTTCCAGAATTTTCAAAAATATTCATTTAATTCAAGTTTTATTTCTGGATTCTTCTAGAAGGTTCTTTTCTTGGGCCCAAATGGGCTTTTTTAGGCCCAAATTGCCTCCCTTGTGGCTATATAAGAGTGAGGTGCGGGGGTGTGATTTCATTCACACTTCTCATTTCCACTCTCTAAAAATTTCTACTCTCCTCTCAACACTCATCCTCTTCTAAGTGATTTTCCATCCACCGGCCTTTTTTCAAGCTTCCAAGCCTCCCTGATTCTCCATTAATGGCAGACAAAGGTGCTGAGAGAGCGGCCAAGATTGCATCTGCTCCAAAATGAGGTAAGCATGTCGAAATCCGCTCTTCTTACATGTCTTTGTTAGATATGATTAATACTAGGGGGACGAATATCCCTCAACTACATATCTTGACTCTTTCAATCATTGCAACACATGGCACAATATTGATTACGATAAGTTGAATGAATGTTATAATGTTCGTCCTCCTCTAAGGCTAGTTCCAGTTTCCGGTGGCGATCGTACTTGCCACTGGAAACCCGATACTCTTTTTTTTACACAGATGCCCTTGATACTGGGCTTAGGGTTCCTTTTCATCCCTTCATTCCTCACCTCTTAGCTGATTTGCAAATTAACCCCTGTCAGCTTCCTCCAAACACCTGGAGGAATATTTTATGTTTTATGGTTTGTTGTCTTAGGGCTGGTTTTCCCTTATATGTAGCTGTTTTTAGGAAGATTTTCCAGTGTTATAATAGTTCTTTGAGTATTTGTGGTTGGGTCTATATTAAACAAAGGCCCAAGTGCAAACATATTTTTAACAGTGCTTCCATTCCCAACAATAACCAACATTGGAGGAATAGTTTTGTCAGGTTAAGGTGGGGAAATGGTGACTGGGGCACCCTCTTCAGATCTTCCTTCGGGAAGGTTAGTGATGGTAGCCTCAAATCCATTCACCTAACCCCCGAGGAAACTATCATTTATAATGAGCTTATTCGGGATGATGGTGCCACCACTAGCTGGACCCTTTGAGAGGAGTTTTCTCTTATTCAAGTGGGGCTATCCTTCATTTCTCAACAGGGTATTTTTCTTCCCTTCTCATTTTTATTTTCTTTCATGCATTATTGACACCACTTATTTTGTTTTTCTCTTATTTTTGCAGCTGCTAAGGAGATTAATGAAGATAATGTGCCTTTTGTCGAGGAGACCGCGAGGATGAAGAAGGGTCGCCTTGATGAGCTAGATACTCGGAGAAAGGCGATAAAGCCTATCTTCTCAAGGAAGTATAAGGAGCCCATGGTGGAGGTTCCTGCTGAAGGAGCTGAGGCCCACAGTGCCCCTATTTTGGCAGCTCCTGTCTCTGCTGCTACTAGGGCTTTCCAGCCTCTTTGGGGATTCCGTCGAGGGGATACCGTGGTTGGATCCACAAAGCACGACTGTGATTGGTCTTACCACGGCGTAACCCCCAAGGACTTCACTGATGTGGTAGCTATTAAAAGTTATTTCTAAATCCTCATACATGATTGGACTTGGGACTTGGTATTCTAAGCAGTGAATTCATATTATCTAGATAGTCGCGATATGCTGAGAAGTATCCCTCACGATGTAGAATAAATATGATTAATTAATTAATCATATTTAATGAATTATAGAATTTATATAAATAATGATAAAATAGTTTTATTATTATTTATTTCTACTACCGGCTTAATATTGAACCTACAGGGTCACACCATAAAAGAGAATGATTTAATGGTGGAAAAATTAATTAATAATGGCTGATAATTATTTATTTATGAAATAAATAATTAATTGGCAAATTTAATAATTGATTAAATGAGATTTAATTGATTAAAAATTAATTAAGAAAAGGTTCTTAATATTATTAATTAAGAATTTAATTTTTGGAAATTAAATCAATTGAGAGAATTATTTCTAAAGAGTTTAGAAAAAGGATTAATAATTAAAAGGTGTGTTAATTATTAGTGAGAATAATAAAGGGTTAATAATAATAATATTTTATGGGAAAATTTTCAGCTGAAAATTTTGCCTATAAATATACTATTATAGACCCTATTTTTGCCTCAACCAAAAAGATTTACAAAACCCTAATTCTCTTCATCTCCTCCTCCTTCATTACATCGTTTTCTTGGTGGATACCGGTAGAGTGCTTCACACTTGAGGAGCAGCTGCTAAGGATCTCCGTTCATCATTTTTGGATCGCCATTAAAGACTTCCTTCTTTCCATTAACGTAAAGCTTCTTAAGGTAAACATACTGAACTACGAATTAAATATTATTTTTCGCATGGATCCTGCGGAGGGTTTCGGTTTTTTTTTAAGATTAAATTTACGTTTTCGCTGCGTTTATGTGTTAAAAACCCTTCAATGGAATCGGAGCTACTTGCGAAAAGTTTTTAATTCGTTTATGTGTTTAACTGTTTTTGATATATGAGCATGTACGTGATTCGCCATGATTTGATCTTGATATAATATGCTTATATATGTATGGTTTTGAATATATGATATTCATGTGAGTTGTATAATCATAAGATAATTATGTAATATATATATATATACTGATATATACATGATTTATGTTTGTTCTAATCATGAGAATCATATTAGATACGGATTTTGAATTGGCTGCTGCAGATTTGCTGAAATCTGGGTCTGGTGTCCGATTTACGTAAACGAATACCCTATTCCATAGGTAAACGAGCTTCCGAACAAAACTGATAGCTAAAGCTATAAGCGACTCGTCTGTAAGGCGTTTGACGTCATTTACTGCCCGTAAACGGTAATTCTTGTTTTTCTGATTTGATTCTGATTTTTCTGATTTTTGTCATATTTTCTTTTTATGATTAGATCATGGATAATATTATATGTTAAGATCAGATTATGTGTTTTGACATGCTTTTATGTGTTGTATGAGCATGGTGGATGGTTATGGCCTTTCGACCTTAGTGTAATGGTTTTGGTTTTGGTTTTAAATATGACTTGCATGTCGTCAATCTTTGTAATCATAAATCTCGAATGTAACTCGAGTTATTCTTTTAAGTTCATTAGTTTAGTTTTACTTTCAATCATGTAATGTAATTGAAGACTCAAGAAGGCTATCCAATGGAGGTGATACAAAGAAGAAGACGAGACACACAAGAAGTCTAAACAAAGAAGAAGACTTATGTAATAAGTAGTTGTATTTTTTTCCATCACCATATTAGATTGACCTTGATCTTTATCATGAGCTTGATAAAGATCACATAGGATGGGGCCATAACCAAACACATTTACTTTATTGCACTTTACATTTACTTGTTTATTTTTATATATGAGATATATGCCTATGTTTACCATGCGATGATAGATTTAGGTGAACTTAAATCAATATAAGGCGTGCTCTAGAAAATCTAGAATAAGAATCGTTTCTTGCGTTAACAATAAATATTATGAATACGATCATAAGATTCTTGTGTTTATTAAACACGTAATTGAATATGAATTTTCAATATTGAGAGAAAGGATGATTCTGTCAACAACATATTTCTATCTATAAGAAAGGGTTATTAAGTGACGCCTCTTGACAATGCTCCACCCGGTCTGGGAATCATCTGATTATCCATTATTGATTTTAAATATTTAATTTAAAAGAAAGAATCTCTTTATAATATGATTATGATTGTAACGTAATATAATCCCTCTAAAATTAAATAATATCAAGTAGTAATTGGCCAATGACACAACGGGCTTGTGTCGGTCATAGCCTTCCAACATGGTAGAAAGTGGTTCTTATTTTTAAATCATTGTCGTTTCGTGCTACAGCCGAGGGCTTTGATTTCGAAATAAGAAATACTTGTCTATTACATAGAGATGTGTACATTGAATTAGAATCTAAAGGTCGGTACGTGCTACAGCCGTGGGCCGTTGGAGACTGATTCAATTGTACGAAATGTTGGGTTAGACTTGACTTAGAATATTGAGCTTGTCGTGCCACAGCCGTGACTCAATTATTCAAGTGGCTAAACTTATATTAGGGAATAGCATAAGATGTAATTGACAAGAGTTGTCTGCCTATTGAACATCACATGACGTTTCGTGCCACAGCCGAGGTTGTGTGATGGAATGTAGGATCCCTATTCCCACTAGCATTATGAATGCTTAATTTTCACTTAGGGGGTTGAAAAAAATTAGATAAACTAGTGGGAGACACTTATGAATAAAGACCCGATTCATATGGTGTTTTGAAATGAAATTGAATATTTGCTAAGTGTTGTTATGTGTTTATCATTTAAGATTTACTATATTCGTCATGTCTTCTGCACTATCACTCCGGAGCATACTAGATGCTCACAAGTTGACTGGTCCTAATTTAGCTGTTTGTTTTCACTGTAACAAGTTGGGGCACTGGAAGAGGAACTGCAAGGTTTACCTTGCAGAATTGAAGAAGAAGAAGGGTAGTAAGACTACCGCTTCTGATTCAGGCATGTTCATGATCGAAGTTAATATGTCACTAGGTCAAATTTCTACTTGGGTATTAGATACCGCCTGTGGTTCTCATATTTGTAATTCGTTGCAAGGACTAAAGGGAAGTAGGACTCTTGAAAAAGATGAGGTGATTCTACGTATGGGAAATGGAGCAAGGGTTGCGGCCATATCTGTAGGATCGTTTAGTTTACATATGCCTACATGCAAGACTGGTATTTTGAATAATTGTTATTACGTTCCCTCTATTGTGAGGAATATTGTTTCTATTCCTATGTTGGATGTGGATGGTTTTTCATTTATTATTAAGAATAATGTATGTTTAATCCTTAGAGATAATGTTCTTTTTGGATGTGACATTTTAAATAATGGTCTATATGTATGTGACGTAGAGCATGATTTACTTCAGATTGAACAAACTAATAAAAGAAAACGAGATGCTGAAAATCTGATCTATTTATGGCACTGTAGGCTGGGTCATATTAGTGAAAATAGACTGCGGACATTGCATAAGGAAGGGTTACTTGACCCCTTTGATTTTGAATCATATCCTACATGCGAGTCTTGTCTATTGGGTAAAATGACCAAATCTCCATTTAGTGGACATGGAGAGAGGGCTGCAGATTTGCTAGGATTGGTACACACAGATGTATGTGGACCAATGTCTACGCAAGCCATGGGTGGATTTTCGTACTTCATTACTTTCATAGATGATAGATCTAGATTCAGATATGTGTATTTGATGAAACACAAGTCTGAAGCCTTTGAAAAGTTTAAAGAATATAAACATGAAGTGGAGAAACAAACTAAACATAGTATTATAACTCTTCGATCAGATCGAGGTGGTGAATACTTGAATGGAGAGTTTCTAGATTATCCAAAAAAAATGGTATAGTCTCCCAGTTGACTCCTCCATATACTCCACTGTTAAATGGGGTATCTGAAAGGAGAAATCGAACTTTGTTAGACATGGTTCGGTCCATGATGAGCTATGCAAATCTTCTAGTATTCCTATGGGGTTATGCATTGAAAACCTCAGCATATTTACTGAATAATGTGCCTTCCAAATCTGTTCCTCAAATACCATATGAGATATGGAAAGAAAGGAAACCGAGTCTTAAACACGTTAAGATTTGGGGATGTCCAGCTTATGTCAAGAAAGTTGACCCAGATAAGCTGGAATCTCGATCCGTAAAATGTAATTTTGTGGGATATCCTAAAGAGACTTTGGGGTATTACTTTTACACCGATCATCAGGTGTTTGTCTCCAGACATGCTACCTTCTGGGAAAAGGAGCTTATCTTTGAAGGAAACAGTGAGAGCAAAATTGAACTTGATGAAGTTTAAGAAGCACAAACAACTATGGATCAAGTAGAAACACCTGTTCAGACTGAACAACCTTCTGTGGAACAGCCCATTCGTAGGACAGGGAGAGTGTCTCGCCAACCTAAGAGGTATTATGGCCTTGTAATTGAGAATGACAATGAGTTTTCAATCATTGATGATGACGACCCTGTGACCTATAATGAAGCTATGAGTAGTGTTGACTCAGAGAAATGGCATAGTGCCATGAAATCCGAAATGGAATCTATGTATACCAACCAAGTATGGACTCTGGTTAAGGCGCCTGAAGGTGTTAAGCCTATTGGGTACAAGTGGGTATACAAAAGAAAGATTGGAGCAGATGGCCAGGTGGAGACCTATAAGGCCAGGCTCGTGGCAAAAGGATTCAACAAAGGCAAGGGATTGACTTTGATGAAACTTTTTCGCCTGTAGCCCTGTTAAAATCAATTCAAATTTTGCTTGCGATTGCTGCTTACTACGACTATGAGATTTGGCAAATGGACGTGAAAACGGCCTTCCTCAATGGGGAACTTGAGGAGGAAGTGTATATGACACAGCCAAAGGGTTTTCTTTCCAAGGGAAATGAACACCTAGTGTGTAAGCTGCTGCGAACCATATATGGTTTAAGGCAAGCTTCTCGTAGATGAAACATCTATTTTGATGAGATAATCAAAGAGTTTGGTTTTATCAAAAACATAGATGAACCATGTGTCTACAAGAAGGTTAGTGGGAGCGCGATAACATTTCTTGTATTGTATGTGGATGACATACTTCTTATAGGAAATGATATACCGATGCTACAATCAGTCAAAGTATGGCTATCAAAGAACTTCACCATGAAGGACTTGGGAGAAGCATCCTACATTCTCGGTATGAAGATCTATAGAGATCGATCTAGAAGAATGATAGGTCTTACCCAGGGTACATACATCCAGAAAGTTCTTAAAAGGTTTAGCATGGAAAACTTCAAAAGAGGTCTCATACCGATGAGCCATGGAGTGTCCCTTTCCGAAAAAAATGTCTCCTAAGACACCTGAGGAAAGAGAGCGTATGAGTAAGATTCCTTATGCTTCAGCAATAGGATCTATCATGTACGCGATGTTGTGTACAAGGCCTGATGTTGCTTATTCAATTTGTGTAACGAGCAGATATCAGTCTAATCCAGGTGAAGACCACTGGAAAGCAGTGAAAAACATCCTTAAGTACTTGCGAATGACTCAGGACATTTTTCTTATTTTTGGTGGTGAATCTGAGTTGAAAATAGAGGAGATGTCAACGTCGAGAGAGTTGACACACATAACAATGTAGCAGACCAACTCACAAAGCCACTTTCTCAGAGTCACTTTGATCGTCATAAAGACAAGATGGGTATTAGATACCAGAGTGATTGGCTTTAGTACAAGTGGGAGATTGAAAGAGATATGTCCTAAGTCCAATCATGTATGAGGATTTAGGAATAACTTTTATGTAATCTGTTTTGATTTCATTGATATTAATAAAAGACTTGTTTTGTTTTTATTGCGGGCTCTATCTATTTAAATGTTTAAATAAGATATACCACAGTTTAGAGTAAAGCTTTTTATGGATTGTGATGAGATCATAATAATGAGACCTAAAAGATGATAACTCTAAACTTAAATAAGTTCCTAGTCGTAGGATTACTAACTGGTAATTAATAATCTGCAAAGATCGGTACATACTATGCTTGCTTCATTATGAAGGATGTCTGTTCTCATAGACATTTGTGTGGTGACACTATAGCTAGTATGTAGGAGCTTATTATAGAATAAGTTCACTGAACATGACTCACACAGCTGAACAGCTGATGGAGTTCACTCACGTGTCAGTAGTTGTTCATATAGTGATAGTTGTACAAGTATCCTTAGACTTGAGGTCATCATAGTCATCTTGTGTACATTGAACTATACTTTGGTTTAGTTCTTAGTCTCAAGGGACAATTATAAGGGCTTTACTGGGTATAGGAATTTGTACACGAAGATAGTGTATGATCAATAAAGGATCTACCCCTTCCAGTGTAGGAAGAGAATGTTCAATGTTGATCCACCTATGTTAGTTCAGGAATCTCTGGCCAGAGTGAATGAAATTAGAAAGGAGTTTCTAATTTACATTAAATAGAACTAATCATAGTGAATGGGAAAGCAAGTGATTAAATAAGATAGGCTTGACACAAGTTCCATGCCTTGTATTTAATCGTAACATTGTAGGATAGAAGGAATTAATTATACGGTAACTACTCACTGAATAGGTTCTTGATATTCTAAGCAGTGAATTCGTATTATCTGGATAGTCGCGATATGCTGAGAAGTATCCCTCACGATGTAGAATAAATATGATTAATTAATTAATCATATTTAATGAATTAGATAATTTATATAAATAATGATAAAATAGTTTTATTATTATTTATTTCTACTACCGGCTTAATATTGAACCTACAGAGTCACACCATAAAAGAGAATGATTTAATGGTGGAGAAATTAATTAATAATGGCGGATAATTATTTATTTATGAAATAAATAATTAATTGGCAAATTTAATAATTGATTAAATGAGATTTAATTTATTATAAATTAATTAAGAAAAGGTTCTTAATATTATTAATTAAGAATTTAATTTTTGGAAATTAAATCAAGTGAGTGAATTATTTTTAAAGAGTTTAGAAAAAGGATTAATAATTAAAAGGTGTTTTAATTATTAGTGAGAATAATAAAGGGTTAATAATAATAATATTTTATGGGAAAATTTTCAGCTGAAAATTTTGCCTATAAATATACTATTATAGACCCTATTTTTGCCTCAACCAAAATGATTTACAAAACCCTAATTCTCTCCATCTCCTCTTCCTTCATTACATCATTTTCTTGGTGGATACCGGTGGAGTGCTTCACACTTGAGGAACAGCTGCTAAGGATCTCCGTTCATCATTTTTGGATCGCCATTAAAGACCTCCATCTTTCCATTAACGTAAAGCTTCTTAAGGTAAACATACTGAACTACGAATTAAATATTATTTTTCGCATGGATCCTGTAGAGGGTTTCGGTTTTTTAAGATTAAATTTACGTTTTCGCTGCATTTATGTGCTAAAAACCCTTCACCTACCCCCGATCTGGAGAGGATAAAGCTCATGGGAGCTCAGTCCTTGGCCTCGGTATGACCTTTTCTTGAAATTTTTCTTTCCTTTTGCTTTTAGCATTTTCTTGGCTTATTATATCTTCGTTTATCATTTCGTTTCAGTCTAACACCTACTTCCAAGCCGCTGTGAGGCAAGCTGAACCATGGAAGAGGGCTTCTGACAAAGCTGACAATGCCCTCAGGAAGCAGCAAAAGAAGTACGCCGCTTTGGAGCGAAAGTTGAAGCACAAGGAGGAGAAGCTTGGAGAATCCAATGCTGAGCTGGTTGTCCTTAGGGCCGAAAAGGACAAGGCGATTGACAACTACTAGGACTCGGAGGAGTTTACCCAGTCTATGAGGGTGAGGTATGATTCAGTGTTCCCTGGGTTTTTCAGGACTGGCTGGGACACGGCTCTTGGGACCGTGAACGAGGCTAAAATTAACTCAGCGGACTATGTTTGTCCTGACGACGAGGCTTTGCTACAGAGGTTCCGTACCCGAGTGGTCATCTCGGATCGTATTCCTCAGGACCCGCTTCTTCCTCCTCCCGAGTAATCTTCTAGGCCTGCTGCAGATGATAGCTCTTCCTCCTCTGGGACTACTGAGACTTCCAGCGAGAGCGGCGAAGATGATGATATGAATGCTAAGGGCACTTCTGCTCCTTAGAGCTTTTCCAGCCCTGCGTGGCTTATTTATTTTATCTTGTCTTTGAGACTTAATTTATCAGACTTTTTATTATTTATTTGAACCATTTCTATTTATCAAATTTTATGCTTGCATCTCATGCACTTAGTTTACTTGCCATGCCGGAGAGACTTAAACATATTTCGAAAACTTTCTGAATTTCACAAATTGTTGGGATTCATCCCTTACACAAGTCTTAATAAACCTCAAAAATAAAACTAAAACATGTAAATCCTAAGCGAGCAAGGCTTCAAGGTGCTTTTCAACCTACTTGTCATCTTGACAAGTGAGAATTGTGCTCAACCATTTTACAAATACTAAATCTTCAGGTTTTGTGCATGCCAAGTTCTCGGGACTTCAAAACCATCCATAGTTTCAAGCTTGTAGGTTCCTCTACCCTGAACACTCTTGACCTTGTATGGTCCTTCCCAATTTGGGGGCAAATTTCCCTTTCTGGCCCTACACTAGAAGCTTCTACCTTCCTCAGGACTAAGGCACCCTGTTTGAAGAACCTTTTCTTAACCCTTAGGTTGTAGAAGAATGAAGCCTTTTTCTGATATTCCACTATCTTTGCATGTGCCTCATCTCGTACTTCGTCGATTAGATCCAGGGATAACCTTTTCCCTTCCTCATTTTTCTCAGCGTTGAAAGCTTGAATCCTGGGAGAGGAATGTGATATTTCTTCAGGAACAACCGCTTCTACCCCATATGCTAACATGAAGGGAGTTGCTCCAGTCGTGACTCTACAGGTAATCCTATAGGCCCATAGTATTGGGAGTATTTCATCCACCCAATTATCCCTCGACTTCTCGATCCTCTTCTTTAGTCCATCCATGATTATTTGATTCGCCACTTCCACTTTCCCATTGGCTTGCAAGTGAGCCACAGAGGTGAATCGTAATTCAATTTCATTCTCCTAAAAATTTTCTTAAATTCCTCGTTGTTGAACTGCGTCCTATTGTCAGTGACTAGGATGCGGGGAATTCTATATCGGCACATGATATTTTCCCACAGGAATTGTGCAACCTACTTTGTTGTGATCTTGGCCAAAGGCTTGGCTTTAATCCACTTAGTAAAGTAATCAGTGGCTACAATCAGGAATTTTCTTTGTGCCGTGGCAATGGGGAAAGGTCCAAGTATATCCATTCCCCATATAGCAAAGGGGATGGGTGAGTTGAAGGAGGTCAGCATCTCGGGGGGTTGTCTAATGACAAGTGCATGCTTCTGACAGCGGTCACACTTCTTCACATACTCTTTGGTAAGGAACTACATAAGATCTTTTATACAAAATCCCATCTATCAAGGAGTACCTCAGTGCTCGAACAACCAACTTCCGTGCTTCAGTAGCATCATTTGGCAACCATCCGGTTTGAATATGGGTCTTAATGGAATCTATCCATGACGTCCCCGGACTTATAGGAGCTGCAAGCATAACATCAATGCTCCGTGTCTTCAGAATGCGGAAGTATACACTTCCTAAACTTTCTTCTATCTCAGATGTAGAAAAATTTGACATTGTATCTGCCTTAGCATTTTCCTCCCTTGGAATGTGCTCAATGTAATAACCCCAATTTTTGAGAAATTTTGAAACCCTTATGAATAGTGTTTTTGCAGAACGAGAAAACTTTTCATGCTACGCTATGTAGGGGTTCTGTTATTGATCTTATGGGATATTATTAGTACTCTATGTGGCATATAAGTGTATGTAAAGATCGTCAGAATCCAATTCAGAACACTTTGATTTTTCCCAGAAATCCACAAGATACGGAAAGATTTGAGAAAAAGGTAACAGGATAAAAAGGATTTAAATAAAAGGATTATAGGAGAGGATCATAAAAGGAATATAATATATTGAGAAAGGTTAAGGGAACCTAAGTAATAAGATCCCGGGTATGATCCCTCAAACGATAAACGAAAACGAAAGTTAAGCGAACCGTATAACAGATCAGCGGTCATTAGGCAAACGATTAGGAAGTTAATCAAAGGGATTAGGGGCAAAGATGTCATCCAACCAATAGAAAGAGGACAAGGAAGGGAGGATGACATCATGAGGATGACATAAGCATGACATGGGAAGGAAGGAGGTGTGGTGGCTTTGTAACCACACAAATCCAAGGGCAAGAAGGTAATTGACTAAAGCAAGCACAAAAACCAATCAACCAAGCCAAGTAAAATCATTTTCATCAAAAATCAAAAGCAACCAAGGCTTTGTTCTTCATTGCCCACGGCTTTTCACTATTCAAAAGGCAAGAGAAATTCAAAATCCAAGGTCCAAGCTTCCTAAATTGGTAAGATAATTCCCTAATCATCTTCATGCTTAGTTAGGACTATATCATGAGTTTAAGCCATTAATTCCTTCTCAATCTTCTTCATTTAATCAAAAAAGAAGACAATGAATAGTGTTTTCAAGTTTTTAACTTGAACTTTTCTTGGTTTTCTTGAAGATCCAAGCATTCTTAAGACTTCTCCAAGCTTCTTAAGGCTTCCTAGCTCCACCCACCACTTCAAGGAAGGTATACCATCTCCAAACCCTAGATTCCTATATATTATAAGATGATTTTGATTAGTGGGTTGATATTGTAGCTTGTTGTTATGATTTAGAGTTTGGGATTTGGAATGGTAGTGAAATGGAATGGTAATTGTTGTGGTTTTGATTTAAAGGAACTTAAGTATGATTAAAGTTAAGTTTAAGCATAAGTATGAATGATTAAATTGAATTGGTTGGGGTTGTTATGATGTGATAAGGATGGATGTTGGTTGTATATTGGATTTGAGGTTGGTTTGTGGTTGGTTTTGTATGGTTTAAAATTTGGAAATCGCGTAAACATAGCCGTCGTAACGTCCGATTTTCTTTGGACTGTTTTTGTGCATAGCATTAGGACCCGAGAACCCCCTGCTAGATTATGACCACTGCCATGATTAGATAGCTCATGTTACGAGCTTCGTTTTGATATGTAGTTCATTCGATTCCGATGCACGGTTTAGGAGAAACGACCGTTTCAAGTAACGGCGTTTCGCGAACGAAACTTTTTCCCTCGCCTTACTTTGAAATGTAGGTTAAAGACCAAAAAGGGTTAATTAATGTATGAAACATTTATGGTAAGTGTGTTAGGCAGTTGGTAAGACATTCGCGAAGGAATCGCTTTAAAACTCGTAAAGGTTAAATTATTAAAAATGGTGGAGCCGAGGATACCCGAGTGACTTAAGCGAATCGGTGAGCGCAAAACAAGCGTTAGAGTCTAAGTTAGTTAAAGTATAGATTTACAAGTGATTTTGGTTTAATTCCAACTTACTTGTTGCTTATAGGTTACCAGACTCGTCCCGAGCCATTCGTAACCCCCAGTCGCTCAGGCAAGTTTTCTACCCGTTATACTGTTGCTGTGATGTAAATATATGTATATGCATTATCTTGTGATATTGCATGATTGTTATTAGCAAATTTTGCGATATATTGGAGCATGCTAATATGGTATATATGCATGTCTGTTTCGTAATCTGGTTATCTATCTGTTGATTTCAATGCTTATAGTTGCATAATACCTATGCTAGAAATAAGCAAGTAGTTGCGTATACCCTTAGTATAGGGGATAAAAGGTGAACATATTTCTAAACCGGGAGTCGATGTTCCCGAGTATATTATATATATATATTTATTTATTTATATATATATATATATATGGATATAGTTTTTAAAACTATTAATCGAATAAGGTTTATTCGATAACTTTAACTTTATTTTATTATTGAATATTATTTTGAATATTCATTCGAGGACTTATGACTCCTTTTACTTTATTAATGAATATTATTTTGAATATTATTCGAAGGCGTATGACTCCTTTTATTTATTTATCTGAATATTATTTGAATATTCATTCGAGGGCTTATGACTCTTTTATATTGTTTATTGAATATTATTTAAATATTCATTCGAGGTATTATGACTCAGCTTATTTTATTTATTGAATATTATTTGAATATTCATTTGAGGATCTATGACTCCGATTATTTGCTGAGATATATTCTTTATTTTATTAAAGAATAAGGTGTAAATAATCAAACTTATTTTCGATTATTCAAATGAAGATAATACTTTCATATAAGTATATCTTTGGTTATTTAATACTCGTTTCAAGTATAAATTTTAATACTTCTACTTCAATTATTTTTATAAAGATTATTCTTTATGGGAATATTATTTAATTAATAATATTCAGATATTTTCTAATATTCTGGGGACTGATTTACTTCATTAAATCAGCCTTACTCCAAACACTCTTTAAAGTGTTTTCGAGTCTTCAAAATGATTTTTAAAAGTCAGAGCGGATCCCAAAACTCATTTTTTATTTAAGATCTTCCTTTTTAAAAGGGGATTTAAATACTCGCTCAAAACCTGGGGAATCCGGCTCTGTGGTGTATTTTATATTCGCAACGAGGTTGCAGATTTGGTAAATGAATTGATTACTTGCCCAACGTTCGGGAAGTAAGCCCATCTCATTGAGTCGGCATAAGCGACAGGCCGGGGTACGGTCTATTATTGTGTAAGTGGCTGGGTGGCAGTCCATCAACGCGTGAGGGGCCGGGGTACGGTCTAGCGCGAGGTCCTAATGCGGCCAGGGTGATGACCGGTGAGGAATTCATCCATCTACAGTAGAAAAGGTTACTTATTGGTATCTTTGCCTGATCAGCGAGATATCGGGTTTATGCCAAAATTCTTTTCCTTTCCAAAATTCATTGGATGTTTCAAACTCTGTTCATACTTTACATAACAGAGGTTTCAGGAAATGTTTAAAGGGGTATATATATGTGGATATATATATACCGGGACTAAATAAAGTATCTCATAACTTTTTCATTCAATAATATTTCAAAGGTTGAATCTATTCAAATCTTGTCTTGTAGTCTCATCTATGTGATGAACTTTTGAAACTAATTATAACTTGAACGGTGGTAGTTCAAGTAGTATTGGGAAAAATATAAGTATATTGGGGTATTTGGTAACCTCATCTTTTAAACTTATATCTAATTAATAATTGTCTTATGAATGACAAAGATTTTCAGAAAAAAAAACGTTGAGACAAGGTTAGATATATGAGATCACCTTGCAATGATATTTTTTTTATACAGTTATACACTGGGACTTTGTGTATATTATGCATGGAAGAGGACTTCCAATATTTTGAAAAGTATATATGTATATATACTGAATATTTTGCGACTTCATCGCATTAAGATATCAAACTTGGTTCATTTCTTTTGACCAAGACTTTCATGAGTATTATGAGTAGGCTCATATATTGTAAATCATTATACATATTATTTTGGTGGGCTTGCTGCTCACCCTTGCTTTATTTCTTCATCACACAACAACAGTTAGGAAAGATGGCCAGACTCCAGCAGACCCAGCGCAAGCGCGTGGGAAGCGTCCCGCGTCTTCCCGTTGATGTTGTAACTGCTATAGCTGCAGAGGTAGATCTATTGTAGATCAGACCATCTACTTTTGAGAATCAATTATGTATAATTATAACTTGTGGCAGATAATGGCAATTAACTGTAAATTTATCAAGTAATCATTTTGGGTTGTAATAACTTTTAAATTGTGGATTCAAAGACTTGTACTTATTTAAATTTCATCTCTGAGACTATAACGGGTTGTGGTGTGTGTTAGTGTGGGGTCACAGCATAAGGTTATTATTATTAATTAAGTGAAGTGATATTGTGGAAAGAAAGACCGTGATGACCCGGAACCTCGACCCCGGATCTGGGGGTGTTACAGAAATGGTATCAGAGCTAAGCGTTATAAACCTCAGAGATGATGGGACGTTAAGATAATAAGTTAACTAAGATAATAAGAACTCTTGCCAAGTTCATAGTCGGGCTACCTAACGTAGTACTGACAGTTAAAACCCTTATGGGAACCCTTATAAATATCGTGATAGGAGCGTAGTTCATTATCGTATATGGTAGCGGGACTCCGAACCCTGAGGTTGAGGAGCAACAGCGCGATGATGTTTTATTACTAATTGGAGATCGGATTGTGGATCCGATAGAGCGTCCTAACGCAGGACCGGATGATGTTGATATTAAGGATGTTGTCCTAGAAGGGATAGTTGCTGAGGAGGATCCCATGGAGGATCCTGACAAGAATGGATAAAGGACCACTGATGAATTGATGACCATGGTTAGGTCGACTACCAGAGGTAGGATTGGTCGGTCACTACCGGAGGTTCGTTCAAGTTGTAAAGATAGTAGCCCCTTTAACGCGGCTTACTCGTAAGACTGAGAAGTTCGAATGGACAGAGAAATGCGAGAACAGCTTTCAAGAACTGAAGCAGAGGTTGGTGATGGCCCTTATGCTGGCATTGCCGGATGGAAAAGGAGATTTTGTGAAGTGTAGTGACGCTTCGCACAAGGGCTTAGGGTGCGTGCTTATACAGCACATCAAGGTAATCCCATACGCGTCAAGACAATTAAGGGAATTTAAAATTCGATATCCCCGCCCATGAGCTTAGGCTCGTGGCAATAGTTTTACCCTAAAGATTGGAGGCACTACTTGTATGGAGAGAAGTGCGAGAATTACCTAAGCCATAAGTGCTCTAGTACATTCTTACGTAGAAAGAGCTCAACATACGCCAGAGGAGGCGGTTAGAGCTAATCAAGAATTATGATTGGGAGATTCTTTATCATTCGGGGAAAGCCAATATGGTGGCTGATGCCCTTAGTAAAAAGGAGAGACTCAAGATGATAATGTCTTTTGGAGAGTTTATAAGAGATTTTGAGAAAATGGAAATAGTAGTGAAGGTAACCGGAGCCGGTACCGAAAAGCTGTTTGAGATTGCAATAGAGACCGAATTATTGGAAAAGAGCATATTGTGCCAGAAAAAGGTGATGAATGAAGGCAGGGAGCCAACAAATAAATATGAGATTAATACTGAGAAAGATGATAAGGGAATAATGAGGTATTCCTACAGAAATTGGGTTCCAAAAGTTCAAGAGCTTAAGGATGAGAACTTAGATGAGAGCCATAGTTTGAGGAATAAGATTTAGGGCAAACCCTGAATGTGATAGTCAGGGAGGTTGCCATCAAGAAAGAAAGAACCCATAACATAATAGAGTGGAAAACAAGGTTTTTAATGTATAAGATAACCCCGATTATGGGAGAAGGTTGAAACATTTCATACCAAGGAAACAGAAAGTCGAGTAAGGAAAGGAGACCCGAGACGGTACTCCTATACGGCAATTCATGGACCTGTCTAAAAAGAACTTAGACTATTATCCCCAACCACCACCCTGAGGAGACAGTGCGGTGAGAAATTCTTGCAGGACCTTTAAGTCGCTAAGCTCTCAGAGTTCCATGGAACAAGCTGACCCAGCCGAGGCAAGAGCCTGGCTAAAGGGAATAGAGGAATCATTTGAGATTCTAAATGATTGACGAACCACAAAGGACTGTTTTGTCACTTACCCTCCTAAGAGAGAGACCACCCGCTGGTGAAAGACCAAGGAAGGCACAGAGCAAGAGATTATAATAAACTGATTTAAGTTCAGACAATTATTTTCGGGAAAGTACTTCCCAAGGTTATGGAGATAGTGTAAAAGCTTAAGAGCCAGAACAAAGGCAGACGAGTATGATGAATTATGAATCTAAGTTGTAAAAAGTTGTCAAGATTCGTTCTAAGGACACGAATCCAGAATGACGGGATGTTTGAAATCAATACTTATGTTGTGTTAGTTCATGAAATAATGATAAGAGAAAGGAAAATAAAAAGAAACTGAAGTGGAAAGGAATAAAAAGGCAATAGAGTTTGAGGAATGATAAGGGAGTTGGGTATGAGGAAACCCTAAAGACTCGTAGCAATAGAAATAGAAAAGTATGCATTCGTCAGGATGAGGGTGATTCACCATGAGTTAAAATTGATGGGTGAAAGCATAAGAGATACATATAGTTTATCCCCTGTAAGTTGGGAGGATTCGAGGAAACCTTGAGATAATTCGAAGGATAAATAATGAGACGCGGATAGACTAAGGGGATAAGGAAGTAAGAAATTAGGAAAAATTGGATGAAGGAAGTGACCTTCAAGAAGGAAATGTACGACCGGTGGCTTGATACCCAGAAAGGGAGACGCCAGGTATGAAAGATATCCCAACAGTGAGGTGACTGTTGAGATAAACAACAAAAGTAAATAAGGAATTATTAAGAAGGAGTTCACGTTGAACACGACCAATATCTTCCAGAACATCCTTGTTATCGTTACCAAATTAGGCAAGACAAGCAGATAACCGTTGTTATCTTTTGGAGGCCATATTGATTGACCCCATTTTGAATACAGATGTTATTGTGAAATTAGACATGTACTATCGAGGTGGGAATGATTGAATAAGACACCCTTATCAGGGAGATATGACTTGATTTATCCATGGAAGAAGGCAGGTACCTTTTAAAGGTGGAATTAAGGATAGAACATTGGTAACTTAAAACGAATCCTAGGGGAATGCATAAAGGTTGGCATTTCACCCTTAATAGGGATAGTATGAGTTTTGACAGTATGAATTGGAAAGCATTAAGGTAATAATAACCTTTAAGAATCAGTGGAGAAAATTTTTTTTTTTTTTTTTTTCAAAAGTATATAGACAATGATTCTAGTATTAGTATATGGTATTTTGATATGCCCTGTATCTAGGGAATACAGGAGGAACGATTCAAGGATAACCTTAGAGGTTTTGCAATGAGAAAGGTAATATTCAAAATTCTCAAGAATAGAAATGTTGATAAAGGAAATATGACGTAATTATAATGATGCCAAGTGAGGCACGTGTTAAACCACGAGAAGGTATGGATCGAACCAGTAATGGTCGAAATTGTTCAGGGCAATTAGGACTTAAGATAGAAGATGTTCTAAGTATGATTGAGAGTCAGTCATGACAGTGATTAACCTCTAAAGACTGAGGCAATAACTTATGGAAAAATGGTGATATTTTTTTTACTCACCAGATTTTAAGGAAAACATCTTCACATAAGCAGTGATTGAAATAAGGTAGAAAATTTATTTGGAGGTGGTTAAAATGACATTGACTGTAAGGAAATTGTACTATCAGGAAAGGCCAAAGAGGTGGCCGACACTTTAAAGGTAAGAGGATAATTATAGGCACTTGTGCCAAAGGAATACAGTGATGATGGTTAAAACTGTGAAGGTTGTATTATGGTTTGGAAGATTGACATTCCTTCTGATGACTGTGCAATACCCAACCGTAATAGTAGTTAGTAAAGGTTTAATTCGTGTAATCGCCATGAGCGGGCTATCTATCTCAGAAGATACTATCTTGAGAATGAGCCTGGACCATGTTTCAAAAGGACTAAACGAACCTTTGAGTAAGTCTTCTATTTAAGGCATATGATTAAGAATGGTATTAACCTGCTATCGTTGCTTTGATTGAAACTCTTCTGCAATTTTATCTGCTTCATGTCATGTATGTATGTCAGAATCAGGAGTGTACTCCATGAATCATGAATGGTGATTATGTTACCTCTTTAGAAGGATTTGATACGACATGTATGGACTCCGTATGGTTAGCTATTAAGACTTCATGGAAAATGAATGACTACAGTGGGTCAGTGGTGGACCATAGTAAGGCAGCAATGATTCTGCGAGTAGTGGGCTGATTACAACCATGAGAGTTGTATTGGAATGGGTGTTGAGATTGAGTACCCCTAATCGGGTCGTGGTAGTGTATAAGTTATCATTGATAGACTAATTAAGTAGAGTATCTACCTAGTGAATAATTATTCTTTCTTATCAATAGAGAGTCATATTATTATACGAGGAAGGTTGCGGTGCAAGCATAGAATTCAAGTAACGATGATGTCTAGAATGAGATCCCAGATTCGATTTTCGATGTCGAGGGAGTTTCAAAGGTAATTGTGTATAAGCTCGAGGAAGAGCATGGGTCCATAGAATGATGGACGGGATAGCGAAAATATTTAAGCACGTGAAATGCGATGCTATAATACTTGATGTTGATATAAATACATATATGTTTTGTTCTTCTATGACAAACCTCTATAGTTCAGAGGTAGATTCCAAGCCAGATATTTTGTGGCAGTATATATTTTTTTTTCTTATATACAATTCTCTTCAGTTCGTTCTTTTCTCTTCTTTTCATTTCATGTAAGCTGAGAAGAACAACCCTTCCAGAAGGGGAGGTATTGCCGAATGACTATCTATCTTTGTGATAGAAGCCTAGTAGGATACCACATGTTGTTTAATTGCTTGTCAAGTACTAAAGGCTGGCCACCTTCTGTACTAACTATGCGATATAACAAGTATTCATGATCATAGTGATCTCTCAACAAATTCCTTTACTTCTATTTGATTGATCAAATTTTGGAAAATAGAAACAACTGAAAAAGGAGTAATAAAGTGGTGGTAGTATGCGGAATGGGAACACATTCGTGATACTAAGGTTGACGTGGTTATTAAAAGATTATAAAACGCTAACGAGCAAAAGTATAACCAGTATAATATTAGGAACGGAAGGTAGTAGCGACTACGAACTGGAAAAGAATGGGTATTAAGAAGCAAAAGCTATAATGCTAGAAGCTATAATGGGAGTCTGTGTAATAAGACTTGAAAGAATTTGGAATGATCACTTAATGCGGATTGAGTTATCTTATGACAATAGATCATATGTCATTATCAAGATGTCGCCTTATGAGATCCTTGAGGGAAGACAATGTCGATCTCCCTTATGTTAGGATGGAGTTGTAGAGCGCAAGATGCTCGGACCCGCAGTAGTCCAAAGGACAAAGGATATAATAGATCTAATCAGAGGATGGCTGGTAGTAGCCCAAGATGGACATGATAAGTATGTTGATTTGACACGAAAGGATAAAGAGTACGAAATAGGGGACCTAGTAATGTTATAGGTATCCCTTGGAAAGGATTGATGAGATTCGGAAAGAAAGGAAAGCTAAGTCTACAATTTGTTGGACCCTTGGACATATTAAGACGTTTGGGAAGTTAGCATATGAGCTAGCCCTAACCCCGAACATGTAGCAAGTTCATAACGTGTTCCACGTATCAATGTTAAGGAAGTATAATTCAGATGCCAGATAAATAGAGGCATATGAGCGCATAGATATGCAACCCGACGTAACCTATATGGAGCAACCAGGAAGGGTTATAGAGTGAAAAGGGACAAGTGCTTAGGAGAAGGGTTATCAAACTAGTCAGAGTTTGATGGTAGAACCACAATGTGGGAAAATTGACTTGAGAGTTAGAAAGTGCAATACTAAGAAAGTATCCCCATTTGTTTTCTATCTGATTCCGGGACGGAATCCTTTTAAGGAGGGGAGACTGTAATAACCCCAATTTTTGAGAAATTTTGAAACCCTTATGAATAGTGTTTTTGCAGAACGAGAAAACTTTTCATGCTACGCTATGTAGGGGTTCTGTTATTGATCTTATGGGATATTATTAGTACTCTATGTGGCATATAAGTGTATGTAAAGATCGTCAGAATCCAATTCCGAACACTTTGATTTTTCCCAGAAATCCACAAGATACGGAAAGATTTGAGAAAAAGGTAACAGGATAAAAAGGATTTAAATAAAAGGATTATAGGAGAGGATCATAAAAGGAATATAATATATTGAGAAAGGTTAAGGGAACCTAAGTAATAAGATCCCGGGTATGATCCCTCAAACGATAAATGAAAACGAAAGTTAAGCGAACCGTATAACAGATCAGCGGTCATTAGGCAAACGATTAGGAAGTTAATCAAAGGGATTAGGGGCAAAGATGTCATCCAACCAATAGAAAGAGGACAAGGAAGGGAGGATGACATCATGAGGATGACATAAGCATGACATGGGAAGGAAGGAGGTGTGGTGGCTTTGTAACCACACAAATCCAAGGGCAAGAAGGTAATTGACTAAAGCAAGCACAAAAACCAATCAACCAAGCCAAGTAAAATCATTTTCATCAAAAATCAAAAGCAACCAAGGCTTTGTTCTTCATTGCCCACGGCTTTTCACTATTCAAAAGGCAAGAGAAATTCAAAATCCAAGGTCCAAGCTTCCTAAATTGGTAAGATAATTCCCTAATCATCTTCATGCTTAGTTAGGACTATATCATGAGTTTAAGCCATTAATTCCTTCTCAATCTTCTTCATTTAATCAAAGAAGAAGACAATGAATAGTGTTTTCAAGTTTTTAACTTGAACTTTTCTTGGTTTTCTTGAAGATCCAAGCATTCTTAAGACTTCTCCAAGCTTCTTAAGGCTTCCTAGCTCCACCCACCACTTCAAGGAAGGCATACCATCTCCAAACCCTAGATTCCTATATATTATAAGATGATTTTGATTAGTGGGTTGATATTGTAGCTTGTTGTTATGATTTAGAGTTTGGGATTTGGAATGGTAGTGAAATGGAATGGTAATTGTTGTGGTTTTGATTTAAAGGAACTTAAGTATGATTAAAGTTAAGTTTAAGCATAAGTATGAATGATTAAATTGAATTGGTTGGGGTTGTTATGATGTGATAAGGATGGATGTTGGTTGTATATTGGATTTGAGGTTGGTTTGTGGTTGGTTTTGTATGGTTTAAAATTTGGAAATCGCGTAAACATAGCCGTCGTAACGTCCGATTTTCTTTGGACTGTTTTTGTGCATAGCATTAGGACCCGAGAACCCCCTGCTAGATTATGACCACTGCCATGATTAGATAGCTCATGTTACGAGCTTCGTTTTGATATGTAGTTCGTTCGATTCCGATGCACGGTTTAGGAGAAACGACCGTTTCAAGTAACGGCGTTTCGCGAACGAAACTTTTTCCCTCGCCTTACTTTGAAATGTAGGTTAAAGACCAAAAAGGGTTAATTAATGTATGAAACATTTATGGTAAGTGTGTTAGGCAGTTGGTAAGACATTCGCGAAGGAATCGCTTTAAAACTCGTAAAGGTTAAATTATTAAAAATGGTGGAGCCGAGGATACCCGAGTGACTTAAGCGAATCGGTGAGCGCAAAACAAGCGTTAGAGTCTAAGTTAGTTAAAGTATAGATTTACAAGTGATTTTGGTTTAATTCCAACTTACTTGTTGCTTATAGGTTACCAGACTCGTCCCGAGCCATTCGTAACCCCCAGTCGCTCAGGCAAGTTTTCTACCCGTTATACTGTTGCTGTGATGTAAATATATGTATATGCATTATCTTGTGATATTGCATGATTGTTATTAGCAAATTTTGCGATATATTGGAGCATGCTAATATGGTATATATGCATGTCTGTTTCGTAATCTGGTTATCTATCTGTTGATTTCAATGCTTATAGTTGCATAATACCTATGCTAGAAATAAGCAAGTAGTTGCGTATACCCTTAGTATAGGGGATAAAAGGTGAACATATTTCTAAACCGGGAGTCGATGTTCCCGAGTATATTATATATATATATATATTTATTTATTTATATATATATATATGGATATAGTTTTTAAAACTATTAATCGAATAAGGTTTATTCGATAACTTTAACTTTATTTTATTACTGAATATTATTTTGAATATTCATTCGAGGACTTATGACTCCTTTTACTTTATTAATGAATATTATTTTGAATATTATTCGAAGGTGTATGACTCCTTTTATTTATTTATCTGAATATTATTTGAATATTCATTCGAGGGCTTATGACTCTTTTATATTGTTTATTGAATATTATTTAAATATTCATTCGAGGTATTATGACTCAGCTTATTTTATTTATTGAATATTATTTGAATATTCATTTGAGGATCTATGACTCCGATTATTTGCTGAGATATATTCTTTATTTTATTAAAGAATAAGGTGTAAATAATCAAACTTATTTTCGATTATTCAAATGAAGATAATACTTTCATATAAGTATATCTTTGGTTATTTAATACTCGTTTCAAGTATAAATTTTAATACTTCTACTTCAATTATTTTTATAAAGATTATTCTTTATGGGAATATTATTTAATTAATAATATTCAGATATTTTCTAATATTCTGGGGACTGATTTACTTCATTAAATCAGCCTTACTCCAAACACTCTTTAAAGTGTTTTCGAGTCTTCAAAATGATTTTTAAAAGTCAGAGCGGATCCCAAAACTCATTTTTTATTTAAGATCTTCCTTTTTAAAAGGGGATTTAAATACTCGCTCAAAACCTGGGGAATCCGGCTCTGTGGTGTATTTTATATTCGCAACGAGGTTGCAGATTTGGTAAATGAATTGATTACTTGCCCAACGTTCGGGAAGTAAGCCCATCTCATTGAGTCGGCATAAGCGACAGGCCGGGGTACGGTCTATTATTGTGTAAGTGGCTGGGTGGCAGTCCATCAACGCGTGAGGGGCCGGGGTACGGTCTAGCGCGAGGTCCTAATGCGGCCAGGGTGATGACCGGTGAGGAATTCATCCATCTACAGTAGAAAAGGTTACTTATTGGTATCTTTGCCTGATCAGCGAGATATCGGGTTTATGCCAAAATTCTTTTCCTTTCCAAAATTCATTGGATGTTTCAAACTCTGTTCATACTTTACATAACAGAGGTTTCAGGAAATGTTTAAAGGGGTATATATATGTGGATATATATACCGGGACTAAATAAAGTATCTCATAACTTTTTCATTCAATAATATTTCAAAGGTTGAATCTATTCAAATCTTGTCTTGTAGTCTCATCTATGTGATGAACTTTTGAAACTGATTATAACTTGAACGGTGGTAGTTCAAGTAGTATTGGGAAAAATATAAGTATATTGGGGTATTTGGTAACCTCATCTTTTAAACTTATATCTAATTAATAATTGTCTTATGAATGACAAAGATTTTCAGAAAAAAAAACGTTGAGACAAGGTTAGATATATGAGATCACCTTGCAACGATATTTTTTTTATACAGTTATACACTGGGACTTTGTGTATATTATGCATGGAAGAGGACTTCCAATATTTTGAAAAGTATATATGTATATATACTGAATATTTTGCGACTTCATCGCATTAAGATATCAAACTTGGTTCATTTCTTTTGACCAAGACTTTCATGAGTATTATGAGTAGGCTCATATATTGTAAATCATTATACATATTATTTTGGTGGGCTTGCTGCTCACCCTTGCTTTATTTCTTCATCACACAACAACAGTTAGGAAAGATGGCCAGACTCGAGCAGACCCATCGCAAGCGCGTGGGAAGCGTCCCGCGTCTTCCCGTTGATGTTGTAACTGCTATAGCTGCAGAGGTAGATCTATTGTAGATCAGACCATCTACTTTTGAGAATCAATTATGTATAATTATAACTTGTGGCAGATAATGGCAATTAACTGTAAATTTATCAAGTAATCATTTTGGGTTGTAATAACTTTTAAATTGTGGATTCAAAGACTTGTACTTATTTAAATTTCATCTCTGAGACTATAACGGGTTGTGGTGTGTGTTAGTGTGGGGTCACAGCATAAGGTTATTATTATTAATTAAGTGAAGTGATATTGTGGAAAGAAAGACCGTGACGACCCGGAACCTCGACCCCAGATCTGGGGGTGTTACACTCAACATGGCATTCATCGATTTGGGTCATCACAACCCTTACTAGGCGGACATACTTAGCCATCGTGTCATCCCTTGCCTCAAACTCTCCCTTCACTTGGGATATGACCAACTTCGAGTCTCCACAGACCTTCAAGTTCTTGACTCTCAATATCCCTTCTAGGTCGAGGATGACTATTAGGGCTTCATATTCTGCCTCTGTTTGTGGTTGGAAAGTCTAACTTCATAGCATATTCAATTAAGAACCCATCGGGGCTTTGTAAAACCAAACCTGCTCCACTTGAATTCGTTTTTGATGCTCCATCAAAATAGAGAACCCAATATTCCTTCTCCTTATCATCCTTCTCTTTGTCCCCCTTATCAACTTCCTTGTCTTTAGGTATGGTATCTTCCTGCCCCCGACTTCTTGGTTGGGTATGGTACATTCCACCACGAAGTCAGCCAATGCATGGACTTTTATTTCCGTTCGTGGCTTATACTTAATGTCAAATTCACCCAACTCTATCGCCCACTTGATCATCCTCCCACTAGCCTTGGGACTACTAATAATATTTCTCAAGGGTTGATTTGTTAGTACTTCAATCTTATCAGCCTGAAAGTAAGGACGTAACTTTCTTGAAGCCATTACCAAGGCTAAAGCAAACTTCTCAATATTTGAATAATTCAACTCAGCTCCATGTAGAATTTTGCTAACATAGTACACGGGTTTCTGGATTTTAAGTTCCTCCTTAACCAATACAACGCTCAAGGCATTCTCTGAAACAACCAAGTACAAGTATAAAACTTCGTTCAGAGCTGGCTTGGACAACAACGGGGACTGAGCCATATACCTCTTTAATTCCTCAAATGCCTTCTGGCTTTCGTCACTCCATACAAAATCCTTTACCTTCTTTAAGGACTTGAAGAACGACAAGCACTTGTCCCCAGATTTGGAGATGAATCGTCCCAACGCTGCAACCCTTCCAGTGAGCTTTTGAACATCTTTAATAGCTTTTGGTGGTTCCATGTCTAGGATTGCCTTTATTTTGTCAGGATTGGCCTCGATTCCTCTCTTGGAGACCATCAATCCCAAAAAGTTTCCAGATCCTACTCCGAAAGCACACTTTGTAGGATTTAACATCATCTTGTGGTACCTCAGGACCTCGAAAGCTTCTCTCAAATGGGTTATATGATCATTCTTCACCAGACTCTTGACTAAAATGTCATCAACATAAAATTCAATGCTTTTACCAATAAAATCCTTGTAAATTTTATTTACCAACCTTTGATAGGTGGCTTCTGCATTCTTGAGACCAAATGCCATAACAAGATAACAATAAACACCAAAGTCAGTGATGAATGATACCTTTGGGATGTCGTCCTTGTGCATCTTGATCTGATTGTATCCACTAAATCTATCCATGAAGCTCAACATCTCATGTCCAGCAGTGGCATCTATCAAAGTATCTATCCTTGGCAACGGGAAACAGTCCTTAGGGCATGCGTCATTCAAGTCAGTGAAGTCCACACACATCCTCCATTTTCCATTGGCCTTCTTCACTATTACAGGGTTTTCTAACCATTCTGGAAATTGTATCTCCTCGATGAAACCAGCCTCTAAGAGCTTCTCTATTTCATGTTTTATAGCTTCTTGCCTCTCTAGAGCAAAACTTCTTTTCTTTTTCTTCACTGTCTTCCGATTTGGATCCATATTCAGCTTGTGAGTAATCAGTTCCGGGTCAATGCCTGGCATATCAGCTGCTGACCATGTAAACACATCACTATTTTCTTGTAAAAATTTTACCAACTTCCCTCTAAGGGGCTCCTCTAGTGTGGCTCCAATGAAAGTCACCTTCTCAAGATCCTCGAGAGCTAAAGGAATCGAAACCAAGTCTTTTGCTGGCTTCCCTCTTTTCTCATCATTCTCTCGAATATCCAAATCTTTAATAGGCAGAACCTGCCCCCCGACTCCATCTGCCCTTAGTGAGGCCACATAATAACTTCTAGCCATTTTTTGATCTCCCCTCTCTTCTCTAATCCCATTCTGGGTGGGAAACTTCATAACTGAATGGTAGGAAGAAGGGACTACCTTGAAGGCATGTATCCCCGTTCTTCCCATGATAGCGTTGTAAGTTGAACTAGCCTTCACCAACACAAAGTCCAATATCTGTGTTGCTTTCCTTGGTTCCTGACCAATGGTTGTTGGCAACTTGATTATTCCTTCCACGGGGCCTCCACTCCCGCAAATCCATATATCGGCATGTCGGTTGGGGTCAATTGGGAGTCATTAAAACCCATCCTTAAAAAGGTGTCATGGAGCAAGATATCCACCAAAGCACCATTTTCCACGAGGACTCTCTTAACCGGGTTGTTTCCTATTATCGGTGTTATGACCAACGGGTCGTCATGGGGAAATTTCACACCCTCTAGATCAGAATCATCAAAAGCCATTGTCACTCCTGTCCTGGCCCTCTTCGAGGCTTCCCCAACAATATGCATAACTTCTCTGGTATATGCTTTCCTGGAGTTCTTGGATAATCCAGCAGCAGTTGGTCCTCCAAAAATTATATTTATCACGGGCCCTCGGGGTCGCGGTCCTCCAAAGATTGCATTTATAACCGGTCCCGTAGGCTGGGGATTCCGCCCCTGATCGTCTTGGTCCCTCCTACGATCTTCAAAGTTCTTTCTCCCATTGTTATTCCTATCTTTTCCTTCCCCGGTGTACTTGTTCAATCTTCCTTTCCGGATGAAAAATTCTATTTTGTCTTTCAGTTTCCTACACTCATCGGTGTCATGACCAACATCTTTATGAAATATACAATATTTGCTCTTATCTCGCTTGGCATGATCAGCCTTCAAGGGTTTAGGCCAATGAATATCTTGATCTTTCTCGATTTCCATCAAGATCTGGCTTCTAGGAGCATTCAGATTAGCGTATTCAGTGAACTTTTGTCCAGGTTCTCCCTTCTTTGGGGTTGAATCAGGGTTTTGCTCAGTTCTGGCATACTTGTCCTTAACAATATATTCCAGATCAGTTTTTTGCTTCTTGCCTCCCGTGGGCTCGTTACTTACTACTGTCTTCCTCATGCTTTCCTCCACTTTGATGTACTTCCCGGCCCTATCTTGGAGCTGCAACATGCTTTTAGGGGGGCGCTTGGCCAAGGACATCTTGAAGAACTCATCCCTAGTTCCCTGTTGCAGTGCTATTATGGCTACCTTATCATCAAGGTCCGGGACTTTTAAAGCTTCCTTTGTGAATCGATTCAGGTAGTCTCTCAAGGATTCCTTCGCTCCCTGCACAATGCTCATGAGGGATGCTGAACTTTTCTCATGCACTCTCCCGCTGATGAACTGCTTAATAAAAGCCTGACTTAATTCTCTGAAGGACCCAATAGAGTTCGGGGACAAACGACTATACCATCTTTGAGCCATACCCGACAGGGTTTGAGGAAAGGCTCGACACTTAATAGCGTCATTCACGGGCTGCAAACACAGTGCATTAGAGAATGTCCTGACATGATTAGCGGGATCTTCCGTGCATTCATAAGCTTTGATTGTGGGCATCTTGAACTTCCTTGAGATATGGGCATTCATTATCTCTTCAGTGAATTGTGGAGTAGGATCATCAGGATCTTCAAGGGGAAGAAGATTGCTTGGATCAGCTCTTGGGACTATAACCCTTCTTTGTGAAGGACCATCCAGGTCTATGATTGCAGGAGGATTTCCCCCTAGGTGGTAATGTGAGTATGGGAGCCTGGTGTGGCTCCAAGTCGCGCTTCAGCCTTTGAATCTCAGCCTCGTGGGCCTTGATTCTCTCCTGCATTTTTTGGGGATTCACCCCTCGGGTGCTCCTAGGATGTTGGTTACCATCAGCCATCGGTTCTTTACCAGCACGTCTCCTTCTTGGGGCCACTTCATCATCTGAAGATTCCGAGTCTCTCTCAGTATAAGGACCAGAAAATTCTCGATCCTCCTGGATAGGAGCTAAACCTTATATGTAGGGGGTGTTCGCCTCGTCCTTCACTCCATCCAGCATGTCCACTTCCTCCAACCTCGGTATAAAGGTGCATCCCATTAGGGGGGTTAGTGGTCACAACAGTTGAATATTCATACCCAATGGGTCGAGAATTCACAAGTGTATGTAGTTGCTGAAGTTGGGGATTTGTACCTTGAGGAGCCGGGGGAATCGTCCCTTGGGGGTTAAGGTTCAGTTGCCTCTACCTGGGCTCCTCCTTGGGTGGTGACATAGGTTGAATGCAGAGGTACCTCCACGGCTGATGAAATCATTTGGGTTGTCCCCGCAGGTGTTTCTCCTTCTTGGGTGCTGCTTGTTCTCCATGTTCTCGCCATGGTTATTGTTGTGCCTTCCCACATACGGCGCCAAATGTTGCGGATCAAAATCTAAAGTATAATTATTGATGTATTTATCACTAAGGAACGTGAGCTTCAAGGCTCGATTTGACTGCTCTTGTGTTTCGTGACTCGATCTGCCTTAACAAGATGCCTACGTACCTTGCTGTGTGCCAAGGATCAAGTCAAAAAACGTAGTTTTGATTTGTGGGGTGAGACCCCTTATATAGATGTCGAGAGTCCTTGAATTGGACTTGGCTTAGGAGACTTGGTGGGCAAGTCTCATAATCAGAATGGACTTTGGAGTCCTAAGAAGCAGGAAGCTGATTCCCTATCCCACCAGGTTCCTTGGAGGCCAATTTACAAGGATTTTTTTCTCTACTAGGACTCATCTTATCAGCTGGCTTATCCTTTATTAATTAATTATGAAATTAATTAATATTCAATGTTTTGGGCCTTCTCAAATGGGCCTAGCTGTTGGCCCAATTCTGATATGATTAATGCAACATTAATTACATACCCAGGCCTTATTTTCTTCCCTATCACAAGCGCTTTAAACTATTGATTATTGAATTCTCAAATACGAGCCAGACACATACGATACTACTCCAAAAATATATATCTACCACATACTGATTTTTGATATTGAATTGCTTAACGTACCAACCCTTATTTCTTGTTTAACAGAAGACCAATCCTTGGAACCTTTGAACCCTACTTTCTGATTCTTTCCTTGATTGAAAGCTAATCTTTTTGAATCCCTTGTTATAATTTCATGGTATTGTAAATCACCCTATGCTTCAAGATTAATGCTGCTTATGATTCAGCTTATTGAATTACATTGGTTATCATATTGAATTGTTTTAGAATTGGATGGTTTTATAAATACGGACCAGATTCGTGGTCATAATAGGCCAATGCGTGCCTTGGATCCAGTATATAGAGCAAAGTCGGATGCCTTGCTCGGGGTTAGTGCGTGACTGATCAGCAGCTTAACCTTGGTTTTTAAAATGAAAAGTGAATATCCAATTCTAATCATCGCTTATCCAGAAACTTGATTCTTCTGAATCATTTCAATTGATCATTGTTTAACCTCCGTTATTGTTATTAAGACTTGTTGAGCTAGTTAGCTCACTCTTGCAAACCTTTTTATGTTTTTAACAGTTGAAAAGGAAATTATTGGTAACAAGGATTCCCAGTCCATTGTGCGAGCTAGGATTCTGGGTTAAGTTGGATCGAGCTGGCAGGAGCTTTATATTGTAGATGAGTTATGCAAGATTGTAAGAATGATATTATTATCAGTTGTAAGTTGAACTAGTTGGAATTTGGTACGATGTAATAAAAGATAAGATTGTGGCTTGTTTTTATACTTGAAACTGATGCGATCCATGATTGTGAAAAGAAGGGTCAATGCATATAACATTTTATATTCAGGTTTATATTTGGAGTGTGTGTGTGTGTGTTGTGAGCCCCAAACTTCTGACCCAGTTTTGGAGGGCGTCACAGGTTTGGTATCAGAGCTACAGGTTCTAAGTCGCTGAAACAAGCCTAGATTGTCAGGAATGGATAGAGGGTTAGGATTAAGATTAGGAAATAGAAAGATAGAATGTCAAGAGGTTGAGTGCGACTGTATAATAGGTTTCAGTATGATTTGGGGTGAGATTCAATATTCTTATCTAGTGACGCGATTTTTAGATAGCGGCGATGGTAGGTTCTTTTATCCCAGGATCGTCTGATCATTTGGAGCATTCAGGCGGAGGACCTTCATCTGATTCACGCCCTGATCTTCCATCAGTGTTAGCCATATCACCCCCTGTTGCAACGGTTATACCTTTTCAAGCTATTATATCATCCTCTGATACTAGACTACCTATTCGAGAGTTTCCCACATGTTGATTCTGGTTCTACCGGATATTCAGCTGTGAGTGTATCTTTTCTGTCTACTCTACACCTTGTTCTATACCATTAGTTTAAAACCCGTCTTATGAAGTAACGGTACCTATGAGGATGGATTCGGGAGCTACAGCATATGGTGAGTACACGAGGTATTAAGAAGAGTGAGAAGAAACCTAGAAGGAAGATTCGTGTGTTTCGTAGAATAACTACTACCAGATTATATGGAGCTACTAGTAAGTATGCCACCTATGATTATCTTGTGGAATGAGCTAGATGGATTTTAAAGAAGTTTGACAAAATTGGAAATCAAAAGTTTTCTTGGAAATAGACGATGATGTTATGACCAAACATGATACGTATAGTACTAATGTGATGTGATATTAGTCGACCTTGTTTTACAAATAGATTTAATGATTACTGGATAGACTTGTTATACTCAGTAATCGTAAGAGATAATGATGAGAGTGTTACCAGTATGGAAGATAAGAAGTGAAGTTATGAATAAGATAATATGCAACGGTAACTGGAGTTTTTGTCGACCAATAAAGACAAAGTGGACCCAATAAAGGGTAGAAGGTATATGGAAATGGATGAGCTCTTATCTGAGTGTTTCCCTAATTTGATATTCGGTAGTGGTTGAGAAGGACGTCAACCAACTCATATAGTAATGACGACCAAGTATATGATTTTTAAAATTTTAAATAGTTTTCAAATTAGATTTTCTTACCAAAAATTTTCTAAAAGTTCTTGAAACAAAACAAGTTTTAAAAATGTGATTATCAAACTACTACTTGAGTTTCTTGTTTGTTATAAGATTTAGATTATTCATATGAATACTTGTTCTAGAAGTTAGTATGGTTCGTTCAGAAGGCCAAGTGGACTCGCTATTATGGAGAAGATTTGATTGTTCCTAGCAAAAGAATGTAAATATTGTTTGATAAGTTTAACGACAGAACCAATGTACAAGGAAGCTGTTCATCCAATTTCTGAGATGATTAGAGTTCAAAGAATATGTCGATTTTTAAAAAGCCAGATACGAGCAAAGAAAATTGAGGAAATCTCCAGACTTTTCTAAAGGAAGAAGGTTATTAGCAAAAGATTCGATATTTTGAATGATCAGTAGCATAAACAAAATTTGAAGTGAAGATTGTAAATCACGTAAGCGTGCGATTAGGGTCGAATTATAAAATATTAAACATGGAAGAGCGACGCTAAAAATACAAGACCTAATAAATGGGAAATTATTCTTATGATCGAGTCAAGAAGACATTTCAGGGAACTTTCTAAAGTTAATGACTCGGAATAAGATCTATTGATCAGATAAGCGTTGAAGATGTAAACAGATGAAATGTGGATGATGACCAATGATATTCTTTCCTATAATCCTATATATTCTTATGAATCTCGAGTAAAGTATGAACGTCTTTCATGATCAGCTCTATAAGGTAATAAGAAAATTGTTGAATCCTCTTCACATCATTCCTCCTTTAAAGTATTGCTTTCTGACTGAGACAAACAGTGTTATGGTGTGACACTTTGTCAAAATGACAACGAGTCTGGTGGGACGCCACCTAATCATGTGTTGTATGCCATATAGTATGAAAGACTGGTCATCTTGAGTACAAATATGGTTGTCTCATTCATATCTAAATAATTATTCATTCTTTCTTTTTCAATCATAATTTGTTGATTTATGGATCTTTCCGATTATTTCCTTGTACTCTTATTCCTTACAAAAGGTTTCCAATCAGGATCATATACACAAATTACTTCTTGTGTAAGATCTATTCTTTGAATATCTTAAAAGAAAGTGAGATGAACCCGTATAGCAGAGGGAGTTATGTGGACAATTGCAAGCCAATAAATGATGGACATATATGTGTAGAGAAGAACCATTATGCCAATGACGTGGTTGTTACGAGGATATCAAATTAGAGGCGGAAATTTGTATACATGATACATTCCAAGTATGAGATTTTGGCATAAATTGAAGTAGTTAGCAAACCATATGAGGTGAATTAACTAGAAAACTAGGAAAACAAAGTTGCGTAAATCGGATAAGGCAAATGATTGATTGGACAACAGAAGCGAATTCTTAATAATAACCAGATAATTGATTAATACGTTGTGAAGATGAAGCATACCTCAATCATGTGGGAGATATTTTTCATGAAGATTCAAGATCGAAGAAATGCTAGTTACAAACAAACTTTGAGTGTGTTCATCAAAGAATGGTTGGGCTTTCCCACTCAAGTAAGTGAGTTATGGTAAGTTTGATGCATATAAATGAGCCAGTGAAGAAGGTTTAGTATGGAAAGACATAAGGGGAGATGAAGGTATGGTGGTTTGACTGCAATAATTTTTACAAAGTGATGCTTTAAAACCAAATGAATTTTTTCACAAGATTACGATAATGTTGGTTGAGACTAGGTGCTGGTTATTAGAAGTTGAACAAGTTGACTAATAAGAATACGTGTATGTTTTAAAGGATGAATAAATTGTTAATTAGAGAGCTTGAATTGAAACATGAACTAAAAGAAATTTTAATTTGTAACTGTACTCAGTAGTGATATTATGTTATAATCAGAAAATATGAGAAAAAGGTATGGTATAATAAGAATTTTTCGCTATAATCTTAAGCTAAACTAGAGACATGAGCTGTACTTATTAATATTACATGAGGTGGTGAAATGGTGAGTTTAGAAAGTGGCAGTGGATTGGTATAGGTGAGGGTTGATTGTTGGTTGTTTGATTGATTATTGGTGTCGGCTTGAGCCCGACTAGTAGTTGATAATATAAAGGAGACGCTGCTCAAATTTTTCGGAAAATACCCTACTCTTAAAAATAGAAAGTATATTTCCGTGTGTTATTGATATTCATGTTGATACTCCAAATAGTGGTGATCTCGGTTCTTGAAAAAGGTTGTTACCGCCAATTCGATTATATATAATTGGTCTTTGATTTCATTTAGCTAGTCATCACTTGGTGCAATTGATCAATTAAGTGAGTTAATTGGTTAATTTTACCAATTAATGGTCAGTTACATGGAAATCGATTCCAATTATATTAAGTCAAATTTTGGATGTGACTTTCAAATCCGAAATCAAAGCAATGAGGAATTGGGGAAAAGGACGCCGATATAATTCAGAAATTGCTGCAAATATGTGAGTTTTTACTTGGATGAATATGCCCTTCATAATGGACAAATGAAGTAAAAAGTTATTTGTATGGACAAGTGGGAAAAATGTTTTCAAGAACTAAAGATTGAAGATAGAGCAAAGAGAAGGAAGGAAGGAAATGAAGAAGGTTGGTGGAATAAAGAAGAGGTTAATAACTACACCAATACGGATTTTATTAGACAACCAAAGAGATTTTATCATCTACAATAAAGTTTATTAAAAGACGTCTTGTTTCTAAATTGTTTTGATAATCATACAGTAAATGATTTACCAAGTATTTTTATTTTGGATAAAGTGTGAGATACAATTTTAATTCAGTTTCTGATTGATGTGATATTTAAGTTGTTGTTAAATATCAACAGTGGTATTAATATAGATGATTGATGTTTACTTCAGAATGGGATGTAGTGAGCATCAAAGTTCGTATTAATATCTAATTTGATATGACATCAAAATGAGTATTATGTCAAGAGTTCGGTCTTGAATGAGCTCCAAGAGACGTCGTAGTGAAGTCACCTGAGAACCAAAGGTGAGGAAAGCGTTAATTGCATCATTATCGATAGGTTATCCAAACCTAATCATTCTCTTTTATTAATAAACAGTTCGTCCAATAAGTGGGTTAGTTGCTACTTGAAGAAACGGTGGTACGTCGTCAGATCCAGAAATTTATTGTAAATAATCAATATTATTTGATGTGAAATTTGACAGGAGTATTTAGAATACGATGAATTATGTTGAACTAGAATAGTATATACCACTCCTAGATGAACGAGCATTAAGTGAGGCGGAAGTAAACGATAGGAATTTGGCTACGATAACTCAAGGGATTCAAGCTACTCCGAGAATATGATACGAGATATAGATGTTAAAAAAGACTTTCTGATAGTATGGCACAAGGAAAGAATACACGTTCTATGTGACTGGATGTCATGGAAAGCATTGTAGTCAGTTTATTATGAGAACTTCTTAGAACCAAAATAAATAATAATACGAGTTAGAATATGCTGGTGATGCCTCCAGGTTAATGTAATTTATTCAAAATAGTAAGAGATTTTCGCTCAGCAGATATACTGGATTATGATTCAAGAAAAATAAGATATGGTGATAAGTTTGTGCGTCAATCATATTCAGTCGAGATTCTCTCGTTAATTCTTAACTCTGGAGTAATTTTGAGAACGTTAGAAATCGAATATGCCATGGTTTCAGTATATCATTCGCAAATGGATGCCAGGATAAGTGTAAGTAAGCTGGCTTCACTGCCACACGTTTAACAGATTCATAGGATGTTTATATTCGTATACTCAGGAAGAGTAGTTTAACTCTAATATATAAAATGGAGACTTGAGTTGAGTTATATGAGCAAGAGATAGAATATGATATCAGCGTGAGGTTGTTAAGTAATGAATGATGCTACGAGTAAAAGTTTATGAAAAGTAGTAAGGTTGAGGAATCAACCTGAGAAAATAGAAGTGAGATACTTGAATGTATCATTATATGATCCTTAGTGTGATTCCGAAGACGGAATCCTTTTAAGGAGGGAAGGATGTAATATCCAGTACGTAGCGTGTAATTATTTTATCAATAAATGATTATTATGTGAATGTTGGTGAATTATCTACTAATTTCTAATAATATTTGGATGTTTATATGTGATAAAATGTGAGCATGTTAATTTCATTATGTCCAGAATAAAATATAGATAAGTGTGGTATTTTTATGGTAATTTTTGGAGTGTTATATGATTTTATATTAATTTATGAATTTATTAAATTATTTTCTGAATAATTACAAAATTATTTTATAAAGCCGGGAATCGTCCAACTTCAACCGTTTTATGTTTTTACAACCGGAAACTCTTCCGAAAACTCCTTCTTAACCTAATCTGGTAATTCCGGACATTTTCCGTGTTTTAGCTTTTTCGATCCGGATTACGGTTTGACCCGTGCTTGACCCGACGCAAAATTTTCGATACGATAATTATTTCGATATATCAACAAAACCCGTATTCTCGAAAGACGGGATAATATTACATTATTTTTGTATAAGGTGTTTTATAATAAGCTCGGTTTGGATAATTATCCAATATGTGTATCAAATCGGATCGTGTTTCAGTTACTTAGCAGTTAAGTAACTAATTTATCGATCCAAAACGATCCAACACGAACCAATATTCCATAAATATATATAGCCTTTTATTATTTCATTTTATTCGTATAATCATAACCAGTCAGTAAAGTTCCGTAAAATACAGAGAAAATGTTGAATTCATGTTGCGTTCTTGATAATCAAACCTGAGAATGAAGGCATTATAAAAAGGGGATTTCTGTTTACTTTATTTTAAAAAATGATATTGTTATTATTTTAAAAATCAAAAATTGTTTATTGAATTAATTTAAATTCAGATAATACTTTTTAATTATTTATTTACTTAAAAATAAATCAAAATTATTTTATTAATTAATTTTAATTAGTTTTTACTTATGCTAATTAATCGATTAATTTATTATTAATTGATTAATTAATTTAATTAATTTTTATTGATTTAATAATTAGATTTAATTATTTATTTTTGATTTAAAAATTCTAAAAAATAGTTTCAAACTTTAAAATATTATTTTAAATTATTTTCAAGGCTCGATAATTGTTATAAAATTATTTTAAGGTCAGATTCGGGTGTTCGAACCCTATTTTTTAATTATAAAATGATTCAGAGTCCCGTTTTAAATCCGAAAAATGTTCAAAAATTCGTATTAAATACCTGAAAAATCCTTTTGACCCCGAATCTTCTTTGAAAAATTATTTTGATCGAATATCTTGCATGCTATGTGCTATGTGCTATCTGATTGATGAGTTATATGCCTATGTGGTTACTGTTTGACGGTTTTTGTCATGACTTTCAATCCGTAAATCGGATATGGGTAAAACGAAGGGTAGATAAAAGTTTATGACGTCTATGTGACGATTAGAATAATATGAGATTGAATATTAAAAGATACTTGTAATGTCTAGCAGAGTAAGCGAGACATAGAAATAGAAAGCCAGTGATTCATAAATAGAAGTAAGGCATAGAAGGAGAAGGAAATTGGTTGATGAGTAAAACTGTTAGATGAGTACAAGTAAAGTTGGAAATCATCTGTGATAAGGCAAATAATTCTAAACATTCTTCAAGATATATTGCAAATATTTTCAAACTTTCTCATAACATGTTCCTAGTATTCAAAATAAATCCTATTTTATATTGCAAACGCTTTAAACTATTCAACCCTGAACCCTGATTCTTATTGATCTTGAGCCATAAGCCTTATTCTTCATAAACCATTGATTGTTGAATTCTCAGATACGAGCCAGACAGGTACGATACTACTCCATAAATATATATCTACCATATACTGATTTCTTATATTGAATTGCTTGACATACCAACCTTTATTCCTTGTTTAATAGAAGACCAATCCTTGGAACCCTTGAACCCTTGGTCTTCTACTTTCTGATTCTTTCCTTGATTGAAAGCCAATTTTTTTGAATCCCTTGTTATAACTTCATGGTATTATGAATCACCCTATGCTTCAAGATAAATGTTGCTTATGATTCAGCTTATTGAATTACATTGGTTATCATATTGAATCGTTTTAGAATTTGGTTGTTTTATAAATGTGGACCAGATTCGTGGTCGGACCAGATTCGTGATCATAATAGGCCAATGCGTGCCTTGGATCCAGTATATTGAGCAAAGCTGGGTGCCTTGTTCGGGGTTAGTGCAAGACTGATCAGCAGCCTAACCTTGGATTTTAAAATGAAAAGTGAATATCCATGTCTAATCATCGCTTAACCAGAAACTTGATTCTTCTGAATCATTTCAATTGATCATTGTTTAACCTCCGTTATTGCTATTAAGGCTTGCTGAGTTAGTTAGCTCACTCTTGCGAACCTTTTTATGTTTTCAACAGTTGAAAAGGAAATTGTTGATAACAAGGATTCCCAGTCCAGTGTGCGAGCTAGGATTCCGGGTTAAGTTGGATCGAGCTGGAAGGAGCTTTATATTGTAGATGAGTTATGCAAGTTTGTAAGAACGATATTATTATCAGTTGTAAGTTGAATTATTGGGATTTGGTACGATATAATAAAAGATAAGATTGTGGCTTGTTTTCATGCTTGAACCTATTGCGATCCATGGTTGTGAAAAGAAGGGTCAATGCGTATAACATTTTATATACAGGTTTATATTTGGTGTTTGTGTGTATTCTGACCACCTTAAAAAATCCTAAATAAATACCATAAAAAATATGATAATTTTTTAAATAATATAAAATGATGTCCTGCAAGTTTTGGTCAACTTAGGTCAATGGTAGCTAGGTCAAACGTGGTCAACTGTGGGACCAACTACCTTGAAATTCTCTAAATGTTATGAAACTTTTACCATACTTAAAAAATACGATTTAAATGATCCATAACAAATTTCAAGTCATTCTACAATATGGAAGTATTTTATCTAAAATAAAACTGTTATGTTAGCCTTTTCTTCCGAGTAAAAATGTCATTAATTTTGAATGAAAGAGATGGATCGTTTGACCAAAGTTTTGATTTGAATAAATACTTAAAATATATTTCCTAATATATAAAATATATATGAATGATAAGAAATGTGTTTGAGTATTTTTGAATAATTTTCTTCGAGAAATGCTGATTTTACGAAATGGGAGAAAATTACTATAAGTATACGGAAATGAGTTGTAGAACTGGATATTATTATTCCAATCATGAATATTATAAAAACTCTTTTTGATTGATGTGAGAATATATTTCTGATATATTCCTTATTAGAGCTTATTGCCATATACTTGTTGCAATACTGATCTAAGAAATATCATATCTTGATGTTTCTTCTTTGATCATATTACCTTAGAGATATATTCCATAATAGATATAATTTTGATATTTTGCAAAACTGGAATATCTCTTTTATATGTTTGAGATAAATGATTTTGCTAGTTTGTCTTTTGACTTAGATTTGGATCAATTAAATTCATGTCCTAATGGAGAGGATCTATGTGTTCTTAATTTTATGTTTAATCATACAAACACTAAAATAAATAATATATCGAAGATATCCTTTCAAACTGAAAATTACAAATATGAATTCAAAGTTTTTTCTCATGCATTTGTATATGTGTTAGGGCGAAAAAATGCGCTAATAACACACGCAAGTATACACGTTCGCAAGTAATATAGAATACTTTCTAGTTCGTTCCCATAGAGACTCAGACTAATTATGTTCAATTACACTCACTCACCAATGTATGATTACTTCTCAATGTTAAAACAATAACACTTAAATTTGATTAACTAATTATTAACTATAATTAACTACTAGAATTAAGCACTTAATTAACACTTGAATTAACAATATTAAAACACTCATGAGATCACAACTTCATTACTACTTCCTTCAATAGTCATTGTTATTACCCCTAGCATGCAACAGTGATGATATTAATCGAACTACACGAAACTGATAAAAGCCAACTTTCATTGTACTAATACCATTCTACTAAACATCCACAATTAAGATAGAAGTTGAATATACATCAATTATGTTGAGTCCCTATATATCTACAGAAATTTACAACATAACGATTCAAGCACAAGTTATTTCTTTTGATTACACAGGGTGAATAAAACGGTTAGAGTTACCCACAAATCATGCATACTCGTACACGAACCTATGCTAGTATGGCAAGTTCTAAATCTCAAGATCCACCGTCGCTTCACAAGAGATTAACACCCTATCTTATATGTTCGCGACGCACATAAGATGAATAAGCACAACCAATACTAGATATCATACAATCATCACACACTAAGGTATTAAACAACTAACTAAAGAATTCCATAGTAAATCCGTTATGACCCCATGATCACGATTAGCCTATGATAGCACTCATCGTCATCATGGGTTCATATGAAAATATGATAATAACACACTAGAATAATAACTAAAATTACTTATAATAAACTAGAGTACGTCACAAGAGGAAATAGGTTCAAAGTAAAGAAAACTAGCATCCAACGTTACAACGAAATAAAGAATCACAAGAAAATATGCTTCCTCTTCGTTGCGGTGTGCTAAAAAGATCTTCTTCCTTATCTCCTCACTCTTCGATTAATACTACGATCCAACCTTTTTGAAACGTCTCTGAAAACTACTTATATAGGATTCCCATATTACCCAGCTAACACAGAAGTTGGAAGTTAAACAGAACTAGGAGTCCAAAATAATTATTCTAATTTTCCGTCCCTGAGCGGCCGCTCAGCATTCTTGAGCGGGCGCTCAACGACCTAAGCGGTCGCTCAGCAGAGCTGAGCGGGCGCTGAGCTCCCTACTGGAAACTGCTCTATTTTCCTCCCGTTTCTTCGCTGTAATCTGCTCCTATCTTCCCGCTTACAATGCCAAACACATGCCAAGGCTTATTATTGATGAAATCTCTCCAGAAATTCAATTAATACCCTGAAATGTACAAACACTAGAAAAACGCATCAAATACACAAAATACCTGATTTCAAGACATCAATTCAAGCCATTATAAGACGTTCTAAGTGGTATAAAATGCCACTTATCACACCCCCAAACTTAAATCGATGCTTGTCCTCAAGCGTCACAGACTCAAAAATTAAACAAAAACATTCATGAATGCAATCTATATGAAATGCAGCGATCCCCCTTACTACGACCAAACTAACCAACATACGACATCTCAACAAATGCAATTAGGCGAATAAAGATCAATCAAACCATGCAAAATAACATACAGCCGGAAATGTGGTGTGTGTAGATGCTTAACAAATATGCTTTGAAACTAGATCAATTACTATAACTCGACTATCCTCAAGGTAATCACATGATTATACAAAGAATAAAATTCTAGGCACAAAATGACTTATAACACTTCAAGACTTCTGGAGCTTATTCTGGAATCATACTTTTTATTCATAACAACAAATGCTTATTTGACCGTGCAATGAGTGAGGTCCCCAAAAGACTTATTCAATGGTATCCATGTAACGAGCGTTAGGTTAGCGGATCCCAGACTATAAAAGCCTTAGGTCACTAGGCACAAAGTCCCCTAAGAACTTAATAACTCGAATACCAAAGAGCCCACTCGTGATCAATTATGTATCAACTCTCTATTTTTTTTCTTTTTTTCTTTTTTTCTTTTTTTTTCTCTTTTTTTTTTATTTTTTTTCACAATTTCTGAGCAAGTGCGCTTCGCTCCATCTTGCTCAACCCTAGACTACTCGCATAAAAATATGAGTCGGCTACTAGCCATTTGATGCCTAGCCATAATTAGCAATGAATTCCACTTTTTCACTCCATTTTTTCTTTTCATGCCTTCTATCACTAAGAACCTATTATAAATTTTAAGCATAATCAATAGATTGACCTCGAAAACCATCAAACCATAACACCAATATAGTCCTTATGCATTCCCTAAGACTTAGTGAAATTACAAGTGTTTCTAGCATGCATGTCAACCTACACGACTCAACATCACTTTAACGCTATCACTACACTCGCATCAACATCACAAATCAATTGGTAAATCAACACAAAAGGGATCATGGCATATACATGAGCTACATGACATGATAAATAAAGCTATAAATAAAAATAAAAATCATAATAAAAAAAACTATATGGAAAATATATGCAATTATATGAGCTAAACTATCATGAATATGCAACTATATGTCACACACAATATATTCCTTAACTACCACCCCCAAACTTAAAATCTTCACTATCCCTAGTGAAGGTAGTAGAAAGGAACACAGGGTATACCTACTCGGAGAGATCATCATCATCATCACCCTCAGAGGGTGGAGTATCAGGAGGCGGATATGCAGAGTCCTCACTAAAAACTGGCCACTGAATGTCAGCTCCAAGGCCTCTAAAAGCAGTCCCAAGCGCAAGGGTGAGCTCCTGAGCAAACTTGCTTTGCGTCTCGTACATAGCATCCATCCTCCTCGACAGCCTCCTATACTGGGCATCAGCCATCCCAGCACCCTTCTGAGCTCTAGAAGAACCAGCCTCATCTCGCCTTGGCCTCGCCATGGTAGCACCTCGTGCTGGACGCCCTCCTGGAAGACGATAACCCAACCCATGCTCCTCAGGCTCTCCACCAGTCCACTCCTGCATCGCATGCAGAGTCCCGGAGTCAATAGGAGCGGCCGACAACTGCAACTGCTCGTGAGACGGCCACTGAACTCCCACTGCTTGGCAAAGCTTTGTAATCGTGCATGCATAAGGGATGTTCACGTGCTTAGCTCCCCTCAAAAACTTCAGAATTCCTTGGTAGATGAACTCACCAAGATCCACATAGTACTCATTCAAAATTCCCCTTAACAACTGTGCTCTCTCAACTCTGACCTCATGTGCATGTGAAGTAGGCAGAATATTAGCACAAATAAAAGCATTCCATGCACGTGCATACCTATTTATCGCAATCGCCGGAAAATGGCGATACTCGTTAGTCCCAGTCTTGAAAGTCCAAACTGTGCCCGGCCTACAGAGAGTAGCACAAATCAAATCCAAGTCAAAATCCTCAGCAATCTTCTCGTTCCAGTTCTCCTCCGTGGGCTTCCTCTGTCGCTGCCCAATCACACGGCGAATCACCGCAAGGTGATAATCCACCGTCATCCCCCTCAAAACAGAATACCCATTCTTTTCAGCCTTCGCGTTCGCATAGAACTCGCGAACAACGCTCATCGGAACTGCTTCAGGAGACTTACAGAAAGCAATCCAACCCTTCTCAACAATCATATGCAACAACTCACCATCCCTCCCCGATGGTAAGAACCCCCTCTCCTTTAAAATTGGCTTACCCAGAAGCCTAGTATACTCCTCCTCAGCAACCCTATCAAACAAACGAGGCCTCGCATCAGTACCCCTTGAGGAATCAGCAGTAGGAACAGTGCTGCTTCTATCAATAGTCCTGGATCTCTTGGGTGCCATCGAAACTGAGAAAAAGTGTTTCAGATTTATGTTTTTGAATATGGGAGAGAGTTTAAGGTTTGAAAGTATATGGGGAGTATATGGAATAGTTGTATGTATATATAGGGTAGAGATTAGGGTAAAATTTGATTAGGAGTGGGTTTGAGGGTTAAAAACATGGGATAATAGGGAAATAGGTCGTGGGTAATGGGGATGTGTTTTGTTTTTTTATTTTTCAGATTTTTTTTGGATTTTTATAAAGCTTAAAAAAAATTCTGCTAGTCGGCCCCTGAGCGGTCGCTCAACAAAGCTGAGCGTGCGCTCAGCTTGCTGAGCAGTCGCTCAGCAGAGCTGAGCGGACGCTCAGAGGTCTTCTGGAAAAAAATTTCCCTTGCCCTATTTTCTGATTTTTTTGTGGTTTTGGATATGTTACTAACTTCTAAGGGTTCCTGTAACAACAAATCATGGGTTTCCTCCCAATAAGCGCTTCTTTTTCGTCATTAGCTTGACGTAGCGTACCTTAATCAAGTTGACAATAAAATGTCACTAACCACTTCCCGGTTTGCCGTGTCCCCATAGTAATGCTTCAAACGCTGACCATTAACCTTGAATGCTTGGTCCGGATTATTCTCAAAAATCTCCACCGCTCCATATGGAAACACAGTTTTGACAATAAAAGGTCCAGACCACCTTGATTTCAACTTCCCAGGAAAAAGTCGGAGACGGGAGTTGAATAAAAGAACTTGCTGCCCCGGTATAAATGACTTAGGATATAACTTCCTGTCGTGCCACCTTTTTACTTTTTCCTTGTACATTTTGTTGTTCTCGTACGCTTGGAGTCGAAATTCATCAAGTTCATTTAGCTGAAGCATTCGCTTCCTTCTGTGTTTATATTGACACAAAGTTATACGATAATTTCTAATTGATATGGAATATAATTACGTCTCGTAAAATATATCAATCATATATCTTATATAATTCTTCTAGTCCTCTAACTCTTTCCATGCATATCTTCTTCTGTATTAGTCTCGATCTTCTTTCCTGTAAATCAGCTCCCTTCCTTAACTGTTAGTCTTCCAATACTTAAGTTCTGATATCCATCTTCTGATATTATCTTCTGATAATCTAAGTCCTGATATCCTTAAATCCTGACTTCCAATAAGTCCTGATTCCAGTAAGAACTGATATTTCCTGTTTGTTAAGATCTGAAAATTAAACATGAAACATATTAGACATGACATCTCAAATATATCCACCAATCTCCCCCAACTTGTAAATTATGCAAGAATGTACAAGTTAATAGATTTAATGATGTCAAAAACATTTAAGTTCAAATGCAATAAGAGTTTAATAAGACTATTAACTAAGACTTACAAAACATCCAGCTTTACCAACATCACTGAATCAATCTGAATCCATAATGATTCTTAACAAAATCATTTATCAGATTATCTTCAGCTTTCCTCAGAACTTCAACTAACTGTGCTTTGACCTGCATCAGTTCTTCTTCTTCTTTACTATCACCAATTTGATAAATGGCTATTCTGAGAGCTTGAATGGATGTTCTTTCAAGTCCATCACAAAATCTGATAACCTTAGAATGTGAAGAGTTTTCATTATAACATAAGCATCTTCCTTTCAGAATAACTTCCACCTTAGCAGAATTCTTCAGCATAGGAATTTCTCTTCCATCACCTTCAGTAATCATTAGACTGTAATGAGAATTCTTTGTACCAAAGATTCTGAATAGATCTCTTATAGCCTTCAAAATGTATTCTGACCATCTTCTTGTAACATCAGATTTTACTTCCAGAAGATAGTGAATATGTTGAAGCTCTCAGACAGACTTCTTTAGTACATCAGTATCAGCTAGTCTATAAGTCCTTCTATTATTGAGTAATAAGATCAATTTCTCTTTTAGATTCTCTTTGTCATGAGCATCTATTACAATTTGAGCAGACAACACCTTGTCAAGGTGCCTTTGTTTGATTTGTTCATATGGTTTGTCTATCAACATGAAAGGATCTCTTAGAGTAACCTCTACTCCTGTTTGAATCTTCTCTTCGTCAGAACCTAATCCAGCTCTATCTCTAGGTTGTTTGGCTCTCAACCCAAATATAGCGAGTTGATTAATTATGAGATTGGATTTTGGTTCAACTGGAGTAGCTTTCTTCCATAACAGCTTCTTCTTATCAGCAATTATCATTTTCTTCAAATCAACTTGAGCATTATCTGTAGTTGATGTCTTGATAGCTTCATCAGAATTTGTTATTTCTTCTGTACCTTATTGTCCATTATTCTGAACAACAACTTGGGAAGTGTCAGAGGTTGTTTTAGATTCTTCACTTATCTTTCTTCTTTTCAGAATTTGAACAGTTTCATCTTCAACAAGATTATCATCAGTTATTTGAACCATTTTGCACACTGGTTTCATCAGATCTTGAGAAGTTTTCAAGTCCAGTGGCCTTGGTTGGTTCATCAACTTTTCCTTTCCCTTTGTCTTTGGGATCACTCTCAGTCTGTGATCTAGTCTTGAACTTTGAAGTTTCAGAATTTGACTTTTCCTTGATCACAATGCCTTTTTCCTTAGGCCTTGGAGGTTTCTTTGCATCAAAAGCTTTGGACTTAAGATTTGTCTTCTCAGCAGCAAATATAGCTTCTTCCTCCTTGAGAGTTTCTAAATCCATTCCTGGATTGTGTTTCAGAAATAATCTTCTAGCTATATCCTCATCAAGTGTCTGGATTTTAGGATTTTTGTAATAAACAATAGTCTGCTTCCCCTTTAACTTCAGATTTTGCAAAAACTTCTGAGAGTCTTCAGATCCTGACTGAATCAGAATATCAGAACTTGACATCAGACTTTGTTTATCAGCACTTGACTTCAGTCTTTGAGCATTTACAGCATCAGAACTTGACTTATTCTGAATATAAGATTTTCCTTGAACTTTTCTTTGACCTCTGCTCTTTTCAGAGTTTCGCTGGTCATCACCTTTATCATCCTTTTTCTTTAGTTCATAAGTTGGTGAGCATTTGGACTTAACTACCTTCTCCCCCTTTTTGTCATCATCAGGAAGTAAGAGAGAAAGAAGAAGTTCAACTGATGATTGGATTTCATCCAATTGAGCTTTCTGAGAAGCTTGATTAGCCAGGACCTTAGCAATTTGGGCTTGTTGCTCCTCTTAAGTTTTCTCAATGGCTTTAACTTTTTTAGAAATAGGTCTGATATACCTGTTCTTATCAAGCTTGAGCTGTAGATCAAGCTTATCAGCTTTTTCTCTGAGTGTATCAACCTTTTCATGAGTAGAAGTATGTAGACCTTGAAGATATTTTATAGACAGAGCTGTGATCTTATGTTGTGTCTTAAAATCAGCATTTGTGAGCAACTCATCAGCTTTTGTAATATGCTCTGTTAGAACTTTAGAACATAGAATAAAATATGATTCATTCCACTTCTTGGTCCACTCAACACCTCTGTGAGTATCCTCCCAAGGAATAGGTGCTTCCTTTTCAACAAATTTCTTCACCAATTGTTCCTTGCCCAGATTAGGAACTGGATGCTCAGCAGAAACACTGTTATCAGAACTTAAGGAAGACTCATGCTGTTCAGATAGCTCAACAGTGTGTGATGCAACTGGAGATTCAGGAATAATATCATCTAAATTCTGAGGATCAAAATTTATCTCCAGAGCTGGTGTCTTTGATGTAGATGGAGCTTCTAGATAAAGAACTTCGGGTATATTCAAATTATGAATATCTATTTCAGAATTTTCAGTTTGTTCTTTAGCAACATCTGTAGCTTTAATAGGAGAGACAGGAGGGGTAACAACTGTATCATTAGCAGTATCTTTGGCTTGAGCTGGAAGGGCTTCAATGATAATTGGTTCTTGTGAGATCAGAGATTCCTGATCCCCTTCCTCAGCTTCTTCCGTATTTTCTGATGGAGCCTTAGCCAAATACCTCCTAGCCTTCATTTTCTTCAATCTCCTTGCCAATGAAGGAGTTGCTTCAGCAGTAACAGAACTTACAGATTTCTTTCTTTTCAAAGTATCAGAACTTTGACCTATTGTGTCTTTCTGAGAAGTAACATTCTCAGCTACATCTGTCACAGGTTCAGATGCATGAACATGTGCTTCTATTATTTCCTCAAATTATCAAAAATTGAATCAAAACATTCATCACAGGATAAAGTGAAAAATCGATGAAGTAAAGATTAACAAATTGTAATTAAAACATGCACAGTCATATAATTTGAGAAACAAAGAACAAATCTTGTAATTAAAGGAAATTTCATTAATATATCAGATGAGTACATTTCATGAAATTTATCAATTACATGCAAAAATTACAAGATAGTCATATTCTAAGATTCTTAACATCAACATCCTTTGTCCTAGTCTAAGAAGCCTAACGACTAGTTTCTTCTGCTGCTGACGAAGAGCACAGCAAGACGGATAATCCGTTCTTGCTAACGGAGAGCTTCTCTCCTTTCCTCTTCCAAACGATCAAGATGGAGGTGGTAGTCTATCGAAAAGAACAAGAGGTCTGTGTGAACCTCTTGTGGAACTGAGTTCCAGAGCTCTTCAGGAATGGCGGTGACATGCCACTCCTGTTGCCAGTCATCACAACTCAACTCTATATTGAAAGTTTCATAGTTCATGAACAAGTTGAAACGAACCATTTTTGTTTCTGAGGATAAAAAGTGAGTGAGTTTGTGAGAAAATGAAAGATGACTTTGGCTTTGATGAGTAGTCGGTTTAAATAGCCAATGGAAGACCAAGGGACACGAGGACCGTATAACTATTGAGAGTAAAAATAATGATGCCTTGTCTCCCTACATCGATATGTAATAATAACAGTTAGTAAAAGGTTAATGTAGGAGTTAATGGGCACGGGAAATAATTAACAATTACTGTGCACATGCAGGTTTTCAAGACATAACACGTTTACCACTAACCCAAAATGATTATGACTGTTTTTATCTTACCCAAATATATTCTGATTTAAATATGACTGTCTCAGATTTTACCAAAAATAAGTCAAGTAAAGAATAATGCCACGTAAGCATCAAGGATTTCATCAGGATTTAATATCAGAACTTAACTTGTATCAGATGTTAACAGTCATCAGAACATGGTTTCTGTACTCAAAAAGTGAATATCTTGTTCTGTAATTCTTCATACAAATACTGACTTGTTTTCTTCAGAATTTAATCATCAGAACTTCTATCAGAACTGTAACACCCCCAAATCCGGGGTAAGAGGATTTGGTCATCACTATTAAATCTCAATCCAAATTAATCTGTTTAATCAATAAATAAATGCCAGCGGAAGATATTTATCATTTATGGCCCCAAACTAATCCAAGATCTTTTAAGGTTACAGTTCTAGAAACAAGATATCCAAATTCCATAAATAAATTTTTCACTTTCTTTTAAAACTCTTTTTAGTAATCCTCGATCTCAAAACTTAACCCGCTAGTATAGCTTCGAAAAGAAGTATACTAGGACCAACTAAAAAATACACAACTATAATATAACAGAATATAAACAACTTTACACAAAAGAACTTACACTAACCCGCAACCCTGGACCAACCACCTTCCAAAAGCTTCTTCTTTGCTTCCTCGAATTACGCAGTTGAACAACGCAAGCTAATCCTCACTGGAGGTTAAATTTGAAAACATGCAAGTATGAGCGAATGAGATGCTCAGCAAGATCATTATGACATATATAGGGTCTTTTGATATAAAACCGACATCTGCATTAGAGCAGAACATTTAAAATCATAATTGCTGAATCATAAAATTTTAGTTGAGGAATCCCAGAATTGATTCCTTAATTGTATTCAAAATAATTTTGATATTTTTGAGCGAAATGCTTCAGCAATACTTTGAATCTTGACGAGAATAAAACTCGTAAAACAATGTTTACGGAAATATCGTAAACAATAACAACATGAAACAGTGATTATAGAATGAGTCATAAACTTTATTCAAAACTTAACTCTTGATATTAATATTCATTTTGATGTCATATCAAATTAGATATCAATCCGAACTTTGATGCTCACAACCTATTCGTGCTAAAATATGGAAGTTAACATCAATCATCTGCAATAATACCACCTTTGATATTTAACAACAACTTAAATATCAACATCAATCAGTAACCGAATCCAAAACTGTATTCCACCTTTATTCAAAACCAAAATAGTTGATAAAACATTCCTTATAAGATTATCAAAGACAATATAATAATTTAGATTGGAATCCTCGAACGACGGTGTGTTAGCCGCGGAGCAACACCGGTATGCCGAAGCATATCCAACTAAACAAAGGGGTACCCAAGGCATATCGGCCTAACAAGGTGTTATATCCCGTATAACACATAGATCACGCTGGACCGGGCCACGACCTCTTACGCAACCATCCAATCTTAAAAACATTTTATTGAAAGGGGTCATAATACTCGACACCCTTATAAACTTTTATTCGCCCATTTACTTGGGTAGCAAAACCAAAACACCGTCATCTTTCTTAAAATCCAAAACATTTATAAATCCGATAATTGGATAAGTAAAATCACTTGACTATTCTGAACATAGAATAACAGATAAGTACTTGCATAAATAGAATCATTTATTTCCACGATATATAAAACATTTATCTATTCAGAACTGAGAGTAGGAAAAGCAATACTTGCATGATAAGATTTAAAATAAATATCACTTGAATGATAAGTGATGATAGGGATACTTTCCTTTGGGATTTTAGCAGTTAGTCACACTCGTAAAAACACATATATTCTGACATTCTGTTCCAAAACATCACCCTCTTTCTTTTCAACACTTTACTGATATGTTGCTCCTGTGATTGCTAGAAGCCGGATATCCAAGGCCATTCCATCTTACTCTTTATCCATCGTCTTGTCCCGATCAACTCGAGAGATCCACATCTATAATTAAAATATAGAACTTTAATCGTCTAATCGATAATTACTCGACGAGCTACGCGTGAAAACCCTATTGTCTACCCATACGATAGCCCACACATGAAGAAGACAGACAAACACAAGACCATTGACCCACTTACACACGTAATTCATACAACATGTAATCACATGATCCACGTATCACATAATTCAAATAACACATGACTTGGTTCGTCAAAACATTCGACTCGGTATGTTTAAAACTAAAGTATGGTAAAAAATATGATTTATCGATCAAAATTGACTCATAATGATATAAAAAAAATCAAACGGTCCTTTAATACATAAAAAATTAGGTCTCAAAAGTACTTTTATTGAAATCGGAATATTTTTCTGAGTCTAGAGGCGTTCATTTCGTATTAAATAGACGCACGGTTTATTTATAAAATATCTTGTCCCGACACATAATTAGGTTTTATAAAATTTAATTACATATCCTCATTCGACGTCCCTGATAATTATAGGTTACGTTCCCGTATTTTCGGAATTAATTTCCCGAAAATCAGGCAGCGTTTCCTTTGTTTAGCGGCCTTCCCGTCGAACATCCCGACGTCAAATCAATCACAATACAATCAATCGCAATCCAAAATCCAATCACCAACTTCAGTCAACAATGTCAATTCGCAAATTCACAAATTCCAATTAAATACAATTAATAATCATTATCATCTGTATTTTTATATTTTAATCCGTATTTTATAATTTTTATTCGTATTTTGTATTTTAGATTGTAGGACTTAGATCGAATCGTCATAGTCCACCGTCGGCTCGCCGAGGCTCATTGCCGACGGCGGTAAAATTTACGGGTTCCCGTAATACCGGGCGTCCTACATAAATTTCACATATTAAATTAATATTTTCTCGCACCAAAAATATTTTATTTCACGCATATTACTCAAAATATTCTTGCAGAGAAATAAATAAAATAATTAAAACAATTTCAATTCGGCAAAACAACACGCGTATCTCAATCACGCGCTAACGATCGCAGCAAAATCAAAATATAGGGACGGCCGTAAAATACAGAACTGGCACACAGGCAACTAAACACAGCAGTACACACACACCACTGATACACACACGTAACACACACCATAACACATATATATATACTTATATATATACATATAAACACAGAATAATCCAAAAAACGAACAGGAGGAAGGGGAGCTGGGATTTCGCCGGAAAAGAGCAGAACATGCAGCTTACCGGAAAAATAGAGAATCAGGTGTGGAGAAGGAGATAAAAATAGAGAGAATAATAACGAGATTGAGAAGGAAAAGAGAGTGCAGATAAGATCGAGAGGGAGAGAACAGAGAGGAGAAAGACTACAATTAGAGAGAAAGGAAAACGGTTATACCCGATTACACCCCCCTTCTGCCCCCCCTTTTTTTTTATAAATCCCGCAACGAAAGTATTATCCGACTCGTATATTAGTTAACGATACAATACACAATTAGTATAAATTAAAATAAATTTCAACTAGATTTCAAAATATCCTAACTAAATAAAACTAGTCAAATAAAATTTTCGTAAGTTTTAAAATAATTACTAAAATGGAATTTATTCCCGCTTTTATCTATTAAACGAATCGATATGCAGGTGAAATAAATCCTAAAAAAATCTCCAAAATAATTTTAAACCTCCCGGAATATTCCAAACCTAGTAAAATATAAATTCCAAAATTTTCGAAGAATTCTGAAATTAAATAATGATTTTTCAATTAAATGAAATCAGAAAATCATTTAAAAATAAATAATCAATAAAATATTGATTTCTAAATTTTATAAACTCCTAAAAATAATAAATAAGATTATGAAGCAAATAAAAATGATTTTAGAGATAATCCAAATATTTATGAAAGTAATTCTTTAACAAAATCACTTTTAATTATATAAAAAAACAAAATAACACAACTAATTACACAAATGATACCCGAACACCAATAATCTCACGTAATTAATAAAAATATTAACAAAAAATAATATCTAGCTGACAGAACGCATGCACATAATTTGTTTAACAAATCAGAATCACATCTACACATTGAATCCGAAAATAGATTACTTAGCCGCTAAGTAACTATATAACGATACAATTTAATACCCGATATGGATAATTATCAAAACTGGGCTTCCTATAAAATACTTTATACTGAAATAAAGTAATATGATCCCACCTTCCGAGAATTCGGATTTTATCGATCTATAAAATAATTAGCGTATCAAAAATTTTATGCCTGGACTCGTACATGTCAAACCGTAATCCGGATCGAAAAAGTTAAAACACGGAAAATGTCCAGAATTACCAGATTAGGTTACGAAGGAGTATTCTGAAGAGTCTCGGGTTGTAAAAACACAAAAACAGTTGAAGTTAGACGGTTCCCAGCTTTATAAAATAGTTTCGTAATTACTCAGAAAATAATTAATAAATACATAAATCATTATAAAATCATCTAAAAGTCCAAAAATTATCAGAAAAATATCACAATTCTCTATATTTTATTCTGAGCATATAAAAATTCAAAAACTCAAATAATATCACATATAAACACCCAAATATCAATTCCAATTATCAGATAATTCGCCAAAATTCACATAACATCACATAAATAATTCCAAATAATTATAAAATAATATATGAAAATTTGGGATATTACAATCTTATCCCTTTATAAGGATTCCGTCATCAGAATCAGCAGAAGAAAGCACTAAGGGATCTTCTAGCCAACTTTCCATTTCCAAATAACCTCAATTTTCCAAAATCTCCAATAAATCTTGTATTCCTTGTATAATAAAACTTTTACAGGAGCTTCGTCTTGCACCACTGTTCCATCCACATCTTTTGACCAATTCCTCAATAGAATCACTTTTACTGATCGCGAGAAAGAAGAATAGAGAGAAAGATAGAGAGAAGAAAAGAAAGAGAGATAGAGAGAAAAATAAAGAAATGGATTGACTTCGTTATATGCCACTGGTATTTTAATCGCATTGCATTCCACTATCATCCTTGGTAATTCCATCATATCACCTTTCTTTGACTTGACCAAGATAACTCAGCTTAACTTGATTGGCATACCTTCGAATATTTGAGATGATGAAAGATGGAATTTCAAAGAGAAAAGAATTTCATGTCATAACGGAACCAAAATTTGGATTTGAGAAAAAGTATTGTTGAAATAAAAGAATAACTGAGAGATCAATATGATCCAATGAAACTTGGTGTTGCGTGCCCAATTTAAGACACTATTAAAGGTTGGTAACCTTCATGTATTCACAACACACACAAGTGATGGTGTCCCATGCAACTCCTATCACACAGACAGGTATACCTTGTGTCCCCTATAGTTAGGGTTGTTCATCTCAGTAAGAATTAGAGAATACAAAAGAAATTCCAAATCGAATGAATAAAACTGAAAAGATTTCAAAGCTGATATTTCTGAAGGAAATGAAGTCTAGAGAATAAAAATTCTGGCACCAAATTAATAAACCGGTGTTAGGGATTATGTCTTCTAACTGATATTTCTTTTTGGGAGAAGTCAAAAGAATTTATAGAAAAAGAAGGTATTGCCAAAGTCTTAATATTTATCTCCAATTTGAACTCTCCAGTTGACTCGCCATCTAATTCTAGACGCTTCTTCATGTTCCACGGATATCGATAATCTTCATCGTCATCGAATCGTAGTAGCCTCGGAAGATTCCACAATAGATGTTCGCAACTGCTAGGAGTTTTGTCCAACTCAACACAACCATCTCAAACAAATGCGCCTATCTTAACTTACTTGTTGGTACTATATCCAATAGTCCAACAGGAACTCGATATGAGCTCAAACGTCCTCACATAGCTATACACACTCCTACACACTCTCGTTTCTAGTTTACTATAACCTCACCTCTGATACCAACCTATAACACCCCCAAATCAGGGGTCAGAGGATTTGGCGGTCACTATAAAATTTCAATCCAAATTAATCTGTTTAATCAATAAATAAATTCCAGCGGAAGATATTTATCATTTATGACCCCAAACTAATCCAAGATCTTTTAAGGTTACAATTCTAGAAACAAGATATCCAAATTCCACAAATAATTTTTTCACTTTCTTTTAAAACTCTTTTCAATAATCCTCAATCTCAAAACTTAACCCGCTAGTATAGCTTCGAAAAGAAGTATACTAGGCCCAACTATAAAATACACAACTATAATATAATAGAATATAAACAACTTTACACAAAAGAACTTACACTAGCCCGCAACCCTGGACCAACCACCTTCCAAAAGCTTCTTCTTTGCTTCCTCGAATTACACAGTTGAACAACGCAAGCTAATCCTCACTAGATGTTAAATTTGAAAACAGGAAAGTATGAGCGAATGAAATGCTCAGCAAGATCATTATGACATATATAGGGTCTTTTGATATAAAACCGACATCTGCATTAGAACAGAACATTTAAAATCATAATTACTGAATCATAAAATTTTAGTTGAGGAATCCCAGAATTGATTCCTTAATTGTATTCAAAACCATTTTGATATTTTTGAGCGAAATGCTTCAGCAATACTTTGAATCTTGACGAGAATAAAACTCGTAAAACAATGTTTACGGAAATATCATAAACAATAACAACATGAAACAATGATTATAGAATGAGTCATAAAATTTATTCAAAACTCAACTCTTGATATTAATATTCATTTTGATGTCATATCAAATTAGATATCAATCCGAACTTTGATGTTCACAACCTATTCGTGCTAAAATATGGAAGTTAACATCAGTCATCTCCATTAATACCACCTTTGATATTTAACAACAACTTAAATATCAACATCAATCAGTAACCGAATCCAAAACTGTATTCCACCTTTATTCAAAACCAAAATAGTTGATAAAACATTCCTTATAAGATTATCAAAGAAAATATAATAATTTAGATTGGAATCCTCAAACGACGGTGTGTTGCCGCCGGTGATCAGCCGCGGAGCAACACCGGTATGCTGAAGCATATCCAACTAAATAAAGGGGTACCCAAGGCACATATCGGCCTAACAAGGTGTTATATTTCGTATAACACATAGCTCACGTTGGACCTCCGCCACGGCCTCTTACGCAACCATCCAATCTTAAAAACATTTTATTGAAAGGGGTAATAATACTCGACACCCTTATAAACTTTTATTCGCCCATTTACTTGGGCAGCAAAACTAAAACAATGTCATCTTTCTCAAAATTCAAAACATTTATAAATTTGATAATTGGATAAGTAAAATCACTTGACTATTCCGAACATAGAATAGCAGATAAGTACTTGCATAAACAGAATCATTTATTTCAGCAATATGTAAGACATTTATCTATTCAGAACTGAGAGTAGGAAAAACAATACTTGCATGATAAGATTTAAAATAAATATCACTTGAACGATAAGTGATGATAGGGATACTTGCCTTTGGGATTTTAGCAGTTAGTCACACTCGAAAAAACGCATATATTCTGACATTTTGTTTCAAAACATCACCTTTTTTCTTTTCAACACTTTACTGATATGTTGCTCCTGTGATTGCTAGATACCAGATATCCAAGGCCATTCCATATTACTCTTTATCCATCGTCTTGTTCCGATCAACTCGAGAGATCCGCATCTATAATTAAAATATAGAACTTTAATCATCTAATCGATAATTACTCGACGAGCTGCGTGTCAAAACCCTATTGTCTACCCATATGATAGCCCACACATAAAGAAGACAGATAAAACAAGACCATTGACCCACTTACACACGTAATTCATACAACACGTAATCACATAATCACATAATCGACGTCTCCGATAATTATAGGTTACATTCCCGTATTTTCAGAATTAATTTCCCGAAAATCGGGCAGCGTCTCCTTTGTTTATCGGCCTTCCCGTCGAACATCCCGACATCAAATCAATCACAACACAATCAATCGCAATCCAAAATCCAATCACCAACTTCAGTCAACAACGTCAATTCGCAAATTCACCAATTCCAATTAAATACAATTAATAATCATTATCATCTGTATTTTTATGTTTTAATCCGTATTTTACAATTTTTATTCGTATTTTGTGTTTTAGATTGTAGGACTCAGATCGAATCATCATAGTCCACCGTCGGCTCGCCGAGGCTCATCGCCGATGGCTGTAAAATTTAAGGGTTCCCCTAATACCGGGCGTCCTACATAAATTTCACCGATTAAATTAATATTTTCTCGCACCAAAAATATTTTATTTCACGCATATTACTCAAAATATTCCTGCAGAGAAACAAATAAAATAATTAAAACAATTTCAATTCGGCAAAACAACACGAGCGTCTCAGTCACGCGCTAACCATCGCCGGAAAATACAGAACTGGCACACATGCAACTAAACACAGCAGTACACACACCACTGATACACACATGGAACACACACCACAGCACATACATATATACTTACATATATATATAAACACATAATAATCTGAAGAACGAACAGGAGGAAGGAGAGCGGCGATTTCGTCGGAAAAGAACAGAACATGCAGCTTACCGGAAAAAAAGAGAATCAGGGGTGGAGAAGGAGAGAAAAATAGAGAGAATACTAGCGAGATTGAGAAGGGAAAGAGAGTGCAGAGAAGATCGAGAGGGAGAGAACAGAGAGGAGAAAGTCTGCAATTAGAGAGAAAGGAAACGGGTTATACTAAGGAATTTATTTCCGGTTTTATCTATTAAACGAATCGATACATAGGTGAAAAAATCCTAAAAAAATCTCCAAAATAATTTTAAAACTCCCGGAACATTCCAAACTTAGTAAAATATAAATTCCAAAATTTTCGAAGAATTCTGAAATTAAATAATGATTTTTCAATTAAATGAAATCAGAAAATCATTTAAAAATAAATAATCAATAAAATATTGATTTCTAAATTTTATAAACTCCTAAAAATAATAAATAATATTATGAAGCAATAAAAATGATTTTAGAGATAATCCAAATATTTATGAAAGTAATTCTTTAACAAAATCACTTTTAATTATATAAAAAAAATAAAATAACACAACTAATTACACAAATGATACTCGAATACCAATAATATCACATAATTTATAAAAATATTAACAAAAAATAATATCCAGCTGACAGAACCCATGCACATAATTTTTTTAACAAATCAGAATCACATCTACACATTGAATCCGAAAATAGATTACTTAGCCGCTAAGTAACTATATAACGATACAATTTAATACCCGATATGGATAATTATCAAAACTGGGCTTCCTATAAAATACTTTATACAGAACTAAAGTAATATTATCTCACCTTCCGAGAATTCGGATTTTATCGATCTAAAAAATAATTAGCGTATCAAAAATTTTATGTCGGGACTCGTACATGTCAAACCGTAATCCGGATCGAAAAAGTTAAAACACGGAAAATGTCCGGAATTACCAGATTAGGTTAGGAAGGAGTTTTTGGAAGAGTTTTGGGTTGAAAAAACACAAAAACAGTTGAAGTTAGACGGTTCCCGGCTTTATAAAATAGTTTCGTAATTACTCAAAAAATAATTAATAAATACATAAATCATTATAAAATTATCTAACAGTCCAAAAATTGCCAGAAAAATATCACAATTCTCTATATTTTATTCTGAGCATATAAAAATTCAAATACTCAAATAATATCACATATAAACAACCAAACATTAATTCCAATTATCAGATAATTCACCAAAATTCACATAAAATCACATAAATAATTCCAAATAATTATAAAATAATATATGAAAATATTGGATATTACAAGAACTTGTCCTCAGAATTTATGCAAATGACACTTAACTGTTTGTCAACAACAACTTAATCACCACAATAATTTTCATCATTCATATGGAGTGAAAGTGTGTGTGCATTCAGCAAAATATGAGATAAAGATTAAAGTCTGATAAACTTCAGTACATCTTAGAAATAAGGCATAACTGAGAAAAATGCTTAAAATCTGTCATCATTCATGATGTCTACTATAGAACAAATTTATGCAAGAGTCCACCTCAACTGTTTGTGCTCAGTTTATGCATCTTTTGAAATTCCTTTTTACAGTGGCTTCTCAATGTAAGTGAGTCACGACTGCTTATCAGAATTTATGCTGTTATCAGAGTATTTCTCCAGTAATCATAGAGTGTAAAAAGTCACCAAATTTTTTTTTTGCTTTTCTAATGCATATTACTTAATACCAGCAATGCACTTGGGTCTTCCCTTCCACATATTTACTCTAGATCTCAAAGGAGTTCCTGACTTTTATTATTTTCTTTTCTTTTGAGAAGTGAGGCTTATCAGCACTTAGTTCATTCTTAAGACTTACTGACATCAGAATTTGACAGATAAGAAACACGAATCTAGTTTGTGACTTAGTAATAAGATACACAAACTAAACTTGACTAAGGTCAATATCAGAATCTGCTTGTCTTAACGAGTTTCCACATAAACAACTAATTCAAACATGGGATTTCTAGTATGTTAAAGACTACTAGGTCAACATCTAGCACAGTTATCCTCATTGGATTGAATAGTCACAGAACATTCAAAACACTTATCAGAGTATATAGATCCACATCAGATAACAATCAGCATTTGATGAATTTTCAAATTAAGCACGATTACATATAGATAATACAATCTCTAAACACTAATCATAAAGTCTGATGCATGAGAACAAAAACTTAGCAGATTTAGAGAAAGAAACTGAAACCATTCGAAGTTCATTTACCAATCTTATAAAATTAGCTTCACATAGGGGTTTTATGAAGATATCTGCTGGCTGTTGATCTGTTGGAACAAAATGCAATTCCACTGTACCTTCTTCCATATGTTCCCTTATGAAATGGTACCTAATGCTGATGTGCTTTATCATTGACTGTTGAACTAGATTAGCTGTCATAGCAATTGCACTTCGATTATCACAGAAAATAGGGATTTTAGAAAATTCTAATACATAATCCAGTAATTGATTCTTTATCCAAAGAATCTGTGCACAACAGCTTCCGGCAGCAATATATTCTGCTTCTACAGTTGATGTGGAAATTGACTCCTGTTTCTTGCTAAACCCAGAAACCAATCCGCCTCCAAGAAATTGGCAGCTTCCACTAGTTCTTTTCCTGTCTATTTTGTATCCTGCAAAATCTGGATCTGAGTAACCAATTAGCTTAAAATTTGATTCCCTAGGATACCACAATCCTAGATCAGCTGTACCCTTAAGGTACTTAAAAATTCTTTTTACAACTATTAAGTGAGGTTCTTTGGATCAGCCTGAAATCTTGCACAAAGACAGGTAGCATACATGGTATCAGGTCTACTAGCAGTTAGATAGAGTAAGGAGCCAATCATACCTCTGTAGTTAGTAATATCTACTGATTTACCAGTATCCTTATCTAACTTGGTTGCAGTGGCCATGAGAGTGGATGCAGTTGAACAATCTTGCATTCCAAATTTCTTCAGTAAATTTCTGGTGTACTTAGATTGACAGATAAAAGTGCCTTCATCATTTTTCTTGACTTAAAGGCCTAGAAAATAGCTGAGTTTTCCCATCATACTCATTTGATATCTTGACTGCATTAGCTTTGCAAACTTCTCACAAAGTTTGGAATTGGTAGAACCAAAAATGATATCATCAACATATATCTATACCAAAAGTAAGTCATTTCCATGGTTGAGGTAGAATAAGGTCTTGTCAATTATGCCTCTGTGAAATCCACTTTCCAGAAGGAATTAAGTCTCATACCATGCTCTTAGAGCTTGCTTAAGGCCATAAAGTGCTTTGTCAAGCTTGTAGACATGATTGGGAAATTTAGGATTTACAAAGCCTGGAGGTTGTTCAACATATACTTCGTCTTCCAATTTTTCATTGAGAAAAGCACTTTTCACAACCATTTGAAAGAATTTAAACTTCTTGTGAGCAGCATAAACCAAAAAGATCCTTATGACTTCTAATCTAGCAACTGGTGCAAATTTTTCATCATAATCAATACCCTCTTGTTGAGAGTAGCCTTTAGCAACCACTCTTGCTTTATTCCTTGTAATTATGCCATCACTGTCAGTTTTATTTTAGAATACCCATTTTATGCCTACAACAGATCTGTTCTTTGGTCTTGGCACTAGGATCCAGACTTTATTTCTTTCAAATTCATTTAACTCTTTTTGCATTGTTTACACCCAATCAACATCTTGAAGAGCTTCTTCTACTTTCTTTGGTTCAGTCTAAAGATAGAAAGGAATGATAGAGACATTTATTTAAAGTTGCAGTTCTAGTTCTGACACCTGCTTCAGGATCTCCAATGATTAAATTAGGTGTGTGTGCTATAGTCCATTTCCTTGCAGATGGAAGTTGATCTCTAGAACTGGATCATCCCCCATGATCCATGCTGTCTCCGTCAGCATTTTCTGATGCCCCCCTGTAGTTATGCTCTCTGAGACTTCATAATTAGAGTTTGATTTTTCAGGAGTTGAAGAATTAGAGCTTCCAGAATTATCAGTACTTGGCTCATCAGAACTAGATGAATCAGAACTTGAAGAGTCAATGACAGGTTTTGATGCTTGTCGAGAGTCTTGAGATGTGGTAGGATCTTCAGCTTGCTGCCCCTGGATAGGTGCATTTTCCTTTGGAGTTGTTACCACAGTTTCAATGACATCAGAACTTGATCCAGTAGAACTTACAGGATCAGGATTTAAGTCATCAGAATTTCCAGAATCAGAATTTAAATCTTCATTCTCAAATCTCAGCTGATTATGATCATCGAAATCTTCAAGTCCAGTAATCTTTTTATCATCAAAAGAGACATTGATAGATTCCATGACAACCCTTATTCTTAAATTGTAGACTCTGAAGGCTTTTGTGGAAAGTTGATATCCAACAAAGATTCTTTCATCAGCTTTTAGATCAAATTCTGACAGCTGTTCAGGATGAGTCTTAAGAATAAAACACTTGCAACCAAATACATGAAAGTATTTCAGATTTGGCTTCTTTTTCTTCACCATCTCATATGGTGTTTTTCCATGCTTGTTTATGAGTATAACATTTTGAGTAAAACAAGCAGTCTGCACAGCTTCACCCCAAAAATAGGTTATCAACTTTTCTTCATCAAGCATAGTTTGTGCAACTTCAATCAGAGTCCTGTTCTTTCTTTCTACAACTCCATTTTGCTGTGGAGTTCCAGGTGCAGAAAATTCCTGATTGATTCCATGATTGAATTCTTGAACTCTTGCATGATTGAATTCTTGAACTCGGTGCCATTATCACTTCTTATTATTTTAACAGAATCTTTGACCAACTTATCCAGCTGTCTGACATGATCAGTTAGAGTAAATGAAGTTTCGTTCTTCTTGTGCAAGAAGTACACCCAAGTGTACCTTGTGAACTCATCCACTATAACCATAGCATATTTCTTCTTTGCAATAGACATGACATTGACTGGACCAAATAGATCAACATGCAGTAGGCGATAAGGCTCAAGAATTGATGACTCAGTTTTGCTCTTGAAAGAAGATTTTCTTTGTTTTTCCTTCTGACATGAATCACAAAGGCCATCAGGAGCAAATACTGTTTTTGGAAGTCCTCTCACAAGATCTTTCTTTACAAGCTCATTTATATTGTTGAAATTTAAATGAGAGAGTTTCTTGTACCAATTCCAGCTTTCTTCAATTCATGCTCTACTCAATAGACAGATAGCAGAACCATCAGTACTTGTTGAAAGTTTGGCTTCATAAATGTTACCATGCCTGTAACCTTTAAGAACCACTTTGCCTATAGAATTACTTATAACTTCACAGTATTCTTCAAAGAGATCCACATGATAACCTTTATCACAGATTTGACTTATACATAACAGATTGTGTTTAAGTCCTGAGACTAGAGCTACTGATTCAATAATGACATTCCCAAGATTGATGTTGCCATATCCCAGAGTTTTTCCAATGTTTCCATCTCCATAAGAAACTTCTAGGCCAGCTTTCTCCACAAAGTCTGATAGCAGGGCTTTATTTCCAGTCATATGTCTTGAACATCCACTATCCATAACTAGGATGTTCTTCCTGTTGCCCTGCAATCACAAAGACCACTAATGATTAGTTTTAAGGACCCAGACTTGCTTGGATCCTTTGACCTTATTAAGTTTGTTAACATGTGCAGCGGATTTAACATCATAGTTTATGCTAACATTTTTCTTATCCGATTTTATAGTATCAGACTTTGCATCATACTTTACACTAGAAGGAATTAAAGCAACTTTCTTCAAATAAGGTTTTATCTGATAATAATCATAGTACAAACTATGATATTCCTTACAAGTATAAATGGAATGCCATATACTACCACAATGAAAACAAGGATTTTGTGGCTTAAACCTAACAGACTGACTCTTAACTCTTGACTTAGGAATTAAAGAGTTTATATTCTTATTCTTCCTATAAAAAGAAGCAAGATGGTTAGAGTTTCCACATTTATAGCATTTCTTTCTAGGAGCATTAGGAACGGGCATATAATTGTTGCTTTTATTCACACCTTCCTTTCCATTCCTATTTTTCCTAGCTTCCTTTACCTTGTTCACACTGGTAATTTCTTTCAGCTTATATTTAAGCTGCTTCTTTGTCATTAAGCCTATGTTAACTTCAGTTGGTTTATCATGTTCTAATTTGTCAGAAGTTGACTCTGCTATCGCTTCTGTCTCAATATCTTTCATCTTTTCAGAATCATACTTTACAATTTTCGCTACAAATTTAACAAGATTTACCTTTGCCTTAGTAGTCTGTTTAACAATAATTGGCTTAACTTGTTCAGTTCCTTTTTCACTTTTATCATCTCCATAACCTAAGCCCTCTTTCCAGTTTTTCACTACTTAGTATATCCTGAGTTGCTCTACCAGAGTTAGTCCATGTCCTGATAATCTCTCTCTCCTTTTCTAACTCAGTTTTTAGAGATTTATTCTTTTTCAGCAATTCATCTCTAACATAAAAGGCATCATCTCTTTCTTTCTGAGTTTGATGGAACATGACTAACTCTTTTTCTAAATAATCATTCCTCTTTTTAAAAGCAAGATTTTCAGAAGTTATTCTTTCGCATGTTAAAGTTTGATCTCTGTAACTAATAAACATGGTTTTAAGATATAATCTCAACTCATTAATATCATCAGTATGAAAGGCATAAGTTGATTGAGGTACCTTTAACTCAGCAGCATCAGAACTGCTATCAACATTTTCCATCAAGGCATAGTTCTCCTTATCTTCAGAATCTGAAGTGTCTGTCCAGCATTTCTTCTTTGTGACAAGAGCCTTGCCTTTGTCACTTTTTCCTTTCTTGCAGTCAGGAGATATGTGGTCTTTCTCACCATAATTGTAGCATTTAACATTTGAGTAATCTCCTCTGTCAGACTTTCCTCCTTTGCCTTCATATTTTCTGAATCCCTTCTTATCAGAACTTCTACCTTTCCTGAAAAACTTCTTTCCCTTTCTGAATTTCCTGTAGGCTATATTTGTGATACCCTTCACCATAAGAGCACATACCTTCATCATCTCCTCATCAGCATCTACTTCAGGTAGACTTTTAGTTTCTGAATCATCATCATCAGAACTTGATGATTCTAAATCAGATTTTATGATAAGAGCCTTTCCTTTGCCTTTCTTTGAGACAACCACTTTGGGGGATTCCTCCTCATCCTTAAGAGCATCTATCCTTGACTTTCTCCCATGTCTCTTGCTTCATTGATCCATCTCAAGTTCATAAGTCTTGAGCATACCATAAATTTCATCAAGAGTAGTTTCATCAAAAAGCATAGTTGTCTCTTATAATAGTAGCTTTCAAATCCCAACTTTCAGGAAGAGCTAAAAGGAATTTTAGATTTGAATCTTCAATATCATATTCCTTGTCCACCAGTGACAGATCATTCAAGAGTTTGACAAACCTGTCATATAAGTCAGTTAATGACTCATCACTTTTTGAGTCAAAGTGCTTATACTCTTGAGTAAGTATAGTCCTCCTATTTTTCTTGATTGCATCAGTTCCCTAACACCTTATTTCTAAAGCATCCCATATCTCCTTTGGAGTCTTACATTGAATTACCCGGTTTGACATGACATTATCAATGGCACTATGCAGCAGATGCCTTACCTTTGCATCCTTGGCAATAGATGAGATATCTTCAGCTGTGTATTCACTTTTCTCCTTTGGTATGGTCTTTGTTGGCTGATCTGCAACTACAACAGAGAGCTTGGTTGGCTTATGCGGTCCTTCATAAATTCTGTCAAGGTATTCTGGATCTGTAGCTTCCAGAAACATAGCCATCTTCACTTTCCATATGGGATACTCAGAAGGTCTCAGCATGGGAACCCTGATAGTCTCATATCGACTGTGGGTTTGAGTTTTTGGAGTTTCTTCAATTTTGGCGGGCTTGGTTGGATTTTCTGCTTCTTCAGACATGATTGTTTTGGATCTTTACTGTATGTGTGTTAACAGATAGGCTTTGATACCACTTGTTAGGTCACACAATACTGTAGAAGGGGGTTGAATACAGTGTAGAATACAATCAATTCGATTTAGAACACAAGTAACAGAAAATAGATGTATTCGATATAATAAACTCTGTTACAATGGAACTGTCCTCTCTCAGTGATGAACAAATATCACGAGAGCTGTTAGGTTACAATGTATGATCTTCTCGATGATCGTAACACATATAGTGTAAACCTATGTCTGTGTTTATATAGACACATAGTTACAAGATAACTTTTAATTGATATGGAATATAATTATGTCTCCTAAAATATATCAATCAGATATCTTATATAATTATTCTAGTCCTCTAACTTTTTCCATGCATATCTTCTTCTGTATTAGTCTCGATCTTCTTTCCTGTAAATCAGCTTCCTTCCTTAACCGTTAGTCCTCCAGTACTTAAATTCTGATATCCATCTTCTGATATTATCATCTAATAATTTAAGTCCTGATATCCTTGAGTCCTGACTTCCAGTAAATACTGATTCCAGTAAGAACTGATATTTCCTGTTTGTTAAGATCTGAAAACTAAACATGAAGCATATTAGACATGACATCTCAAATATATCCAACAGTCCAGTTTTCCAAAATATCAAAATTATATCTATTATCCAATATATATCTAAGGAAATATGATCAAAGAAGAAATATCAAGATATGACATTTCTTAGATCTGTGTTGCAACAGGAATATGGCAACAAGCTCGAATAAGGAATATATCAAAAATATTCTTTAAAGGTCTCATGTTATATCAAAAAATATTTTACTCTTCCCTTCAAAATATATTTCTACATCTATCACAAGAGTTTTTATTCAAAGATTATTAATATTCATGATTGAAATATTAATATACAGTTCTATAAGTCAGTCCATGTATACTTATAGTACTTTTCTCCCATTTCATAAAATCAGCATTTCTCGGAGAAAATTATTCAAAAATAGTCAAAAATATTTCTTACCATTCAAATATATTTTATATATTAGGAAATATATTTTTAGTATTTATTCAAGTCAAAACTTTGGTCAGAAGATCCATATATTTAATTTCAAGACCAATGGTATTTTTACTCGGAAGAAAAGGCTAACATAACAGTTTTAATTTTATATAAAATACTTCCACATACTTGAAATGACTTGAAATTTGGTATGAATCATTTAAATGTTATTTTCTAAATATGGTAAAAATTTCGTAATATTTAGAGAATCTTTGTCCGGGCACAAAAATCGAGGCAGTTGGTCCCATAGCTGACCACGTTTGACCAAGTTACCATTGACCAAAGTTGACCAAAACTTGCGACATTATTTTATATTATTTAAGTAATTATCATATTATTTTGTGGTATATATTTAAGAGTTTTTAAGGTGGTCATAATTATCGGTGTTTAATGCTTAATTAAGTGATTAAACAAAGATTAAAAGAAAAAGGAAAATACATTATTATATAAATAAATCAGCTGAGTTTTTGGCTCCATAAAATTGTTTGTCTCATATGTCAAGTTGCAAAGAAACATACTTTGCTTTCCATGTCATCAATCCAAGTGACATACATCATCCACCATCCATTTTCCTCAAATCTCTACCATTCAATCCACCCTACTTCTCCTATAAATAAACCCCCACCCGAACCCATTTTCTTCAAGCAAAAGAGCCACAAAATTGCTGGGATTTTTTCAAGAAGTATCATCTCTTCATCTCTTTCAAATCTAAACACATACTTCTTCTCAAAAACATTCTCTCTCTTTTATATAATTACATATATACAAGGATTTTGAAACCTAAGCTTAACTTCACCCAACCAAGCTTCATCCCGCCAAGTGAGCTCATCCACTACCACTTCCCGGCCTCCCGAAGGGCTGCCCAAGTTCGACCAAAGTGCTAAAATCCGGCCGAACCTCCGGCGAACTTTTCCGACCATTTTTAAAAAGTGGCATCTTTTAGCTTCTTATTTGAGTTCTTTTTATTTGAGCTTTGTACTTAACTTCTCTACTTCATCTTAAGCTCTAATACAAGATCTCTTATAAAGAAAGTTCTCAAGCGAAAAGAAAACTAAGATTCGAACTCGAAATTCGAATAAGTACTTGATCTCCGTAAAAATTATTTCAACAAGAAGATCTATAAAGAAAAGTACTTAATATCCAAGGGTGAGATTTTATTTGACACAAGTTCATGAGTTAGCCAATTAATTTCACGCTCTTTATTTGGATCTTGGCTAACAAATATTCGTGCACATAAAATAATTATGAAGCATAGTTTTATCCCTTCTAACATCTTTGGTGTTCCGGGGGATTATAACTAGATCTATAAACACTTCGTAATTTGTCAAATATCAAATCGGATTAAGTTTACGAGTTAGCCAATTACTTTCACGTTATTTAATTAGACCTTTGCTAACAAATATTGTGCACATAAAATATTACGAAACATAGTTTAATCCCTTCTAACATCTTTAGTGTTCCGGGGGATTATAACACGTACTATAAATACTTCATAATCATCCGTTATTTAAAGACGAATCAAATCCACGAGTTAGCCAATTAATTTCACGTTCTTTAATTGGATCTTGGAAAACACTTATCGTGTATATAAACAATTACGAGATATATCGTATAAGCCCCTTCTAACATCTTTAGTGTTCCATGGGGTTCTTATTCAATATATATAAACTACTCTTAATTATTCGTCTAAACTTCAAAAACACAATCTTAAGCCAATTATTTGTACTTCATTTATTTGGATCTTGGCTAAGACTCATAGATCTTATAAACCGTGCTTGAAGTTAAAAGTATACTTTGACTACATAATCGTCAAAACATAAGTATACTAAAATCCTTAAGCCTACGAGCTTAAAGGATAGTTAAAATTCTGAGATTGTAACTAAAGTATTCTTCGATCTACAAATACTTAATCGAAATAAAAAGAATAGTAAATAAGTCATAAGCCATAAGTGCTTTATATAAAAGACTTCTCATATTACTCCATAAATTCATTTAATCTATAAAGGAGTAATTATAAAAATACTTAGACTACTATTTATTATCTTAAGTCAAGTATTCTTATTTATTTTTAATATTCTTATTTGAATATTATACTATCTTGTGGGCTAATACCATAACATACTAGTTCAAAACAAATCTTTCTCCACTTATTTTATTTCGTGGATTGTCTTATTAGTTTTGTAAGTGAGGTGAAGTGACGTGAGGTAATACTCGTTCTAAGACCCAAGTCCTAGACGTACTAACGGGGAGTTAGTAGTCTTTGCACCGTCAAGAAGAGGAAAGACCCAAGACCGGATCCCTAAGATCCAAGACCGACAAAAGCTAAGGAAGCTAAGTCCACACAAAGGTTCTATAACAACTTTGAAGAAATAGCGGGGAGTTATTGTCTAAGATAAGTTGTGTAGGTATTACATTTATTTTGAGGTGGTGACCCTTGTGTTACGCACCAAGACAAATACTTATAAGGGTGTAAAGGCTTCCCCCTACTAAAGGAGCGAGTTTATTTTAAGGGAAAATCTCGATTCCGAGAGAGGAGCTCGGGGACGGGATGTAGGGGTGAGCGAATATATTAGAGGTTGCGCCATCGCGAACCAGGATAAAATTGCCGTGTGATATTTTATTTTCTTGCACTTTATTTTTTGCACATATAAACTGCATAACCACTCGATAAAGTTTTAAAAAGGGATAAATTATTTTAAAACACCATAATAATTTTTAAATTGGTAATTAAGCTATTCAACCCTCCTTCTAGCTTAATATAGCCCTCTTACGGGACCTTACATGTACCACAGATATACATGCTATAACACCCTCCAAATTCGGGGTATAGATTTGGGGCATTATTAACAACAATTACCAACTATACCTGCACAAGCGGAATATAAATATAATAATTACCCCGAACTATCACTACTCAGGATCTTTTAAGGGTTGAGTTTGAAAACAAGAATCATGCACTACACTTTATTACAAACCCAACTAAATAAAACCTGTCTCAAGAACTCCCTTTGTTACAAAACTTTATTCTATTTACAGTTTCACTACACAATCTTTTATTCAAACTACATAAAACTTTTATTCAACCCAACATTACTACTTATCCTGCTACACCTGATCTGGCACTTCAAAACTCTCTTCGGAAATAGATAGGAACACTCTTGGTATAAGAGGGTCCCGCTGCTTGACTCGCTTCTTGACTATGCGGGTCCTGATGGGTTTCATTCTCTACCTTAACTGTAAAACAATAGGAGTAACAATAAAAAGGGATGAGCCAAAATTGCTCAACAAGCCTGCAAAAATATATATATATAGTATAGAGAATGAGAAATGAGAGAAACAATAAGCTGCTGGTTGTAACAACCATCTGTATCTGTATATGATAATAATTTGCCAACACTGGCGAGTGCCAAATGAACAAGACTGGAACAAGAACCAACATATGCACTATAACCTGCTGATCAGTCAGAATATAGTGCGGATCTATACCCAACTGCATAGACCCAACCAACATTAGGAGTACTCAGGCAACTATGGCCTATTAAATAATGGTCTGGGTAAAACCCAGCCCGTAAAGTAACCATCCAGTCCAAGGCTTAGCATCCGGAATAATCGGAATGCTATTGATATACCCCAACACTAGGATATACCAGACTATAGGTAACAAGGGTAAAGGAATTGAAATATGAACAGGGAATTCAATAAATTGGGTAAATCAAGAATTGAAATGAAATGGAACAAGTGATAATAAATGGGTAACAGTGTATATGAACAATGATTATCAAAGATAACTGATATGAGAAAAGAATTATAATTCACTATTCTGAATTTAGAATAGGGGAAAAACTTGCCTTGCGCGTACTTAACCTGGTTTAACTTACTGCCTTCTGACCCTACCTTGCTCTGCCTTGCTAACACTGAACAAATCATGGAAAGATAGGTGTTTAGATAATTTACTACATACGTGTATCTTGAATTGATATCACGCAACCATATCAGTCTACCCATGCGTTTCTATCTGACTCGCATATATATATACATACATTTATACAGCACATCTATTCACATAATCACATAAAGCACGTAGCACGTAAAGCACATAATTAATTTCTAGATTTATAATTATTTTTAGAATCAATTCTAGGCTTATACCTGTATTACTAGTCTTATCTGATTTTATTATAATTTTTCGGGATTTATTCAGCTCAATTATACCCCTACTAGGACCTACGAACTATCAATTATCACCAAACCACTTTCTTTCAGAAGAAATTATAACTTACAACTATTTTTATTGGATTCGTCTCATTTTTCTGAGTCCAGGGGTCTTCGTTTCGCTCGAATCAGACTAACGGTTGAATTATTATGAATTAAACAAGATTTAATTAATTAATAATTAATTATAAATAATTAATTATAATTAAATAATCCTTAATTATATTTTTAGATAATTATTTAATATTTATTACATTTTAAAATAATTAATCCCTAATTATTAGGATTAATTACAATTTACTACACTTATTTACTAATTATTAACGCTTACTCGATCAGATCGATTATTTACAAATAATCAATCGAGACAATTAACTGATACGTTATTTATCGAATCACTAATTATTACTCGAATCATAATCTAACTCAAGATCAATTACTCGTATAAATACGAGTTACTCACAATCCTTACATAATTATCGAGCTATTATATTATTACTATAACTATACGATTAATAGTTATTTAACTATCGGTATTTAATTATATGATACGAATAATTATTACGATATTCTTTGAATAAACTATCGCTCGAATCATAATTTTAATTATCGAATCACTATTCGAATAAGTACAAGTTACTCATAATATTTAACTAATTATCGGATTATTAATCATATTATTTAATCCTTATTTATTAATTAATTACCTAATTATTAATTAATTACCTAATTATTAATTAATTAGATAACTAATAAATAATTAGATAAATAATTAAATAAATAAATAAATAAATTCGAATTTCTAAATTACTAAAATAATTCTGAAATTATTAATTATATTTTTTTCAGAATTATAGTTTGATTTTTATTTGATTTTTTTTTTATAATTTATAAAACTAATTTTCTGTTTTATAAACTAAAAGTAAATAATTTATTTTCAGAAACATAAACAGAGAATTGGGTTATGGGTTTTCAGGATCGAAACCGGGTTGGAAACCGGGTCGTCCGCGGTTATCGGGTCACGAAGAACAGCCGTCACCGTCCCAGAATCCGGCGACGGCGACGGGTTCCGGCGAGGCGAAAAACGAGCCTCCTAATCATCGTTTCTCCTCCTTTTTGACTCCGTTCGATTCCCCTGTGTTGCAGCAATCTCCCCACGACGTCAACACCCTCCTGTCACCACCCCATCGCCATCTCCGGCCAAAAGCCGAGCTCCTCCGATGAGTTCATCGGAAAACTACTCCCTACCCGGAATCACAACCAAACTTCGCAAAATTCATCTCAAATCAAATCTACAGACTTCTATAATCATTCCTAATAGTTAAAATCAATCAATAACATCTATAATTCAACAAAAACGAAATCAAAAATTTCAAAAACCAAGAACTCGTGCATCACCTTCCAGGGGTTATAAAATCAAAGTAAATACATGAAATCACTCCTAAGACTTCAATAAAACTAACTGAATCAACTAAACAATCAAACGATTCTTCAAAATCAAAAACCGAAATTTATGTCAAGAACATAAAAATCGATTTTAAGATTTAACAAACCTCAGTTGATGTTATTGATATCACTAGATTCGTCTCTTCACGGGGATGATTTTGGTTACTAGAGCAATTTCAGTGGTTCAGTGAATCTCCTACAATCACGATTTGATCTTCACCCTCCTTCAAGAACAAGAACTTCACCAACACTCTAATTTCTATTTTTTCTGATTTTTTTTAATAATTAATTAACTAATAATTAACAATAATTCAGCTATTTATACTAGTAAAAATAATACCCCTAAATAAAAATTAAGGGGCTAATTACACTCCTAATAAAAATATTTGGCCCCAATTTTTATAATTTTTGGGTATTAATAATTAATTTTTAAATATCCAATAAATACAAAATAAATGCTAAAAATTCCCAAAAATTGTGAATATTACAAAAATGCAAAGAAAAATGATGTATGATAATTTCATGATCTTATAAAAATAAAAATGTGATTTTTGTGGGGTTTTTGGTACCCGAAGGGGTCCGGAAAAAGTCGTTTTTCGCGAAAAAGGTTAATTGGTAAAACGTCTAGGGGTTCAGAATAGCGATACGGTATAGGGCATTTTTGGCAAAATAGGGCCAATGATTTTGTTTGAAATACGGGCTTTTAAAACATAGTTTTGAGCTGTACATGTTTTGATATAATATATATAACTGACGATAGAACGCTCAATAAATATTCAAAACACGTTTTGATCAAAACAACCAACACATAACACATAGCAGTTAGGGTTCAACGACTTAACACATTTAATCACATAATAATACTCATAATTTATTATTATTATAATATAATACAAGCGTAATTCCTCGGTCGTTACATTCTCCCCCCCTTAACAAGATTCTGTCCTCAGAATCTGATTATGCAAATAATTGAGGATACTTTTCTAGTATTTCACTTTCAAGCTCCCAGGTTGATTCTTCAACCACTGGGTTTCTCCATAAAACTCTCACTAATGACACAGACTTATTTCTTAATACCCTCTCTTGCCTATCTAGAATTCTTATTGGCTGTTCTACATATGACAAATCTGCCTGAAGTTCTACTGGTTCATACTCTATTACATGCCTTGTATCAGGATTATACCTCTTAAGCATAGATACATGAAATACGTTGTGAATGTGCTGCATATGGGGTGGTAGAGCTAACTCGTACGCAACCTTCCCAATTTTCTTCAAAATCTCAACTGGTCCAACGTATCGTGGCTTCAATTTCCCTTTATTGCCAAATCTGGTCAATCCTTTCCATGGCGATATTTTGAGCAATACGTGTTCTCCTTCCTGATAGTCCATATCCTTCCTGGCTTGGTTTGCATATCTGCTTTGTCTGTTTTGTGCGGCCTCGATTCGTTTTCGAATAAGATTAATCTTTTCTTTTGTCTGCTGAATTAATTCTGGACCCAAAATCTTGCGTTCTCCAACTTCATCCCAATGCACGGGTGATCTGCATTTCCTCCCATATAATGCTTCATACGGTGGCATTCCAATACTGGCGTGATAGCTATTATTATAAGAAAATTCCACTAGGGGTAAATGTTCATCCCAACTGCCTTCAAAATCGATCGCACAAACTCGTAGCATGTCTTCAATCGTTTGAATTGTCCTTTCACTTTGGCCGTCAGTTTGCGGATGATAAGCTGTACTCATATTCAACTTCGTTCCTAGACATTCTTGGAATTGTCTCCAAAATCTTGAATTGAAACGAGGATCTCGATCCGATACAATTGATACTGGTACTCCATGACGCATCACAATTTCTTTGAGATACATGTGCACTAATTTGTCGAGCGAAAATCTTTCATTAATTGGTAGAAAATGTGCCGACTTCGTAAGTCTGTCAATGATTACCCATATCGCATCATGATTTGCCCTAGTCCTCGGTAGTCCTACCACAAAATCCATCGCTAGATGTTCCCATTTCCATTCTGGAATGTCTAATGGTTGCAATAACCCACTCGGACGTTGGTGTTCTGCTTTAACTCGCTGGCATGTGTAGCATTTACTCACCCATTCTGCTATCTCCTTCTTCATATTCGGCCACCAAAAGTTTTCCTTCAAATCGCGATACATTTTCGTGCTTCCTGGATGAATGGAATATTTCGAATTGTGCGCATCTCGCATAATTTCTTCTTTTAATTCTGCCACGTTAGGGATCCAGATTCTTGACGCAAAACGTAAAATTCCTTCATTATCTTTCTGAGTTGTAATCTCTTCTCCTGTTAAGTTGTCGTCTTGACTCATCACTTCTTCTTGACAACGGCGAATCTTTTCTAGCAACTCCGGTTGGAAAGTCATAGCGTAGATAGTTCCTGCAGATTCATTGGGAATATGAATCTCGATCTCCAATTTGTCGAATTCCTTGGCCAATTCTTCGCACGAAGTTAACCGATTCAATCTTTCTTTTCTACTTAGCGCATCTGCTACAACATTTGCTTTTCCTGGATGATAACTGATGGTAACATCGTAATCTTTAATCAATTCCAGCCATCGACGTTGTCGCATGTTTAGTTCCTTTTGCGTGAAGATATACTTCAGACTTTTATGATCCGTGTAGATTTCACATTTTTCACCGTACAGATAATGTCTCCAAAGCTTCAATGCAAATACAATTGCTGCTAATTCCAGATCATGCGTAGGATATTTCTGCTCATGAGGTTTAAGTTGTCTCGACGCATATGCAATGACGTTACCATGTTGCATCAACACACATCCTAAACCACGATATGAAGCGTCACTGTAAATAACAAAATTTCCTTGCTCGTCTGGCAGTACTAATACTGGTGCCGTCACCAACCGATTCTTCAACTCTTGAAAACTTTCTTCACACTTACTATTCCATTCGAACTTTTCACTTTGTCGAGTTAACTTGGTCAGCGGTGTTGCTATTTTCGCAAAATCTTTAACAAATCTTCGATAATATCCTGCCAAACCTAAGAAACTTCGAACCTCTGTCGGCGTCTTTGGTCTTTCCCAATTCAACACGGCTTCAATCTTTGCTGGATCAACTTGAATGCCTTCTCTGCTGATGATGTGCCCTAAAAACTGCACTTCTTTCAACCAAAATTCGCATTTGGAAAATTTTGCATAAAGCTGCTCCTTCCGTAATATTTCCAATGTCGTTCTTAAATGCGCTGCATGCTCTTCTTCCGTCTTTGAATAGATCAAGATGTCATCAATAAATGTAATGATAAACTTATCCAAATACTTCTTGAATATTCGATTCATCAAATCCATAAACGCTGCAGGTGCATTCGTCAATCCAAAAGCCATCACAAGAAATTCATAGTGTCCGTACCTTGTTCTAAACGCTGTCTTTGGAATATCTTCGGCCTTGACCTTTAACTGATGATAGCCTGATCGTAGGTCGATTTTCGAAAACCATGCTGCTCCTTTTAGTTGATCAAATAAATCATCAATGCGAGGTAAAGGATATTTATTCTTGATAGTTAACTTGTTCAGCTCACGATAATCAATACACAGTCGCATACTACCATCCTTCTTTTTCACGAACAATACTGGCGCACCCCATGGGGATACACTTGGCCTTATAATTCCTTTGTCAAGAAGTTCTTGCAACTGCTTTGCTAATTCCCTCATTTCAACAGGTGCCATTCGATATGGAGTTTTCGAAATTGGTTCAGTCCCTGGCGTCAAGTCAATAGTGAACTCGATTTCTCGATCTGGTGGAAGTCCTGGTAATTCGTCCGGAAAAACATCAAGAAATTCACAAACTACAGGAATATCTTCAATCTTCAAATTTCCCTTATCAATATCCCGTACATAGGCTAAATAAGCTTGACATCCTTGACATAGCAATCTTCTCGTCTGCATTATTGATAGGAATTTCTGCTTTTGCTTCTCACCTTTAAATATTACCGTTTCATTTTCTTCAGTTTGCAATTTCACTCTCTTATTCGCACAGTCAATTTGAGCATTATTACTAGATAGCCAATCCATTCCTAAAATAATATCAAACTCCCCTAACCTAAAAGGTATCAAATCAACTGAAAAATGACATCTCCCTATCTTAATATCACAGCTCGGACATACTCGATCTACTGCAACCTGATCATTATTCGCTAATTTTATGACTAACACTTCATCCAACCACTGAACCTCACAATCTATCTTAGAGATAAAAGCTTCAGAAATAAAAGATCTAGTAGCTCCTGAATCAATCAATACCAAAGCATTTACGGAATTTACAGGAAGTGTACCTGCAACCACATTCGGACTCTGTACCGCTTCCTTCATTGACATGTTGAAAGTCCTTGCTCTGGCTGATTTTGCTGTGGTAGTGGAGGTGGAGGTAATGCTAAAACTCTTGGAATACTAGCAGCCATTGCAATTCCTCTGCAGTCTTTGGCGATATGTCCTTTTCTCCCACATTGGAAACAAGTAACTTCTGCTTTTCCCATTGGACATTCTCCAGAATAGTGTCCCCTTTGCTTGCACTTGAAACACGTAACATTTAGCTTGTTGCAAACTCCTGTATGCTTTCTACCACACGTTCTGCAATCAGGTATAGGCGGTCGAATAAGCCTTTGCTGAGTTGGGGCAGGTAGTCGATTACCCATCCTCTGGTTGTTTTGTTCTGGTCTCCTAAAGTTTACTTTTCCTCGAGCTTGAAATCCCGGCCTTTTGTTGAAACGATTCTGAAAATTCCCTGGTCCTTTCTCTTTCTGAGCTGCTTCGCTTTCTCCTTCAATAATCATAGCCTTCTGAACAACAGCCGTATAAGTTGTCAGTTCAAACACAGCTACCCTGCTACGAATCCATGGTTTTAGTCCTTGCTGAAATCTCTTGGCCCGCTTCTCGTCCGTATCCACCTGCTCTGGAACAAACCTTGCCAATTCAGTAAACTTGGTCTCATAATCCGCAACCGAAAAGTTGTCTTGTTTCAGCTCCAGGAACTTGATCTCTATCTGGTTCTTCATAAAACGAGGAAAATATTTCTCCAAGAAAAGATCAGTGAATCTGTTCCAGGTCACCACACCTTCTTCCAAAGCTTTCTTTGATTCCCACCAGTAATTAGCTTCGCCTTTTAGAAAATAGCTAGCGAAATCCGTCTTCTGTTCTTCCTCAACCTTTACCAACGAAAAAGCCTTTTCCATCTCTTTCAGCCAAGCTCTCGCTTTTGTAGGATCTGTGGAACCCATAAATTCCGGTGGCTTCACCGACTGAAATTGCTTGAAAGTAGTCGTAGGTGCTGCTGGTGGTATTTGATGTCCTGGATGAGCGGCTTGCTGTAACATCTGTTGCTGGAACTGCTGTTGCTGCTGCTGCATTTGTTGTTGCATCATCAACATCTGCTGTTGCATGAGATTAAACATCTGATCCATCTGTTTATTATTGTTTTGGCCCTCGGTGTTTCCATTCGATGAGTCGGGCTGCGCTTTTCTCTTAGGTGCCATTTTTCTGGTAAATAAATAATGGATCTTATTTAATAACAGTATATTAAACATATATTAAAACAGTCGATTCGAGAAAATAAAATAACTTATTAAATAACTGAATAGATAAAACAGTATGATATGTTAAATTTTTTTTTTTTTTTTTTTTTTTACAACATGGTCGTGAATAAAACTACATTTGTAAATATGCAATGGTACTGAAATAAATGTAAATGCTTAAATGACTGGAAATAAAATAAAGAAAACGTGCTAAAGATTATCTCATATATATATAGGTAGAACACCAGCTACAGGTGTCAGTGCTTGATACAAAAACCTATGATATAACAGTCGTACTGCTACTACTATCAGTCAGAGTCAGTAGCTACACTCATACAATACTATACTGCCTCTATCTACAAAATATACATAATACAGCACTCATCGATCTGCTGGTCTCAAAATCCTGGTGGTACGTGGCTCAACTCCTTCTGCACTGCCTCTAGCACTGCCTCGGTAAGTCCTAATGCTCTGCGATATGCTGTCTCCGCACTAAGATCCTGCTGTCTCAAATCAGTAAGCTGTTGCGAACTAACCGGTGAATATGATGTAGTCTCTCTCTTCAGTATATAATCCGGTCGTAATGCTCTGACAGGACCATCCGTCTGTGTCTCATACAATCCAAGGATCTCTCTACACTGGTTCTGCCATCTAATCCTCTCCTCCCTCTCTGCCTGAAAGCGCTGGGTAAGTCACGGTATGATGCTCATGAAGATCAGTGCTGGAACCTCGAGAAGGTAATGGTCCATCTACCACGATCTCATCTATAAACTCCGGCTGAGGAAACTGATAAACTCCCGGAACAGGTGCATAAATGGCTAATGGGGCAGGAAATAAGACAGGCTGCTCCATAGGCGCATACACGGGCGGCTCTGCCTCTGGCTCCATCGGTGGCATCTCTGGAATCTCGACTGGTGGCATATGAATCTGAGGCTCTACATCCTCCCACTGCGGAAGATCAACCATATCAGGAATATCAAACATCGGAAACTCTAATGGTGGAATATCTGGTATTTCTGGCTCAACGTATGGAAAATAATCTGCAAAACCTGGTACCATCCGGGGGAAGTGGTATCTCTGTGCTGGCTCAGGTGGCAATGGAGGTAAGATCTGCCCTGACACTGGGGCTACTACCTGTGCATCCACTGGATCTGTCTCGGTCCTCTCCGTAGATGATGATAAAGAAGCCATCTAATATACATAAAAATAATAACACAAAAACAATCAAATCATAATTCTATAAATCATAACTTCTAATCACATAGACAAACAGTCCTAACACTCTTACTCTCATCCTATCTTATTTTCCTATCTTATCTTAATCCTAACATTCTTGTTTCAAAGGTCAATCCTAAGCTCTGATACCAACTATAACACCCTCCAAATCCGGGGTATAGATTTGGCGGCATTATTAACAACAATTACCAACTAAACCTGCACAAGCGGAATATAAATATAATAATTACCCCGAACTATCACTACTCAGGATCTTTTAAGGGTTGAGTTTGAAAACAAGAATCATGCACTACACTTTATTACAAACCCAACTAAATAAAACCTGTCTCAAGAACTCCCTTGGTTACAAAACTTTATTCTATTTACAGTTTCACTACACAATCTTTTATTCAAACTACACAAAACTTTTATTCAACCCAACATTACTACTTATCCTGCTACACCTGATCTGGCACTTCAAACTCTCTTCGGAAATAGGAAGGAACACTCTTGGTATAAGAGGGTCCCGCTGCTTGACTCGCTTCTTGACTATGCGGGTCCTGATGGGTTTCATTCTCTACCTTAACTGTAAAACAATAGGAGTAACAATAAAAAAGGATGAGCCAAAATTGCTCAACAAGCCTGCAAAAATATATATATATAGTATAGAGAATGAGAAATGAGAGAAACAATAAGCTGCTGGTTGTAACAACCATCTGTATCTGTAATATGATAATAATTTGCCAACACTGGCGAGTGCCAAATGAACAAGACTGGAACAAGAACCAACATATGCACTATAACCTGCTGATCAGTCAGAATATAGTGCGGATCTATACCCAACTGCATAGACCCAACCAACATTAGGAGTACTCAGGCAACTATGGCCTATTAAATAATGGTCTGGGTAAAACCCAGCCCGTAAAGTAACCATCAGTCCAAGGCTTAGCATCCGGAATAATCGGAATGCTATTTGATATACCCCAACACCAGGATATACCAGACTATAGGTAACAAAGGTAAAGGAATTGAAATATGAACAGGGAATTCAATAAATTGGGTAAATCAAGAATTGAAATGAAATGGAACAAGTGATAATAAATGGGTAACAGTGTATATGAACAATGATTATCAAAGATAACTGATATGAAAAAAGAATTATAATTCACTATTCTGAATTTAGAATAGGGGAAAACTTGCCTTGCGCGTACTAACCTGGTTTAACTCACTGCCTTCTGACCCTAGCTTGCTCTGCCTTGCTAACGCTGAACAAATCATGGAAAGATAGGTGTTTAGATAATTTACTACATACGTGTATCTTGAATTGATATCACGCAACCTTATCAGTCTACCCATGCGTTTCTATCTGACTCGCATATATATATACATACATTTATACAGGCACATCTATTCACATAATCACATAAAGCACGTAGCACGTAAAGCACATAATTAATTTCTAGATTTATAATATTTTTAGAATCAATTCTAGGCTTATACCTGTATTACTAGTCTTATCTGATTTTATTATAATTTTTCGGGATTTATTCAGCTCATTATACCCCTACTAGGACCTACGAACTATCAATTATCACCAAATCACTTTCTTTCAGAAGAAATTATAACTTACAACTATTTTTATTGGATTCGTCTCATTTTTCTGAGTCCAGGGGTCTTTCGTATTCGCTCGAATCAGACTAACGGTTGAATTATTATGAATTAAACAAGATTTAATTAATTAATAATTAATTATAATAATTAATTATAATTAAATAATCCTTAATTATATTTTTAGATAATTATTTAATATTTATTACATTTTAAAATAATTAATCCCTAATTATTAGGATTAATTATAATTTACTACACTTATTTACTAATTATTAACGCTTACTCGATCAGATCGATTATTTACAAATAATCAATCGATACAATTAACTGATACGTTATTTATCGAATCATTAATTATTACTCGAATCATAATCTAACTCAAGATCAATTAGTCGTATAAATACGAGTTACTCACAATCCTTACATAATTATCGAGCTATTATATATTACTATAAACTATACGATTAATAGTTATTTAACTATCGGTATTTAATTATATGATACGGATAATTATTACGATATTCTTCGAATAAACTCTCGCTCGAATCATAATTTTAATTATCGAATCACTATTCGAATAAGTACAAGTTACTCATAATATTTAACTAATTATCGGATTATAATCATATTATTTAATCCTTATTTATTAATTAATTACCTAATTATTAATTAATTACCTAATTATTAATTAATTAGATAACTAATAAATAATTAGATAAATAATTAAATAAATAAATAAATAAATTCGAATTTCTAATTACTAAAATAATTCTGAAATTATTAATTATATTTTTTTCAGAATTATAGTTTGATTTTTATTTGATTTTTTTTTTATAATTTATAAAACTAATTTTCTGTTTTATAAACTAAAAGTAAATAATTTATTTTCAGAAACATAAACAGAGAATTGGGTTATGGGTTTTCAGGATCGAAACCGGGTCGAAACCGGGTTGGAAACCGGGTCGTCCTCGGTTATCGGGTCACGAAGAACAGCCGTCACCGTCCCAGAATCCGGCGACGGCGACGGGTTCCGGCGAGGCGAAAACGAGCCTCCTGATCATCGTTTCTCCTCCTTTTTGACTCCGTTCGATTCCCCTGTGTTGCAGCAATCTCCCCACGACGTCAACACCCTCCTGTCACCACCCCATCGCCATCTCCGGCCAAAAGCCGAGCTCCTCCGATGAGTTCATCGGAAAACTACTCCCTACCCGGAATCACAACCAAACTTCGCAAAATTCATCTCAAATCAAATCTACATACTTCTATAATCATCCTAATAGTAAAATCAATCAATAACATCTATAATTCAACGAAAACGAAATCAAAATTTCAAAAACCAAGAACTCGTGCATCACCTTCCAGGGGTTATAAAATCAAGTAAATACATGAAATCACTCCTAAGACTTCAATAAAACTAACTGAATCAACTAAACAATCAAACGATTCTTCAAAATCAAAAACCGAATTCATGTCAAGAACATAAAAATCAATTTTAAGATTTAACAAACCTCAGTTGATGTTATTGATATCACTTGATTCGTCTCTTCACGGGGATGATTTTGGTTACTAGAGCAATTTCAGTGGTTCAGTGAATCTCCTACAATCACGATTTGATCTTCACCCTCCTTCAAGAACAAGAACTTCACCAACACTCTAATTTCTATTTTTTCTGATTTTTTTTTTAATAATTAATTAACTAATTATTAACAATAATTCAGCTATTTATACTAGTAAAAATAATACCCCTAAATAAAAATTAAGGGGCTAATTACACTCCTAATAAAAATATTTGGCCCCAATTTTTATAATTTTTGGGTATTAATAATTAATTTTTAGATATCCAATAAATACAAAATAAATGCTAAAAATTCCCAAAAATTGTGAATATTACAAAAATGCAAAGAAAAATGATGTATGATAATTTCATGATCTTATAAAAATAAAATGTGATTTTTTGTGGGGTTTTTGGTACCCGAAGGGGTCCGGAAAAAGTCGTTTTCGCGAAAAAGGTCATGGTAAAACGTCTAGGGGTTCAGAATAGCGATACGGTATAGGGCATTTTTGGCAAAATAGGGCCAATGATTTTGTTTGAAATACGGGCTTTTAAAACATAGTTTGAGCTGTACAGTTTTGATATACTATATATAACTGACGATAGAACGCTCAATAAATATTCAAAACACGTTTTGATCAAAACAACCAACACATAACACATAGCAGTTAGGGTTCACGACTTAACACATTTAATCACATAATAATACACATAATTTATTATTATTATAATAGTAATCCAAGCGTAATTCCTCGGTCGTTACACCTGAGCTCTCGCTGTTACCATTATTCTTAAATAATATCCTGATAGGATTTCCATTCATCCTGACAGTCAACTTTCATTTACTTCCAATAATCAAGACTGTCTATAACAAAGATTACTGACGAATCCATTGTCATGGAATTTCGAAATCAAGGAAATTGAATAAGAAGGAGCAATGAAGAAGATATAGGTATGACAGAGAGCAACCATACAAGTACATAAGATGGCCAGTCTTAGTAACCCGCATAGTTCACAACACATAATTCGGTGGAGTCCCACCAGACCCTTTGTCACGCAGACAAATAGTCAAATCATATGCATTGTTTGCCCCAATCAACCGAAAGAGCCACCGAAGAAAGAAACAATGTTTAGATAGAAAATTCACAATAAGAAGGAAAATCTGATTTATAATGAAATCAACAAGACCTTAAGTTGCTTAATTCGAGCTTTGACTTTCTTACGGGAAAACAAGCAACTTATAAAAAGGTAAACAATTACTTTGGATACACAATGTGTTTCAAGAAAGGTGTGAAAGGTTCAGGATTATACAACAGTACTGATCCCCATACTTCATGAAACTTGGCTATCATAGCAGCCACCGACTATTATCATACTATCCGAACTCATTGAGGTCACACACTCGGTCCTGTGACATTCCTTGACATAGAAAATGCGATATTTAGAAATAACGTTAGCGTCTTTCATCTGACACATCAAAGGCCCGCTCAAACACTGAACTCTAACGATCAGACTCGTTTTCTCGAGAGGGATATCTAAACCTCTATCGGCATTGCCAATGATACATAAATACGAGGGATACATATTAAAAGCTAGGGCAGTTTCAGTCAATCCTCAACATGCGTCAGGTTTTCGCCTTAGAAACCTTCGACTGAACTTTTAGACTCGCTCCACTGATTGAGTTACTGACTCACCTTTATATAACCTCTTCCACATTCTTTTGACTCTATTCCTAACCTAAATCAGGGACTCAAACCTGTAGCTCTGATACTAACTGTGACGGTCTCAACCCCAGGGTCAGGAGTTGACATCATCAAAAACCATAATAACAACGTAATATAATCAATTTCAATTATATAATGTGAATACGACCCCTTTACCAAGATCTTTTCCAGGTTTAAGCAAGATTTAGGCCAAACAACTATCACCAACCAATTTACCTTATACAATCCCGACGATTAACTTAATATAGAATCTCTTAGGCATCTGCAATACTATACAAACATTCTGCAAGGGTGAGCAATCAATTTCTCAACAGTACCACTATATAAATAACAAGTAAAACAGTTTGTGATAAAACAGTTATAGGAACAAAATTCATATCTCATTGGAAAAAAAATAAAACATTCATAAAATGGATAACCAAAACTTCAAACTTCTGATAATCAACAGGTAACTTCATACATCCATTCTTTTTTTTCTATAAACCACATCAGTGCACATATGGAATACACCTTGTCTCTTATTCTTTCATCCCACAATCCTGAAGTTTCCTTAACTGATTACTTGGTTCCTACTAGGTCATACGATACAGGGATTTTGACTCCAGCCCGACTTGTATAGTAACCAATGAGAGATTCTGTCTCATGCTCTGAGGTAATACTGGTAAGTCATCCGGTAAAACCTTTGGGACTTCACTTGCTAACTAAATTAATTTATAAAATAAAGTTAAATATAATTATATAAAGAAACTAATTTAGATTTATAAAATAAATTTATTTAAAGTTCATAAAATAAATCATTTTAAGTTTATTAAATAAATTATATTAAAGTCCATAAATATATTTATTAAATTTACCAATTAAACTTTGACCTTCGCTAGTCCCTCGAGTTGTTTAGCTGTATACATCGCGCACCTCTTCTCGTACTTTAACAGATAAACGTTCAATCCAAGTACATTCCTCAACTTAACTTTTTTCTAAAAATAATACCCATATTTCTTCACGAGCTGTTGACGCCTAGTGCAACTGGTCTGGTTCACAGACGACTAATCCCGATTCAGATCTTCATATTATAGCCTTGATTACATTGTTAAGCTTGCAACAACTTTATCGCTTCGAACACTGACTGTCAATAAACAAATGTACTTTCACTGAAATCCTTTCTGGTACTTTAGACAATGTCTTCATTGCTACTACAATCTTGAATACTTCATTCACTGTTCTTCACCGACGCTGTACATATAAATGAACTCCTGTCAGTGAGTATAACTTCAAGACTACAGTTGTCTTCTTTAACCTCTATCTATACCCAAGTTTTCAATTCTTCGGATTCTTATGCTTCAAATACTGTCTATCTTCAATCAATGCTAATACACTGAAATCTTCTGGTAGCACTTATACACTGAATCTTCAACATTTCTGAAATCGTGAAAGTCTTTAATCTTTATTCTCCACCGAGGCATGATCATATTATGAACTTTTTTCAGTGACCTGTAAACAGACTTCAAGTGTAATGTCTGGGAAATTACGCTTGTATTATATGTTATTATAATAAATTATGTGTATTAATATGTCATTTATGTATAATTAGCTATAAAACCCTAACTGTTACGAGCTATGGTATTCTGTATCGTTCGGTATTTCAGGGTATTTTTCGGATATTTTATTTTAAATTTATAGCTTTCGTATCAAAAGTTATAAGATCTGAACTATGATTTTATAGATGATATTTCAAAAAATAATGGGATTTATTTTCATAAAATGGCTTGTACCATCGTTTTATTTTTAACATCTAGATATTTTATAAATTTTCTCGTTTCGCGAAAAATGACTTTTCCGGGCCCCATTGGGTGTTAAAAACCCCACAAAAATCACATTTTTATTTTTATAAAATTATAGGACTTTCATTTATACCATATCTTTGTATTTTTGAATTATTCACAATTTTTGGAAACTTTTGGTATATATATTGTATTAAATATATTTAAAAATTAAATTTAATACCTAAAAATTATAAAATTAGGGGCCAATTAATTTTAATAGATGTATAATTAGGGCCTTAATTTTAATTAGGAGTATTATTTTACCTACTATAAATAGCCTAATTTTATTTTAATTATTATTAAATAATTATAAAAATTCTGAAAAATCTGCAAATTCTCTCAAGAACCGGATCGGGTTTTGAATTCGGGTTGCACAATCAAATGTTGATTTTGATCTGATTTCTATACCAATTCAAGTAGTTCGAGTACTTAAATCACAGGTTTTGATCTGTTCTTTCTGTTTTTACCATCAATTTCAAGTTTTGATTTGTTGTTTTTGATTTTCGATTTCTAGGGTTTATACCCGATTTGGTACTTTTTCATTCTGGGGTTATTTGTTGAAATGATGTTATAAATAGCTTTGCCTGATGATTTCTGATCGATTCCTGTTACTTATTTAACAAACGATAGATGTGAATGATAGTCCGATTCCTAGGGTTTATACTCAATTTTTTTTGACAAATATGGCTTATAGCCTTACAAATGAGTATTTGTTCTCATAAATTCTCGGGGTGAGCGAGGATCGAACCCAAGATCTGGGACGACAGAGGATAAACTCTTAACCACTTGAGCTATCCAACCTTTGATTTGAGAAAGCTGAGGTATATAGGGTGTTAGGGCTTTGGTTCTGTGATGAACAAGCTTTGATTTGAGCTATTAAATCAAGGTTTCATGTACAAATGAAAAATCGATGCTTCGCCGGAGATGAAGTCGGTTTGATCGGAGAAGGTAACCTGAGGGTTATTCAGTGATGTTGATGCCGGGAATAGATTGCCAGACTAATTTAGAATTGATACCATCTTAAAAAAGAACCAAACGGTTCCATTTTTGGCCTGAAATGGCTCACCGAAATCTGCTCCGGTGGCCGGTTTCTAGGCAAAATCCGGCGTGTTCTTCATGACCCGAATTTTGCCTCGTTTGACCCAATTGGATTACCCGTTTTGATCTAATTTTGTCAGAGATTGGATTCTGACAAGTGTTTCTGGAAAATTTTTTTATTTTATTTTTAATTATAAAATCAGTTTTATTTATTTTATAAATTGATTAATTAATTAATTATTTAATTAATTTATATCATAAATAATTCTGAAATATTTTCTAAAAATCAGATTTATTTATTTCTTTAATTATTTATTATTTATTTATTAATTATTTAAAATGCTTAATTATTTGATAATTAATCAAATTATTTTCAATAAATCATAATAAATTTATTTTAATTTCAAAAATTATAGAAAAATCATTTTTAATTCTGATTTTCCAAATAATTATTTAAAAATTTTTAAGGTTCAATATTTAGTAATAATTATTTTATTGAATAATAAATTGATTTATCTACAATTATTTGATATTAATTGAACCGTTATCCGATTCGAGCGAAACGAAAAGCCCTTTAA